>NC_039364.1:150885332-151536846 GCF_003573695.1 Papaver somniferum | reverse complement strand
AGATCAGAGTGTTGAATTATGAAGGTGTGGTTGTTTATGACTTGTGTATCAGAAAATGGTTTCTGGCTATTTGTGTTGATAACACTTGTGTTCTTCGTCTTGTTTGGAAAATAGGTCGAATAACCTATTTATACAAGTCATTTGAGCGCAACCCTCATCTTGTAGGAAGTGGAGGAAGTTGAGTGATGGAGTAGTGGGGTCGTGCAGGTGATTGCCACACGATCACGCCTTTTCCCACTTCCTTCATCATCATTAACCGTTCATGCCTCCTGACACGTTCTCGTAATGGGCGCGTTGCACGCTGCACGCTGTAAACCGCCAGACCAATACCCCGGTAAGTATCCCCAGTTTGTGACAGGAAATAACATACGGTGTTATTAGGTTAAATAACTGAGTTATTTAAGGATTTGATATTCATGAAATATCGTGTATGCTCGATGCATGTAATGCATCGGTTTAAAAAAAGCATCTCAAAACAATCGATATGCATAAAGCATCGCTATTTTAAAGCTTGATTGAATTAGTCTCGGATTAAGCGTTTTAAAATGGCAGCACGTCCAACCATCTTCGAGTGATCGTCTAGAAGCCGCATGGGCGGGCCACCATCTGGTCGATTACTCCCTCTGACAGAGTGGCGGACGGTGATCATTGAGGCGCTTCATTGATCACCTATTTTTAATCCAAGCCGTCCGACCAAACTGGCAAAGTTGGACGGACGAGATGATTTACGGCACATATTTGCTGTCGTTGATGGATTTTAGGGTTTTTTAGAGGTGCGCAACATCCCCTCTTTGGCTTGACCGAATCTAAGCATGGGCGCTAATATTGGTGGGACCGACAAGGTATGCATGGAGACGGTCCGCCGGCGTGCATTCCTACACCTCTCAGTCCCACAAAGATTCGATCTAGGCCACTCAACGAGTGGTCGTGATCGATTTGCGACAGAAATATATTGTCGCAAAGGTTTAAAAGTCGTGTGGTATGCCACCTTTGGGCGTACATTTCGAGGCGGCGAGTCCTAATCTGCATAGGCCGTCCAGTCACATGCAAAAGTGGGCCCATGGTGATCATGTTGACATCCTTGGGACCTCTTGAGTCTATAATTAAACCATCCGTTTAGGCTGGCGAAGATGGATGGTCACGATCGAACTACGACATGTGTGCATTGCCGCAAACCCTAATTAGGGTTTTGAAACAGTCATGTAAACGTGACTTTGGCCAAGCGGTTTGGCACGCCGTGATCCTCCTTTGGACAGATCGATCACGTGGGTCCCATGTTAGGCGGATGGTGAACGTATGTGCACCTTCCTGATGGTTCTAAATGCGATCTAAGCCATCCAAATAGTTTGCTAAGTTGGATGGTTGTGATCGATTTAAGGCACTAGTGGAATTCCGCGACCCTTAGAAGCATCACGCCTGCCATGGTTTGAGCAATCGTTTCATTGCTCCATGGCGTTGCCGTGAGAAAAACGATCGGGTGAAGGAGAAGTGGGCCCGCCAACGTGTGCGTTAGCGCTTCCCTGGTCATTCATAGGATGATCTAATCCGTCCAACCAGGCCGGCGAAGTTGGACGGTTGCGATGGCTGTAAGACTGTCCTGAACAGTGTTGCTCGTTCGAGCCTTTCCCGAAACAGCGCGGCCACCCTTCTTTGGTTGGCGTTTGACGGCGCTGGGAGATGTATAGTGATGTTCGACCAACTAGGGCATAAGTGGGCCCTCCGGCGGTCATCACGATAATTGCTTATTCCTACCAAGATTTGGCTAGGCTTCTTAAATTGTGCGGCCAACTTGTGTGGCCGTGATCGTTTCTGAGACTGATATGGACAGTTTAGATTTTCCTTAAGGAATTTAAACATGTTCAATCGAGCTGCTTTAATTAAAAGCGCGTCGATTCGAAATTCTCTTTGTCAGAGAGTGAAGTAGCTTGTGTGGGTATTTCATGCGTATCTCAATATTGGCACTTCGAGAGATTCATGCTACTCTGCTGAGAGTGAACATTTAATCGTCATGTCATGTCAATAATGAGAGTTCTGAGAACATAGCACGGAAAAATACTAGGCGAGTCATGCATTTATGGGCAATACTAGTAGAAGAAGGAATTCGCAGAATATTTTGGGATTGCTGCTACGCGCACCATTCTGAGTGAATTTCATATATATTGAATTTCTCAATGAACGAGGAGGTTTTTTGCACTCGTCATTTTTCAAATGGTTTCACCCCTTGCAGGGTGACAGCGCATTAAATATTGGTCTTATAATTTTAGCCTTGAACTAAAAACCACCATCAACAATGTGTTATTTCTTTTCCGCATTATATTTGTTTATATAATTGAAATATCACATGTTGTGCGTAGTTCAATCAGTTGATAAATATGACCTTATTTGTTGGATAGAACTTGGTTGACACTTGCACATTGGTCTTCGGTAGCCTCTAAGTTATTTCTCATATCAATGAGGCTCGCAGATTTCTATCTGTTTGATTTGATGATTGTATTTGAAAAGGTGAGGGTACCCAAATATACCTCAAGCTAAAACTTTTCCTACCTATAAATCCTTTCTCCGAAAGTGATTGTCTATGGACTGAGTCGAGACAATACAACTAATCGGTTCACACTTCGTGTGATCTTCTATGCATACGAGATCAAGACAATACAACAACGAAGTATGTTTACTTGATACAAAGGTTCGGACTTAACCAAACACAATAGGATTGCTTATCAAGTAAATAGGAATTAACGTTTGTGTAATTTACTTTAATTATAATAAAACAATTATAATGCGAAAAATAAAAGTAAACGACACAACAAGATTTTCTTGACGAGGAAAACTGCAAATGCAGAAAAACACAGGGACCTAGTCCAGAACTGAATACTCTCAGGATTAAGCCACTACACAAAATTACACTAACTTCGTATAGTTGAGACCAAGTAACTAACCCTATAGTTCACCTAGTTCCGTATGTATTTCCGCGCCTCCAACTTATAAATAAGTAACGTACTTGGATCAATCCCTTTGGTACGTATTCCAAACAGTAAAGGAACAAGAAATATGTTTGGTATCAACTCTGTTCAACCAAGTGATATGAGTCGGACAAAGGCTCTTCCGTTTAACTCAACATAAACTCCTTCGTCAGGTCTGGATCTATCTTGTTCAATCACCCAAAGGTAATCGATTAAGATTAAGCCAACAACACCTTTAATCCGAAGCCGTGTTGATGCCGATCTACTCAATTAATCAATCCAATCTATCACAAGGATAAACCGATTATTAATTGGATCCTCTTTTACCGAAACAAGTATTATGCACACTAAAGATTGTAAAACCCAAGTCAGATCTTTGATAGACACATCTTTGTGTCTGAATTATACTCAATGTCTCTATTGCTAGTGCTTGATTTTGTACTTATTATGGTGTTTTTATTTTTGTGTAGGTGTTTTTTGAGAAATACACTTGTGTGGAAAAAGTTGCTCAAAAAGTGCTATTTGGACCCCTGAAGGACATTTGCTATACGGACCCCAAATTTGGCTAAGGGGCACCCAAGGTTATGCGTAGCCCAAATTCATCCTCAACACCCAAATTTTTCCTCAGCACCCATCTGTTATTCGCACCCCAGAAAAGGATAGGGGCACTTCATTTTCAACATTTCAAAAATAAAAATGGCGGGAAAATATTCACACTACTGACAGTTTTGAGTTCGTGATTTGTAGGAATTATAGTGTGATTTAATGGCTAAAATTTCATGGGAAGACTTGATTGAGCGTAACAGGTGTGGTATGATTGGTGGTTTCGATTAAATTTGGCTAGATTTTCCGACAGATAAAATATGGCAGTTCGTACACCGGAAGGAGATTTTCACGAGATTACAGCAAGTTAGATGTGCGCTGCTCATGTTTGGATGGCACTCAGTCTCTGCAGAAGCGTGGAGAAGTTAAATAAGGGAGATTCTTAAGTTGTAGACGCGTGAAGTTTTAAAACAGGGAATAAAATTTCCGTATCTTGCATGGGAATATTTTTTCATTGACTGCCGGATTATTTGGAGTTATGAGGGCTTATTTTCAGTCCAATTGAGTATTTAAGGGTCTACGGGAGCCAGTAAGAGGCGACGGAGAGTTTGGGGGAGATTACAGAGCTGTGAAAGTCGAGTAGCAAAAGAATAACCATTTCTGCTGCTGTGAAGAACACCAAGAACATTAGGCGCGCAACAGCAGTCATTTCTCAATAGTGGAAACGACACACAGGCGAGGGTCGAGAATCAGCGAAAATACTCTGTTCTATCGTTCTTTTCAGTTTGTAACACTTATAACTGTTGCAAACCCGGTTTTTAATAGTTTTTCTCCATTTCATCTTTGTAAACACCCTTTGAGCAATAAAAATGAATTTTGAGTGTGTTTCCAACATGATGATGAGCTAATTCTCCCACAACCAAGGCAATGAGGAAGCTATTCACGCATGAATAATGGGTAACTATTTCATTTTTTCTAATCTTTAATTATAATTCACTCAATTACTGCTCTTGCAGAGTTTTTAAATGTTTACATAATTTTCTTAATTACTTGTGATTCAATTTGATAGATTATACTTTGTTTAATCAATTGATAGTCTATGCTTGGGGAATACAATTAATATTTGAGAATATGTTTGATTAATTGTGAATTAAGAAATAAGGGACTTAAAAGATAATTAGAGTTTTGGATTATTTTTTCCATAATTTATTCATGTGTGATAGTGGAATCAGTGTCTTGGTTATTCCTAATAATCTTGAATTAAGTTTTGTTTGTTTTTAAATTTCATTAAATCTAAAATCTTTGCTTTCACAAGTCTCAACGAACTTTTTACTACAACTCAATTTGAAATCACATCAATTTTTGGCGCCGCCGACGCGGACTTGTCTTTAGGCTAGAGTTTTTAGATTATTTTTTTAGGTTTTTATTTGTTGTTCATTTTTATTTTATTTTTTCTTCTTTACATTTCTGGGTTTTTGTCTTTTCCTTACAGATTTTGGAATTTGGAGCGAAAGAAAAATTTGCCAAAGCTTTTGGTGAATACTTAAAGATTTGGAGTAAATGCAAAGCGAAAGGAGCGAAAGAAAAGGAGAATAAAAATTAATTAAAAAAAAATGAGAGAGAGAGAGATAATTTTTTTTTTAGAATTTCTTTTAGTTTATCTTTTTCTTTTGCACTTTATTTTTGGACTGTGGACTGTGGACTTTGGGACTTTTTTTTAAACCCTACGGAAGGGTAGTTTAAATATCAATTGTTTGCAAAGAAGGACGGCGGTTACGATATCGCCTCGGCCCCTCGGATTCGTACATGACATAGGAGTCGTGGCCCGAGCCGACTTCAGCGGTCCATCCCCCGTCTGGTACGGGAGGTAAGTTTGTCGAAACACTCGCGAATATCCTGTCATCGAGTTACTGTATTCCTTCGTTTGCTTATATGCTGAGGATTTGAAAACGTCTGCTTTAATTTCCTATTAAAGGGCAAGGACTGGCCATACAAGATAAAGGTTCGGATTGCATCACCGTTCCCCTCTTGCCCGCCTTAGGGAAACGAAACCAAACGCGAACCTAAGCCTAAAATTTTACTAGAACGAGACCTATAGGGTAACGAGCTTAATAGGAAAGTCATTCGAAAAATATTGGTTACTCTTTTAAGCATGCTTCAAAGTTCATGATGGTTTCTGCGAGTTGAATACGCCGCCTTGTAACACCGGTGAGGCCTTGGGTATCAAAGCTCCATTGAGCTTCCCTCGTCTCGATTCAACTTACTTAAACTCGGATTGATTCCAGAGGGGTTTGCTTAAATTGTAACGAATTCCCTTTCGAAGGATTAGAAGCTGGTCTAGAAACACTATAAGTAGAGCCATCATGCTTTTTGTTTGCTAGAAATCTTTAAGTTTTCTTTGGTGGAGTCAGCCTGCTTTGTGTTCGCATAGAACTTACCTTCCTTTTAGGATTTCTTTCTTTTTCTTTTGTTTTTCTAGTGTATGCCCAAGGTTATTAAAGAGCGGTCTTGGAAAAGAAATACTCTAGGTCGTTTGATTAGTGATAAACCTAGTAGTTCTTCTTGTGAAAGCGGGGAGCTTGAAGACTCTTCTTTTGAGAGCCCTGTTTTTGAAAACTTCAGTTTTGAGAATCTGTCGCTTCGTGAGGAAAATACCCCTAGTACTTCAGTTGTGCCAGAAATTCCAACTTTGAAAGATTATATGTTCCCAACTAGGTTCACCCGAGCTTCGCGCATTAAATTGCCAGCCACTACGGCTAATTTCGAGATAAAACCTAATATTCTTCAGATGATCCCTATATTCTTAGGGAAAGACGATGAGAACCCTTATTTTCATATTAGGGACTTTGAGGAAATTTGTGGGACAATTAGAATAAAAGACCTTACTGATGAAGTCTTGAAACTTAAGATGTTTCCCTTTTCCTTGAGAGATAAAGCCAAGACCTGGCTGAACAACCTACCATCTGAATCCATTGAAACATGGCAGGAACTTATTGCTGCTTTCTATATGAAATTCTACCCTAAGCATAAAACTGCGTCTGTTAGGCAGAAAATTAGTGCTAGTGTGCAACAAGAGGGAGA
This sequence comes from Papaver somniferum, assembly GCF_003573695.1. Taxonomy (NCBI): domain Eukaryota; kingdom Viridiplantae; phylum Streptophyta; class Magnoliopsida; order Ranunculales; family Papaveraceae; genus Papaver; species Papaver somniferum. The sequence goes on along the minus strand of NC_039364.1, from coordinate 151,530,262 downwards.
GTCTCTTTATAGGTTTAGAGAGATTCAATGATCTCCTATCCCAGTGTCCTCACCATGGATTTGATAAGATGAAACTCGTAGAGATTATTTATGATGGTTTAGACTATTCAACCAAAGCCATGGTTGAGTCTATGTGCGCTGGTGAGTTCACTAGTAAAAGTGTGATGATGCTTTTACCTTCTTAGGAGCTGTCGCTGAAAAATCCCAACAGTGGGAGTCTTGTGTTGAACCCCCAAAAGACTCTTGGTCAATAGAAGTAGCACCAATGTGGTAGATACAAGCTTCGGGTCTGATGCTAAGTTTGCTGCTTTGTCTAGAAGGTTAGAAGCTTTGGAATTGAATCATCCTAAACATAGGTCTCTTGTTGAACCTGATGATAGGTTTAGAGCCTCTCAAGTGTCTAGTTGTGGAGTAGAACCCAATAACTCGTTTTGGGAAGGTCAGGTTAGTGAAGAGCAAGCCCATGCTGTCTATAACAATGCTAGGTTTGAGAACCGTCAGAAGTTTGACCCATACTCAGAGACTTACAACCCTGGTTGGAGAAACCATCCTAATTTTTCTTGGTCTAAGGGTCAGAATCAAGGACAGTCTAGTAATTCTCAGCCTCCCCAGGTTTTGGTTATGCTAAGAACTCTTCAGGTCAACCCCAGTTTCAGAATGAGAAAAAGATCTCCACCTTAGAAGAAACCCTTACTATGTTAGCAAAGAACCATGAGATGTTATCAAAGAACCACTATGGTTTTCAAGAAGAAACCAGGCAGAATTTTAAGAATAATTCCCAGTCTCTTGCTAACTTAGAACTTCAAGTCGGCCAAATAGCTAAGTTTCTTAGTGAAAGAGAAGATGGAAGGTTCCCTAGTCAAACTGATCCTAACCCTAAAGGAGAGAAATCGTACAATCATGTGAATTCTATAACAACCCTTAGGAGTGGAAAGAAAGTTGACAATAAGGTTGCCATGCCTGATAGTGAACATGTTGTAGTTCACCCTTCTGAGCCAGAAAATGAGGAGACTGATAGAGTCTCCAAAGAGACCAATGAGGGTCATGCTGAGCCCGGCTTTGTTCCCAGAGCCCCGTTCCCCCAGCTGCTAGTTCCAACTAAGAGGGAGTCCAACTTTAATGATATATTGGAGGTTTTTAAGCAGGTTACTATCAACCTCCCATTGTTAGATGCGATTAAGCAGATTCCCGCTTATGCCAAGTTTCTTAAGGATATGTGTACGCGAAAGCGAAAACTTAGTGTCCAGAAGAAAGCCTTCCTAGCTAGTCATGTGAGTTCTATTATTCAGAATACCACTACTCCTAAGTATAAAGACCCAGGGTCCCCTACTATTTCTTGCACAATAGGTAAATACCGTGTCGAGAAAGCTTTGCTTGACTTAGGAGCCAGTGTGAACTTACTGCCATACCATGTGTACCTTAAGCTAGGACTTGGTGAGATGAAACCTACCCAGATGACACTTCAGTTAGCTGATAGGTCCGTTAAAATTCCTCGTGGTGTGATCGAGGACGTTCTTATTGAGGTCGACAAGTTTATTTATCCAGTGGATTTTGTTATCCTAGATACCCAACCTGTCCCTGACCCAGAGAACCAAATACCAGTGATTTTAGGTCGCCCGTTTTTAGCTACATCCAATGCGATCATTAACTGTCGAAATGGTATTATGAATTTGTCTTTTGGTAATATGACTATTGAGCTGAACATTTTTAATATTAGTAAGCTACCCTCTGAACTAGATGACTCGAACATAGAAGAGGTGAACATGATAGGAACATTAGTCGAGGAGTCATTACCAAACACTTTGTTAGAAGATCCATTAGAGAAATGCCTAGCCCACTTTGGGATTGATTTTGATGATGACGATGTGATTAATGAGGTGAATGCTTTGTTAGATTCAACCCCTTTGATAGACACTAGTAATGGCTGGAAACCTAAGTTCGAACCTCTACCCGTTTCTGAGTCTACCCTAGTTCCTTCGTTAGAAAAGCCTCCTAAGTTGGACCTTAAACCATTACCAGATTCCCTGAAGTATGTGTTTTTAGGCCCATCTGAAACTTTACCTATGATTATAGCATCTGACTTGGATAGTGATCAGGAAAGTAGGCTAGTGACCGTCCTTCAGAATAACAAGGAAACTTTAGGGTGGACCATAGCAGACATTAAGGGTATAAGTCCTACTGATTGTATGCATCATATCTATTTAGAGAGTGACACCAAACCTTCTAGGGAGATGCAACGTCGACTGAAACCTAATATGAAAGAAGTAGTTCGAACCGAGGTCCTTAAGCTGTTAGATGCAGGAAATTTTCTACCCCATTTCAGACAGTAAGTGGGCCAGACCCGTTCAGGTTATTCCCAAGAAATCCGATATTATTGTAGTCCAGAATGATAACAATGAGTTAATCCTAACCCGGGTGACCACCGGTTGGCGTGTCTGTATTGATTATAGGAAATTGAACAAGGTCACTAGGAAGGACCACTTTCCCATTCCCTTCATCGACCAAATGCTAGAGATATTAGCTGGACATAGCCATTATTTCTTTTTAGATGGATACTGCGGTTATAATCAGGTTGTCATATCCCCAGAAGACCAAGAGAAAACCACTTTTACATGTCCCTTTGTTACCTTTGCGTATAGACGCATGCCTTTCGGGCTATGTAATGCCCCTGCGACCTTTCAGCGTTATATGCTGAGCATATTTTCTGACATGGTAGAACGGTTCTTAGAGGTCTTTATGGATGATTTTTCAGTGTTTGGTTCGTCTTTCGATGAGTGCTTGCATCATTTGTCATTAGTTTTGACTAGGTGTAAGGAAAAGAATTTAGTGCTTAATTGGGAGAAATGTCACTTCATGGTTCGTTCAGGAATTGTTCTAGGGCATATCGTATCTTCGAAGGGTATAGAGGTAGATAGAGCCAAAGTTGACCTTATTAAAACTTTACAGGTCCCAAAAACCGTAAGAGATATTAGGTCATTCTTAGGGCATGCAGGTTTTTATCGTCGATTCATTAAGGATTTTAGCTTAATTTCTAGACCTCTTTGCAATTTGCTTGCAAAAGACGTTAAGTTTGTCTTTGATGATGCTTGTTTAGAGGCTTTTGAGAAGCTTAAGAATTTACTCACTACCGCCCCCATAGTCCAGGCACCCAACTGGAACCTACCCTTTGAGATCATGTGTGATGCTTCAGATTATGCTATTGGTGTTGTGCTAGGTCAGCGAGAAAATAAGTTACTTCATGTGATTTACTATGCTAGCAAAACTCTGAATGATGCCCAGTTGAACTATACCACTACGGAGAAGGAACTATTAGCTATTGTGTTTGCCTTAGACAAGTTTAGATCCTACCTCTTAGGTTCTAAGGTCATAATCTTTACTGATCATGCTGCTTTGAAGTATCTTCTTTCCAAGAAGGATACTAAACCTAGATTGATTAGATGGATCCTATTGTTGCAGGAATTTTCCTTAGACATTAGAGATAAAAAAGGTGCAGAAAATGTAGTAGCAGACCACTTGTCTAGGCTTGTTGTGGATACCCTTAATGATTCTCCTCCTGTTAGGGATAGTTTTCCTGATGAACAACTGTTCTTTGTTACCCAAGCACCTTGGTATGCGAATATAGTGAATTATCTTGTTACTGGTCGAATGCCCCAACATTGGGGTAAACAAGATCGTTCTAGGTTTTTAGCCGAGGTGAAGCACTTCTTTTGGGATGATCCTTATTTGTTTAAGTATTGTCCAGACCAGATTATTAGGAGATGTATACCTGAGAGTGACCAGTCCAGTATTATTTCCTTTTGTCATGATCATGCTTGTGGGGGTCACTTTAGTGCTAAGAAGACTGCTGCTAAGATATTGCAGTGTGGATTCTATTGGCCTTCGTTGTTTAAAGACTCCCATAGTCACTGTGTTACTTGTGAGTTGCCAGAAATTAGGAACCATTTCCCGTAGGAACATGATGCCCTTGAACCCTATTTTAGTTGAGGTCTTTGATGTTGGGGTATTGACTTTATGGGTCCGTTTCCTAATTCTTTTGGTAACCTTTACATCCTTGTCGTGTAGACTATGTCTCTAAGTGGATTGAGGCGGTTGCGTGTAAAACCAATGACCATAGGGTTGTGATTGAGTTCTTGAAAAATAATACTTACACGTTTTGGTACACCGCGAGCTATAATTAGTGATGGAGGGTCGCACTTTTGTAATGGACCTTTTAGGCTTTTGATGAAGAAATATGGTATTACACATAAGGTAGCTACCCCATATCATCCACAGACTAGTGGTCAGGTAGAGGTTTCCAATAGGGAGATAAAGCGTATATTAGAGAAAACAGTTAATCCTAATCGGAAAGACTGGTCGTCTAGGCTTACTGATGCCTTATGGGCTTACCGTACTGCGTTTAAGACCCCCATTGGAATGTCGCCTTATCGGCTTGTGTATGGAAGGCATGTCATTTACCTGTTGAGTTAGAACATAGAGCTTATTGGGCTGTTAAGCAGCTAAATTTTTCACTTGACAAGGCAGGAGCCCATAGGAAACTCCAGCTCAATGAGTTGGAAGAGATTCGTATAGATGCTTACGATAGTGCGAAGGAGTATAAGAACAAAATGAAACTTGTGCATGATAAGAATATTTTAAGAAAGTCATTTTCTCCAGGTCAAAAAGTTCTTCTGTATGATACCCGCTTGCATCTTTTCCCTGGGAAGTTACGTTCTCGGTGGACGGGTCCTTTTATTGTTCGCACTGTCTTTCTGAGTTTGAGATCGCGAGATGTGTGTAGTAGTTCTTCGAAGGTTAACGGTCAGAGATTGAAACCCTTTTTAGAGCCTTTTCCTACAGGTGATGTTGAGGAGGTCCCTCTTGAGGACCCTGTTTACCCTTGATTGACCATCGAGGCGATTGTATGTTGTATATTAGTTTTTGATTTCTCTCTTCACCCAGGTACTATCTTTCCGACTTCTCTCTTTACTGATTCCTCATGTTACTTTGCTTTTTGGTATTGCTATTTCACTAGAAACATTGAGGACAATGTTAGATTTAGTTTGGGGGTAGGGAAGAAACTTTTTGTTAGCTTTTAGTTGCAATAAATAAACTCCAGAGCCTAGAAATTTATGATTATTAAGGTTGGCACTAACCAATCTAAGTGGATGGGAACATCTTGGTTGTAGGAGTTGAGGAACCAATCTGATTAGATGGAAACATATAAAGAGTCTATTCATAAAAGCACAGAGCTCAGGTGTTAGAATTAAAAAAAAAAAACATGGTAGTTTCGCCATAACTCGTTGAATCCTAATCCCTTCTGTTTTTATTTCTTCAGTGATTTGGTGGGGCACACGACTCAAGTTGTTACCAGTTCTAGGTGAAATAGAGTGATTGAGATACAAACAAAAAAAAAACAAAAAAAAAGTTTCAGACCAGACCATCAGATCAACCAGAATAAATTCAATAAAGTCGACCACTGGTGCCCTTGTATATGCCAGTTGTGTTGACTTAGAGTTAGGTTTATCGACCACTGGTCCCCTTGTATATGCCAATTGTGTTGATATTAGTCAGACCGGTATCTCAATCCATTAGGATAGGATCATCTTGGCATAGGCCTTCAGACAGATATGGGAAACACCGTTCACTTTAACCATCTATTTTTCTCTTTATCCATCTTCTTAATCTTTCCATATGATTGGTTGAATCCGGTTATGATTTCTAGAAACTATCTGAGTAGAGATATGTCACTTATATATGAATTATAGTATGTTGAGTGAAAACTCGTGTACACCAATTGGAATTTCGCATCAGGGTACTTCCTCCTATAATCAATGATTGTATGCCAACCAAGGAGATTCTTTAGTGCCTTCCAAGGTTCTGCGTAGATAGCTAGGGTCTGGAGTAATGGTTTTGTGGGTACACCTCTGGTAAACCCTCCGGAGACAACACTCCGCTGTTAGGGCCACCTAGCGGTTTAACGGCTTGCTGCACGTGCTAAGTGTAGTCATTTTATATTATATTTGCTCGAGGACTAGCAAATAATAAGTTTGGGGTATTTGATAGACACATTTTTGTGTCTGAATTGTCCTCAGTGTCTCTATTGCTAGTGCTTGATTTTGTACTTATTATGGTGTTTTTATGTTTGTGTAGGTGTTTTTGGAGAAATACACTTGTGTGAAAAAAGTTGCTCAAAAAGTGCTATTTGGACCCCTGAAGGACATTTGCTATACGGACCCCAGATTTTGCTAAGGGGCACCCAAGGTTATGCGTATCCCAAATTCATCCTCAGCACCCAAATTTTTTCTCAGCACCCATCTGCTATTCGCACCCCAGAAAAGGATAGGGGCACTTCATCTTCAACATTTCAAAAATAAAAATGGCGGGAAAATATTCACACTACTGGCAGTTTTCAGTTCGTGATTTGGAGGGATTATAGTGTGATTCAATAGCTAAAATTTCATGGGAAGACTTGATTGAGCATAACAGGCGTGGTATGATTTGTGGTTTCGATTAAATTTGGCTAGATTTTCTGACAGATAAAATATGGCAGTTCGTACACCGGAAGGAGATTTTCACGAGATTACAGCAAGTTAGACGTGCGCTGCTCATGTTTGGATGGCACTCGGTCTCTGCAGAAGCGTGGAGAAGTTAAATAAGGGAGATTCTTAAGTTGTAGACGCGTGAAGTTTTAAAACAGGGAATAAAATTTTCGTATCTTGCATGGGAATATTTTTTCATTGACTGCCGGATTATTTGGAGTTATGAGGGCTTATTTTCAGTCCAATTGAGTATTTAAGGGTCTACGGGAGCCAGTAAGAGGCGACAGAGAGTTTGGGGGAGATTACAGAGCTGTGAAAGTCGAATTGCAGAAGAATCACCATTTTTGCTGCTGTGAAGAACACCAAGAACATTAGGCGCGCAACAGCAGTCGTTTCTCAACAGTGGAAACGACACACAGGCGAGGGTCGAGAATCAGCGATAGTACTCTGTTCTATCGTTCTTTTCAGTTTGTAACACTTATAACTGTTGCAAACCCGGTTTTTAATAGTTTTTCTCCATTTCATCTTTGTAAACACCCTTTGAGCAATAAAAATGAATTTTGAGTGTGTTTCCAACATGATGATGAGCTAATTCTCCCACAACCAAGGCAATGAGGAAGCTATTCACGCATGAATAATGGGTAACTATTTCATTTTCTCTAATTTTTAATTATAATTCTCTCAATCACTGCTCTTGCAGAGTTTTTAAATGTTTACATAATTTTCTTAATTACTTGTGATTCAATTTGATAGATTATACTTTGTTTAATCAATTGATAGTCTATACTTGAGGAATACAATTAATATTTGAGAATATGTTTGATTAATTGTGAAATAAGAAATAAGGGACTTAAAAGATAATTAGAGTTTTGGATTATTTTCCATAATTTATTCATGTGTGATAGTGGAATCAGTGTCTTGGTTATTCCTAATAATATTGAATTAAGTTTTGTTTGTTTTTAAATTTTATTAAATCTAAAATCTTTGCTTTCACAAGTCTCAACGAACTTTTTACTACAACTCAATTTGAAATCAGATCAATCTTCAATATCTTCTTTGTATTCAAATCTTCTTAAATCTTCAATAGAAACCTCCACACAATCACTTGAATCTCTTGTGATCAATCACGCACAGAACGGAGTCTGTTAACAATGGATTATCACAAGATCGTCTTTAGAACTAACAACAGTCTAAAGATCCCTGTCGAAGAGAAGATTATCAAGAATAAACAAACTAGGTGCAATCAGATTTCAACCACCGTTAGTCAATCAAATCAATCGAAAACAAAGATAAACCGTAATTATCTAGTTTCCCACCAACGGGTCGCGCTAGAGCTTCTCAATCCCAAAGAAGACTTTAAACTGAGCGGTCGTATGATATTTCACCTAATTAGATTACTCTCCTCTCTGATAGGCGGCTACACCAGTAACAACAACAAAAGAGTAAATCTGTTGTTACGAAGGATTAGTTTGCTAGAAAGGCAAACTTCGTGTATTTATAGACAAGGAAGTTTGGACACCAATAAATTTCCAAAACCGAAAATATTCGCAAGGTATTCATTAAAGCACAAATTCGGTTTCCATAATTCCTGGAAATGCTCTGTTCAAAAATAACGATCGAAATCTCTCGGAAAATCTAATTAGTAAATGCACATTACTAATTCTGTAATTTCCCTACAAAATGAACTTAATAACCTTAATTAAAAGATTCTTAACTTACTTATGTTTCGATCCTGGGATTCTCTTCCCTTAGCTGTTAAGGAATATCTTTGAACAATTATAGAAATAAACATTCACAGCACGTGTTCAAAGTTTGTCGACATCTTTACTTTGTAAGTTCTCTTTCACACTTACAACCTTGAAACCGATTTGCCACACTTCCAAACAAGTTTAGAATTGGTTCATCTGACTTTCAAGAACTATGTGATTGATCAAACCAACATTCAATCACAATCATGGGTTTAACGGTTCTACCAAAACAAGTTTCGGTTCTACCTCCATGTGAGTATTACGCATAGTCACACTAGCTTCCCAAAGATTCGGTTGACTAGGTACTAGGATCAGTTCCCCACATATATATGGTATTTAACTTATATGTGTTTCACATGTCCATAGGATCGGTTCCCCTTGATGTATTGCACCCCTTACAAGGATCGGTTTCCTTTCCCTTACTAGGATCGGTTCCATTTTCCCAAGGTCAGACATAATCCGATCATACCACAGGTGATTACTTAAGATTGGTTTTACTAATAAAAGTTATACCAATACATAAGTCAGGACTTTGTGAATAGTTCTACCAAGAACACAACAAGTTGTGAGCGGTTATACTCTATCACACATATTGGTTGTTCATAAGATATGCAATGAATAACAAAACCAATAACTCATGGAAATTTCCTTTTCGGTTCACAAACAAGTTTATGAACTTACTTCCTTAGAACACATGTAAACATTGTTCCCTAGGATGAAATCCTCACCTTATACCCATACATAATCACAATAGCATTCAAATGATTATGGCGATGTCTTATCTACAAAGTTTAATGGTTAAGCAATAAACCTCGTATTGTATTCCTTAATACTATGTCTATCTAGAGTTCAAATATGCTTCGCAGTTATGTTTTCAATATGCACGACTTGAAAGATACGTTAGGGAATGAAACAGTTCAAGTCAAATATCACTAACCTTAAGTGGAAGGATGATTGTTGTCGTTGTAGCTCCTTGCTTCTTCACATCTTCAAGACTTCGCAATACTTGTAATGTCTCATATCCTAATACTTTCAAGCTAACCTATACGAAGTTTAACTCTAGTACGTAATCAAGCGACTCTTAACATGAGTCTTGATTCACTAAAATATGACAACCAAACTTGACATACCAACGCTTGGTGGGTTCAACCGAGCAATGCTCTAACAATATTGAGAAAGAGATATAAACTCTTTGATATAATTCTTCATTGAGTCTCGCTTTTAAGTTGGTGCTCTCGGAATTACATTGGAGTTTAGTCCATATAGATTGTCGAACGAATTACTGGGTGTGGTTGTTACACCCCCGCTTTTTCACTCGTAGCTAGAAATGACATCTTGTCATCGTTAAAGAATGCTCAAGGAGACAACGTTACAGTCAGCAGAGGGAGTTGATAATATGGGTAATGCATTCGTCAACTTTATTATTCATGTCCTTTTTTGTATTTGATGATGTAGTCAAAGCCCATCAATTTAATGAGCCATTTTTGTTGAAGAGCAGTAGAGAGTCTTTGGTCCATAAGGTATTTGAAACTATGATGATCAGTGTTAATACAAGCTGGCCATTGAGTAAATAATATTTTCATTTCTGAATAGTCATGACAATAGCCAAAAAATCGTTTTCATAAATGGAGAGATAATGCTTTAGGACCTAATGTTTTACTATAAAAAGAAATTGGCTGACCCTCCTGCATCATAATAGATCCCACCTGTCTGGCACATGCATCAGTTTCTATAGTAAACTGCTCACAGAAATCAAGTAATGCCAAGACCAGCATCCAACAAATTAATTTCTTCTTTAAACTTCCTTTCTCGATCTGTGCACGCCTCATGAATGAACTTAATTCAACAATCACGGTAACACCGAAAATTTTAAATAGTGATTCGATTTTTAATCTTGGAATTAAGTGGATACTTTTAATGTTTCTTGTTTTTACTATGATTGTTGAAAGGTCAGAGAGATTGTAAATATCATCACAAATTGAAATTAATGAATATATCGCCTTGCCTTTTACTTGGCCAGACTACAAGAGAATGCTATTTCATCATAACAAAAAAACCCTGCCTTTAAAACCCACAACATCTTCTTATTTCAATAAATCCTCAAACCCTCAGGCAAAACCTCCTACCCAACTTGCATACATATATCGCCTTACTCGAGAACTTAAAATTTTGGATTTTCTCTCATACAAACATTAAGGCCTTCAGCTAGCTTAACACCAAATTGTCTATGTCGTTGTTATTCTAATTTTTTAAAAAATTGGTTGCTCAATGAATACTTCAACTCCAAATTGCAGGCCGGTGTTTTCTTGTTGGTAAGGTTCATGACAAGAAGGTTATCCATGTGAAGTGCGGGACTGGAACTGTGAGCTCTCTCTGTATGTCTCTGTTACTCTGTCTCATTTCTATTATATAAACACAACAAGAGGCAATTCCAAAGTGAGCAAGTTTAAATTAGTGACTTTTGTTTGTTTTCCTGAACCCACTGGCTGCTTCATGCACCGGCCACCTAAAAAGAAGCTTTATACTTTCAAGGTATATGTGTCTATGGCTATAGCAAGGTCCATAACCAAGTCTTCTTGTATGAGGTGAACATCAAAGCCAACTGAGGGAAGAATAGAATTGGGCAAGATTGGCTTGGTCCTGCCTGAAATGTATATATGTCCAAGTATGTAAGGTCACGGTTATGAAATTTTATACCTCACACCATAATTTTATACTGCATCTATATGTGAACCATAACCTGTCTCATTTCCTGGCGGAATGTATCAACCCCCACCCCAAAAAAAAAAAAAAACTGTCTCATTCTATCATGCAGCTTCATGAAATGGATATACAAATGAAGAATGATTAAACTAATCAATAGAACAGCAAGTAACCTTAAGTATCAACTGTCAATCAGATTAATGCTGCAGCAGCAACACAACAAATTAATAGTGGACATGTTTGATGTATTGGGAATTATCCAATTCGGTATTGCTGGTAATGCCAACAGTTCATTGTCGATTGGAGATGGTTTGTTAAATTGATCTCTAGATAGTTTTGATTATTTTGTATTAGTACGTACTGTCATTAAGTAAAAAATAAAGGCTTAAATACAATAGGTACATACCTTGTCTAGATTTAATTTATTTTATTGACAGAACCCCAATGGAACTTCACCACTAGGCAGCAATGTCACTACCTTAGACTTTGGAAGCTTCAATGTACCCAAGGGAGTAGAAACCAATTGATTAGGTCAGATTGGTTTCATCACTGAGGAGCTTTTCTCTGAGTCTGGGCGCGTCAATGTTGCACAAAATGTGTTTTGGTTAGAAACAAGCTGGCGTTGGCTCCATATTGCCGCCAAATGGAGGTAACCAAGTACTTATAAACTTGGTCACATTGTATTCTTTTAATTGGAAGCTTTGATTGAAAAGTTCCCACTTGCTTGTTTTATTCAGGGGGTGAAACTGGAGAGCTGTTTGAATTCAAGTTTATGCCTTCCTATTAAACCGAAGGTAGTTGTAGCTTGTAGGTCTCCAAGCGTCGACCTCTAACATTTTCATGGACAATGCTGCTTATAGGGAATACCTGTTCAATACTTATGGGATATCATCTGTGGAAATGGAGAATGTGGCTGTAGTTACGGCAAGTATATGTTTTATGAAGTTCTTGCATTCTTTCATGTATTTTGCTAAGGTAATACTCCCTCTGTTTTCCAGAAACGGAGGGAGTATCATTAATGGTGTTTTGCAGACTACCCTGTCGAATGGCCTGCCTGTGATTGTCTTTCGAGGGTTATCTGATTTAGCAAGAGGACAACAAGGACAAAATGCAGTGAATGTATTTAGACCCCTAGCAGCTCTCAATGCCGCCAAAGCTGTGAATCAGTTCATTGATATGCTTCCAGTCTAAGTTTCCAGAGTCTAATGATAAAAGATTGGTAAACTCATATCTTATCTATATTGCAACAGTAGGGAAGCAACCTTTGGGCATGTCACTGAAACCAGAGGAGTTGCTTCCAGTTGAGTTTTACCATTGCAGCTCAATAAACATTAAGAGTTCTTAGTGTATTTTTAATTGATAAACCATCTGCAGCGAGCCTTCAAAGCATTAAGAGCATATACATCCGTTTCTACATCTGTATCTTGTGACATTGATATGTAATATACGCTCAGATAGTCGGATATTGCTTCAGTGATGCTATAGCTCACATAATAAACCCAAAATAAAAAGAAACAGACCAAGTCTAAAGTGTTAATAGTAGGTTATGCTAATTTGTTCAAGTACAATATATAATTGTAGCCTTAACTAACAGTACTACACCAACAGAAAGAAAACCTAAACTGGCTTATTAACAGTTTAGTAGGTGTTAGGGTAACCATGTAAGATTCCCATATAAGGCAAAGAACCCTGAATATAGTCGTCTAGGTTGAAAGTGTAGTTGCAATCGCCTGCAGTCTGGTGATAAGTGGCTCCCTGTAACATGGTGGAAGAGTTGCTGATGACAACTGATTTGCTCTCGACAGTCTCTTCAGGTTCCATCAAGACATCTGTAGAACCTCTGGAGCCTTGGATCATTTGAGCTTGATGGTCTAGTTTCATTTTCAGCTTCATAACCTGCACCATGTATCAAAAAAGAGTGCATGCATTAGGCAACCCCATTTTAGCAGTTTTATACATGGGTTAGTCATGGTCAGAGATGAAAAAAAAAAACAGACCTCCTCTTGGAGCTTCAGTTTCTCTCTGGATACAATATCAAACTCTTGTTTAAGTGAATCGTAAAGGCGTTCCAGTTGCTTAGCCTTCCACCTAGCATGGCGGTTTTGAAACCAAACAGCAACCTTTCGAGGTTGAAGACCTAGTTCCTGGGCCAACTTAATTTTCCTCTCAGGTTCAAGTTTTATTTCCTCCTGAAAGCTCCTCTCCAATGACTCTATCTGATCCCACCTCATCCTTCTCTTCCTTTCCGCATGATTGTTGTTCTCATCGTGGGCGCTGTTGTTGTTGCTACTGTTGCTGTTACTGTTACTATTGTGATTGTTGTTGTTACTTAGATGAGTCCTTTCCACCTCCCCAGCTTGATGATGACCACCTAGTAGAAATGCAAAACAATCAGCTTATGTTAGCATTTACTGATACAAATAAATGCAGGACCTAAATTTTTTTTGGAAATTACTAAGAAAACTTGGCAAATTGTTACCGACCTGGAAAGGGGTGGTAGTTGTAATCATACAGGAATGCTACAGTATGTTTTCCTCCTACTCCACCAGCCATTAATGGTTTTACAGTCTCATTCCATGCCATCTTGTTCGTCTTCTTGCTACTCCAACAGTCCAACCCAGAGAGTCTTATATATACTGCATGTGAGAGAGAGGGGGAGAAAGAGAGAAGACTTTTGGGTGTTGAAAAGTAAGGACGTGGGGACAAAAGAGAGGGTATCAGAGGTCACCATCTGGTCCCCTGAGGTACAATCACTAGCCCTAGCTTGCAGCTGACTAGATGCTGCTTGCTCCCTCCCACGCCTATTAAATAATAAATGCTAAGTTTCTGACTCCCCTTGCTCTCTTCATGATCAGAATTCAGAGTCTTCCATTCAGACAAAACCAAGAATCAGAGACACAGGTCACACAACCATATCTCTCTCTCTCTGTCTATGTATCTATATACTTTATGCAGTTAGGCACGATGAAGGTTGAGTAGACTAGGGACATTTTGAGGCACCCAAAAGGTACCACTCTTCTGTCCTGCAATTTCCTTTACTGATTTTGTCCGTCACTGAGTCAGAAAACATGCACACAAGTCAGAAGACATGCATACAAGGTGAAAGGAAAGAGTAAGTACAGAGAAGAGTGAGAGAGAGAAATAAGAAAATCCTACATAACAAAGATTAAGGGTATCTTTATCTATGAGTCGGTTACTTCTTAAGTTGCTGTAAATCTCAATCCCTACCTTAATGTGCTATAGAGGTTTCACCCCTACCTCATAACCAGTAATGAGACATTATATGCAGCTGCAAGCTCAATCTCCTTCTACTAATTAAGTGTGAGAACTATATTTTTAATCTTTCCCCCCAGAACACTATGAAGGTCAGGTTCTGAAAATAAACCTCAATAAAAATCACAAATCTAGATGTTATAAGTTACTCATGGTAGTTTTTTTGGTAGGTGTATGCCATGGTCCAATGGATTATATTAGTTTAGTTCTTGGTGTATAAAGTAGGGATCTTGTTTATGTTTGATATTTGTTTAGTATGCAAGTGTCTGGGGTCTTGACTCCTTTCCTGTTCACACCTCATGCCAAGAGAAAAGAAAGGTTTCTTCTAATGTGAAACAAGAACAAACAGAAGATGTCTCTTGGACATAAACAGTACCTTCTAAGAAAAATACAAAAAGGAAAAGGGTTGTCATAGAAACCTAAACCATGCGTGTGTGCTCTTGGATCTGAGGTCTGACGCTGACATATTCGTAGCATCTAGAGTGGACACACCTGAAAAGTCATATTGATTTAACGGTTGATTTGATCAGCACCACCCAATCAACGGATTACCAGAATTTGGTAAACTGAGATACAATGAATAATTGGACATAAGAAAGAAGTATACTCATTAAGAACTTCAGATGTGCAGGAGCGCAATGGTCCACTTTGTTTTGTGCGCACACATGAGCCTACAACTACGCCGAGCTGCCTGTTACATTGTAGACAAAAACAGTTAGACAACGGATCACCCTACCAACGGTCTACAGTTTCTACTTACGGCACATGAAATCCTTGATAAACAAAACACGGTATGAAACCAAATGTAGGAAAACCCGCAAATATTTGTTTTAATTCAGATAGTTAAATAGGTGGACCTGAACCAAGGTATACAAGTTCAGTTCCAATTTTGTCTTTCAAGTATGTAACACTCCATATCAAAATTTGGAGATAAAAAAAGGTGTGACATAGAAGGCAGGACTCGCTCTACGAATACTTATTCAAAGACAAACACATATAGCAAGAGCTAGAAAAGTAATCTAACCCCAAGTTTAAGCCTCCGAGGCTATTACAGGTGAACTGGGTAAACCTCAAACCATCTCGAAAATTGAAAAGGAATAAATATTGTACCTCAAGCGCTTCTTAACATGCTCAAAAAAAGTAGTTGCACGGCACATCACTAATCCAAACCTAACAAGAATGTTATCATGGTCTCATCTGCAAACATATAAAAACAAAAGATGCCACAAGAACTGAGATATGAATATTCATCAGGGATATAATATAATTTCAATAACAACAATATGGTATCAACCCTTCACAGTGAATATCACTGCATAGTAAAATCAGGAACCACATGGACCAGAGTAAACACCAACAATGTTATTTCTGTTGCTACCTCAAAAGTTCCCTTATTTGTTTCACAAGGGATAGAGATAGGTACTATAAATCCATCTTTTAGAGTCTTTCTAGTCAAGCTTTTCATGGAAAACCTGACTTCAATTGGTTCCAACTTCCCAAGTCCCTGATTATTACTGTCTGAGTGTCGATCCAGCGACACGATTCTGTTCTCCGTTATATCATCTTTTATGGAATCATCCAAAAAACATTTGTACGTTACCTTCTGACCATCATCCTTTTACGGCGTGACCGCGTGATTTATGACTTCTAACAAGAGGAATGGTATGGACAGTAATACTCACGAGCAACAGTCCACATACCAATGAGAAGTAGGAACTACAAGAGTAACCTCCCTAGATAAACATGTACCAATTGTAGACACATTTCACTATAGCACGTAGTTCTTACAAAATCATAGATTTCACACACAAAACTAGCAAAAAAGAGGATATGTATTCTAACAAAATCTTATTTTTTGAAGGCATTCTACGCTTTGAAAAAACAAAAAAGGGCACAAAATTTTGTAGGTATCTAAGTTATCCCCATTGTATCATTTTCTACTCAGCTTCTCATATGAGCATATAACAACATTGTATGGAATAATGGGATGAAATCAAACCATATGCTTCCATGCACTAATTAAACTGAGTACGAAACTTATCCTTCAATCACAACCTCAAGCAAACACCGAAATTGATAAACCTACCACCTAAGTACACCAGACAATCAGTTGAATTTGAATTATGTAAAGTATAGATGAAAGAGTAAAACTCGAATTGGGCCACTGACATTCAGAAAATTCCTACTCTGTATCAGATTGCAAAAAAATGTGAAACAGTTTTGCTGCAATTGATATCCAGAACAAAACCCTAATGAAATCAGCAACTAACCTAAATTCTTTTGTAAGAATCCAATTCCATTATCTTTGATCATCTAAGTTTTTAACGGCGTCGGCATAGACAATCCCTTCCAATATAAACAAATTTCCTGCACAAACAACAACAGATAGAAATTAACAGTTGCCCGCATCAGTTGCAATAAATACATACACCTCTAAACCCTAATTTCAGAATTTCTGATCAAAAGATTCAGGAACCGCAGAACACGAATCTTATTACTAAGACCCGGAGCGGTGATGATGAAAATTGAATGGGGTGCGGAAGCAAAATTGTCAAACTTATGGCGGGAATTTTATTCAACCAATCCCGCTCCCGCCAATTTTGCGGATGGAACGGGGATGCATCCCATCTGTTATCTGTACAGTAATTGGTATTGAGCCGTTGGCAGGTGGCATATTAATCATGTCTAACCTTCGGACGAAAGCTCCGGAAATACCCGAGAAACCCGAGTTTGATCCGCTTCTCTTTTATCCCAAATAAAGAGCCTATATTTGGGGATACCTCATGGAGCACACTCACGGTTAAATGAAACGGGGTTTTTACGGTAAGGGGAGGGGATGAAAATACTATACTATCATTTATCTTAATAATTAAAAGAAACCTAGGATCTTAAAAATCCGAGAATCTAAAATGAAAATTAAGGGAATACTCATGGTTAAGTGGAGCTAGATCCTGAAAATTAAACCAAAATCTGAAAAACAAACTAAGTCCAATGAAAGATAACAATTAGCGATATGTGCACGATGAATTCAGTGTCGACATTGACAATCGGCACTGTATGCATTATAAATGCAATGTCGACAGGAACAATTGGTACTGTATTGCCGACAGTGGTATCAATTCTCAAATATGAAAATCACTATTCATTGGCATGCTTGAAAAATGGTCATAGTCGACATTAAACTTATTTATGCCTCCATGGCGACACATACTTAAAGTTTCTGCCTAATATCAAGAAACAATCGGCATAGTTGGTGAACATTTATGTCATGCCGACTGCGCAAATAACAGTCAACATTGACTGTGCTGACTGTCTCCTGATAAATTGGTGAATACCGGGAGTCGGTGTAGATAAATTATGAATACAGTACCGATTTGTTAAAACTTAGGTAAATCACGTTCTTATCTTATTCATTGTAATGTCGTAGCTATTTATACATGACTCAAACTTGGTGAACAATCCTTCCTAAAGCACGAACTTGAGCCTTTCCTTATGGGTCTCAAATTTGTGACTTACATGGACAATACTTTCCATAGACTGACCACTACGGTCTTGGAAAGATATTACGACACTTTCCTAATATATCGCTTTCCTTAATACCCCCTCAAGACGGAGCATGTAGGCCACAAATGCCCATCTTGGACAAAAGACCTTGAAACTGAACTCGGCCTAATGATTTTGTGAAGATATCCGCCAACTGCAACTCCGTAGGCGTATAAGAGGGTGAAATAATTTTCTGTACTATCGCATCCCTGATGAGATGACAATCCACCTCTATATGTTTGGTTCTTTCGTGAAAAACGGGATTCTGAGCAATATACAATGTCGACTGACTATCACAAAGGAGACTCATTCCCTGTGTATGACGAACTCCCAAATCACCTAGTAATTGCTTCAACCACTTCAATTCACAAGTAGTTGCAGCCATAGATCTGTATTCTGCTTCAGCTGAACTACGAGAAACTGTGTGCTGCTTTTTGGTCTTCCAAGACACTGGTGAATCTCCAAGAAGTACAAACCACCCTGTCAATGATCTTCTAGTCAAAGAACAGCTTGCCCAATCTGAATCACACCAGCCTTTTAAACTTAGACTACTATCAGAGCGCAACAGAATTCCTTGCCCATGATTCTTTTTCAAATATCTAACCACACGAAGTGCAGCTTCCCAATGTTCTTGTCTTGGATGTTGCATAAACTGTGACAAAGTATGCACAGAATAAGCTAGATCCGGTCTAGTCACAGCCAGATAAATCAATCTTCCTATCAGTCGACGATACTTTTCTGCATCACTCAGCAACGGCCCCGTTGCCAAAGCTAGACGATGATTAGTTTCCATCGGAAACTCTGCTGGTTTTGCTCCTAATAACCCCGTCTCCATAATAATGTCCAATGCATATTTCCGTTGACAAACATAAATACCTTGCTTACTGCGAGCTATCTCCAAGCCCAGAAAATATTTCAATTTTCCCAAGTCTTTCATCTTGAAACACTGTCCCAAATATGTTTTAAATTTATTAAGCTCCACTATATTATTTCCTGCAACAATCAAATCATCCACATACACCAAAACATTAAGTTGCATCTTTCCTTTGATCATAGTGAAAAGAGAATAGTCTGAATAAGATTGCCGAAAACCGTAATTCTTCAAAGCTGTTGATAGTTTTGCAAACCAACAACGTGGAGCCTGTTTCAAACCATACAACGATTTCTTCATTTTACATACCATATTAGGATTACCTTTCGCAAATCCTGGTGGTATTTTCATATACACCTCTTCCTCCAAATCTCCATGTAGAAACGCATTGTGTACATCCATCTGATGTACTTCCCAATTTTTAACAGCTGCAACAGCTAGAAAAGTACGCACTGTTGTCATTTTTGCTACAGGTGCAAAAGTCTCTTTGTAATCTAAGCCTTATAATTGATGATTTCCAAAGATCACCAATCTTGCTTTTAAACGAACCAAATTCCCATTTTCATCATACTTCTCTGTATATATCCATTTACTTCCTAGTGCCCTCTTGCCTTCCGGCAATTCTTGCAATTCCCAGGTACCTTGTTCTTCTAGTGCTCGTATTTCTTCTTCCATGGCTTTCTGCCATCCTGTATGTTTCATATCTTCTTTAAAGTTGCGAGGTGCAGAACCAGCCGTTATAGCTGCAAGAAATTTCTTATACGTTGTAGAAAATCTATCACAACTAACATAATATGTCAAAGGATACAGCGTACCTGAGGAGGATGATTGTGATGAATGAAGATGAGATGGACTATTTTCTCGAATGGTGTGCGTCACAAATCCCTTAAGCCTACTCGATGGAATCTTCGTACGCTTTCCTTTACCCATATCACCTTCTACTGCAACGTCATTGCCCGGACTCACAAGCTCAGCAGATCGCTCTTGAACTGCTACACTTTCTCCTTCTATCGCAGTTACATCTTGAACTGCTACACCTTCTCCTATTGTCGCAGTCACACCTGGTATACCTACAGCTTCTCCCACTGTCGCAGTTACGCCTGGTATACCTACAGCTTCTCCTACTGTCGCTGTTACGCCTGGTACTGCTGCACTTTCTCCTTATGTCGCTGTTACATCTTCATCATCACTCCAGTCAAACGCTGGACTCAACTGATCAGTCTCAGCTGATACACCAGTCACCTCGGTCTCAATAGAATGACCAGGCTGATCAGTCTCGGTGTCAGTCGAAACTATTGTCTGCTGCGACGTAGATGCTTCATTCTTATATGGGAAACTATTCTCACAAAACTGGACGTCTCTTGACACTAGAAATTTTCTTGCATCCAAGTCATATACTTGCCATGCCTTTTTACCAAACGGATAACCAAGAAAAACACACCTCCTTCCTCTACTTGCAAATTTATCCCCTTTATTACTTTGATCATGCACATAGCACAGGCATCCAAACACCTTCAACTGATTATACGGAGGTTGCTTTCCAAAAAATATTTCATATGGAGTTTTATTTTTCAGAATAGGTGTAGGCGTACGATTAATCAAATACGCAACCGTCAATGCGCATTCTCCCCAAAACTGTATTGGCAAGTTGGCTTGAAATCTCAAGGCCCTTGCCACATTCAATATATGTTGATGCTTTCTCTCCACTCTTCCATTTTGTTGCGGAGTACCAACACACGATGTTTCAAAAACTATCCCATTAGTCTTAAAATATCCACGCAATGAATTAAACTCGGTACCATTATCACTTCTAACAATTTTGATATCTTTATCAAATTGTCGTTTCACAAGAGCAATAAAATCAAGAAACGTTTGTTCAACTGCAGTTTTATTTTGAAGCAAATGAATCCACACACCTCTTGAAAAATCATCTACTATTGTCAAAAAATATTGTACTCCACAAGACGATGTAGCCCTATAAGGACCCCATAAATCTATATGAACCAACTCAAAAATACAACTGGATTTACTGAGACTACTAGCAAAACTACTCCTATGTTGTTTCGCTCTTGGACAAATGTCACAAACTTCATTATGCTTCTTTAATCTACTCACACCTGGCAACCTTTGCAATACTTTTTCTGATGGATGTCCCATTCGTCGATGCCACAGCTCGTATGAATCTCCACTGACCTCCATAACTTCAACTTGAGGCACACCACTGAAAATATATAGTCCACCTTGTCGTTCACCCACTCCAATCACCTTCCTCGTCAACCAGTCCTGTATAAGACATAAACTGTTAGTACATTGTACCGTACATACTAACTCATCAATAAGTTGTGTGACTGAAATTAGGTTACAAGTTATTTTAGGCACATAAAGCACATTATCAAGTCTCAAACCGCCTTGCAGAATAATAGTCCCTATTTTCTCAGATTGTGCATATTTTCCATCTGGGAGTCCAACAGTACACATCACAATATCTTTCACATCAATCATGTCATCTCTTTTACACGTGACATGATTTGTAGCTCCCGTGTCTATAATCCAAGTCGGTTTAATTTGCTTACCTTGAAGCTGGGACGTATTTTTCTTTGCATTCAAAAACTCAAGCACTTGTTTGAGTTGTGTTGCGGTTACTCCCATCAAATCTGAGCCGTCTGAGGAATATGTACCGCTTGACTGCTTTGTCTCTGATATATTTAGATTATGTGCTCAAACCTGGTTGCCAGTTCCTTGTCCTCTACCTCCTCTGCCATTCGCAAATCCACCACGACCTCTACCACCGGTTCTTCCTCCTCGACCATATCCTCTTCCACTTCTAGGTTTATCTCCCCACCATTCAGGATATCCAATAAGCTGAAAACAACCTTCATCCGAGTGTCCTTGTCTGCTACAATGCTTGCAAATTTGTTAGGATCATATGTGTTACTGAGAGTACGTTGATCAGATTGTACCTTGAACGCCATCACATTGTCATGAACTTCTGTTGTGGCAGCTAAATCTCCTATTCTGAGACGTTCCGAATTTACCATTGTCTAATATGCTACATCTATTGAAGGCAGTGGATCTCTTGCCAACAATTGTTCACGCAAGGAACCATAGACAGCGTCTAGTCCAATTAAGAAATAATGTAGTAAATCTTCTTATCTCAAAGTACTAACCTGTGTTGCAATATCACACTCGCACTTTCCACACCTACACGTTGGTACCTTCATATATGTGATCATCTCATCCCATATCTTATTCAATCTTCCAAAATAGGCAGCCACACTTTCTGTTCGCTTTTGTTTACACTCACTTAAAGATGTCTTTAGATGGCATGTCCGTGTTCCACTTACAACACAAAACCGTCTCTTCAAGTGGTTCCACAACAAGTTGGCATTATCATAGTCTCCCAAACTCGATCTGAGTGACGCCTCCAACGTGTTGCTGATCCAGGAGACAAGCATCGACTGAATTGCAACCCATTCTTCCAACTGGTCACTTTCTTTAGGTTCTTTGATTGTTCCATCAATGAAACCAAACTTCCTCTTAGCTATTAATGATCTTCTTATGTCTCTAGCCCATTCATCATAGTTATGTCCTTTTAGAACAACCGGTGTGATGATAATACCTGGACCATCACTCGATCATAGGTGATATACTGGATTCTTCCTCTGCGTATCATATTCTATATTCTTGTCTTTGTTTGATGATTCTACGTCACCACTCATTCTCAACGATTTTTTTTTTTTTTTTTTTTTTTAGGGTTTTCAATTGGCTCGTGATGCCATGTTAAAACTTAGGTAAATCACGTTCTTATCTTATTCATTGTAATGTCGTAGCTATTTATACATGACTCAAACTTGGTGAACAATCCTTCCTAAAGCACGAACTTGAGACTTTCCTTATGGGTCTCAAATTCGTGACTTACATAGACAATACTTTCCATAGACTGACCACTACGGTCTTGGAAAGATATTACGACACTTTCCTAATATATCGCTTTCCTTAATACGATTCAATAGAGTTAGCATCGTCTTCATCATTTATTTACGCCGACTATAAGTTATTTACTTCATTTTTCTAGCCGAGCAAACCAACAAGAAGTGACATTTAACCTTATCTGGAATACTTGTGTGGCTCGTCACTTTACCGTAACTAAAATCTAGCATTTCTCATAAATTTACTAAAAACGTTCTTATTCTTCTTCTATCTATATTTTTATACCTAACAATGAAAAACAAAAACAAAAAAATCAAAATTACTCAATATTTTAGGTTTAATCTTAACTTGTTTTCACAATCAACTAATTAATCTAACTTGTAATTAATCCAATTACAGTAATTAATCAAGAGTAATTTTGTTATTACCAAAAAACTATTTACTAGTTGTAAGTTATTACCAAAAAACTATTGACTGTAAATTATTTACTTCATTTTTCTAGCTGAGCAAACTAACAAGAAGTGACATTTAACCTTATCTGGAATACTTGTGTGGCTCTTCACTTGACCGTAACTAAAATCTAGCATTTCTCATAAATTTACTAAAATCGTTCTTATTC
This sequence comes from Papaver somniferum, assembly GCF_003573695.1. Taxonomy (NCBI): domain Eukaryota; kingdom Viridiplantae; phylum Streptophyta; class Magnoliopsida; order Ranunculales; family Papaveraceae; genus Papaver; species Papaver somniferum. Next base: position 151,507,057 of record NC_039364.1, on the reverse strand, counting down.
TTCTTCTATCTATATTTTTATACTTAACAATGAAAAACAAAAAAAAATCAAAATTACTCAATATTTTAGGTTTAATCTTAACTTGTTTTCACAATTAACTAATTAATCTAACTTGTAACTAATCTAATTACTAATTAATCAAGAGTAATTTTGTTATTATCAAAAAACTATTTGGATAAGGTATTTTTAAAATTAAGGAGGTATCCCCTGAATTATTCCAATTTCGATAAGGGGTTCTCCATGATTTAGCCCAAAGAAGGGTGATGTAGGATTACTGTTTTAATCCGCTATTGTTTTCTTCTTTCTTTTGATAGTTTAGAGAAAATAAAAAGAAAATATCGATCTTATTCAATTTTGTTAAGAAAAATAATCGATCATGAAAACTTTCAAAAACAACTTTTTTCTATTTATAAAAATAAGGTGTTTTATCAATCATGCATGATTTAAAAAAGGGTCTGGATCATAGGACTCGTGGTTTTGACAAAAGAGTTGCACATAATTTTCTATGCGTCTAATACTTGCCATATAACGACAATAAATCTTGTTGGGTTGGATTTGTTTTTTCACTCAAAACTGTTACACGGCTTGCCAAGCCGAGCCAACAATAAATGGGCATTATCTTCTGATCAAAGTTAAAATAAAAAAGAAGCTTATGATCTGATGCTTCTACGAATCAAGCATCAGATCCAAGACTCGTGAATTGGTACTCAAAATAATGTTTGGCTAATGCCCCTGCTATCATATGATTCATATCGAGTATCAATATTATTTCACATCAATCAAAAGTAATATTATTGACTTTGCGCATATCCCCTGCCATCGTATATGATATGGTTTTTATTGGTTGACCTTCAATTTCTAAACTATTGATTCTTATTATCATATTGTAATCTTCGCAGAGATATATAACCTTTTAGCATCTTAAGATTACCCAAACTTCGTTTTGCATGGACCAGATTATTAGCAACAGTGAACTACTTGTCAAGTTTAGGTAGATGCATTTCGTGCTGACTTATGTTTCCTTTCTTCCTTGATAAGAATACAAGCATCCTTCATAAGATCCTCCAAATTAATAAAACACAAAACAAAAAAACTTTCATCTTTGTATGACTCCTTAAGACTATTTGTGATTGTCCTTCATATATATGCAATGCTAAGATTCATAAGATCTTTTATTTTTGCTCAACACTAGGATTCATAAGAACGAATTTCATTTTCGACGCCAAATTATGACTAGATTTGGCAAAGTTACTTCTGTGAATTTTTAGAATATTTTGATTGATTTTGTCCTTTATCAAGATATGTCAGTTGTTGGATCGGCTTGGCAAGCCGTATAACAGTTTTGAGTGAAAAAACAAATCTAACCCAACAAGATCTATTGTCGTTGGATGGAAATTACCGGGCGGATAGAAAATTTTGTGCAATTCTTTTGTCAAAACTGTGAATTCCATGATCCGGACCCTTTAAAAAATCATTTTATTGTAAAATTTAACAAACACTCATGTAATTCATTATGGGACGACATAATTGATCATTAGCTCATAATCTATTATAATAATGGTTATCATAGAGCCCTAAGCATAGTAAGTTTAAAGATTATACTTATATTTTCATGCTTTTAACATGAATAAATAAAACATAATCTATATTAGGTATTATATTAGGTATTATTGACGAAAAAGTTTTAAAATGAAATTCCATTGATTCATGGTCAAATAGTTGTGGGCGTTATTTGTTGGCGACATTTCATCTTCCGTCTATTTATTTTTTTTATACATCTTCATTAGTATAGGATTTGGTGAGGATTTTGAGATGGTCTTTTGATAACCAGGTAAATATGTTTGTGTTTAATGTTGCATACAATACCTAATTGTAGCTCAGATTCCTTCTTAAAGTTTTTCCATAATTCTACCTATTTCTGCATGTAAGGAGTAAACTTTAATATATAAATGTGTAAGCATGACTAACGTCATTTTTTTCTTTGGTTTTAGGATTTGTATTTTGATTATATACTACGACATCTAAGTATTTGATAGACACATTTTTGTGTCTACTTTGTCCTCAATGTCTGTATTGTTGGAACTCTATTTTTGTACTAATATTGTGTTTTTATGTATTTTTACGAAATAAACATTTTTGGAAAATTCGGCTCGAAAAGTTGATTTTGGCACCCGGAGGACAAGTGTTATTCGGACTTTCGCTTTTGGATAAGGGGTAACCTAATTACTAAGGGGCACCCCCAGGTCACCCCAAGGAATCTTCTATTCGCACCCCAGTTCAGGATAGGGGGCATATCATCTTCAACATTCAAATTCGTGTTTTGGCGGGAAAACCATTTTCACTCCTGACAGATTTTCAATCAGCAAAATGAAGGTGTTCTAGTGCGATTCAATCGCTGAAAATTGGTGAGAAGTTGTGATTTAACATGGAAAAGATGTTGTGAGTGTTCTATTAGCTCAAATTTGGCTAGAATTGCCTAGCCAATTCACGGGCTCAAAACAGGTAAAACACATGCAGAAGAGTTTCTCTACGACTTCTGGAAGATTTTGTGTGTGTTCTGCTCGTGTTTCATGCATCGAGCAACCTGTTGGAGCATGTGTAATCGAATTGGAGCGTGCTGGACCAGAGAAAACGCGTGAAAAGCTAAAACAGGAAAGAAAATATCCGAAAATATTTTCTTTCACTGCCGAGGATTTGTGGAGTTATGGAGGAGATTCGATGCATGCTTCGGGTTTAAATAGAGTCCTTGGAGGTCAGAGAAAGGGCTAGCAAGTTGAGAGAGAATTGGGAGAGGTTTAGAGCACTACAGAGCAAGAAAGTTGAATTTGCAGAGATTCTGGTTCTGCTGCTGCTCGAGGAGGAAGAAGAAGAGGAAGAACAGACAACCAAAGGCAGTCGTTTACAAACAAAGACAACGACTGTCGCTCGTGGGTCATAGTTTTTCAACGACAACATCACTTTATCTCTATCGTTGATTATGGACGCCTTTTGTGGGTCGCAGAATCCTGTTTTATATCATTTTCTTGTCTTTCTCTTCATTGTAAAACACTTTTGAGCATCAATGAAATATTTTGAGAGGTTTTCCAACATGATGAGCGGATAAAATACCTGGTGACTGAGGCGACGGAGGAGCTATTCACTCATGTTTGATTGGTAAATTCTTTTTATAATTTCTTAATTATTTATTTTATTTAATTCACTTGGATCAATAAAAAAAAGATAAAAATGGTTTTCTTAATTAGTTGTGAATCAGTTTGATGTTTTATGCTTAGAATTAATTCTTTGATAAATCATGCTTAAGGATTACAATTTAATATTTGGACACCTTATAGATTAATTAGTGATTTAATGGAAAAAGAGCTAGATAATAATTATGAAATATTTTTGTAACCAATCAACTTGAAGTAATAGTGAATCCGGAGCCTTAGTCCATTTTAAATCTTGACATCACTCTTTGAAAATTAATTTGCTTTATTTTTATTAAGTCTAAAATTCATTGCCTTCACAAGTCTTAAAACAACCCTTTTTACCACTATCACTACAACAACTTTGAAAAAACATCACATCAAATTTTTGGCGCCGCCGACGCGGATTTGTGTATTGGTAGCATTTTTAGATTTTTTTTTATTATTATTTTCATTTGTTCCTTTTTATGTTTCTTTGGGTGTGTCTTTGATTTGCAGGTTTGAAGTTGGATACTAAGGACTTGGAAAAAAGCTTAAAGCAAAAAGAAAAGAAAAAAAGAAGACAAATAATTATTTTTTTTTAGGATTTAGTTTTATTATTATTTTTTTTAATTTTTATTTTTTAATTTTTTTTTAGAATTGTATTAGGAAATTTTTGTAATATTTTTGCACTTTACTTTGGACTTGGACTGTGACGTTGGACATTTTTAAGTTATTTTTACCATACGGAAGGGTACCTTAAATACAAATTGTGTGCAGGGAAGGACGACGATTACGATATCGTCTCGGCCCCTCGGGTTCGTACATGACATATGAGTCGTGGCCCGAGTCGACTTCAACGGTTCATCCCCCGTCTGGTACGGGAGGTAAGTCCATCGAAACACTCGCGAATCTCCTGTAAGCGAGTTACTGTATTCCTTAAGATGATTCATTGATTGAGGACGAATTTGGACTGTTTTTAAATTCCTAGTAAAGGGCAAGGCCTGGCCAATACAAGATAAGGGTTCGGATTTCATCACCGCTCCCTTCTTGCCCGCCTTAGGAAAACGAAACCTAACGCGAACCTAAGCCTAAAATTTTGACTAGAACGAGACCTATAGGGTAACGAGCTTAATAGGACAGTCATTCGAAAAATATTGGTTACTCTTTTAGCATAATTAGAAGTTCATGATGGTCTCTGTGAGTTGAATGTGTGACTGCGCCGCCTTGTGATAGCGGTGAGGCCTTGGGTATCAAAGCTCCACTGAGCTTCCCTCGCCTCAATTCAACTTACTTTTACTCGGATTGACTCCAGAGGGGTTTGCTTAAATTGTAACGAATTATCTTTCGAAGGATTAGAAGCTGGTCTAGAAACAATCTAAGTGGAGCCATCATGCTTTTTGTTTGCTAGAATTCAGTAGGTTTGCTGTGGTGGAGTCAGCCTTGTTTGTGTTTGCATAGAACTTCCCTTCCCTTTTAGGGCTTTTCTTTTTAGTTTGTTTTTCTAGTGTATGCCCGAGGTAGAACGGGCTTGGAAAAGAAACACTCTAGGTCGTCTGATTAGTGATAAACCTAGTAGTTCTTCTTGTGAAGGCGGGGAGCTCGAAGACTCTTCTTTAGAGAGCCCGTTTTTGGAAACTTCAGTTTTGAGAATCTGCGTCTTTGTGAAGAAAGTTCTCCTAGTCCTTTGGTAGTGCCAGAAATGGCAACTTTAAAAGCTTTATTGAACCCAACTAGGACCTCTCGTCCGTCTTGTATCAAGTTAGCTGAAACCGAGGCAAATTATGAACTCAAACCTGGGACTTTACAGATGCTCCCAACCTTTTTAGGAAAGAGAATGAGAACCCCTATTTTCATGTTAGGGAATTTGAGGAAGTATGTAGTACTCTGAAAATTAAAAACCTTAGTGATGATGCACTGAAACTTAGGTTATTCCCCTTTTCCTTAAAAGATAAAGCCAAATCTTGGCTGTATAGTTTGGATTCTGAGTCAATTGAAACCTATGAACAACTTACATCTGCCTTTATACATAAGTTTTTCCCAAGGCACAAAACATCGTCTATTAGGACACAAATTTGTACTTTTGCTCAACAAGAGGGAGAATCTTTATATAGGTATTTAGAAAGGTTCAATGACTTAATTTCTCAATGTCCTCATCATGGTTTAGAGAAGGTTAGGTTAGTTCAGATCCTCTACGAGGGTTTAGACTATTCAACAACGACCATGGTTGAGTCCTTATGCACAGGTGGGTTTGAGAATAAAACTGTTGATGAGGCGATGACATTTTTGAATGAAATCGCCAATAAGACCCAACAATGGGAAAATAATAGGGAACCCCAGAAAACAATTCTTCTAAGTAGAGGAAATGTCAATAGGGTAGAAGGATCCTATGAGTCAGATGCTAAAATAGCAGCCATAGCCAAAAGGTTAGAAGCGTTGGAATTAGGTCATTCTAGTGGTACTAGTGGTAGAATAGAGCCTTTTTGGGAAGACCATACTGTTGAAGAGCAAGCCAATGCTCTTTATAACAACACTAGATTCGATAACCGTCAGAAGTTTGACCCTTATTCAGAAACCTATAACCCTGGCTGGAGAAACCATCCCAACCTTTCTTGGTCTAAGGGCCAGAATCAAGGTCAGTCTAGTAACTCTCAAGCTCCCCCAGGTTTTGGCTATCCTAAGAATCCTTCAGCCCCGGCACAGTTTCAGAACCCTTCGGATAAGAAGATTATGAGTTTAGAAGAGTCTCTTGCTTTGTTAACTCGTAACACTATGCAGTTTCAGCAATCTGTTGCTCAAGGTATAGAAGAAAATAAGAGAATAGGTCAGGCTAACTCTCAGGCTATTTCCGAGTTGAAAACCCAGGTTAGTCATATAAATGAGTCTTTGAGGGAAAAAGGTAAGTTTCCTAGTCAAACTCAACCCAATCCTAAAGCAGAGAAATCGTACAATCATGTGAACTCTATTACAACCCTTAGGAGTGGAAAGAAAGTTGACAATAAGGTTGCCATGCCTGATAGTGAACATGTTGTAGTTCACCCTTATGAGCCAGAAAATGAGGAGACTGATAGAGTCTCCAAAGAGACCAATGAGGGTCCTGATGAGCCCGGCTTTGTTCCCAGAGCCCCGTTCCCCCAGCTGCTAGTTCCGACTAAGAGGGAGTCCAACTTTAATGATATATTGGAGGTTTTTAAGCAGGTTAATATCAACCTTCCATTATTAGATGCAATTAGGCAGATTCCCTCTTATGCCAAGTTCCTTAAGGACTTGTGTACGCGAAAGCGTAAGCTCAGTGTCCAGAAGAAAGCCTTCATAGCTAGTCATGTGAGTTCTATTATTCAGAATACCACTACTCCTAAGTATAAAGACCCAGGGTCCCCTACCATTGCTTGTACAATAGGTAAGTACCGTGTTGAGAAAGCGTTGCTTGACTTAGGAGCCAGTGTGAACTTACTGCCATACCATGTGTACCTTAAGCTAGGACTTGGTGAGATGAAACCTACACAGATGACACTTCAGTTAGCTGATAGGTCCGTTAAAATTCCTCGTGGTGTGATCGAGGATGTTCTCATAGAGGTCGACAAGTTTATATATCCGGTGGATTTTGTTATCCTAGATACCCAACCTATCCCTGACCCAGAGAACCAAATACCAGTGATTTTAGGTCGCCCGTTTTTAGCTACATCCAATGCGATCATTAACTGTCGAAATGGTATTATGAATTTGTCTTTTGGTAATATGACTATTGAGCTGAACATTTTTAATATTAGTAAGCTACCCTCTGAACTAGATGACTCGAATATAGAAGAGGTGAACATGATAGGAACATTAGTCGAGGAGTCATTACCAAACACTTTGTTAGAAGATCCATTAGAGAAATGCCTAGCTCACTTTGGGATTGATTTTGATGATGATAAGGTGATTAATGAGGTGAATGCTTTGTTAGATTCAACCCCTTTGTTAGATACTAGTAATGGATGGAAACCTAAGTTCGAACCACTACCAGTTTCTAAGTCTACCCTAGTTCCTTCTTTAGAAGAGCCTCCTAAGTTGGACCTAAAACCATTGCCAGATACCCTGAAGTATGTGTTTTTAGGCCCGTCTGAGACTTTACCTGTGATTGTTTCTTCCGACTTGGATAGAGATCAGGAAAGTAGGCTAGTAACCGTCCTTCAAAACAACAAGGAAGCTTTAGGGTGGACCATAGCAGACATTAAGGGTATAAGTCCTACTGTTTGTATGCATCAGATCTATTTAGAGGAAGACACCAAACCTTCTAGGGAGATGCAACGTCGACTAAACCCCAATATGAAAGAAGTAGTTCGAACTGAGGTTCTTAAGCTATTAGATGCAGGCATTATCTACCCTATTTCAGACAGTAAGTGGGTCAGCCCCGTTCAGGTTGTTCCCAAGAAATCTGGTATTACTGTAGTCCAGAATGATAACAATGAGTTAATCCCGACCCGAGTGACCACGGGTTGGCGTGTTTGTATTGACTATAGGAAATTGAACAAGGTCACTAGGAAGGACCACTTTCCCCTTCCCTTCATCGACCAGATGCTAGAGAGATTAGCTGGACATAGTCACTACTGCTTTTTAGATGGCTACTCTGGATATAATCAGATCGTTATTTCCCCAGAAGACCAGGAGAAAACCACTTTTACCTGTCCCTTTGGTACCTTTGCGTATAGACGCATGCCTTTCGGGCTATGTAATGCCCCTGCGACTTTTCAGCGTTGCATGATGAGCATATTTTCTGACATGGTAGAACGGTTCTTAGAGGTCTTTATGGATGATTTTTCAGTGTTTGGTTCGTCTTTCGATGAGTGCTTGCATCATTTGTCATTAGTTTTGACTAGGTGTAAGGAAAAGAATTTAGTGCTTAATTGGGAGAAATGTCACTTTATGGTTCGTTCAGGAATTGTTCTAGGGCATATTGTATCTTCAAAGGGTATAGAGGTAGATAGAGCCAAAGTTGACCTTATTAAAACTTTACCGGTCCCAAAAACCGTAAGAGATATTAGGTCATTCTTAGGGCATGCTGGTTTTTATCGTCGTTTCATTAAGGATTTTAGCTTGATGTCTAGACCTCTTTGCAATTTGCTTGCAAAAGATGTTAAGTTTGTCTTTGATGATGCTTGTTTAGAGGCTTTTGAGAAGCTTAAGTCATTACTCACTACCGCCCCCATAGTCCAGGCACCCAACTGGAACCTACCCTTTGAGATCATGTGTGATGCTTCAGATTATGCTATTGGTGTTGTGCTAGGTCAGCGAGAAAATAAGTTACTTCATGTGATTTACTATGCTAGCAAAACTCTGAATGATGCCCAGTTGAACTATACCACTACCGAGAAGGAACTATTAGCCATTGTGTTTGCCTTAGACAAGTTTAGACCCTATCTCTTAGGTTCTAAGATCATCATATATACTGATCATGCTGCTTTAAAATATCTTTTGTCTAAGAAGGATACTAAACCTAGATTGATTAGGTGGATTCTGTTGTTGCAAGAGTTTTCTCCAGACATTAGAGACAAAAAGGGTGCCGAAAATGTTGTAGCAGATCACTTGTCTAGGCTAGTTGTTAGTTCCCCAGATGATTCCCTTCCTATAAGGGATAGCTTTCCTGATGAACAATTGTTCTTTGTTACCCAATTACCTTGGTATGCGAATATAGTGAACTATCTTGTTACTGGTCGAATGCCCCAACATTGGGGTAAACAAGATCGTTCTAGATTTTTAGCTGAGGTTAAGCACTTCTTTTGGGATGATCCTTATTTGTTTAAGTATTGTCCAGACAGATTATTAGGAGATGTATACCTGAGAGTGACCAGTCCAGTATTATTTCCTTTTGTCATGATCATGCTTGTGGGGGTCACTTTAGTGCTAAGAAAACTGCTGCTAAGATATTGCAGTGTGGATTCTATTGGCCTTCGTTGTTTAAAGACTCCCACAGTTACTGCGTTACTTGTGCGATGCCAGAAATTAGGAACCATTTCCCGTAGGAACATGATGCCCTTGAACCCTATTTTAATTGTTGAGGTCTTTGATGTGTGGGGTATTGACTTTATGGGTCCGTTTCCTAATTCTTTTGGTAACCTATACATCCTTGTCGCCGTAGACTATGTCTCTAAGTGGATTGAGGGGTTGCGTGTAAAACCAATGACCATAGGGTTGTGATTGAGTTCTTGAAAAATAATATACTTACACGTTTTGGTACACCACGAGCTATAATTAGTGATGGAGGGTCGCACTTTTGTAATGGGCCTTTTAAGCTTCTGATGAAGAAATATGGTATTACACATAAGATAGCTACCCCGTATCATCCACAGACTAGTGGTCAGGTAGAGGTTTCCAATAGGGAGATAAAACGTATATTAGAGAAAACAGTTAATCCTAATCGGAAAGACTGGTCGTCTAGGCTTACTGATGCCTTATGGGCTTACCGTACTGCGTTTAAGATCCCCATTGGAATGTCGCCTTATCGGCTTGTTTATGGCAAGGCATGTCACTTACCTGTTGAGTTAGAACATAGAGCTTATTGGGCTGTTAAGCAGCTAAATTTTTCACTTGACGAGGCAGGAGCCCATAGGAAACTCCAGCTCAATGAGTTGGACGAGATTCGTATAGATGCTTACGATAGTGCGAAGGAGTATAAGAACAAAATGAAACTTGTGCATGATAGAACATTTTACGAAGTCATTTTCTCCAGGTCAAAAAGTTCTTCTGTATGATACCCGCTTGCATTTTTCCCTGGGAAGTTACGTTCTCGGTGGACGGGTCCTTTTATTGTTCGCACTGTTTTTCCTCATGGAGCTGTTGAGATCGAGACACCGGATGGTAGTAGTTCTTCGAAGGTTAACGGTCAGAGATTGAAACCCTTTTTAGAGCCCTTTCCTACAGGTGATGTTGAGGAGGTCCCTCTGGAGGACCCTGTTTACCCTTGATTGACCATCGAGGCAGTTGTATGTTGTATATTAGTTTTTGATTTTCTTCACCCAGGTACTATCTTTCCAACTTCTCCTCGTGTTATTTTACTTTTGGTACTGCTCTTTAATTAGAAACATTGAGGACAATGTTAGATTTAAGTTTGGGGGTGGGGAAGAAACTTTTTGTTAGCTTTTAGTTGCAATAAATAAACTCCAGAGCCTAGAAATTTATGCGTATTCAGGATGGACTAACTAATCTAAGTGGATGGAAGCATCTTGGTTGTAGGAGTTGAGGAACCAATCTGATTAGATGGAAACATCTATAGAGTCTATTCATAAAAGCACAGAGCTCAGGTGTTAGAAATAACATGATAGTTGCACCATATCTCGTTGAGTCCTTTTCATTTCTTTTTTATTTTTTTTTCATTTTAAACTATGTTTCTCTAAGTGATTAGGTGGGGCACACGATTCAAGTTGTTACCACTGCTAGGTGAATTAGAGTGACTGAGTTACTAAAAAAAAAAAAAGACCGGACCAGTTAGACCAATCGGAATAAGTATTAACACTTGGATAGCAATATGCGTGTGTTCTCCCTGTTTCCGTCGCCTAAGCAAGCGTGGAATGCAGGACCCGTGGGAACTATCGTGTAATCTGCTGACAAGAAGCATGCGCTTGGATCAAAAATATCTATTCATGCCGTTAAGTTAAAAAAAAATGGTTATTGTTCTGTGTAGTCAACTGCTGGTTCCCTTGTATTTGCCAGTTTGTTGATCTAGATTTAAGTTATTGACCACTGGTTCCCTTGTATATGCCAGTTGTGTTGATATTAGTCAGACCGGTATCTCAGTCCATTAGGATAGGTTCATTCTGGCAGTGGCCTTCAGACAGATATGTGAAACATCGATCATTTGGTAACATCAAAACCATCTACATTTTTCTATTTCCATCTCCTTTTTCTATCCATATGATTAGTTTGACTCCGAATATGATGTCCATAGTGCAACTATCTGAGTAGAGCTCTGTCACTTTATATGAATTTTAGTATGCTTGAGTGTAAACTCGTGTACAACAATTGGAATTTCGCATCAGGGTACTTCCTCCTAGTCAGTGATTGTAAGCCAACCAAGGAGATTCTTTAGTGCCTTCCAAGGTTCGTTGTAGATAGCTAGGGTCTGGAGTAAAGGTTTTGTGGGTACACCTCTGGTAAACCCTCCGGAGACAACACTCCGCCACTAGGGCCACCTAGTGGTTTAACGACTTACTGCACGTGCTAAGTGTAGTCATTTTATTTTTTTAGATTAGATTTGCTCGAGGACTAGCAAATAATAGGTTTGGGGGTATTTGATAGACACATTTTTGTGTCTACTTTGTCCTTAATGTCTGTATTGTTGGAACTCTATTTTTGAACTAATATTGTGTTTTTATGTATTTTTAGGAAATAAACATTTTTGGAAAATTCGGCTCGAAAAGTTGATTTTGGCACCCGGAGGACAAGTGTTATTCGGACTTTCGCTTTTGGATAAGGGGTAACCTAATTACTAAGGGGCACCCCCAGGTCACCCCCAAGGAATCTTCTATTCGCACCCCAGTTCAGGATAGGGGGCATATCATCTTCAACATTCAAATTCGTGTTTTGGCGGGAAAACCATTTTCACTCCTGACAGATTTTCAATCAGCAAAATGAAGGTGTTCTAGTGCGATTCAATCGCTGAAAATTGGTGAGAAGTTGTGATTTAACATGGAAAAGATGTTGTGAGTGTTCTATTAGCTCAAATTTGGCTAGAATTGCCTAGCCAATTCACGGGCTCAAAACAGGTAAAACACATGCAGAAGAGTTTCTCTACGACTTCTGGAAGATTTTGTGTGTGTTCTGCTCGTGTTTCATGCATCGAGCAACCTGTTGGAGCATGTGTAATCGAATTGGAGCGTGCTGGACCAGAGAAAACGCGTGAAAAGCTAAAACAGGAAAGAAAATATCCAAAAATATTTTCTTTCACTGCCGAGGATTTGTGGAGTTGTGGAGGAGATTTGATGCATGCTTCGGGTTTAAATAGAGTCCTTGGAGGTCAGAGAAAGGGATAGCAAGTTGAGAGAGAATTGGGAGAGGTTTAGAGCACTACAGAGCAAGAAAGTTGAATTTGCAGAGATTCTGGTTCTGCTGCTGCTGCTGCTCGAGGAGGAAGAAGAAGAGGAAGAACAGACTACCAAAGGCAGTCGTTTACCAACAAAGACAACGACTGTCGCTCGTGGGTCATAGTTTTTCAACGACAACAACACTTTATCTCTATCGTTGATTCTGGACGCCTTCTGTGGGTCGCAGAATCCTGTTTTATATCATTTTCTTGTCTTTCTCTTCATTGTAAAACACTTTTGAGCATCAATGAAATATTTTGAGAGGTTTTCCAACATGATGAGCGGCTAAAATACCTGGTGACTGAGGCGACGGAGGAGCTATTCACTCATGTTTGATTGGTAAATTCTTTTTATAATTTCTTAATTATTTATTTTATTTAATTCACTTGGATCAATAAAAAAAAGAGATAAAAATGGTTTTCTTAATTAGTTGTGAATCAATTTGATGTTTTATGCTTAGAATTAATTCTTTGATAAATCATGCTTAAGGATTACAATTTAATATTCGGACACCTTATAGATTAATAAGTGATTTAATGGAAAAAGAGCTAGATAATAATTATGAAATATTTTTGTAATCAATCAACTTGAAGTAATAGTGAATCCGGAGCCTTAGTCCATTTTAAATCTTGACATCACTCTTTGAAAATTAATTTGCTTTATTTTTATTAAGTCTAAAATTCATTGCCTTCACAAGTCTTAAAACAACCCTTTTTACCACTATCACTACAACAACTTTGAAAAAACATCAGTATTACACTCGGGAAACTTTCGATTTTCAGTAGTCACTGACAATTGCAGTTTTCCGCAACTCGTGATAATTGCAATTACCGCACCATGTGATAACTGGTGTTTTCATCCGATTATAAAATCTATAATTTGCTAAAATTTTCGAAACATATCTTTAAATCAAGATTCTCATTTAAACTGTATTTATGTTGATCTATTTTGTATAAACTATATAGGAAAAATTTATCCGAATCATTAATTTTAAATGTGAGAAAACAATTTGTCACATTATTCTCAGGTGAAAAATTGTGTTATCACATATTTGATTCTAACTCATAATCAACCCAAGGACTTATAACCATTCAACTATCAAGTGTGTCTGCTATCCATTCTCCGATTTTAGGTTAGATTATACAAATTGCAGTAAACACAATATTGCTGACTGGTATAAACACTTATAAATAATAATGTCAATTAAAATATCACAGTTATTAAATACACAATGGAATATTAACCTTAATTTACACTAATATTTCCATGATCCCTATCTTACACTAGTTACACTGTATCTTCTGTAAGACATCTTTTAAATCTTCTTTGGAAAATTACATGCACACATCATCATTTCGCATTTTCCTTGTAAACATCTCTTGTGATATCATTAGCGAAGGAGTTTGTAGTGTTTATGATAATGATCAAAGAAGTTGAAGTGGAAAAGTGTCTAGCGTGATCATGCTAAGCCCTTAAATATTTATATGAATAAATCTACACACCGTCTGAGATATTTAGGATGAAGTTATAAACATGTTCTTGAACACCAGCTGCATTTCTTGATTGCACATGAGCCTATATTGTGAGATTATTATAAAAGAGAATAAAACAGTTTCCAAGTTAATTATTCACACATACATTATACCACTACATAGTTCGTTACATTAACTTAATATAAGCAACAACAAATAATCAAATAAGCATGAAAGAAAAACGACGTATAGAAAAACTACATAAATACAGCAGTAGACATAAAGAGGCGCAATACTAAATGCTCATATGAGCACATGACAATAAATCGACTCTAAATCGAGGTTTAACTGTTTGAAGTTACAATTATCACACACAACTCCACATGCAAATTAGTGTTCTAACCATTTGAATTTTTAATTTTTTATCGCCAATTGGTGTTCTAACCATTCGAATTTTCCATCGTATCAGTGCAATCATAAAAAATGCTTACAAATGCTTCTGGCTCCACGAAAGCATATTTTGAGTATTTTTCAATATCTTGGTTACCCTGATTTGACATTCTGCTTATTTTTCTTGTAATCGAGCTTTCACATGCATAATATTATAATAATTCGCTATCTCGAAAATTATTATGACAAGAAGTTGAACATGCGATCCCAAGACTAATAGTGTATCAACACCATCATTTTCCAGTAATCTCCAAACAAAATATCAGAGAAATAGAAGTTGAAAAATGAACAAAGTCTTGTCAAAAGCTAACAAAACATGCAAGTGTTGGAGAACTCTTCCCTCAAAGTACGATCACAATGCATCCTTTTGTTAGATTATGAAAAAGTCATGCAAGATCACAAAATTTCCTATAAACGGCCTTGTAATATCTACAGTAGAGAAAAACAATCAACCATATTAATGCTTTCACGTGGTAAATGTTATTTTACAAGATTATAAAAGATAATGACTACATCATTCACTATAATAATATGTGAAATTACCTTTAACACGTTATTTAATATTGCTAACAACATCTATCATAACAAGAATATCGATAAAATACTTATTTTTTTACTTTTTAGAATGTTATTTGGAGGAAATTAGGACTTTAGTTTTTCACTTTTTTCCGGCCTTTCGAAATCAGCTTCGTAATTAGATCCACTTGAAACGGCTTCCATATCATGTATCTTTGCCATCATGTATGTATCCAATTTGGTTAGGGAAAAACAAAAAAACCACTGAGTCTTTATATCAAACAACTGCATAGCAAGGAATAAGATTATGATAAACTAACCAATCATTTTTTGATTATTACAAACTTACCAAATCACACAGAACCCGTACTCATGAAAACAAACAAGATCACACATAAATAATCAACATGAATAGGTGATAATTTTTTTTATTAATCATGATAGTTGCATGAATGAGGTGATAATTTTATTTATAAATCGTGATAACTGCAAGATCAGTAATCATTAGAGCTAACTGCATGTAGCAACATTATATCTGTAAACAACAAAAAACACACACAAACATATACAAAACACACAAAAGAAACCTATTACTGACTTTAAGACAATGTGATAATTGGATTTATTTTATTGATCACGAATCACCATGTGTGATAAAAAAAAAGTTTTCGTTTTAGCTAAGCCAATACACTGTACCGGAGAGATTAGCTACATGAATATCAATAAAAACAACATTATCTACTCATGAGGATGGTTGCATGTTCATTACCGATTTTAAAAAGTATTATTGTTTGTTCATGAAGCACAATGTGACGATAAAAAAAAATCTTATAAGAGATTAAAAAGAAAAAAGATGTTGTCAAAAATAAGAACAAGGTGAAAATAAGGTTTTTTCATTAACCAGCTTTAGTGGCTTCTTGTTTCCCCCATCTAACCAGGGACGAACCCATGTAAACTAGTTTTTTTTGGAAAACAAAACGATTACAACCAATATAGTAGCAACTCTCGACAACGATGCTTGTTTAGTTTCTTATTTATTGCTTTCTCCTTTTGTGTTCTAATGAAAGAAACGAATTGGAGTTATATCCAATTTGAAACAGACCGACGATTATGATATATCTGATCTTGACCATTGGATGACATTCAGTTATTATCCAAAAATTATTGCTCTTGTTTGCATATGTTCCATAAGGTTGCAACCTTTTTGGACAGTAGCCATTCGTTCGAAAGTTGTTTCACAAACTAAAGTTTCTTTTTTAGATAACCCAATTTTAATTCACCACAGGCTTGGCAGCTAGCTCAGCGCCATATTTCCTTTAGTCCCCCACATGAAAGAAATTGTATAAAAATGCAGAGTAATACCCTAAAGTCTAATGCAGACACTAAAGTCTATGTATATCTAATGGTTTTGTATCCTTGTAAACTTAATTATAGAGTGAATTTAGATTCTACACAAACTTCACATCTTGAAGTCGAGTCTATATCAAACTTGGGAAACAGTTTCATTCTCATAAGTTTCATTAGAGAACTGTAATGAACATGGCTTAATCTTTCATGCCAAACAGAATAAGAGTTAACAAGATACACATAAGAAGCGACTTTATTTAATTTTGTAACCGACCTGCTGTCACTCTTGGATATTACAAAGTGATTTGGTTCAAGTACTAGTTTGAATCCATTTCTAATAAACAAAACACCAGAAATTAAAATTTGCTCCATGTTAGGGACATGCATTACATTAGTTAATGTAAGTGTCTTGCCATATGTGAACTTTAGCACCATTGTTCCCATACCTTTAACTTTTGCGGTCGCAAAGTTGCTCATAAGCATCGACTTTGCATTTTTAGTCTTTGTATAGGTGGTGAGACAATTCTGGTTAGAGAATACATGTCTGGTGGCATCGATATCAACCCACCATTCATTAGGATTACTTACCAAGTTAATTTCAGAAACAACAAAAACTTTTGGGATATCAAAATCTAAGATCTGAAAATTTTCATTAAGCGTTACGACCATGTTAAGTTCTTGTTAAGTTCTTGTTCATCATCTGATGCTTAAGATTTATTCTTTTTCTTCTTGCTTACCTTGTCATTATTAGAACGGCAGTCCCAAGCATAATGTGCCTTCTTTCTACATGTATATTTCTCACCGACAAATTTAATTTTCTTTCATTTGATGTCCTTGTTATTCCCTTTCCTTTTCTTATTGTTGTTGCCTTCCTCAACCATGTTAACTTCGGAACTTTTAGAAGTTTTCTCATTTTTCTCTCTGCATTTCAGCTCTCTTCTTCCACATGCAATTTGAAAATCAGATCTACAACTTCATCTCTTTGTTCTTGTGTTTAAGATAATTCTTAAACTCTTTCCATGAAGGAGGAAGCTTTTCAATCAAGGCTGCAACTTCGGAAATTTAACAACTAAATTTTCAAAATAAGAGTAATTAATAAGATAAAAGGTTATTTAGTAAAAGATTACTGCTAATTACGGGTAACCCGTATTTAACATTTAATGAAGGGTGACATGTTTTGCAATTACTGAAATTACATAATATTAAAAGAGTCACAACATCGGTGGAAGTTGTTAGACGTTGCTCGGTCAAACTCGCATGCGTTGGTATCTCAAGAATGTTTGTCAATGCTAGTGATCAAAACTATAATTCTTGATTTTTAGCCTATTTGTAGATGTCTCGGACTAGGACATAGATAGTGTAATTGAGCTTAAATCTCTCGACGTTCATCTCTTGAAGACGAAGAGCTAGTAAGGGGAACTTGTGAAACTTCTTTGACGAAAGGTATGTGGAGACTTGAACTTATGTATCACTTGGAAAGTATATTTCTACTATCTCCTATATTGAGACATAAGTCGTGTTACGATATAGTTTTCTCTATACACATTTGAGATTTCGAGCCGAGTATATTTCGCTTACATATTTCTCGAAATATGTGTTGGTAAGCTTTAGCTTCGACCAAGTTCATCTTATATCATGAGAAAATTGCCGAGTAATATTTTACATGGTTTGTGTGATACAATCATTTGGTGTAAGACTTGGAAGGTTTCAATAATGATTATTTCAATATCTTGAAAATTGCTTTGATGCTAATAGTATGTGAAAACGTCTATTGACATTATAGAAGAATGTTTCAATGATTCAAATAAAGAGTTGATGATGTAACCATCTTTGGATATAAGCATATATAGTGTGTTCGCACATTAGTGTATAAGTCCATAAACCGGGATCCAAGAGTATGCATATGTATGTATACGGAATTGGTGAAGGAGACATGTTAAGTATGCGTGACCGTATGCATACTGGCGGAAGTTCTCGAACCGAGAATTTCTGCTGAGTTTGGTGTTGGAAAAACTCTTAACTAGTCACCTTAAGTACGCGTACCTGTACGCATACTGGCGGATGTTTTTGAACCGAAAATTTCTGCTGAGTCTGGAAACTTTACAAACTCAAAACCAATTGCTTAAGTACGCATACCCGTACGCATACTTAAGCTGGTTACTTTGTCAAATCGGTCAAGTCCATGAACTTAAACATTTAAATCATAAGGAATGCAATCTTTGCAAACCGTGGATATAATGTTCATGATTGATTCAAGTGAATTAAACCGATCTGATTTCAATTGTGTTTTCTAAACAATTGAACAATAACTAGTTTCATTTGAGTCATTTGAACTAGTTACGGTTAAGAAGAATAAGGTTGAGTATGAGAGTAATCATATGGCTAACCTCGGTTAACTATTTATGAACCAACATGGTGTACACGTTTAGGTACGGTTACATAAACCTAAATGAGGATACATTTTATTTGTGTGTAACAAGCTAAGTTCGATATAACAGTTGAAAGATATTAGCTTGGTTGAATCAGGTTTTTCATCTAACGGTGAATATTGAATGCTTTGTTACCAAGGTAACTTAGATTGCAAACCCTGATTTGAAAACTATATAAAGGAGAACTCTAGCAACTGGGAAACCTAATCCCCAAACCTCCTGTGTGCTACTAGTTGCATCACTAGAGTCGATTCTCCTTTAACCTTAGGTTTCTTCTCGAGACCCTGTAGGTTAATGACTTGAAGACTTCATTTGGATTGTGAAGCCAGACCCAACTATTATCTTTGTAGTTGTGTGATCTGATCTTGTTGTTTCTATCATGTTGAGTGCAATTGAAATAATTGGCTCGAGATTTTATATCTCCCATAGGCAAGATAGAAAAGTAATCACGAACAAACTTCGTCTCATCGTTTGTGATTCCACAATAACTTGTTTCGCTAGTCGATTAAGTTTATTGTAAGGTGATTGATAATACTAGGCTGTTCTTCGGGAATATAAGTTCGGTTTATCAATTGGTTCCTGTTCACCTTGATTTATCAAAAGACGGAACAAAAACTCTTGGGTATTTTTGTGGGAGACATATTTATTCAATCCTATAGACTTTTCTGTGTGAGACAGATTTGTCTATCAAGTCTTCGACTTTGGTTCGTAGCAACTCTTAGTTGTGGGTGAGATTAACTGAGGAAATCAAGTGCGTAGTATCCTGTTGGGATAAGAGACGTAGGGAACACAACTGTATCTTGAATCAGCGTGAGATTGATTAGGGTTCAAATACAGTCCATTCCGAAGTTAATTAGTAGTAGGCTAGTGTCTGTAGCGGCTTAATACAGTGTGGTGTTCAATCTGGACTAGGTCCCGGAGTTTTTCTGCAACTGGGGTTTTCTCGTTAACAAAATTCCGGTGTCTGTGTTATTTCTTTTCCGCGTTATATTTTGTTATATAATTGAAATATCACAGGTTATGCGTTAAGATCAATCAATTAGAATATCCAACCTTTGGTTGTTGATTTACATTGATTGACACTTGAATATTGGTCTTTCGTACCGTTCAAGTAACTCCTCTTATATTCAATCAGACTCGCAGATTTAATTTGCTAATTGCGGATTGAATTAAGAGTTAGAGATATTATACTCTTTGATATACTTTAATCTATAATGATTCGGACTGTCTAGTTTATTCTCTAGAAAGTGTATTGGAGTAAGTCCTCTCATACTGCCAAACGAATTGTTGGGTGTGGTTGTTAGACCCCCATAATTTCATAAGTAAGCCATCAAACACAGGGGCTACGACTGTTTCGTTACACCTGATAAAAGAGTTGTTGTTACCTAAACTCCTGTTGAAATTTGAGCGTCATTTGATAAAACGTTATCTAGGTTTGATTTCTTGTGGCGATATATCAATTAATTCATTTCTGACTATCCACAATGAGCAAAAAAGAAATTCGATTGAGGTAATGGTTGAAGTAGGGGTTTTTGCTTGTATAAGTAGTTGGATTGTTGTTTGGGGAGTTAGAATGGGTGAATAAATATGAAGGTATTTGGTTGATTTGATAGGCGACTGAGAAGGGTGTGTTAGCAGTAGCTGCAATTTTACACTGAAAGAGTATGTGAACAGCCGTTTTTGGATCGGTATCACATTTAGCGCATAGGTAGGAGTTAATGATATGGATACGGTTTAAAATAGCGAAGGTCGATAGACCATCGTTAATTACTTTCCATATAAAAGGATATATGTTTGGAAGACATGGTAAATCCACAAGAAATTGATTGGAGGGTGGGTGGGGGGTGGGGGGCGTTGATGCCAGTGATCTGCTGTTCGATTTAGTCATGCATTCAATTACAAAAAATATGATATATGACGTCCCCACTGTCTGGATAAGGTAATATTGTGCAAGATCAAGGTTGGTAAACTGCATGATTGAGTTACTTAGATAGGGTTGTCAAACCATTCCCGATATGATGAGAGATATGTTTATTAGTAATTAATGTGATGGATACTAATTGCTTTTATTGTGGACTGGATGATGATGGGTTGGATATTGAGTCTTAGAAAATGGTTGTTATGTAAGATATTTTTATTCACTAAGGCTAGCCCAGATAAAATTAGGTTGCTCATACTCTAGACTCTTTTCATTGAAAGGCCTAGTTATGAGCGTTACTTTTCCTAATGCCTAACCCTCATTCACTTTTGGGTTCGATTAATTTATCCCAACCTAAGGTGTGAAGTTTTCTAACTGAAAAGTCATGCCTATAGAAAAGGTTTCCGGTGACACGATCTATCTGTTTAAGAACGTGGATGAGGATAAGTTGTGTTTGCATAAGGTGGTTAGAATCATGTGTGAGAGAAGTGTTGATAAGAATTAACCTCACTGCTGGAAGCATTTCGCCATCCAACCTTTCATTTTTCATTCAACCGTTGAATTTAAGGTTCAAATATGTGACGAGATGTTCTTATCTGCTTAAAGTGAACTCTCGGGTATATGTGGGATGAGGGGGTGGGATGGAAGCGGTTGGCATGCTGAAAAGTTTATGAAGTTTCTCCATTTCATGCTGCTCCAATCCTGGATGGTGTATAATTATGTATTTTTTTATGTTAATTAGCTGACCGTTGAGGTACTACAGGAATGAAGAAAATGTTTGAGATGATAATTACTTTCCGCAGATGCCTTATAAGGGATGAGGAGGTCATATGCATACATCAAATGTAAATTCGATGGAGATTTGTATGACGTGTGAATCTCGTGCCCTATAAGCTTCTAACTTTCTAAATTTCCCGAGTTTGTCTAAAAAACTTCAGTACATATAATAAATATATGTAGGATGATAACGAGTCCACTTGCCAAATACCCCTAGCCGAAGTGATATACATATGTGGCGTGCCATTAATGTTAATCGAGTAGGTAAGTGTTGAGATGCAAAGGATGATATAATCTACAAAAATGGCCGGAATCCTAGCTTGGTAAATTTTTTTTTTTTGATTAATCCTTTTGAGTATCTAGCCTAAGAGCTAATTTTGGATCATTGGCGAGAGTTGATGATTTGATATGATGGAAAAGCTCTCCATCATTTGTTATTTGTTATATTATCATTTATAGTTGAGGTACAATAACACCCTGATATGGGCTTATCAAAAATGAAAGAAGTGGTCGAATGCGATTGACTTGAATTTTTCGACAATGATTTTATAATTAAGTGACATTGCAAAATCCCATAAATATGAATTGGATGGTTTTCACCGATGATACATTTTTGGTACTAACATAAGATTTTTGTAGTTTAAGAGGAGGTGAACATTAAGGGAACTGAAAGAATTGCAGACCGTAGCTAGCAGTTGTATATGGGTAGTTTTCCAAAAAACTTACTTGTATAGCTATCCGGGATTGATGCACGTTCAAAACCAATAAAGAAAAGATCGTGTTTGATTTTTGTTAGAGTCGGTTTTTTTTGCAAGCATGGTACACTGTCACGATGTTAATCTAAGAGTGATTGCTATAAATAAATATTTGTCCATCCTTATATTTGTTGTCGTATATTGCTCAGCGTAGTGGTGGATCATGAGCTGGAAAATAACATCTTTACTATTGACCCAATTGTTTAGCTAATATTGTAAAAAAAAATATGTTGTTGCGTCCGTGATGTATAATTTCCTTCATGTGGAAGAAAGTGACGTTGTTGTCACCCACTGCAACCGCTGAATGCCATATTTTTGTTGCCAATAAGTTGCATGACACTGAAGCAGTCCGATTTATTTTTCCTGAAATAACCAGTATATCAAGTTACTTTCGCTTCGAGTAGCACATTATGTCGTGCTAATTTTATTTGGGTCGTTGATTTCTTGATCATTATAGAAAGGCATCTGATAGTTTTATGTTCTATTCAGTAAGAATTTGGCTTGTTGTAATGAGATTTAGTAAAGGTACAATGAAGGCTCCATGTCATGATGTTGGATCCAGGTTGAGTCAACCACCTGTTGAAGCTATGGATGAGCAATCCAAAGATGTTCAAATTTATAGTTCTTGGTTCCTTTCCGATCAATTTCTTTGTCTGAAGTAAGATTGGAGCATGATCGGATGCTATCCATGGAAGATGAGTAACACCTGTATGTATATGGGTGGTTCGCCAATGTTATGTGACAATAAGTCGATCTAGTCATTCCATAATGTTATCCTTCCCTTGCTGTTTTTTTTTCTAGATGAATGGATCCCCTCAAAATCCCAAATCAATGAATCTCATTTGATCCATCATATTGAGGAACGGTTGAGTCTGCCATAAGTTACATGTCAAACTCTTTTTTTATGATTGATCCATAACCTCATTAAAATCTCCTAACAGTATCCAAGATGTGTTGGTGACGGTGTTGGGAAAAATTGTTGGGAAGTCGTGCCAGAAGTCCTTTCTCACATATGGGTGTGATGGATTATAGATTTTAGTGTAAAACCATGGGTGTCCAGAGACAGGCTATTAAGTTTATCCGGTCAACTGATAAACTACTAAACAAATTAAGTTGTTGTATCTAGTTTAGTTTTATTGTAACTAGTTTAGTCTTCCTACCTTATAACTAGTTAGGTTTAATCTTCTCATTCTTTTGTTTTATCCTATTCTTTTACTCCCTTTGTTATTCTGTCCCTATCTTTGTAAACTTCTGTAAACATTTATTTAATAAAAATATGAATCAATGAAACTTAACCCTACATAGTTGTGAGAGAAAACAAGATTCAATATCAAAATTTCTTTATGGTATCAGAGCTAGATTAGATTATTTCTTCATAACTATCGAAGGCGAGCAACCCCCTTCAATGACATCTCCCAGCATTAATGCTTCTAACAAGGATTCATGTATTCCTACAACCAGTCCTTATTATGTTCATCCTGCTGATAATCCTATTATTGTGATCTTCACTCCTTTGCTCACCAGTGACAACTATCGTACATGGGCAAGGGGCATGACTAAAACCCTAAGTGCCAAAGCTAAGCTATATCGATGGTAAAGTCAATAAACCAACAGATGAATCAAATATCCCTGATTGGACACAATGTGATGATTTGGCTGGCAGTTGGATATCCAACTCTGTTGATCAAAAAAATCCAACCAAGTATAATGTATTTTTCCTTCAATTCGTGATATATGGTTGGGGTCTCAAAGTGTGTTTTTCTCATACCAATGTTCATAAGTTGTATGTTTTGAAACAATCCATTTCTTCACTTAAACAAGACAACTCAAGTTTCACAATGTATTTCACTCGTCTCAAATCTATTTGGGATCAATTGGATTCACTCCCACCACCTGAACCATGTACCTGTGGAGTAGGCAAGAGTTTTATGGATAATCACAATCAAGACAGGTCCATGAAGTCTCTTCAGGGACTGCACGATCGATTTGCTTCACTGAGAAGCCAGATCTTATTGATGAAACATATGCTCTGCTGCTAAGTTTTATAATCTTGTTAGTCAAGAGAAAAACATCCAAGATATCAACTCTTCATCTGTTACTTCAGTTGAATCAGCAACATTAAATGTATCTCGCAGTGATCCCAGAAATTCGAGATCATTTACACAGAATAGGCGTAACAGGAATTGTATACTGGGATTGTTCTTCCATATCAGACGTAAACCTTTTGGCCTTAAAATTTTGGGGACAACACGATGGTTTTGGAATTATAATGATTGCGTGAGGTTATTCATGAGATTCTCGTTAACTAAGATCTGATAAAGGAATAATATGGTTGGATTGTGTCGCGATACTTAACCTGATGATGGATTGATTGTTATTAAACATGACAAGCATTAACCATTAGGTTACGGACATCCACAACCTAGATTAAAAGCTAACCTAAATGTGATTTTCGGCTGTACTCGTAGTAATTCAAGCATGCCGATTATCATTTATCCAAACAGGTCGTACTTTGGGCAGGCATATTGGCCAATTGCTGACCATCGGATTCATGTACAACTCACCACACTTTAGGTTAGTAACCAGAAAGTGGTGATGGTTTTTGTTGAGGCCCAAAAGCCAGTGCAAAAATGTGTTTGGACTTTGTAGAGAAATATTTTTATTTCCTTGTTTATTTTGGTGGAGTCAGCCGGAAAAGTAGAGAGAAATAAAGCAGGGCTGAATTAAACCCATTTTTCACGATTACGCAGAAAATACGATCGATCTTTCCTTATGAAAGTTGCACTAGTAGTAGAATAATTTGGCGGAGTCTGACTCCGAATTGAGAATCCTCTTTTTCTTTTTCTATCCCTCTCTTTTTCTTTCTAATGGCGATCTCTCAGGTTCGTCGTCTGGTCATATCTCGTGCACCTTCGATTATCCGTTCTCGTTCTCTTACTACTTGCAGATCCCTCTCACGGTATTACCCTCTCTCCCGTTGAATTCTCTTAAACATGATAAAGTAGATATTATTTGAATTGGTGAACTTCAAATGATACAAACAAGTTAATAATAACAGTTTGCGATGAACAACATATTTCAGCTGAATGCTTTTCACCCTAATATGAACAAAAATTGTTAAGTTTTTATTGATTAAATGTTTCGTAAGGGGTATTATTGGTGGTAATTGAAGGAATAGCTGGAATGAATGCATCCCCAATTCGTTTGTTTTTGTTTAATTCACCATTGAGGGTGCTATACATTATGCTTTTCATTTCTGTTTAGATCGAGTTTAATGAAGATTTTAGAAATAGCAAGGGAAATTTACTTTGCTTGTTTAATTTACATTAGCCTGTTTTTGCATTTTATGAACTTTGAAGTTTGACCACTTAATGTAATGTAGTTTTTGATTGGTTTCTTTTTTTTTCTTGACTTTTTGTGCAGCTTGGTCACTGAGAAGGATGTTTTAGTAGAGGGCATTGGTAATGGCACTTCATTGAGGTTAGTGGTATTTGAAAATCTCTATGTTGTATGGTCTCCGGATGGATAGTCTGTTAAGACATCAAGAACCTGATGAATGTCACTGTCTTATATATAAGAAATTTGAGGATACTGTGTACTTTCAGAGTTGTATTCACTGTTTCTTTTATAGATACAAAACACTAACTAGTAGTTATCATCTAAGCTCAGTGCTCTCTGATAATTATCGCGTCTCAACTCATTTGCACACATATGCACATGGCTCCGTAACTTCGTCTTTTTATGCTTGTGCACTTTGTCTGACACGCTGTTGGCACATCTGTACTTTTAGGCCTGTTTCGTCCTTACCAAGGCCGAGTGGTATTTGTCGGAGTTCTTCGATGCTCAAGGTTAGTGATTTCATTCTCCATAATAGTTCCTCTTGTCTTAGTTTTGGATTCATCTTAATTTAGCTATTTGTGACAGCTGCAGCACGGAACTCGATCTTTTTCTTCTGGTATAAAATTTCCCATGAAACTTCTGTTAAAATTCTGCTTTACATAGTTTTGGTGTATTATTTCTTCAGAATTCACTGAACTCTTTCTACTTCTGAGGGAGTGGCTGTCTCATATGGCAAAACAGATTTATTTCTAATAGTTAGGTTTCCTATTATTGCAGAGGCTCCTTTACACGCGGTTGTAGCAATGCCCGCATTATCCCCTACAATGGTAAAGAAAGCTGGCAATCAATTGATTCTATCATCTTATTTCAGCTCTTAATTACATAAAACTTTCTTCAGAAGTTGAGGCCGTGTTTACATTCCTATGCAGAACCAAGGGAACATTGCAAAATGGAGGAAGAAAGAAGGGGATAAGGTCTTGAAACCTTTTCATTTTAATAAATCCCCCAATTGTGTTACAGTTGCTTTTGGCAATATTAGACCATGAAGTCAATTCATTTTCTTCCATGATTTGTTATCTGATTAATGTTTTCTTTCTCTTCATCTGTATCCACATGGTCTAACAGATAGAAGTGGGTGATGTAATTTGTGAGATAGAGACAGACAAAGCCACCCTCGAGTTTGAAAGTCAAGAAGAGGGGTAAGCCTAAATCATTCAGTTTGGTGCCTGTGCATTATGATATGAGGAAGATTGACCTTAAATTTTATAATGTGGACCCCCTGTGGTTTTGGTTGTTCACAATAAAAGTTGTTATTCTTGATACACACTCTGACCTATTAAGGCTCCTAGTTCTTGGTTTGAATATGAGAAACCATGCAATTGTAGTGACTTTCTTATACCGCATATCACAGTATTGGAGCTTCAATTATAGGAAGTTTGTAAACACTGTATAACTGTATGCTAGTATCTTTTTTGCACAATTTTAACTCGATGTTTATACTCTTGAGCTGTATTTAAGTTGGTGTTGCCGTTTTTTCTGGTTAAACATATTATACAGGTTTCTAGCTAAGATACTTGTCCCTGAAGGTTCAAAGGATGTTCCTGTGGGACAGCCTATTTACATAACAGTAAGTTCTGCTAATTTTCATACAAGTAAAGTTCCTGTGTCCTTCTCTTGCATTATTGCCTGGGAATTGTTGCAGATTATTGGTGGGTTTGTCTTCTACTAGTTCTTTTAAGTTATGTCTATAACTAGGATCATATTTAGTGGAATCGTTCAAGTATCTGACATCTATAATGTTGATGTCTGCAAGGTTGAGGATGCAGATGACATTAAAAATGTTCCAAGTGATATATCTGGGAATTCAGAGGAGAAAGAACCCAAAGAAGAAGCCTCAGCCACTAAAGATGTTGGAACTCAAATTTCAACTGCAGGTACAATAATTTTCATCTTTATCCATATTTATTCCATTTTTGTATAATAATAGTTGTCGGCTAAAATTAGTCTGCGCTTCATTTGTTGCCATGAGCAGCAGAAAATGGATTTTACAAGTAATTCCTTACCATGTAACACAGAGACCCCGGCTCTTTCCCTCTAGCTATATCATTTTACAACCCTATTGCCCTTGTATTGTTGTTTGATATCTGCTTACTTATTGCTCTGTCTTCAGAGCTATTGTTTTTAGTTTTCACCACTTCTTATAGAGGCTTAGAAATGTCTATTAAAGCTCCTCACTTTTCTATTTTTCAGATCTTCCTCCCCATGCTGTTCTTGACATGCCAGCATTATCCCCTACCATGGTAAGTAAACCGATTTTGTATCACTTTCAGCACACTTGTGGAATTGCTACCTTCAATTGTGGAAATGCTACCTTCAATTTATGTGTATGTTTGCGATGCAGAACCAAGGTAACATTGTAAAATGGAGGAAGAAAGAAGGGGATAAGGTCAGCTGTGTAAATCTTGATATCTCGTTTAGCTTTACTGGATTATCAAAGAACAACTGTAATTGCTTAAGAGACCAGCAAGTCTTTCTCAATTAATCGGGCTCATGATCATTTATTATATTTACCAGATAGAAGTGGGTGACATTTTGTGCGAGATAGAGACAGACAAAGCTACCCTCGAGTTTGAAAGTCTTGAGGAAGGGTAAGTTTGGCGATGTTTTCTTTTGAATATTGGAACACATATAGATGGTACATATAGTTAGTGTATCCTTGACGTGCGCTTTTTCCTACACAGCTCGCTTAAGGAATAGAACACCTTTTATCAAGAAACTTTTCGCATGAATATACCTTTTTATCGTAATATATCCTCTTGTTTTCTGTTGGGCAAACCATTCTTCACAGTGTGATTTGTAGTCTTAGGACTCCATACCGACTATCACGTTTACTAGAAATCTGAATACACTTTGACATTTGAGTATTCAAGTTATTGCTCTATTTCCGTTTTTTGGCTCTCATTCTGTGATGGACTTCCTCTGTAGGTTCCTGGCTAAGATATTAGTACCAGAAGGTTCAAAGGATGTGCTTGTGGGACAACCTATTGCAATTACAGTAAGTAGTTTGATTTTTTAAATTGAAGGTGTTAAAATGCGCTAAATGAGTTTGTTTTTATTGGTTGTTCCATCTCTGGTGGAGCACCACCTTCTATCAATAGTTAAAACATGTTCCGTATATTAACTACTGAGTATTTGCAAGGTTGAGGATCCAGATGACATTAAAAAAATTCCATCCACTTTATCCGGGGCATCAACTCCTGAGGTCAAAGAGGAAAAGTCAGCACATCAAGCTGTTGATAAAGAAGGAAAGCTTCAGAAAACAGGTTTTACCAGGATTAGTCCATCAGCAAAGTTGCTCATTACAGAATTTGGCCTCGATGCATCTTCGCTGCATGCATCAGGCCCTCTTGGTACCCTTCTGAAAGGGGATGTTTTAGCTGCAATAAAGTCTGGAAAGGGATCATCAGGACCTTCTCATGTATCAAAAGATAAAGCATCTCAATCAACTCAGTCCCTGCCACAAACTCCCGGAGTATCATCTTCCGGGTCAAGGTCTTCAGATAGTTATGAAGATTTTCCCAATAGTCAAATCCGCAAGGCAGGTTTTATCTGAACCATTTTTTGAGTTTCCCCATAGTTTTCTGTTAATGTATCATGGAAGCTGTCTAACTCGTATGTGATCGTTTTAATATGTGCTCTTATGTCCATGTTGTTTTACAGGTGATAGCAAAACGGCTGTTGGAATCTAAAATGACTACACCGCATTTATATTTATCCTCGGGTATGACCTCTTAATCTGATAGATTTATTTATGTATGTTATCACTGAATCCTTTCTATGATCTAAGATACCTGATGGTTGTTATCAGATGTTATACTGGATCCCTTGCTCGCTTTTAGAAAGGATCTTAAAGGTAATCTACAAGCAGTACTCTTTTGTGAACTTGGTTAGGATCTCAAGTAAATCCATGAAGGGCTAATATCTTCATCTGTCTTTGCAGAGAAGCACGACATTAAAGTTTCAGTTAATGATATCGTCATCAAAGCTGTTGCGCTTGCTCTGAGAAATGTGCCCGAAGCTAATGGTATAACATTCTCCCACAACTCGATACAGTTGTCCACCTACTTTTCAAAACTGTATTAGAGAGCTTACTTTTTACTATGGTCGACCACAGAGGCTCAAATACACAGAATGCACTTTTTAGCTTTTGACCTACTATGTATTTCTTATTTTCAACTTACAAGCAGTTCCCTGCCATAGTGTATAGTTCTTGTTCGTAGGCATGGGAAGGACACTATCTTTTTTCCTCTCTCTGCTCCCGGTTATCTTCCGACTTCTTATATATTTCTTGCATGATATTACCTGGTCCTTGTTTGTTACAAAGAGAGTTCATATCATTCTAGACTAGAATTTTTCCATATTGCTGAACCTCAGGCTGATATTATCATGTTCCTGCAAGGGCAGCATACTGGAGTGCTGAGAAAGAAGAAGTTATTCTATGTGATTCTGTAGACATTTCAATTGCTGTGGCTACAGAGAAGGTAATATACACTCAGCTTCTCATTTGGGAAATGTGAAACTGTTGACCAGCTATGTAAAAAATTGTAAACTGATGACTTAAAGAACAGGGGTTGATGACTCCAATTGTGAGAAATGCAGATCAAAAGTCTATTTCAGCAATCTCCACCGAGGTAACTTTAGAAACATCCAATATATAGGATTATATTACTTTACAGTTCCTCGCTTTGTTTCAACCTGTTGAATAATTTGAGTTCGTAATGTGACTTGTTATCTAGAGTTCTAACTTCACCTTTGTGCAATATATTCTGGTCTTTCTACTGCTTATCACTTTGCTATCTTGTCAGTGAAGTTATTTAGATTCTTAATAGTTAATTGTTTTCCATCGTCATCCCAATTAATCTTTCTGTTTTCAAACTTCAGGTCAAAGAATTAGCAGAGAAGGCGCGTGCAGGGAAACTTACGCCTAATGAATTTCAAGGAGGAACATTCAGGTTACCTATCATTTCGGTTCAACTTATGTATTAACTGACTGCGGATACCATATGGGGAAATATTGAGCTTGTTTGTAAACTTTGTGCAGCATTTCAAATTTGGGAATGTTCCCGGTGGATAGATTTTGTGCCATTATAAACCCTCCACAGGTACCCACTTAATTTATCTATGACTTTGATATCTCCACTGAAAATCAAATTTCTTTCCCTAGTCATAGCAGTTCCAAGTAAAAAATAGAGCTCCTATTCAGAAGTTATCTTTCCCATGAGACGGAGATTAAGGTTGATCTGCATATTCATTTTGATCCTAGCAAAGTCATTCCTGCTTATCTAACACAATCTAGTGATGCAAGCATGGTGCTTCCTGGTTCATTCATGTCCTTCATAAAGGAGAAACAATCGTTTAATTAGTTTGTGGACTGTTTAGTAGCTCTTATTCCAGATTCTTCTACTAACTTTAGTATGTTGATATGGTGGACCTTGGACTCCACTGGTTTCATAATTCCAAGTATAACATGAAAATAAACCAGTATCGAAACATTCTCATTGTTTTTCCTCACAGGCTTGCATCATGGCTGTTGGCAGAGGTAACAAAGTTGTTGAACCTTCAATTGATAGTGATGGTAAGATATGTTCTTGTACTTTTTTACAAAATTACTTGATAACTGTGGAGATTTACTTTAACAATGTGTTTTCTCGTTCTAGGCATTGAAAAACCAGCAGTTGTCACAAGAATGAATGTAACACTATCAGCAGATCATCGTGTTTTTGACGGAAAAGTTGGAAGTATGTATAATTGAAAACTCCATCGTCTTGTTTTTATATTTTTGGGAAGCGTTTGTTTTGGATATTACACACCCTTCATGGCATTGAACATATTTGAGATGAACACTAAAATCAGTCACTGCCCCTTAGAATGACAATGGATATGCAGGTCATGAAAATACGCTTGGAGAACATTGAGTTAGGTCTCTAAGTTTGCTTTCTATAACATTGGCATCACAGAGGTCTCTAAGTTTACTTTCTATAACATTCGTATCACAAAGGACCGCTGATTCATTTATTGTGAAGAATTTGAAAATTGAAATACCAGTCAAATTTGCAATGGACCGTCAACATGATTTCTGCTTATTTGTTTGCAGGTTCATTCCTTTCGGCTTTGAACTCAAACTTCAGCGACATTAGAAGATTTCTCTTGTAATAAGACATCAGATAAAATCCCATGAGGTCACGATAAGAAACTTCCAGGGAGAGTGCTACACGTTACGGGGGTTGTCTCTCCAAGCTCAGACACTTCAGAAGTTCTTTCAATTCTAGAAAGATTCGTTTGGTGCTTGTAATCTCTGTCCAACAGCATTATGTTATTAAAGGTTTTATCATTTACTGCATAAGCAGATGTCTGAAGTTCCTGAGCTTCTCAGGTCTTAAAACAAGGTGTTTATTTTTTTTTTGACAAGAAATTGAGAGTTGCTGTTTCACGAGGTATACTGTAATAAGCAATAAAATAAATTTATTACTCTTCTCATTTTGTAACAAAGCTAGTGCAATAAAATCAATTTTTTCATATGGATCTTGTTACATTTAGTAAACAACGCACTGAAACTTTGTAGAGACTCGAGTCATCACTCTTTAACAGCTAGAGGTTCATACCATTGAGGTCCAAATCCAGCAGCTTCCCTTGCTTTTGCATTGAAAGGAGGCTTAAGTGGTCCCCTGAAATGAGACCTAACAACTTCATGAAACCTCTGAATCACCATTTTGGTGTCACCTTCTTCTGTTTCTTGCTCTGCTTCCTGGATATCAGTTTCTCTATCCTCCACAGCTCCAGAACTTAAGCCAGTACTGAGCACCTGATCTTTACCTCTCAGGCAAAGATACTTGAACCATTTTACTCCAGCAGCACAGTGAGTTATCTCCTCCGGGTAGACAACAGTTTCTAACAAGTCTGCCGTCTGATTATCACCTCCATTGCGGAACCGGGAGATGGTTGTAGGAAGCACATCAAGTCCCCTGGCCTGGGTTGGAAAGCCAGTCAGAATTGATTTTATATTCGGTCTTTTTGCTTTTGAAAAATGCTGGTACTAGTGATTTTGAGTCATAATTTGTTTTTGAAAACTCAACTTTGTATACTGAATCAAGCAGGCTTAAGCAGGATATCAGCACCTTAAGAGGGACAAGCAAGTAAGTCAAACAAACCTCATGAACGCAATGCTCGATTGCCAAACGAGCCAAAAGATCTTTGGAAGTAGAAGTGGCAGAGTCCCAAAGCCCGTCATGAGCTGGTAAGGCTCCATAGAACGAACCCAGTTCTTCTAGACGTGCTGCAAGGAGTGTGAAATGATGACCTTCGTCCTGAGCCACCTTAACGAAATCTGTGAAGAATTCTCTCGGCATTGATTCTTGCTTACCAAAACGAGCTATAATGTCCTACACGTCAAACAGAAATCAAAGTTTACTTCCAATCTGATCAAATAAACATTAGCAACAGTAACAATTTGAATCATACCCAAGACAAATCAATTGCCCAGCTTTCAATGTGCACAAGACTGTGAACTATAGCTTGTCTACTCTGTAGACTCCCAGCTTTGCCGAGCTTCGGCATGAGACTTGGCGACACCAACTTCACCTGCACAGCAGTTTAATCAACTCGCTGAGGCATTTCATCAAACACTTAACTGAGCTGAAAACTGAATTGCAAATTTTCTGAATATGCTTACGTTGGCGAGTCTCGCTGGTCGATCTGGGACATCTAAATCAAGAGATTGATTATAGGGTTCCAGAATGGAACCTTGGAGCCATTGAGTAGCCACAGCATCTCCTAGTTTCGCTTTCTCCACTGGATCAGATGTGTTTAATACTCTTAGGGCAGCTTCAACAAGTGTTTCCATCAGTCCACTGAAACTTCTCTCGTCGCTCTGACCTAGCTGAGAACTCGTTCTTAAAATTCTCTCTCCCCCTCATGATTCTAACTCAACTTCATTGGTAGTTCAGGTCATGGGCAGTGGCGGAACCAGAAAATGAATGTTTGGGTGGCTTGAAAACAAACTGGTTGGACTTGGGCTGACTTAAGCCTAATATTTGGGCTTGATTTGTTATAACCAAACACAATTACACTACAAAATGTAATGTTTTTCTAGGGGTGAGCATAAAAACCGTAACCGCGGATTTGACCCGTATCCGTCCGCAAAATTGCGAATTTCACCCAGACCGCAAGATGTATGGGCCGGACACGGGTGGAGTTCTCAAATCCGCACGCGGTGCGGTTGCGGTTGTCTTTTAAAAACCGCGGATTACCCGCACCGTTGGGTAGTAAAGTAAAACTAGTAAGCCCATAACTCAAATTGAAAAACTTAAGATATATTTCTTGCTCTTGAAAACTTATGATTCATCTTTAGTCGCAGTTGAAAAAGTAACTTCTTAGATTTGTCACTTGGAAGGAGCACCGAGTGAAGAAATTATAATTAGATTTCCGAGATAAACTGATTAGACAAAGTTTGCTGGAGCTACAAGTGACTGACTATACTAGAGCTGTTAGTGGGCTTGGCCGAAATGGAACATTTTCTGCTCTAAAATTAGTGGGCTTGCCCTAACAAGTCCGCCGTTAATCCGCAACCGGCCCGTACAATCCGGGGATCCGCGGATGTAAAATCCGCGGGTGATTGGGCCGGTCACGGTTTGATTTTTCAAATCCGCAACTTTGACGGTTTGGTTGCGGGTGACCCCTAATCCGTAACCGTCCGTTCGTTGCACACCCCTAGTTTTTTTGGACTTTGGGCTTGCTTAAGCCAGCCCAAATCTCTACATAGATCCGCCCCTGGTCATGGGCCTAAGCCGCCTACGAACTCAAGTAGGGGTGATCAACTGTTGGGTGG
The DNA here is from genome assembly GCF_003573695.1 of Papaver somniferum. Taxonomy (NCBI): domain Eukaryota; kingdom Viridiplantae; phylum Streptophyta; class Magnoliopsida; order Ranunculales; family Papaveraceae; genus Papaver; species Papaver somniferum. Next base: position 151,472,947 of record NC_039364.1, on the reverse strand, counting down.
ATGGCTGGATGCGGATTTGGCATCACCGGCGCCACACCGAATTAATAAAAGGGAAATGCATCCTCATCCAATCCATTATCGGACGGGTTTAATATCCGCGGGTGAGCGGATGAATCGAGTATTATAGATATATAACTCCACACATGCTAGTGGAAGTGCATGATAGAAATAATCCTAAACTAAAAGTAAATTGTTTACTGTAATTCATTGATCAACACAGATCGTACATATGAACAATTGCATATCATGACCGATCAACAATATGCCTCCTAGTTAGCAAGTTTGCGAATTATCAAGAATATAAAACACAGTTTGACTAAGTTAGTCTATGTAAATGATGGTTGAGATTTACTCTCCCAATACACAAATTTATCGCTAAATTTATCGTTGTAATTTCTTCCATAAAACTATATTTAATGGCCCATTAAGGGAAATATAATTATAATAAATATAGTAAATGATTAATATAATAAATGCTTAACTAATTAGTGTTTCACACTAATTGCTGATATAATAAACGATTTATTAATTCCTCAGAATAATGTTTATTTTACTAATTACTCGTACTAATTTTTTCATTATAAATTTTTTCCTAATTAAATTAATAAATTTGTATCTTCATTAATAAATAATTTTGTTAAAAATAAAAACAATATCAATAGTTGCGGTAGTAGGTGGTAAAAGCGGTGGCGGAGATCGAATGAATCACTAACCTGATAATATTAGTAGATATTAGTTGCGGCATGGGTACTTTAAGCCCTATAAACACATAATTAACCGCTAATCTAAGGACCAAGTACAAGAGACTTGGATCTGTCCGGTAACTCATTTAACGAGTCAGTTTATGTTTTGTTTATGCAATCTCATTAAGCAGAAGGGCTATTTTGTGTTTCCTCCCTCCCAAGATCGCTAATTAGCGTTTCCTCCATAAATAAATCAAAATTAGTGTTTCCTCCCCCTCGTTACTTTTTCCGTCCACTGTCCAGTTAGCTGAGTCAGTAATGTTGCACGCGTGGTAAGGAGTTTTTTTTAACGAGCTACCCAAAATACCCTCGTGCTCACATAAAGATCATCTCCTTTCATTTCCAAATTTCAGAAAAGAGAACCTGTAATCACCCTACTGCAATCGATTTTCAATATCCGCAACATCTACAATTAAATCTTCGTCGCCATTCCAATCTCCAAATGAATCTAAACCGTATTATTCACAAAATGAATCTAATTAAACCAATCTCCAAAATCGATTATTATCTGCAATTATTATTTTGGACTGAAAAATGAGAGATAAGAACGGGGAAAAACAAAAGTGCTTAATTTTTATACCTAAATCCTTCCCTGCGATTTCAAATTCACAACAAACCCACTTTTAATCCATATCAATCTCGTAAACATTCATTAAACATCACTATTTATCCAATATTTCAACGGCTGCAAGCTTTATTTCAATAGCAACATACTCCTTCTTCACTGATTTTTAGTTCTCAAAAATTGTCCATTTTTCAATCCAATGCAAACTCAACACTCTAATCACTCTAGGATTCTCGAAGCTTCAAAAACATGCAACAATATTCTACATCTACTACCAACATCAAAGGCAACAGTTCAAATCAGTTTCATTTGAATTCTAAAATCGAAATTAAAAGTAGTGTTTTTGATGAGATAGAAACAACTAATGCGGTATAATGTTTAGTAAAGGATACTATAAACTACTGGAATGATGGATTTTGATAAGATTCGAGAGAAGAAGACGGCGGACAGAGAAGGAGAGAATAAGACGGGCTGGGAATAGAGCTGGCAAACGGGCGGGCCGGGGCTGGCTTGTTACGGGTTACACAGGTACGGGTTAACACGGGCCCAAGCTTGCGGGTCGCTATTCTTCACGGGTCGTCATTTCTTCAACCCGCGCCTGTAACGGGTAAAACTTGCGGGCTCACGGGTTAGCTGGTTTCTGGAGAGTCAACTCAGGTCAACGTCAGTCAAGGGGTCAAGTGGGAGAGAGTTAGTTGGTGTTAGTCGGCTGAATCCCCGAGTTAGTGTTCCGAGTCGCACCTGAACTGAATTCGGAAGGATTCAGTCTGTTTCTGGTTAGTTTCCGACTGTTTTTTTAACAGCTCTTCCCTGCAATCGTTCAACATCCTAAACATACATCTAGTTCACAGTTCATTCCATTAACAATAACATACTCAATCACTCCCTTCTCATCTTCCAAAACCCTCTTCAATCTATTGCACCTGCACTTGCTGTTTCTTCTCAGTTCTTCTTCACTAAATTGAACACAAGTACACAACCCATGTCTCAACATATACCAACTCCTTCTCCTCCTTCCATGATTTCTCTGAAAACTCGAATTTCACCATCTCAGCTCACCTTAATCCATTAACAATAATTTCATAACACCACAGATCCATTTCTTCAAGATTCTTCGATAACTGCTGAAACCCATCTCCAATTTCTTCAACACTGGATACCCATCACAAACAACAACATATTCAAAGATCGAAACGTAATTTCATTCTTCTCCTTGTTGTGAATCTCAAACCCTTGATAGCAGCATCTCTTATATTATTACCAATTTCTTCTTTTGTTCTTCGTATCACGACCTTCATCCCTGATTTCTTAAGCAGCACCGCCAATTTCTTCTTGAACCAATTTTTTTTTTAACATTGAGCAGCTATTGTTTTGTCCGTCAGGGAAAGAAAATAAGAAGAAAGGAGAAAAGAAGAAGACTATTGATTATCAGAGTATTAAAAATAATCAGATCTAAGAATTAATCATACAAATACAAAAATTACAGAAAAAATCGAATAAAAACTCCAATTTAACACTGAAATCCGAGTTTCTTAACCCAATAACTTAAATTGAATCACAAGTTCACAACCCTAGTCTTCTTTTTCTTTCATTAACTCAATTCTCTTCTCAATTTCATAAAACCCCAAATTCAATTGAAGCCCTAATTTCTTCTGGATTTCTCAATTCTAGTTCTTCACTGAAATTAACCCTAACTATTAGTATGATAATCTTCTTCTACATATTCTACTTTTGAAACACACCCTTAATCACTCACTTTTCACTTCCAATCCCCAACTCAGAACCCACATCAGTTAGCCGACTAAAACTCAGCCCAAAAACAGAAAGAAAAGAAAAGTGAAGAAGCAAATCCCCACATCAATTAGAGCTTAAATCCATTATTGTTAAGCTTCAATTCACACATGCAAAGATCAACAGACTCATATAAGAAAGTGTTTTCTAGGATTTTTTATTTTGAGAACGCGCAAAGAGCAGAGTGGAGAAGAAAGAAAGAAAATGAAATATTCTAGGGATTTTTTTGAGTTTTATATCATAAACGAACGACCATGATTAGATTTAGTAATCATACGGTGGAAATTATTAGGACCAGACGGGTTGACGGGTTTAATCCGCGGTTTTGCGGGTCGGGACGGGTTAGCCCGTTTTTCCACAAGCTAGCATTTCTCCAACCCTAACCCGGCTTGTTTAGACACCAGCCGAGCCGGGTGCGGGTTTTTTACGAGCCGGGCCGGATAAACCCGCGGGTTTTGGCTTGTTTGCCAGCTCTAGCTGGGAAGGAATAAGATGGAAATTAAAGAAAATAGGAGGCTATTTTGGATATTTCATTGGACACATCTTTGATTTTTCCACATGGATATCATTGCTGACTCAACTAACCGAGACTTGGACGGAAAAAGTGACGATGGGAGGAAACACTAATTTTGATTTATTTAGGGAGGAAACGCTAATTAGCGATCTTGGTAGAAGAGGAAACACAAAATATTCCATACTTTGTTGCTTCACTTTCTTATTATTAACATCCAACTACAATTACAGCTTAATGGAGACTAAGTTCCTTTAAACCAAAAGGAAAAAATAATAATTTACTGTGTTCTCTTAATCTTCTTCCACCAAAACGTACATCTCTGACCAATCAAACTACTACGATGTAATAAAATTTGAAAAAACCCTTTCTTTTTACACTGCTTCATGTATGAATTTTTGGGGTTTATATCATTTTCTTAAATTTCATTTGTTGTATATTTAGCTGAAGTATACATTTTCAAAGATAGCCTACTTGATTGTGATAATCCCATGGTTGAAATTTAGGGATGTATGTATTCTGTTATTAGCCAGATTATGAAAATTGGGCTACCGCAAGCCTCCAGGTTTTTAATATATTCACAATTTTTTGGTTTAGAAATGTGAGGTTTTCTCAAGTATCAAATTTTCCTTTGTGTTTTTTTAGACTTTAGTGGAAGTAGCATTTTGGTTTCATCTTGATAGATACACTTAAAGAGAAACTTATAGAATTATTTAGATTACACATCATAATTTGACAACCGATTGGTATTTATAAAATGATCATGTATGAACGCCACGTTATTCAGGCTTCTGTTTCAAAGTCCAGAAGGATTTGACTAGAAACTATTTTCAATTAATAATCTAACATAATTATATGTAATTTATATAACACTGGTGCTTAAATCCTAGGCAGGTACACTGGCTTACTTTCGGGGTTTATTCAACTTAAATATTAGTATAAGCATTTTACTAATTGGTGTCTCACTGATTTCTCATAATGAATGATTTATTAATTTTTCATTTCCTGTAATCAACCTAATTAATTCATAATTTCATTAATAAACAATTTTAACAAAAATTATATAAATATTTTTTGGTCAATCAACAAATTTCAATTCATTCAAATCGAAATCGTGATTACATGATCACTTACAATAATAACAAAAACATCAAAGTACAATATAATCAAAACCCTAATACAAATGAAGATATCAATTACAAGTAAATCGCGAAGAGAAAGAGCCATTATATCAAAAGACACTATTAGTGGTAGTGGAGTAAGTGGGGGTGGTAGAAGCGGTGACGGGTGTTAGTGACTGGTGGATGCGGTGGAATATAGTAGAGCAGGTAATATTAGTGCTGGTAGAAGAAATAACAGCGGTGGACGGTTTTTATGGTGGTGGATATCGATGATTAATCGTGGACAATATTAGTTTTGTGTCTATAAAACCCGGGTAGCATTGTATTGTGAAAGATATAATTGGTTATTTTTAGCATGATTGACAAAGGCATATACCAAATATTTCAAGGATGATAACATATCATATAGGAAAAAATAATCATGACCGCTGGGTCACCCAAACGGTACCCATGCTATCTTTAGTACCCGATTGTATAAAACTTGTTTTTTACTATTAAAGTAAAACAAAATGTAACAAGGAAAAAAACATGATTGAATAAATTAATTGACGATTTAATTTTGTTTAATCTAAATTTTATGAAGGACCTTTGTGATTAATTAAATTTAAAATCACGCCGAATTGCCTACGACGGGTGGACGTCACTATTGGTGGTGAAAAGGGTGGTAGTAAATCGTTTTGTAGTGGTGGAGGGTGTTGGTGAGTAACAATAGATTATGTTAATTCGTTTCGCCACATAATGGATAACATTATAGAGTTTAAGATGTGGCTGATCGACCTAATAATAAATAAACTCGGTTAGAATACATGAAAATTGAAAACAAAAAAAGAACAAAAAGAAAGAAAAAAACGCCGAAATGTCAGTACATGATAGCTACAAATGAACGACATGAGTCAAAGTCAGTATACAATTGTTTTTTTTTAATTATTGATCCCCTCTGTTACTGCACAGGTTACACCCTAGCTAGGTATTCTTTTCTTCCTATTTATTTGTTCTGTATTACAAAGAAAAGTTTCACTAAGTTAGGCAATATAAAGAGATGTCTTGATTTTTCCTCCTAATTAATATATCCATGTTTGATATCGATCCTATTAATACACGCTTTAATTGAAAAATAATGCATTACATATTCTCTTCTTTTCATCTCAAAAATCAAAATCAAAAGGTAGAAATATGGTCGACCGAAGATAAAAAACCTACCTTCTATAAAACTAAACAACTGGATTTCTCTCACACATCCAGTAGGAGAACTGGATTTAAAAACTCTAACTCCCCGCTTTTGAGTAAACAATTATCAGAAAGAAATTTAGAAGGAGAGATAGATTGCAGAGAGGAAAAACTTAAATCCAAAAACACACATCTAATCAATCTTCTTTCCATATTTTTTCAATCTTCTTCCGCCTAAACATACATCTCTGACCAATCAAACTACTATGAGGTAACACTTTTTGAGAGAATTCTTTATTTTTACACTGCTTCATGTACGAACTTTAGGGGTTCTTTTATTTAATTTCATTTGTTGTATATTTAACTGAAAGTATACATTTCCAAATATAGGGTAATTGATTACGATAATCTCATGTTTGAAACTAACGGGTGTTTTTTTTTTTTTTTAATTAACTAGATTATGAAAATTTTGCTATCGCATGACGCCAGATTTTGGGTTTCAATGTATTTGGAACTTTTTGGTCTAGAAAGGTGAGATTTTCTCAAGTACCAATAATCTTAATGATTTTGCACTCTTATTAGATTGTTATGATAATACTATTTTTGGGAGAGATGGGTTTAAAAATAGGGCATAGCTCTAATCCAGGGACCATGAGTAAGCATTGAAATTGAAAACAAGAGGAAACTTCTCTCCTCCAAATAAGATTTCATGTTGTAGAATGGCTTCATAATCAGTAATGTTATATTTTGTGCACTTGGATGAGAGAAGCAATATCTGAAATGCAAAAGGGATAGGTTCGTTTAGGAATCGACTTTTAGGAATACAAGATTTTTTTTTCAATGAGAGACAACAACTAGCTAGGATCACCATGGTGATTGGGTAATTCAGTCTCAACGTAACTAAAAAGGGAAAAATACGTGCAAGTACTAATATTTTGATTTAGCGTAAACTTGTACAATATTTTGATTTTCTTTCTCAATTTTGTACTTTACGAAGTATTAGGATGAATTTCTTTGTTCTCCACTATTTTTATATTCATTGGTAGCATTACAAAGATTTGATTGCAATGTAAAAACCAATAGCAATAGTAAGGAAGTTACTTACATGTAAAACTTTCCATTTTTTATTTGAACATATAATTGTGAATTTTAGTTTCCAAAGCGAATATTTTTCTCACATGAGCAATTATGCACATTAAACAATTTGTTTCAAAGAGATGTTATTTGGGTTAGGCGCGTGCAATACTAATCAGTTATTGATCCATGAACTTTTTTTATTGTATTAGATAGATTTTAGACTTTTGAATTGTATTTTTTAATTAGTAATGTGAATGTAACACTGACCAATTATTAATTAATCATGATGTTTGATCTATGAACTTCCTTTATACGCAGTATAAAATTCCAGACTCCATTATTGCTAACAATAAAGTGTTAGAATTTTGAATTGCATTCCCTGACATCTGAATTCCTGTTTTAATGGACTGTCTTATGGAACCACGTTTGGACTTTGGATGCTCTAATTATAACGTTCTGTTTAGATATCAAGTCGTAAGGGGCCTACAAGTGAATTTCACCACCAATTTCTAGCGCCTTTCAGCTATAATGTGTGAAATTTTTGTGGCATAATATGGAAGTCCATAGGTGAATTGAGTTACTTTTTTAACATAACATAAATGACTTGAGTTGGTTTCAGTTAAGGACTATTGATTCGGGTGTCATAATGCCCCGTTTTTCGGATTTCGTTTCAAAGTTCGAGAGGATTTGATTAGGAATCCACTAATTCTCGATAGATAATCTAACATAATCATCAAAAAATTTATATAACGCCCGTGCCGTTACGACACGAGATAAACTCTAGTACTCATATTATTCGCGAATCCGTCTGTATCTGCCGAATCCGTACTTATCGTCCTTATAACTGGAACCCCGATTTAGATTCGCGAATTTGTAGCTTAAAATGAATTATAGGCATATTTACAAATTACCGATTCATACGGTCCATAATATACTTTGCCACATCATCACTAATTATTATTATTTATTATATTTTTGACTTTTCGAATTTTATATACACTAATATGATTCCAATACCACTAACGTACATGTTATTTGATGATTGTAATGCACATATCATATGTATAGTTCATTAAATTACGGTATCTAAGGAGAGATTGAATTAAAAATAATTTTTTAACAAGTTAATATATGCCGAATTCATATCTCTAAGACGAATTATACACATACGTATACCGTTCCGTAATACTGACGAGTTCAGAACTATTGACCGAATTTAACTTTTACGGATCCGTAAAATACTCGTACATATCTCGTTCCGAACATTCACGTAGCCCAAATTGCTAGCTAGGTATGCGTTATTATTTATTCAACATTTCTCATCTCATGCTGCAAAAAATAACTCATTGGTCCCATAATAATAACATTTTTCCATTTCTACGTTTTAAAGGTAGCTTCCATTTTTGAAGGTAAATGTTGATAAGTTTAATTGTTAAAGCCAGATCAAATAGAATCATACTACTGTTTTTAATAGCTTTAAAAATGATTACTCTGAATGCAATAAGGAGATAAGTTCATGGGATGGACTCTGAAGAAAGGAAACTAATTGATATTTTTCTAATTTGCAACATTGGATATTAGTCCACCTGAACTAACTCTGCATGTCACAATCTTGCCAAATATGTTAGTTGACATAACTTTTACAGGACCGGTGTCCAACGGATGCGTGATGTATGATCCGTGTCCAACCCGTAAAAATAGCCGGTTTTAGAAATTAACTCATGTCCAATCCACTAAATCGAGGATCGGGTGTGCACCCTCTAAATTTTGGGTTGGTCCGGATGAAATTCGTGGGTATGGATGTTTTGCTCACCCCTACTAGGAAGCATGTTTTTTTATTTCTTTCTGGGTACCGCTTGTATTTTTGGGACTACTTTGTGAATTAACCATCTAATGTAAAAGGATAAGGGGCGTCCTAGAATTAAATGTCGGAACTTCGGCTTCATAAACATCATTTAATTAATTGTAACATAATGGTAACTTCCCTTATGTAACTTCCCTTATGTTAAAAGCATTCGAGACCCCAATATTAACATATTCTATAAGGTAGATAAACAACATATATACAACAATCTGATCATACTGAAATATGAATGACTTAAGTACTGGATCATAATGTATGGATCAATACATCATAGATAATTCTTTTTAAATTGAGCAACATCAATTAGAACGACATTATAATGTGATACGCATCACTATAAGTTTATAAGAAAGGAACCTAGCATCATCAATAGAAAATGAGTAGATTAAGCCTTTATTTGTCTTTATTACTGTTATTATAAACATTAAAAACTAAACTAAAACAAATCAAAACAAAAAGCTAATTCTTGTATTATCATACTTCTTCATTTGGTTTCCTGAAAGGATTACATCGTTGGCGATTAAGCACGAGGTGTATTCAAACATAATTATAGAAGCCTATTATCCTTTCATAGTTTTAATTGATGAAGTTGGTTAGGATTAATATAAAAGTTTCAAAAATGGGTTCAACTAAGAATCTTTTTATTTTCATCTTATCGGGACTTCAGTCCGTTCTTCACATACGAAAAACGACATTGTGATTTGGCTTGGAATTTTTTCATGACCCAGTTGAACCTCAAGGTTGTCTTCATATTTCATATGTATGCGAAGAAAAGACCATGGTTTGACTAGGAATTATTTTCCCGACCTAGACGAACTTCTTCATATGTGCAGAACATAGTGAGGTTGGGATGGAAATAAAATTACAACCAACCCAAACGTCGATATTTTTCTTGGTACCTAACTCTCTCTATCTAAAAACTATTGCTCTAACCTTCTAAATTTTTTTCTTTTTTTTTGGCTTAATCATAAAAAATTTATTGCTGAATATTTACAAAATTATAACAAAATGTTCATGAAAACAGGCTAAGACCAACCGTAATTATGCAAAAGGAAAAACAAGACCAAACCCAAACCCAAATCAACATAAAACATGCCTAAATCCAGCAAAACTTGAAATAAGTAACTTAAGGAAATTCAAGGCACACCGGAAAATCTAGCTGCTCACTACACACATTTATCTCCGTCTACTCATTCTTTCTCATTTCTTAACAAACTTATTAGTAGAGACGAAAATTTATACAGCTGAAAGCATTTTTAACTTTATACCACCTTGCTTGAAACCAAGGGATATTATTATTCAAGAAGAACAAAAAGCACTGCATGCGAATCAAAAGAAAAACACATATTTTGATGATACAGAACTATCTCCGACCCCCAACACAAATCAATGTTGTAGCTTCATCTATAAATCGAAAGATACACCTAAACCATCAGCAAAAACACCAAAAAAAAGTACCTTTATGATATCTTCCAACAAATCCATATCCGAACAAACCAAGATTTCCCCTAGAAGCTCGGTCATAACATATACGGACTTGGTTTCCGAGAGGGGAATCTGAAACATATCTCTATCACATATATGATGTGTACTTTCCTAATTCTGATGCCAAAGAAACTACAGAAACTGCATAATCTTCCAATCATAAACCGAGATCCTCATTCCACCTTTTGATATGCATTAACAGTATTTTATGAAATGGATGATTATTAACTTCACCATTTTTAAATTGGGCTAAACTGAATTATGCATAATCTTGTATCTCAACATATTTTCCAACCATAACTTTGAAACTAGAAAAATACTACATCTCTTTAATTACAACAGTTTGATGTTCTGTTCACTTAAGTATATCTTCAAAGGAGTGAGGATCCGTAGAACTATTCCATCCAACCATTGCTACCACAAGTGGACAAAACATGCTCAATATTATCTTAGCAATATCATCAGAAATAAACATTTAGATATAGTACTTGTTAGAGCATCGCTCGGTCGAACTCACAAGTATTGCTATCTCAAGCTTATTAGATGCATAAAGCTATACATTGATTTCTATCTATTAAGGTCAAATATCAGATTAAAGCATGATAGTTGAATATTAGATATCACTGAATAACCCTCGAGGATTGAAGATTAAACAAAAAATGAAGACATTTGCGATAATTTCATCTACAAAGAGGTATGTGCTATCCTATTTACTCATGGCATATACCGTTCTATTTTATGATATGATGTCATATGATTGTGGTAGATTTAATTTTACAAAGAAAATATTTTCAAATTAAAGTTTATCTTGGTTAAAATATCAAAATTTGATTCAAACAATGGATGTTCTTGGATCCTTAGCAATCCTAGATACAACAATTTAAGGTTCACAAACTATTTTTGTTTAAGATGATCACTTGGAAATTGTCTAAGAAAAAAGTAGATATTGTCCGGGGATATTTCAAATTTAAGAATGAGATATTTCAGAACTTCATATTACAAGGTACATATACCTAGTCAATATGAATTATATGAATAGTAGATGTTTGCAAACCCCTTTGATCTGACTTGAGGAACTGACAGAGATTTGCAAATCCAGTTAGCATACCCCTTGAGCCGGACTTTGCAAACTTCAAAGAAGTTTGCAGACTTGGTTTGCTAACCTATCCAAACCTACCTAACTCTATATAGCAGAAGATCACGAACTGTTTTATATGACTGAAAAAGCGGGGGTCTAACAACACCACCAAAAATTTCGCTTAGCAATCTGTATGGAATAACTCCGAATTACTTTCTAGAGAATCAACTAGACAGTCAAACTCAATCTAGGTAAAAGTATCTCAAGGAGTTAGTATCTCTCTCTTGTTTTGATTTACTCGAGCTAATAGAAATCAGCAAGTCTTTAATCAAATACAGGGAATAACTTGGATTGTACCAAAGACCAATATCTAAGGATCAATCAATTTAAATCAACAACCAAAGGTTGGATATTCTAATTGATGATCTAACGCACAACCTGTATTATTCAATAATAAATATAAACCAATATAATGCGAAAATTAAAATAACACAGACACCATAAATTTTGTCAACGAGGAAACCGCAAATGCAGAAAAACCCCGGGACCTAGTCCAGATTGAACACACACTGTATTAATCCGCTACAGTCACTAGCCTACTCCAAGCTAACTTCGGACTGGACTGTAGTTGAACCTCAATCAATCTCCCACTGATCCAAGGTACAGTTATGCTCCTACGCCTCTGATCCCAGCAGGAAACTGCGCATTTGATTCCCTTAGCTTATCTCACCCACAACTAAGAGTTGCTACGACCCAAAATTGCAGGCTTTGACAATAAACAAATCTGTCTCCCACAGACAAGTCTATGAAAGGATCAATCTGTCTCCCACAGATAAACTCTAAAGGTTTTGTTCCGTCTTTTGATAATAATCAAGGTGAACAGGAACCAATCGATAATCCGGTCTTATACTCCCGAAGAACAACCTAGAGTTATCAATCACCTCACAACAATATTAATTGTATGGTAGCGAAACAAGATGTTGTCGAATCACAAACAATGAGACGAAGATGTTTGTGATTACTTTTATATCTTGCCCATCGGAGATATCAATCTCAAGCCAATCAATCTGATTGTACTCGTACGATAGAAGATGCAAGATCAGATCACACAACTACGATAAAAGTAGTATCGGTCTGGCTTCACAATCCCAATGAATTCTTTAAGTCGTTAACCTGGTTTTAGAAGAAGAAAACCAAAGGTTAAAGGAGAATCGACTCTAGCATGCAAACTAGTATCACATGTAAGGTGTGGGGATTAGTTTTGCACAATACTAGATGTCTCCTTTATAAAGTCTTTCAAATTAGGGTTTGCAATCAATGTTAGCTTAGTAAAAAAGCATTCAATATTCACCGTTATATGAAAACCTGATTTAGATTCAAGCTAATATTTCTCAACCGTTAGATCGAAAACTTAGCTTGTTACACACACTTGACAATGCACGCTTCTAGGTTTGTTAACTGTACCTAAACGTATGCACTTGTTGGTTCAACAATAGTTAACCAAAAGGTTAGCCATATGAGCATTTCATATCAACCATGTTCTTCTTCACCATAACTAGTTCAAATGACTTCAAATGAACTAGTTAGAGAGTTGTTCAATTGCAAGGAAATATCATGTACTACACAAGAAACAATTGAAGCAAATATGATTTGATTCACTTGAATCGGTTCATGAACTTTTATATCCACGGTTTGCAAACTTCATTCCTTAGTCTTTTTAAAGTTTAAGTTCAGAAATCATCTTCAGATATATAACTTTCTCAAGTTCGCAGACTAGGTTCGCGGACTTAAGTTACCGGGCAGAGTTTACAAACTCCGGCAGAAATTCTCGGGTTTGAGAACTTCGTTGGTCCGCTGACTGGGTTCGCGGACTTATCTTCACGCAAGTAGTTTTTCAACTCCAGCAGAAATTCTCGGGTTTGAGAACTTCGGCAGTTCGCGGACTTGACTTACGCCATTCTCCCGGTTCTCTTGATCAACAAAGTTCGCAAACTTTGGTTCAATGAATAGGACTTATACATAAATGTGCTTCCACAACAATGCTTATGTCCACCATTGGTTATGTAATCTAAACTCTCATTTCAATCATTTAAACATTCTTAGAGGACGTTATACGGTTGTTACACTATTTCTCGTCAAAGTGATTGAAACATATCATGACTTTCTTCACTAGGTAAAGATAAACTTGATCGAAGCGAAAATCTTACCAACACATATTTCGAGATATAGATAGGCGAGGTATACTCGGCTCGAAATACCAAATGTGTATAACCCAAGTCTATATATATAGCATACGACTTCTTGTCTCAAAGAGTAGGAGATAAAGTAGATAGACTTTTGAGTGACAAATAAGTTCAAGTCTTCACATACCTTTTTGTCGAGAAGTTCCACCGGTTCCTTGAGTAGTTTTTCTTCTTGTATGATGAATCGCCATGAAGTCCTTGAGCTCAACTACACTTTCTATCCTAGTCCGTGACTTAGCTATAATAGACTAGAAATCAAGACTTATAGTTTTGATCACTAACATTGACAAACATGCTTGAGATAGCAACGCATGCGAGTTCGACCGAGCAATGCTCTAACAATCTCCCCATTTGTCAATTTCAGTGACAAAACTATCAATACATATGGAATACAAAAAAGATAAAGAAACTTTAGTAGATCCTATTCCACATGTCTAATCTTCAACATTCCTTGAAATCTTCGTCACTTCCAAGTACTCCAATGATCCCAAAGGATGTAAGTTTAGCATCACCGCTGTTGAAGATCCGTAGCTATAACAATGAGAAAGCATCGGTCTCGATCATTGTTATACAGTGTAATAGTATTATTACACAGTATCAAAGTCCAATTGTAATGCAACTTCCACAATAATACTATGATGATATGTATCACTCCCCCTTAGTCAACACTCCATCTCACTTGGAAACCACTCCCCCTTACACAATGATCCGAAAACCATATGTATTTGTAGTGTGAACTACATATTAATTCTCCCCCTTTTTGTCAATAAAATTGGTAAAGGTACAAGAACGGGATCATAATGAAATTTCCGAAAGAGACATTTCATGACTAAAGGAAAAAATACATACCAACTAATTTAGATGCAATCATAAAGCCGAAGCTAAATGCATTCATCAAAGAGTTTAAAGATACAAGATAACCCCTCTAAAATTCCACAGCCCCACACCCCTCAAGATATGACCATTAAGCACAAGTTCAAAAGAACTCTCCCCCATTTGATGTCATTCCCGAAAGAACAACAACGAGCGACCTTAATTTCAAACGAAAAGAAAGATTTTTATTGGACACCAAAAACCATGAGAATGATTTTCTATATCCAAAAACTCAATCAAATTAATCACAAGTAAGCCCATGATTAATTTAATCGGAATGCGCAATCAAATTAAACACAAAAAGTGACCAATTCAATTGATTGTGCTCAACATAAGATAACTTACGGAGCTACGACTAAGTTAACCATAAGAAAATAATTAGCTTAACCGTTCATATACTCAACACAAGAAAAACTTATGGAGTCACGAAAATACTCAACTAGATTAATTACAAGAGAACCCATAATTAATCTAATTGGAATACACAAGCAAACTAATTACAAAGGTAATAAATTTAATTGTCATTTGCTCGACATAAGAATACTTACGGAGCAATTACTAAATAACCAAACAAGATGATTAATTTATTTAGTTTAATATGCTAGACATAACATATCTCACGGAACACCAACTAAGCTAAGAAAATCAACTTGGTTGTATAATAAGATACATTACGGAGCCTCACAGTAATACAAAAATATATGGATAAGGGATGATCAATACTGCGGAATACACAAGGATTCATTCTATCTTCACTATTTGCATAACGACAATAATAGACATAATCCTTGAAAACAAAAGATTTTAACCTATCTTCCATCAAATAATTGACAATATAGGCTTAACTTTTGTATTTTCCAAAAGTCCATTCATTCTTTTACCAGTACGTGAATACGAAACACGAACGACTTTATTTTTGATAAAGTATGGGACAAAAATAGTTCACGGATGTAGACACCAATATCTCATAACAAATTTCAATATATCAAATCATAAAGATTAATACCGCAAACCATCATCCTCCAAATATTTTTAGAATTTAATACCAATAAACCTAAAAAAAAGAAGATGAAACATAATAGCTATGTGTAGTCACAATCATTGCTATTTAAGCACTAGTTATTCTTCCAAAAAAATCAAAAAGAAGACATACTAGGCAATAAATAAACTTCTATGATGCATTTCACTTACTTTGAAAATTCTTCTCATATTCCCTATATTCATCAAGATCATTTTCGATTAGATCAATCCTAGATTCAAGATTATCCATCTTTTCTTCAAGTCTTTTGGAGGAAGCTTCGAGTTCACTTTTCAGGGAATGTACTTGATCCAAGACAAGATTCATGGTTAAAGAGAGCTTATAAAATTGTGAGACTGAAGGATTCTCATCAGACAATGAGATATGCTTGTCATAACACATCTCATTATCGGAAGAATCAAAACGAATCTTCTTAGAGGGAAACATAAAAATCCATACATCACTTTCTTTGCTTGAAAGACTAGAGGAGGGCATGATAGAGAAGATAAAATGAAATGATCATCCAGAAGAGGAGAAACTTCATTTTAAAGGAATGAAGATGAAGAATTTCCAAAAAAGACCTTTTACCAAACCCTAACAGGATTCGGTTATCTCCATAAAAAGTCTTTTAAAGAGTCAGAAACCGTACATGAACAATAACGGTACAAGAGGAGAATAAACAAAAGCCAAATACTCTTAGAGAATTAACAGATACATTCCAATAGAACCCTCTCGAAAATCATGATTCTTGCCTAAGATGGATAGACGAAAGAATCATGAATAACAAGATTAAAGATCATAATCATTCCAATCCAATCCAATATAGGACTGGGATATATCTCGTGGGGGGGGGGGGGGGGGGATTATTTGTTAATCCAAGTTTTTGCTTATTCTTTATGAAAGAAGAGTTATGCACATCATTTTATTCCCTTTTAATTGCAGTTTTGAAGAACTTGATTGTTGATTTGCGCAAATCCTGCATCGTTTTAGAAATCACTTTTTGAGGGAAAAAGGATTTCACAGGAGATTTCTTCTTCTTATTCTTCTGCACACAGCGTTTAGCAGAGCAGGACTGCTTTTGATCATTCGTGCTAAGATGGTCCTGATTTTTACACAAGGAAACCGAGAGTTTTGGTAGCATCTTGTGTTTTTCTGTATCACCCTTGTTTTTAAGATGACTGGAGAGTGATACATAAACGGGTGACATTTGCTGACACCGCTTATGAGACACAGTCGGAGTTATTCGACATGTCGTATAAGAATCACGATTGTGATTTTCAGCAAAGATATTAAGAGAACAATCACAGATTTCATCCTAAGGACAATAATAAAGAGTATTCATCCATGATTTAGTTATCTTATTCACCTCAGTATTTGGACCTTTAGAAGTATAAACACTTTTACAGCACACGAGACCAGTTTCGCTAGTACAGTTTTTCTGAACTCTCTTATCCTCCTTTTTGATTGATCGAACTTCTTTTTGAGACTTTCTTTTACTTTGTCTAAGAATTTTCTTAAGATGTTGTATAAACCGGGACAATGTAGAAACAAAGCGATTCTCATTTTTCTTATCAATCAATTTAGGACAATGAGATTTTCCATCAGGAGTAGTAACATGACTACTAGACAAGTGATGTTTATCTCTTGATTTAAGTTCGCGATCGAAAATTTTAATCTTCCTGACAAGCGTATTTCGCGAAAGAGTATCAAGGTTATTTCCCTCAACGATGACATATTTTTTAGATTCGTATTTGGATGGCAGCGATCTGAGAATCTTCATCACAATTTCTCTTTCAGGAATAGTCCTACACAATGTACAAGATGCATTAACAATTTCAGACATTTTGTGATAAAATTCATCAAATGACTCTTCTTCTGCCATAAGAAGGTTTTCCCAATCGGAGTTAAGGTTTTGAAGCCTAGCTTCCTTTTCGCTGGTGTTACTTTCAAATAAAGTTTCTAAAGTATCCCAAGCACGAAGATCCTGGGTAATGGCATGCATGATGGCATTCAAACCGTCGGAGTTTTGCTTTGCAACAAGTGACTCAACAGCAGTATACGTACCGATGTTTTTAGGCATGGTAGCATTTTCAACTATAACAACGGGAACCTCGTAGCCATTAACAACATAAACCCATGATTGGAAATCACGCGATTGAAGAAAAGTACGCATGGAAATTTTCCACCATTGGTAGTTTGAGCCATCGAAGACTGGTGGTACGTTTACTGAGATAGTACAACTGTCCATAGAGTCATATGGCTACAAACACAAACTTGTAAGGTCTTAAACGTGTTTGCCTGCTCTGATACCAATTGAAAAAGCGGGGGTCTAACAATACCACCCAATATTTCGCTTAACAATCTGTATGGACTCACTACGAATTACTTTCTAGAGAATCAACTAGACAGTTAGACTCAATATAGGTAAAAGTATCTCAAGGAGTTAGTATCTCTCTATTGTTTTGATTTACTCGAGCTAATAGAAATCAGCGAGTCTTTTATCAAATACAAGGAATAACTTGGATGGTACCAAAGACCAATATCCAAGGATAAATCAATTTAAATCAACAACCAAAGGTTGGATATTCTAATTGATGATCTAACGCACAACCTGTATTATTTCAATTATAAAGATAAAACAATATAATGTGGAAATTGAAATAACACAGACACTAGAAATTTTGTTAACGAGGAAACCGAAAATGCAGAAAAACCCCGGTACCTAGTCCAGATTGAACACACACTGTATTAAACCGCTACAGACACTAGCCTACTCCAAGATAACTTCGGACTGGACTGTAGTTGAATCCCAATCAATCTTCCACTGATCCAAGGTACAGTTATGCTCCTACGCCTCTGATCCCAGCAGGATACGGCGCACTTGATTCCCTTAGCTGATCTCACCCATAATTAAGAGTTGCTACGACCCAAAATCGCAGGCTTTGACAATAAACAAATCTGTCTTCCACAGACAAGTCTATCAAAAGATCAATCTGTCTCCCACAGATAAACCCTAAAGGTTTTGTTCCGTCTTTTGATAATAATCAAGGTGAACAGGACCAATCGATAATCCAGTCTTATATTCCCGAAGAACAACCTAGATTTATCAATCACCTCACAACAATATTAATCGTATGGTAGCGAAACAAGATGTTGTGGAATCACAAACAATGAGACGAAGATGTTTGTGATTACTTTTTATATCTTTCCCATCGGAGATATCAATCTCAAGCCAATCAATCTGATTGTACTCGTACGATAGAAGATGCAAGATCAGATCACATAACTATGATAAAAGTAGTATCGGTCTGACTTCACAATCCCAATGAAGTCTTTAAGTCGTTAACCTGGTTTTAGAAGAAGAAAACCAAAGGTTAAAGGAGAATGGACTCTAGCACGCAAACTAGTATCACACGTAAGGTGTGGGAATTATTTTTGCACAATACTAGATGTCTCCTTTATAGAGTATTTCAAATTAGGGTTTGCAATCAATGTTAGATTAGTAACAAAGCATTAAATATTCACCATTATATGAAAACCTGATTTAGATTCAAGCTAATATTTCTCAACCGTTAGATCGAAAACTTAGCTTGTTACACACACTTGACAATGCACGCTTCTAGGTTTGTTAACTGTACCTAAACGTATGCACTTGTTGGTTCAACAATAGTTAACCAAAAGGTTAGCCATATGAGCATTTCATATCAACCATGTTCTTCTTCACCATAACTAGTTCAAATGACTTCAAATGAACTAGTTAGAGAGTTGTTCAATTGCAAGGAAATCTCCTGTACTACACAAGAAACAATTGAAGCAAAGATGATTTGATTCACTTGAATCGGTTCATGAACTTTTATATCCACGGTTTGCAAATTTCATTCATTAGTTTTTTTAAAGTTTAAGTTCAGAAATCATCTTCAGATATATAACTTTCTCAAGTTCGCAGACTAGGTTTGCGGACTTAAGTTACCGGGCAGAGTTTACAAACTCCGGCAGAAATTCTCGGGTTTGAGAACTTAGTCGATTCGCGGATTGGGTTCGTGGACTTAGCTTCACGCAAGTAGTTTTTCAACTCCATCAGAAATTCTCGGGTTTGAGAACTTCGGAAGTTCGCGAACTGAGTTCGCGGATTTGACTTACGCCATTCTCCCGGTTCTCTTGATCAACAAAGTTCGCAAACTTTGGTTCAAGGAATAGGACTTATACATAAATGTGTTTCCACAATAATGCTTATGTCCACCATTGGTTATGTAATCTAAACTCTCATTTCAATCATTGAAACATTCTTAGAGGACGTTATATAGTTGTTACACTATTTCTCGTCAAAGTGATTGAAACATATCATGACTTTCGTCACTAGGTAAAGATAAACTTGATCGAAGCGAAAAGCTTACCAACACATATTTCGAGATATAGATAGGCGAGGTATACTCGGCTCGAAATACCAAATGTGTATAATCCAAGTCTATATATATATATCATACGACTTCTTGTCTCAAAGAGTAGGAGATAGAGTAGATAGACTTTTGAGTGACAGATAAGTTCAAGTCTTCACATACCATTTTGTCGAGAAGTTCCACCGGTTCCTTGAGTAGTTTTTCTTCTTGTATGATGAATCTCCATGAAGTCCTTGAGCTCAACTACACTTTTTATCCTAGTCCAAGACTTAGCTATAATAGACTAGAAATCAATACTTATAGTTTTGATCACTAACACTAACAAACATGCTTGAGATAGCAACGCATGCGAGTTCGACCGAGCATTGCTCTAACAATGACTATGTTCACTTTTGCTACAACTCTCATAGACACTTCTAAGACAATTTTATTCACAAATTTACTTTGGGCTTGTGGATCATTGGTTTAGTTTTCAGTATTATTGAACATTGTTATTGCTTGTTAGTTCAAAGGCTACTTAGCCATCATGGACTATCATTATGCACAGTTCCAGAACTCCATACAATATGTAGTGCATATTCTTCTAAGTAATTTCAAGGTGGAATTTTCACATGCTTACATAAATTCCTAACTAGGAATATCATCTAAATTGATAAATTCTTTTCTTGAATATCAAGCAACCTTAGCTTGAATTAATTGTTATATGTGGCCTTGAAAAATATATAAATAAAGAGATTCTTGCAACTAGATTTTTTAATCTCCGACACTCTTGAGTCCTAGTTGCATATCTATAGTTGTCCTCTATAACCGAGGTTTTGTTATGAAACTTTTCTAGGTTACGACTCTGAAGACTTCACTTAGGAATTTGTGAAGCCCGGTCAGTGATAGATACATTTTTGTGTCTAATTTGATCTCAATTGATTATTTTGTTAGCACTCAATTGTGTACTTATTGTGTTATTTATGTGTTTGTAGGTATTTTTGGGAATCAAAAATTTGCGAGAAAAGTTGGCTCAGAAAAAGTGATAAAGGCACCCAAGAAAATTATTAAAGTCACCCTCATATTTGATAAGGAAACCCAAGGCACCCTAGTGTTAAAGGAACCCACATATTGGATATGGGGCGCTCCTTCTTCTTCATTAGTTGGACATAATTTGGCGGGAATCTTCATTTTGAACTACGTGGTTTTCTGGATCGAATTTTTACGAGATTTTCATGAAGAATCTCTTGGATTTGTACTAGGATTTGTTTAATTAATCGAACCATGGTTGGCAATGCTTTCGGAATAGAAAAATAAATAAATTTTCATATTTTTCTTATCAAAACAGGGAAAGAAATACACATGACATGGTTGAAGTAACTCTTAAGACGGAAAGGATGTTAGCTAAGGGAAAGTGTGTATGGTCTTGCGAGAGATCCAAGAGACATGAGGAGCACGAGTGCAACTGAATTTCTTGGAGGGTTACTTCGGTCTCAATTACATTCCATTCTGAAGTCTGATAGTAAGCTAGTGTCTCTAGTGGTTTATTTGTGGTGTTCAAAGATGGACTAGGTCCCAGGTTTTTCTGCCAGTGTAGTTTTCCTCGTTAACAAAATTCTGGTATCTTGTGTTTTTCTTTTCCGCAGAATACTGCATAATCTTTATGATATGAATATCATAAGTAGTACGTAATCAATTTAGATAGTTTGTCTGAGATCAAAAACAAAACTTGTTATTGTTGAATTCATATCATGAAAGATAGATTGCAATTTTAGTACTTGTTATAATTCAGATCTTAATAATTCGGGTACAACTAGATTGATCTTGGATATTTATTTTTGAGATCGTCCATATTAATCGCAGAAGAGAAAAAGGAAAACTCTGTATACAATAGGATTTTGTGGTCTTTGTTTTGACCTACTTGTGATTGTATTAGGTTTTTCCTTACAGGTTGCCGAACGAAAAGGTTAGTTACTTTTTTCATTCTCTTTGTACTCTCTCATTTCATTATCCTTTTTCATCACATTCTCTTTGTAGCACAAATAGGCAGTGACTAAATACAACCCACATTTGGGTTAAATGCAACCTAAATAGTACTTTTTTTTGTAAGTTAAAATGCAATAAAAGAACTAACTTAGGGAGTTAGTAACCCTTACATCACGATGAGTAGCCATCTATTGCTGGGCATCTATGCGACACCCTGGAATTAGATTTATCTACTTCTAGAGCATACTGAATACAAGAAAGAGGGTTGACACTCCAGTTAATAGTAGTTTTGAAGAGTTTTGCCTCCTTAGCTAGTGTGTCAGCTACATTGTTTGATGCTATAGGAATAAAATGGCAACCGTTAAAGTTGTGACAAAAAGAAAATTCATGATGCACTTCATCCATGATGGATTGGTTCTGCCAGGTGATTTGAGATGGTTCTCCATTTAGATAATCAAAAAGATTCTTACAATCTCCTTCCACACTAAATCAGATAGTTTAGTAGCCCTTGCCCATTTAGCAGCCTGAAGGAATCCTAGAGTTTCCGCTTCTTCTGGGGAAGTTACTGAGATTGGTCTTGCTCTTCCTTGAGTGAAGTCACCTGCATCATTTCTGAAAATTATTGCAAAACCTGCTGGGGTGCTACTTGAGATCCAAGCAACATCCAATATCCTAAATAAAATAGATACATTTAGTAGAGCCGCTGGACAACTTATTTTGAAAAATCGGGGGTCTTTTTTAGTAAGAAAGTTCAACCCAAACACCAAAGGATTATTAGTAAAATTATTAAAATCAAACACATAGATCTAAAAGACTCTTACCTAGATACGCCCCTCTTTGTAGATAAAACTAAAATAAATCTTTTTGAAGACATAATAGAAAAATTGGAACAAAGAATTCAAGGTTGGATAATAAATTTTTTAGATCAATCTAGTAAGATGATTCTAAATAAAGCTACCCTAGCAAGCTTGGCTAGTTATCAGATGAGCTGTTTTATACTGCCCAAAAAGATAACCAACAAAATAGATGCCATACAAAGAGATTTCTGGTGGGGTAAAGAAACAAATTACAAAGGCTATTACCCCAAATCATATTCCTGCTTATGTAAGACTATTAACAAAGGAGGCCTTGGCTTTAGAAATTCCCATAAATTCAATTTAGCCCTTATAGCTAAACTTGCTTAGAGAATTCTGAATGAACCAAAAGCACTCTGGGTATCCCAATTGAAACCAAGATATTTCAGGAAAACTTCGGCTTTCAGACCAAATATTCCTTCTTCTAGTTCTTGGATATGGAAGTGCATATATAAAGGAATAAAATTAGTAGAACAAAATATCATTTGGGAAATTGGAGATGGAATGAAAGTCAATATTTGGGAATAACTGGATACCAAAATTGACAGAAAACCTTAGACAATATAAAATTGTTCATAATTCCTTTTTAGTACTAGTTAAGGATTTAATAAATACCAATACTAAAGGGTGTAATGAATACTTAATCCATTCCCGGTTCCCCAGTCATATAGCTCAGAAAATTTGCAAAATTAGATTAGCAAGAGAAGATACTTTGAGATGGCTTCTTAATAAATCTGGTAAATTTACAGTTAAGTCTATGTACAATAAGCTAAATGAAAAAACTCTAAATAACTATAACCTAGGCCAACCTGATGTATTCTAGAAGAAACTCTGGGCTACACAAACTTCTCAAAGAATAAATTTTTATGCTTGTAAATGTTTACAGAATGCAGTATCAACCAACTATAAACTGTCTAGGTTTAAAAGAGACATTTCCCCTACTTGTTATCTTGGTTGTAATGAGGCTGAAACAATAGAACATATGTTCTTACATTGTAAGTTTGCAAAATCTGTATGGGCTACTGATCCCTGTCCTGTAGATACACATTTTGCCAGAACTACAACTTTTGTAGATGTTTTTAAAAGAATGGTTAGAGAAAGATAGCCCTTTGATTCCTATAGAGATTATAATGACCAAAATTTGGTTCATTTGGAAGGAAAGATGCAACAGAGCATTTGATGACCAACAACAAACTCATCAGCAAGTAGCCTTAGAAATACAGAGACACCTAGCTTTTTGGCATAAGGAAAACTATCTAGTCAACAAAAAGATTTGGTAACAGGAAACAATGACAATGGTATCTGGAAATTCCCATAATCATGCCATAATAACCTAAATAGTACTTTTAGAATTTTAATTTATTTTATTTTCAAAATAACTAAACACACCCCACAAAATACCTAACTCAAATCTGCCAAAAGATAACATTTTCTTTATCAACCCTAAGATTTGGTTTTAGGAATCGTTTAATCCAGTCTCCTGTCCGTTTCTTTGAACCCTAACAAAGAAAATTAATGCTTGTTAGTGGAGATTAAACAACGACATAATCAATCGATTTCTTTCATGTGACCAAACTACATTCCTCATTAATTTAGGGACAAAGTAACAATTTGAATCAAACAGTGCATAAATATGCGATTGCTATATTTTGCCCATGGGTTTTAATAATATATAATGCTAACTATTTAATTTAGTTAAGGTCACTTCACTCAACAATGTTGATCGTAGTGTAAACCCAACCAGAGATCTTAACATAATGGCATATAGTTAACGATTGATGTTAATCATCTCATATAATTGATCCTTAATCTTTTTTTTTTGAAGGAAACTAATTAATCCTTAATTATTTTATTAATTTGTTGTGTGATTTGATTGAGATTGATAGTAAGTGAATTTAGTTAATCATAAAAGAATACAATTTTTTATATCTATTTTAATTTGGTTTGTGATGGGGATGCTGAATGCGGAAGTGGGATCCGTGAGAGTCGTGGTTGTGCTGTCAGCGGAGATACTACAGTGATGGTGGTGGTGGTAGTAAAAAATAATTAGGATTGTGTTTAGCTAATTACATAATTGATGTGGTTGTATTTAGTTAGGATTGTATTTAACTTAAAAGTGGGTTGTATTTAGTCAATGCCCACAAATATTATTGACTATTTTTCAGAAATTGCTTAAAAAAAGGGTGAATACTAGGTTCCAAACCTTCTTAATCCAAGAGAGCTTAGGTATCTTCAATCTTATCCTTTGAACCGCTGAACCAACAAAATTTTTCCTAGAAATATCATGCTTGGAAGATGCGCCAAGATTAATAAACTTTTACATAGAAGTAGGAACCTACCAATTCTATTACTTATCAAATCAGAACCTTTCAAATATTTATGAGATTGAATAAAATCATCATCTGGAAAGTTATAACAAATATATCTATCAGAAACCACATATCTTCCTAAAAAAACTCAAATGCTTAGAGCCTGTTCGATACAATTTTTAAAAGCAGTTTTCAAAAATTGTTTTCCACTGTTTAAAAACATACCTTTTATTCCTTGTTTTCATTTTCTAAAAATTGTTTGGTAGGATAAAAACTGTTTTTGAAAACGAAAGAACATCAACTAAATCAGATCAAATGTAAAGACTTGTCTAAGAGATAGTGATACTAGCCATGACTCACTTGCAGTCATTCCCTCGATCTCTTACTTTGTTCTGAAAAGAAGAAGAAGAAACAAAAAAATAAAAAAGAGAAAACACATAAAACAATAATTTGTTGTTTTCATTTTTTGTTTTTGTTTTCAAATACAGAAAATAAATAGAAAACATTTTCTGAAAGTGTCTCTACCAAACGCGTTTCTCCTGTTTTTTGTTTTCTCTATTTTTAAAAACAGAAAACTATTTTTGAAAACTGTACCAAACAGGCTCTTATATACCTGATTCATTTAGTTTGATCTGAGTATCAAATATAGTTTAATACTAATGATTCACAAATAATAACATAAGAGAATTTCGGACATTAAAAAACATATAAATAAAGGACGAACCTTACTGCATAATAACCTTATTTTGTCTCTTTCCTAGCGTCGCTGTAATACTTCACGACTAGGTGCATATGTTTCTTGGCCAATAATTGCTGCACTACAACTCGATTACTCATTTCTCAATGGTCTTAGATTAGATTTCAAATTGTTTGATTTTTTTATTTTATTTTAATAATCAAAGATTTGAACAAGAGTCATATGTTCAACATTATAGTTTGTAAAACTAAACTGAAATATGAAACTAGTAGGGTTGCATGTGGTATGGTTCGAATTTGTTTTGACTGAACCAGAACCTAAATCGAAGACCTCGATTTTCATAATTTCAAAATCGATAATTACCATTACATAATTCATTTTGGTATATAACTTACCAGTTTTCGTTAACCAACAACGTTAAAGACATTTTCATTTCGTCTTTAATAAACATAATACATATCTTTACATTTTGAAAGAGAGAACACATATCCATTTTCACAATATGATACAACAGTGGGGAATACTGAACCGAAGATTAAAATTTTTCACTATGAATCTATATGAAACCCCACCATGAACGTAACACTAATCACTTTTTGGGGTAGGATTAACACTTTAGTTTTAGTTTTAGTAGTTGTAATGAGTGCTGCATAAGATATAGAAAAAACCAAACCGGGGCAAACCTATTTTTTCCTAAACCAAACGGAACCGTTAATAAAATTGTAATCAACTTAGATTATAGAAAAATCGAAATTTCTCGGGTCGGTAACAGTTTACCTTGGAAATCGAACCGAATTCATCGGTTTTAAACTGATATATGAGTAGTTAGATCTTAATAAATTAAAGTCTAATATTACCACTAACTATCAACATTTATTTTATAATGATAAATTCGGTTTATTAGTTGCATTATATGATGATAATGCTCGTCATAATAATCATTTATAGTAAAAAAAAAAGTTTGGAGCTACAGTTAAAGGCGAGATAGTACTGTAAATGGTTGCAGTCAGAGTGTATATGAGATACAAGAGATGGCTGTAGAAGATTGGCTCGAGTATGCTGTGCAATGATCTGCAGGAACTGAACTGAAATGATGCAGGTGGAGGTTATGGAGCTGTGAATGATTAATTGCAGCTGAGTACAAGGAATTGGCTGAGTTATCTAGTGGTAGATGCAGGAAATGGAACTGGTGGAATGAAAATGCAACAGTGACATAGTTGGTGGTGCTGTTATGCTACTGCAATTGACTGGCAAGTATATGCAGTTACAGATGGTGTATGAGATTTGAATTGCAGTTGAAGCAATGGGTTATGTGTTGAATGGCTGATAGAGAAGCTGCTTTAAGCTGAGCTGCAGATGAACGGTGGTGGTACAAGTTTTATGAGTAGTTGTTGCATCCAGTGTGAATGATGTTGCAGGAGAGGGCTTGTTGGTGCTAGAATAGCTTGTCAGTGTCACAAAACTGACGAGCATTTCAAGTAATATGTTTTAACTAGGAATTACCAATAGGTACCATTATAGTATTCTTAGTTAGTGGCAGGTCCACCCATTAAAGCCCACTAATCAGAGGTCCATAATTAAAAGAAAACATGAAAATGGACCAAATTTTTTAAGCCCAGGTCCTGTACACGTGTGGAACATATGAGGACGTATTTTTAAATACCGATAACACCCTTAAGTATATAAAGCAGTAACCAAATCCATTTCTTCTTCATTTCTCGATCTATTCTTCTTCTTCTTCTTCTTCTTCATTTTCTCATTTGTGGTTCGGTGAAAAGCTCCGGCTATGAAGATCTTCTGAGGTGTTGATCAATTCGTGAATTCAAAATAAGATTAATTGGTAGGTTCACTTCCTTACTGTTGGTATAGTTTAGGTTTTCATTTTTCCTTTCTTCTTCAAAAGCTAATTTTAATTTAGGTTTTTTTTCTTCTCGGATTAGAGAAATTTTTATGTTTATAGCAAAATCTAATGTTTAGGTATTAGATCTGATGTTGATTCGGTTATATTCAAAGTTTTGTCATTGTTTTTGGATTCTATCAGCGTTTTTTAATTGATTTTTGGGTTCGATCCATGAGTACGTATATGTAATACTGAAATATTTGTTTTGATTCTGAGGTATTTCGTAAGTTGATTTACCTATACTGATCTTTATTTTAAGTTTTTTATTGATTCTATCTTAATCTGAGATCCAAATCTCTTGATTTCATGGGAAAAAGAATTCAAAATTCAGATTTTAAGGTTCCGAAAAGAGGAATTAAATTCAGTTTTTTTGTGTTTATGATCTTCATGCTTGATTCGTTAATTTTTTACTTCAATTTTGGTAAAAATACTTTAGATCTAGATAGATAGTGATGTTTTATGTTCATTTCATTATTAGATCTGATGTTTTTACTCGGTTTTGTTGGTCTTTGGTTTGTTTTTAGTTTGCTTTTGTGTATTAATCATCAGTACATATATGATGTACTGAAGGTTTTTGACGAAAATAGTCTAGATATAGTTATAAAATCATGTTTTACGTTTGTTTCGTTTGTAGATCTAGAATTTTAGTTTCATTTTGTTGGCTTTTGGTTTGGTTTCAGTTTAGTTTTATGTATTAACCATCAGTACGTATATGACGTACTGATTTTTCTGTGTTTACTATGCTTCTATATGTTTGGTTTCAGTTTTTGCTTGTGTATTAAACATCAGTACGTATATGACGTACTGTTTTTATGAATCTTGATCGTAATTATTCGAATTTTTGGTTAGATTTTTTGATGGTTTTAGCTTATTTGAACTCTCAATTTGATTTTCTAGTTATTTTCTTTCTTTGTTTTCTCAAAATCATACTAATCATACTTGTTAAGAGTACTAAGAAGCTCTGTGCTGTAAGTTTTGTTGATTTGAATTGGATTGTTTTAGGAATTGTCATGATCTTCGTTGTTGTTGCAGTTTTTGAATCGTTTTTTTGGAATTGCTATTATGGATTATAGAGTGAAAATTGATAATAAATGTGCATATCTGGTGGTTCACTTGTTTCAGGTTATGCTAGATACAATAGGCCCTGAATTGCAAGTTCTTAATAAAAGTGAAAAATCGATTGCACTGAAGGCTGAATCATCGGTTGTTTTGACTCCGGATCAAGATAAAGAAGCAACTTCAGATATATTGCCAATCAATTATGATGGATTAGCAAAGGTGTGCTGAAATTTTGGTTAAATCATAGTGTAATTTCAGTTTGGGCTTGGGAATTGTTGTCACATAATTCGAATATGTTTGCGTTCTGTTGATGTATATCGTAAAATTGGAAAACAATGATTAGGAAGAAGGATGACAGTGTAGATGTTCCCTTGAACCTTCCAATTGTTGTCTTTGCGATACCTGTGTGACTATGTTATCCTAAGCTATATGATTCTGTGCAGGCAGTAGAGACACCATCTTTCTAGGTCAATACATGTTCACAGGAAGTGAAACTACATCAGTTTGGCTTGAGGTAAGGCACTGAACTCTGACATTTGGAGGATTCATCAATTCTTTTTTACAGGCAGTTGATTTTTATTTCATGAATACGCAGTACGTATAAGGCGTACTGATAGAAACTTCTTTCGATTCTGTTTTATTCAGAGTTTTGTCACTTTTTTTTGTTTGATCCATGAGTACGTATGCACAATACTGAAATATGTGCTAATTTATTTATAATTGATTCTAACAGATATGTACTTTACCTGGAAGCGGTGCAGCAGATATGTACTCGAATTGTAAGCAGCGGATATATACTCGAATTTGTAAGCAGTGCGACAGATATGTACTCAGATTTGTAAGCAGTGCGGCATATATGTACTCAAATTTGTTAGCATATATGTACTCGAATTTGTGAGCAGTGTGCCAGATATGTACTCAAATTTGTAAGCAGTGTAGACACACACGTTTGGTAGTAGGGGGTATTATGGTCATTTCTATTTTTTAATTAATTTTGGACCTTCGGATAAAAAAAAATTCTGGTTGGACCTTACTATAAATAACTATATGGGCTTTGGACCAATCAACAAATTTTCCATGTTTTAAAGGATAAGGCCGAAGGGCTCTGAATTGTGGGCTTTTTCTAGCCGAAATTAAAACAAGTTCGTATGGCTTGGATACAGATAAGGAAGAATTCTATCCTAATTGGATTATCTTTTACTTCTGCTTTGTTCTAGGGTTTAGAAACATGATAGAACTTCTTTTTCTCCTGGTTATGAACTCCATTGATATGAGTAGTTAATCTTATTATTGGTTATGGATTAATTTGATTTCACAAAGCATGCTTCTTTTATTAATAAATTAGTTTGTCTCATCATTATCGATCTTGATTCACTATATATATCGCCATGTATGATTTGAATATTTATTTAGTTGAGTGGCCAATTGATTGAACTCGTATTCACATCTAATGCTAGTTTAGGGTGTTTCATACGTAAAAGTGATGCATCTTGAATACAAGTAGCACAAATATGGTTATTGCTTGTAGTGATATATCCTAGTAATCATATGTGAACTATGACCTTTGTTAAATCAGATTAGTGCTTTTACACGTTCAGTTGCTTTGATTGGCCTGATTTCATAGAACTTAGTGCATCTAGGGAATTAAACCTGATTAGTGCTTTTACACGTTAGGTTGTTCTCTTAGGTAGAAATGTAGAATTCATATTCGCATCTTTTAATGTGTTTGTTGATGACAAGAGGAAATTAACGGGATATTCTTGCGATCAAGGTACCCTAGGGACTTTGATAATGAGAGATTAAATATCAATTCTAGTTATTATGACAAAAGCATGTTAGTGAATGAAAACGAAATCCTTAACCAATACTTTCACATATTTGAATTGTGTGCTGTATTTCTTTGTTTTGCTTTTATTTTATTTTAGTATATAAAAATCAGAAAACCCCCCATTGTTATTTATAGGAAACCGAAACAACTTGACAACCTTAGTACTCTCTGTGGGAACGATCCTTTCTTGCCCTTGCTTCATAATATATTTTGAGTAGTAAGAAAGTATAATTATTTTTGACGCCTACGACAACGTTCAAGGATTTAAGAGTTGCTTGAGATTAGCTGTTGTTAACTCTGGACCTTCCACTTCTATTTCAATCTGAAGATAACTCTAACCAAGCTTGTCTCGAATTACCACCTTCCATATTATAAATTCTGTCTGGATACCACCCTTCACTGGTTGGTACCACAAACCCCACATACGACTTAAAAGAAATTTACCCCTATCAAACACAAATGAACTAGAAGACTCCAGAAATTTAGTAAAGATGTCAGGAACCCTTGGTGGTAACTCTCTAGTACTAAGATATAGAGTTAGTAAGAACCCACGTAAACTGATTCCCGCACAAAAGATTGCACCACCATGAACCTGTACAAGCACCTTCTTGATCCCTACTACTCTTTCAAGAGATTCCTCCGAGCTGAAATGTAATGTGTGACTACAACGGAAACTGGAGTTAAGGTGTTTAAGTAAACTCATACGAATCAAAATGTAACTACCAAGATTTCCACTGAGATTATGGACCTCAGCTTTCCAGAATGGATGGCTCGTACAGTTTCATTTTACGACCAAGCTTTCCACTGAGATCAAACCCTTACAAATCCAGCTAACATTTGTCACGCTCCAGAATCCAGTTAAAACCAACTTGAATTTCCACTTCAACAGAACCACTAACCTCGACATATTGGGAACATGTGTGAAAGTAAGCAGAGGTTGTATTATCTCCATCCTTTCATAGTAATCGAACTTGGTATAGCCTATCATTGTTCGCATACCACATACAACCATTGAACAAAATACAAGGAGAGAGTACTATCCGTGGCAGAGCTTAGATATCTGAATATTTTTCTACCAAGTGGTACGATTTCTGGAAGTCACCGATGTAGAAGGACTAGTACTTGGGTGATAAAAGTATTGGGTTTGCACACTTGTGGAAACCGAGAAAAGAAGCACCAGCAGATTGTTAAACCCCTTCAAAAGAATCTGTAGCTCATGAGTTTCATCTAGAAAACCAGATGTTATCCTTAATAACTTAACCAAGAAAATTTCTGTAGGAGTATACAAGTGTTTATTCTTTTCACCCCATTCCCCAGTTGAAACCATTCTGAACTTCCACCTCAAGAACCCTACCCATAACAAGATTTTAAGAATTTGGGACACCACCAATATCAGCACTCCTGGAACTTGAACTCTGTCGAGCATATGTTGTAGTCCAATAATATTTGCATGAAGATCTGTCCTGGAGTAACCCATCTTTGCTTGATATACAAGACCCTGCAGTCTATGACTGTAAAAATATTTATGTAGAAGAGCGTGTAAAGAAACAAGACCATCCATGCTAGTAACTGTGAGAATCATCTTTTGAGCATCATAACGAAATCTAACCCAATCATTATCGGAACTCAAGAATCGTATCACTTGGGTAGATAATTCAGTTGCTTGCATATAAACTTCGTTACGAAGAATCTCAAACCCAACACCCTTGAGATGCACTATCAATAAACATCATCCAATCCAGTTCATATAATTCATTTCTTCTTACTCATGTACTTCAACAAAAAGTTCATGTGCCTTCTCAGTAATCCACATTTGAATAGATATTATATCTTGGACTACACTGCTTGCAAGTTGTTTATGATTGAAAACTGTTTCTGCTGGTTTTGGTAAATTTGGGGTGTGTGTATGAATGAGAAACAAATCTAAACCCTAAACAAATGCACTGCAGGGGAGTGCTTTTAGATTCGAGAGATCAATCTGTACAATTCTGGCCTAAACCAAGAAATGGTCGTTCCAGACTTGCTTCGGTCACAAAGTGAAGGAGATGGGGTTGATCTTTGGGAAGCAAGCGAAGAAGGTGCTGAAATTGTGAAGGTGTTGGCTATTTATGACTTGTATCGGAATGTTGAACTGGCTTGCATAATGTAAGCTATCAGTTCTGGGTGTTTTCTGGATACTGTGATGACAACACTTGGTTTTTCAGTGTTGTTTAGAAATAGGTTGGAGAACCTATCAAGTCATTTTAGCGCAATCCTCATCTCGTAGGAAGTGGAGGAAGTTAAGCGCTGGAGTAGCGGGGTCGTGTAGATGATTGTCCCACGATCACGCCTTTGCCCACTTCCCTCATCATCATTAACCGTCCATCTTTCCTGACACATTCTCGTAATGGGCGCATTGCACGCCGCACGTTGTAAACCGCCAGACCAATACCTCAGTAAGTATCCCCCAGTTT
This sequence comes from Papaver somniferum, assembly GCF_003573695.1. Lineage (NCBI taxonomy): Eukaryota > Viridiplantae > Streptophyta > Magnoliopsida > Ranunculales > Papaveraceae > Papaver > Papaver somniferum. Next base: position 151,439,949 of record NC_039364.1, on the reverse strand, counting down.
GTGAAATGTTTGATGTCTCGAATGAGCGGGTCAAGTCGTGGGACCCACCGCAAGAAATAACATACGGTGCTATTAGGTTAAATAACTAAGTTATTTATGGAATTGATATTCATAAATATCGTGCATTCTCGATGCATGTAATGCATTGCTTTTAAGCAAGCAGCTCAAAACAATCGATATGCATGAAACATCGTTGTTTTAAGGCTTGATTGAGTAAGTCGCGAACTCAACGTCTTAAAATAGCAGCACGTCCAACCATCTTCGAGTGATCTTTTGGAGGCCACATGGGTGGGCCATCATTTGGTCGATTACTCCCTGTGACAGAGTGGCAGACGACGATCATTGAGGCACTTCATTGATTGTCTAATTTTTAATCCAAGTCATCCGACCAAGCTGGCAAAGTTGGACGGGCGAGATGATTTACGACACATGTTTGCTGCCATTGAAGGAATTTAGGGTTTTTTAGAGGTGCGCAAATATACCTCTTTGGCTTGATCGAATCCAAGCGTTGGCGCTATTTTTGAGTGGGCGATCGGGCATGCGTGGAAATGGCTCACTGGCGTGCATGCCTACACCTCTCGGTCCCACAAATATTCGATATAGACCACTCAATTTGACCGGCAAAGATGAGTGGTCGTGATCGATTTGCGACAGAAATATATTTCCGCAAAGCGTTAGTTAGGGTTTAAAGGCCGTGTGACCTATCATCTTTGAGGCATGCGTTTCGAGGCACCGGGTCCCATTCTGCATAGGCCGGTCGACACACGTAAAGGTGGTCCCACGGTGATCATGTTGACATCCTTGGGACCTATTGAGTCTATATCTACACCGTTCGTTTAGGTTGGTGAATATGGATGGTCACGATCAATTTACGACAGATGTGTGTTGTCGCAAACCCTAATTAGGGTTTTGAAACAGCCACGTCCGCACGACTTTTACCAAACGGTTTTGCATGTTTTTGGCCTCCTTTGGGGAGATCGATCGTGTGGGGACAATGTTGGGATGACGGTGAATTTATGTGCATCTTCCTGATGGTCCAAAACACGATCTAAGCCATCCAAATAGACTGTCCAAGTTGGATGGTTGTGATCATTTAAGACGCTAGTGGATTTCCGCGACACAATTTAGGATTTGGAAGCATCACGCCTGCCATGGTTTGGGCGAGCGTTTCACTGCTAAATGGCCCTATCATGGACAAGTCATTCGAGCAATGGGAAAGTGGGCCGGCGGTGTGCATGTCAGCATTACCCTAATTGCTCATGTGATCATCTAACCCATCCAAGCAAGCATGTGAAGTTGGACGGTTGCGATGATTTTGAGACTGTCTTGGACAGTTCAAATTCGTTTGAGCTTCTCTTTAACCAGCGCGACTTCCCTACTTAGGGTGAGCGTTTTGATGCGCTGGGAGATGCATGGTGATGTTAGGCTGGTCAGGGCATTAGTGGGACCGCCGGTGGTCATCTCGGTGATTGCCTATTTCTGCTAAGGTTTGGCTAGGCTTGTTAAATCGTGCATCCAACTTCTGTGGCCGTGATCGTTTCTGAGACTGATATGGACAGTCTAGATTTTCCTTAAGGGAATTAAGCGTGTTCGATCGCGCCAACTTTTAATTAAAAGGTGTGCGAACGCGCTGATCTATTTGTCGGAGGATAGTGTAACCTATGTAGGTGTTTTCATGCAGGTCTCAATACTGACACTTCGGGAGATTCGTGCTACTCCATTGCGAGTGAACATTAATCGTCATGTCATGCCAATATTGAGAGTTCGGCTGGGGAATATAGCATAGGAAAACACTAGGCAGGCTATGCATTAGTGAATAATGCTGGTGTAAGATAAAATCTATAGAATATTTGGGATTGTTGCTACATGCACCACTCTGAGTAAATTTTATATACATAAATATATTGAATTGCTCAATACATATATGATCGAAGAGGCTTTAGGAACTCAACATTTTTAAATGGCTCCATTTCATTAGTGAATAACGCAACTAGGAGCTTAAATACTCATTAGGCTCTATACTAGTGAACAATTCATCTAGGAGCTTGAGTTTCAATATAATATGAAGAGCGGCATTGACACTCATCAGATTTTGATATATTCTTCAAACTCCTTGCGGAATATAGACATATCAAGGTCTATTACTTTCGATGTCGGGCCCGGTAGATATACTTTTACAATTTTCGCCCTAAACTAAAAACCACCATCAACATTAAGCCCCCTGCTTAGCACGTAACAATGAAATTATTGCGGGGTTAGCACTAGATGGTGACAGACGAAAAAAAAAACCAATAATATGAAGTAGATAGATGTTACCAGAGGTATATCGCTTGGTTTGAACTTCCTTTGCAGTCGTACTGGTGAAGCAGCTTTCAATCAGGGGCTACCAACAAATCACCGCTCTTTCTCATCAATGGTAGGAAAAAAAATCGGCATGTCCGGTCAAGTCCTTGGACCGAAACTAGATTCTCTAAATCCCGTTCATATAAGCGAGAGGAAGAAAACCTTTCCAGCTTTAAAATTTCGTCGGGTGTAAAGGGAACTTATGCTCTTTCCTGTTTTTCACGAACATCAATATCCACCCATCTTCATGTGCACCAAACAAGGTAAGTGCATCTCGTTTTCATATTCTTAATGTGAGTGAAATATCCACGTTAAATTCGATGTGATTGACTTTCTTTGTCAGCAGCGAAGCGAGTATCAACAACAACAAAGCAATCTGGGGATATTTCCGCTACTAAGCCAAGGAGGATTAGTAATTCCAAATACACGCCCAATACGGATGATGAATTCTTCGAAGTGCCTATACAATTGTTAGGACTCATCTTAATCACGTGACGATCCTTCTTCCTGGACCAGAGGGTGTAGAAGTTGTACCATCGACCTTCTCTGGAATGTATAATTTCTGTCTCCAGCCTCTCCAGTAAATTTCAAAATTTTCCGAACTCCGTTGTTCTCGATTGCAAGAGGCCTTGACTTTAAGTTGTTCTGTGGGCGCATGAGTGGTATCCTCTAGGCAAGGTGGAGGCAGTCCCCAGGAGAAATAGGTTCTGTCAGAGAGGATTGCAGGTGGCGCTCGAGCAGCTACAGTGATTTCCAATTCTTCTGATGTACGTGCATGTACATGTTTTGCTCTGTTTGACTGGATGAATTATCTGGATATCTTTGAACTAATCTTGCTCAACTTCTTTCGTAGTTTTAATGCTTTGAGAAGATGAACGCCTTGTTGGACTTACATGTATCCGGGATGACGTTGCAGGAAGAACCGAGAGGTAATGGAGGCGACCGACGGCTTTGAGGACGTGACTGCGCCCTCAACCCTCAACTTGATGCTCCTCATGTAAATCACGTGTTAATTTGGGGGTTCAACGTGTCAGTGAAGTATGCTGAATTGTACGCCCGAATATTGAAGAAATATGGACACATTTCCGTAACCAAATGTGTAGTATGATCAGGCACGCTGCTTCTGAATAAATGATCGAATATCGGAAGTATCCTCAAGACATGTGCGTAGACTTTGAATTTAATGTTTCCTGGTTATGTGAAGGGATTTCCAAAATCCCAAATTTGCATTGAGAAACTGTCTCAGGAGTTGAAGTTGAAGCAGGCTACTCTTCGGGATAAAAAGTGTTTTCTCTAAAAAAGATGAAATGTTGCTGAATGATTTCCCTTGAATCCCTTATTCTTCCCAGGACTTTTCCCTTTAGGTGTTTTGGAAAGACGAGACATTCCTTTGTGGTTTGATTTGGTTTTGAACAGGTAGGCGGCTGCTCTTGAAGATTAGAGGTTTTTGTTTTGTGAAATAAATGGTGTTTCACTGAAATCTTAACTATGAATGCAAATTGGTGTAAACATTTTGGATGAATCGTAAGTATTGTATGAAAACAAGGAAAATACTAGGGAAATGGCAATATAATGTTTCAGGAACTGACGGGAGCTATCTAGTATGTATTGCTACTCCTCCGAGCTGTCAGTACCAAGGAGTTTGAAATAGTCACCTTTTTTAATTTCAGAAACTAGGTAAGTCTCCTTCTAATTGAACTCTGTACCTCTTATCCTCGATCGAGACTTCTTCTAAACATTTAATAAAATATTGACAGGGACCAGCTTCCTCTTCACATCGCCTAGTCACAGTCGGGTTGACGATCGGATCAAGTCCCCAGTTCTTGATGAGATGAGCATTAACAGACTGGAAAAGAGGTTGTTCGAGAAAACTTACTCGTGCGTTTGAGCCTCTGGATATACGATATGGCGCTTCTGGACTTCCCTTCGTAGTCCCTGCATTAATCAACGCTTTTCCCAACTCGACATCCGTAAGATAAGCAGTGGTTAAGAGCCCTCAACCGCTTATGCCAATCATGTCTTCCAGAAGAGATTTAGGCCTAGGGAAAGCTTCATCGATCAAAGGTAGTTGCTTTCCCGATACAACACAATTTAGAGCGGCAAAGATATCTTGACGTTGTGCTTGGACAAAGAGAGAATTTCACACACATGTTCCATGGTTGACTGCGCAGTTTTGTAGACGGAGTCCTCAGAAAGCATGCAACAACTTATAATAGGAGGATGGTATTTCTACACTCCTTCAGTGCCTAGTTGAAGTTCCCCTGACTCGATCTTCTCCTGGAAGATGTGCTTCAATTTGTTGTAGTCACTGGTAAAATGGTTGATAAACCTACGGAAGCGGCAGTACTTGGGATCTTCCATTTCTTTTTTAGTTGGAGGACGTTTGACACGAGGTATCTTGATGAAGTCATCTTGATGAAGTCATCTTGTATCCAGACCTCCAAGAGTTTAATCACCTTTTCCATTGGAAAGGGAAAATCTGGGAATGGTGGAGTCTCATTTGTCCTATATGAAATGGGAGTCGGACGCTTAGATTGTTAATTATTCCCCGGATGCTTTCTCTTTCCACCCCCACGAGTGATTAATTGGAGGTTGGGTCTTTCATTGGAAGGACACCTGCTTTCCTGAACATCTTTATGAGTTTCTTCATTATGGGAAGGTTCAGATCGACTGGGTAAAGCAGCAGCGGATCTCTTAGCAGCTTCTGATGCAATATGGGAATTGTTACTTTCCAAGAAGGACGCACATAATGAAATCACCTTTTCATTGCGAGGACTCTGATGAGATCGTGCTAAATCCCACGAGTCTTATTTCTGAGTTTGAGGAAGCATCTCTCGATCTTCATGAGCAGACAAGTTAGGTTGGTGGCTACTTTTCCATTCAACACGATCATAGGCTTCATCTTCCTCACCAGGAATATGTATATGAATCTTGGAAGAAGGACTACTACCATCAGTATTGATCCAAAATGGATTGTTGGTGGCATTTCCTTCAGTATGAATGCGTGTTGATTCCTTCGATAGCTGATCCGTGAGGACTTTCAAGAGCGCAAATATTCCTTCATGCGTATTGACAATAGTAGCTTGATTCCTGACAATATCATTCAGGATTTTTATCAAATCATGAATAGTTGTTAAATATCGAGACTCCATAGCCACGACAAGGGTTTTGAACGAAAGAAAGGATTCATGAATAGCATGTGAAGTATTGTCAGTGCTGGAAGAAGTAAAATTGGGATTGAGGGTTTCTTAACCATTCCTAAGATCAATCGTATTGAGAATTTTAGGAAATTGAAAACAGGATAGGGAAAATGATTTTTTGCAACCGAGAGACCAATCTCCCACTATGGTCGCCAATTGTTTATGGGTGAAAACTGTTTCTGCTGGTTTTGGTAAATTTTATGTGTGTGTGAATGAGAAACGAATCTAAACCCTAAACAAATGAACTGCACGGGAGTGCTTTTATATTCGAGAGATCAATCTGTACAATTCTGGCCTAAACCAAGAAATGGTCGTTCCAGACTTGCTTCGGTCACAAAGTGAAGGAGATGGGGTTGATCTTAGGGAAGGAAGATGTTGAGATTGTGAAGGTGTTGGCTGTTTATGACTTGTATCAGAATGTTGAACCGACATGCATAATGTAATCTATCAGTTCTGGGTGTTTTTTGGATAGTGTGATGACAACACTTGGTTTTTCTGTGTTGTTTGGAAATAGGTTAGAGAACCTATTTATACAAGTCATTTGAGCACAATCCTCATCTCGTAGAAAGTGTAGGAAGTTGAGTGATGGAGTAGCGGGGTCGTGTAGATGATTGTCCCACGATCACGCCTTTTCCCACTTCCCTCATCATCATTCACCGTCCATCTTTCGTGACACGTCCTCGTAATAGGCGCGTTGCACGCCGCACGCTGTAAACCCCAGACCAATACCCCAGTAAGTATCCCCCAGTTTGTGGAATGTTTGATGTCTCGAATGAGCGGGTCAAGTCGTGGGACCCACTACAAGAAATAGCATATGGTGCTATTAGGTTAAATAACTAAGTTATTTATGGAATTGATATTCATAAATATCGTGCATTCTCGATGCATGTAATGCATCGCTTTTAAACAAACAGCTCAAAACAATCGATATGCATGAAGCATCGCTGTTTTAAAGCTTGATTGAGTAAGTCGCAAACTAAGCGTCTTAAAATGGCAGCACGTCCAACCATCTTCGAGTGATCGTTTGGAGGCCACATGGATGGGCCATCATTTGGTCGATCACTCCCTGTGACAGAGTGGCAGACGACGATCATTGAGGCACTTCATTGATTGCCTAATTTTTAATCCAAGCCATCCGACCAAGCTGGCAAAGTGGGACGGACGAGATGATTTACGACACATGTTTGCTTCCGGTGAAGGAATTTAGGGTTTTTTAGAGGTGCGCCAACATCCCTCTTTGGCTTGATCGAATCCAAGCATTCGCGTTATTTTTGAGTGGGCCGATCGGGCATGCGTGGAGACGGCTCACTGGCATGCATGCCTACATATCTCGGTCCCACAAAGATTCGATCTAGTCCACTCAATTTGACCGGAAAATATGAGTGGTCGTGATCGATTGGCGACAGAAATATATTGCCGCAAAGCGTTAGTTAGGGTTTAAAGGCCGTGTGACCTGTCACCCTTGGGGCATGCGTTTCGAGGCACTAGGTCCCATTCTGCATAGGCCGTTCGTTCACACGTAAAGGTGGGCCCACGGTGATCATGTTGACATCCTTGGGACCTATTGATTCTATATATACACCATTTGTTTAGGCTGGTGAAGATGGATGGTCACGATCAATTTACGACAGATGTGTGTTGCCGCAAACCCTAATTAGGGTTTTGAAACAGCCACGTCCGCACGACTTTGACCAAACGGCTTTGCATGTTGTTGGCCTCCTTTGGGGAGATCGATCGTGTGGGGACAATGTTGGGATGATGGTGAACTTATGTGCACCTTCGTGATGGTCCAAAACACGATCTAAGCCATCAAAATAGACTGTCCAAGTTGGATGGTTGTGATCGATTTAAGACGCTAGTGGATTTTCGCGACCCAATTTAGGGTTTGGAAGCATCATGCCTGCCATGGTTTGGGCGAGCGTTTCACTGCTCAATGGCCCTACCATGGACAAGTCGTTCAAGCAAGGGGAAAGTGGGGCCGGCGGTGTGCATGTCAGCATTCCCCTAATTGCTCCTGTGATCATCTAATCCGTCCAAGCTAGAGCTGGAAAACAGGCGAGACGGGGCTGGCTTGTGACCAACCCGCGGGTTACGGGTTAATACAAGCCTAAGCTTGCGGGTTGAAATTCTTCACGGGTGGTCATTTATCCGACCCGCGCTCGTCCCGGGTAAAGCTTGCGCGTTCACGGGTGCTCACGGGTTAACTGGTTTTTGTTGAGTCAACTCGCCAGAAATCGAAAATTACATAAACAGAAATTGAAAAATACATATACATCCAACAAAACTATTATAGTACATGCATTTCAAACAACAACAAACCCCGATTCCATGTTTATCTTCGTCTGCAGATCTGTAGACAACCACCGGTAGCAACAGCTTCACCAATTAACTGGCTGTGGACGAGGCAATGAAACTTTCCTAGAATTCAACCAGACTCGAGTTTAAATCAGTACACTTGAAACCCATTCTTCCTTGTTCATCTAAATTTCATCTTTAATTAGTTTTCAAAGCAAACCATCTAACCCAAAATCCATTTCATAATTGCCGTGTGATGTGGAATAGAGTAGAGTATACAAGCTCCTCTGTGTGGAGTCCTTACAAGCAGTTGAAGTGCATGCGGTGGTATTACCATTGCAGGCTTAATCCTTCATTTAGGACCTCAATTCTTGCGGAGTATATATATATCAATTGAATACAGAGCTTCTCAATTTCCATCATTAGTTCTTTTCAATATGCATCAAACCCCTTCCTCGTTGACATCTGAGAGATTGATCAAGAAATTAAGAGATATAATCTCGATTAGACATGATAAGTTAGAGAATTAAATCAAATTGCATTGTTCGTGGTGCGTTGAACATTTAAAGTAGATTTTGACCTAACTTGAAGCAATCGATCGAGAACAGACTCAACTCGGAAATGCAAATGGATAAACATCAAACCAAATCAATGGGTAATACAAATTAAAGCGCCGTATTTTTGAATATGATGAGTTACTTCCAATCAAAATTAAAGATAGAACAGTTTTAGATCTTAAAATAAGAAAGTGTTTCTTTTTGAAATTTTTTATCGATTAACTAACGAGATTGCAATCAAGTTAGGATGCTAGAGTGGGAAAGACTTATCTTTCCAACCGTGATTTCACTTGAACCCAATTTCAGTAACACCAATATCAATTCCACCAACACAAATCCCTAACTTTCATTTTCTGCCATCTTCAATTACGTATGCAAACCACATACAACCACCATGAACAACACCCATGGAACTCATCTCCAGTTCCGTCTCAATTTGATGCCAGCAGCTTGGAGAAGAACAAATTTCAGATCCCCTTTTCTCTTCATCAGATAGAAACGAAGCTACATGGTTAGGAAATAACAATTACTAGAAGAAGAAAATAAAGAAGAAAACAAATAGGAAGACACGTAACAAGCTACGTGTTTCACAGTACGGGAAATGGAATTACGGGTTTAAGGGCCAGCCGCGGGTTTCACAGTACGGGCCGGGTTAACCCGTTTCTTCACAAGCCACTAATTATACAACCCGCGCCCATCTTGTCTAGTTACTATCCGGGATGGGTGCGGGTTTTCACAGGACGGGACGGGCCAACCCGCGGGTTTTGGCTTGGTTTGCCAGCTCTAGTCCAAGCAAGCATGCGAAGTTGGACGGTTGCGATGATTTTGAGACTTCCTTGTACAATTCAAATTCGTTTGAGCTTCTCTTTTACTAGCGCGATTTCCCTACTTAGGTTTAGCGTTTTGATGCGCTGGGAGATGCATGGTAATGTTCGGCTGGTCAGGGCATTAGTGGGCCTGCCGGTGGTCGTCGCGGTGATTGCCTATTTCTGCCAAGGTTTGGCTAGGCTTGTTAAATCGTGCAGCCAACTTGGGTGGCCGTGATCGTTTTTGAGACTGATATGGACAGTCTAGATTTTCCTTAAGGGAATTAAGCGTGTTCGATCGCGCCAACTTTTATTTAAAAGGTGTGCGAACACGCTGATCTCTTTGTAAGAGGGTGGTGTAGCCTATGTGGGTGTTTTCATGCATGTCTCAATACTGACACTTCGGGAGATTCATGCTACTCCGTTGCGAGTGAATATTAATCGTCATGTCTTGCCAATATTGAGAGTTCGGCTGGGGAATATAGCATAGGAAAACACTAAGCAGGCTATGCATTAGTGAATAATGTTGGTGTAAGATAAAATTTATAGAATATTTGGGATTGTTGCTACATGCACCATTCTGAGTAAATATTATATACATAAATATATTGAATTGTTCAATACATATATGATCGAAGAGGCTTTAGGAACTCAACATTTTTAAATGGCTCCATTTCATTAGTGAATAACGCAACTAGGAGCTTAAATACTCATTAGGCTCTATACTAGTGAACAATTCATCTAGGAGCTTGAGTTTCAATATAATATGAAGAGCGGCATTGACACTCATCAGATTTTGATATATTCTTCAAACTCCTTGCGGAATATAGACATATCAAGGTCTATTACTTTCGATGTCGGGCCCGGTAGATATACTTTTACAATTTTCGCCCTAAACTAAAAACCACCATCAACATTAAGCCCCCTGCTTAGCACGTAACAATGAAATTATTGCGGGGTTAGCACTAGATGGTGACAGACGAAAAAAAAAACCAATAATATGAAGTAGATAGATGTTACCAGAGGTATATCGCTTGGTTTGAACTTCCTTTGCAGTCGTACTGGTGAAGCAGCTTTCAATCAGGGGCTACCAACAAATCACCGCTCTTTCTCATCAATGGTAGGAAAAAAAATCGGCATGTCCGGTCAAGTCCTTGGACCGAAACTAGATTCTCTAAATCCCGTTCATATAAGCGAGAGGAAGAAAACCTTTCCAGCTTTAAAATTTCGTCGGGTGTAAAGGGAACTTATGCTCTTTCCTGTTTTTCACGAACATCAATATCCACCCATCTTCATGTGCACCAAACAAGGTAAGTGCATCTCGTTTTCATATTCTTAATGTGAGTGAAATATCCACGTTAAATTCGATGTGATTGACTTTCTTTGTCAGCAGCGAAGCGAGTATCAACAACAACAAAGCAATCTGGGAGCTTAAATACTCATTAGGCTCTATACTAGTGAACAATTCATCTAGGAGCTTGAGTTTCAATACAATATGAAGAGCGGCATAAGCACTCATCAGATTTTGATATATTCTTCAAATTCCTTGCGGAATATAGACATATCAAGGTCTATTACTTCCGATGTCGGGTCCGGTAGATATACTTTTACAATTTTCACCCTAAACTAAAAACCACCATCAACACAAGCATACAAGCCCACACATAATCATTCATTTCTATGTGATGATCAAGATTATTGCTGGGTATGCAAGCTTCTTTAAGAAATTGATCAAAACAAAGACCCAATGATCTAAAATGTAGAACCAAAACCTGATCAAGCAACCCATAGTTTTCCCGCAAAAGAAAAAATGGTTTTCCCCACATATAAATTATCTGATCATAGCATTTATGAGCATTAAGAATTTCACCCGTTGGTACCCGTCGAAGTATCAATACACGGTAAGTTATACACAATAAGTATCTCCTGAGTTCAAATGTTTTCCCAGGATCAACTACTTTACCGATAAGATTTAAACCGGGGTATGAAGATTTTTTACGAAACAACTGTTGACTGATAAAAATTTTGCTCTTGAAACTCACAACATCCTTTTGAAGCATTTTACCAAACACCAGCCAAGCAGAGCTAGAAACACAACCCTTAGCGAACAAACAAGCAATTCGATCAGAATACATCGAATCTGACCAGTACCCATGTTCACAAACCAGCTCATTAGCATATTTCAAATCATACTCATCCAATAAAATTAGAGTTGACCCATTAAAATTAACCAAGAAGGAAGTAAGCATATCAAAACTGAACTTAGAATTACCTCTAACATAATCAGGATACCTTTCAATAGCTAAACAATCTTTACAACGATCAAATAGAACTCGATAATAACTAGAAAGAAGAGAAAAACACTCCTTGCAGTTCAGTTTGTTGTAGTTGTTGTTGAGTTTCTCTGAATGCTCGCAATACCCCAACTCGATTCCAATTTGAGAACCTTTGATATCAACCCCATTACCCAAATCACTGATGTGATTTTCTTCTTCTGACTCTAAACTTAGGAAATCCTCTTTTTCTTCAAAGAAAAATGACAGAATCAAGTTGCAGCCGACATAGTCATTTTCTCTTTGTGTTGTTGATGGAGTTGAAGAGTTCTGAGTCAGATCCTTCACTGAGTCTGAATTATCTGAAATTAGTTCTAAAACATCATCAATTTATCCTCAAATAAAAACGAAGGAACAATAAACTCTAAATCGAGAGATTCTTCTTCAATACCCATGGAAATGGATTTGATCCTTCGAGATTCAACATCAAAGAGAACCTGATTAGTGGAAGATTGAGAATCAGAACTACAATTTAGGTCGCTAACTTGATTTGTATCTGTAGAATCTTCTTCTTCTTCCAATGAGGTTGATGATTTTTTGCTGGAATCGATGACCAACTCTGAATTAATAAAGTCTCCTACCAATTCTTCGTTGTGAATTACATCCTGCATCTTCGTTATTTCTGCAACCTCAGCAACTTCGATTGAAGTTTCCTCCGGTGTTGGTACTTGGTTTAATTTTCTAGTGTGAAGCATTATCTTCCTCTCTCCATGATTGATGAGGTACAACAAATTTAGGAGATTCTGGTTCCGATTTGGTGAATTATTTCCCAATTCAATTAAGTAATCCGATCGAAGATTAATTAGTTCACAATTTACACTCATTACAGCACTAAAATCATCCATGATCAATCCAAGGAAAGACCATATCTGGTACCACTTGTAGTGATCTACACTACAAAATGGATAATCATGCTCGATCTACAGGATCTACACTGTGACATTGAAGGGTAAAACCTCAGAAGAGAAATAAGAACACATCAACAATAATTATATTCGATAGTCTTCGATTACAGGATCTCAACGCGTATAAAGTAATTGGACTATTGCACTGGCACATGCCACCCGTATGACTCCTACTAGTACATTTACTAAATAACATCCTATCTGCCCTTAGTAAGTGGTCATCCCATAACTGGGACATGACAAAGCATAACTTTGCGTGCCTCTAATTGAGTACTTTCATGCATATCTTAATCCCGTCACTTCGGAAAATTCATGCTACTCAGTTGCAAGCGAACATTAATTTTCATGTCATGCCAACATTAAGAGTTCCACTGGGGAACATAGCATAGAATAAATACTCAATATACCATGCATTAGTGAGTAATGCAGGCGGAAGATAAAATTTACAGAATATTTGGGATTGTTGCTACACGCACCATTCGGGATAAATTTCATATATAAATATACTGAATTGCTCGATACATACGTAAGTAAAGAGACCTGGGCACTCATCACTTTTAAATGGCTCAGTTTCTTTGCAGAATAACGACACATTAAATACAGGGTTTTACAATTTTAGCCCTGAACTAAAAACCACCATCAACATGTAGAAAAACACAAAATAGACTCAGTTGTACACAGGTGTCAACATATGACTACCACCCATTTCTATAATAGACTCACACACTCGGTTAAATACTAAAGAAATTTTTTCCCTCCTCTTCCTCAAAAATAATAAGAAAATAAATAATATAGTAGTTGTTACATGTTTCTTGCTCAGATTGGTCCCTTTGGACTAGTATGAACAAGGTTTTTCTTTTTCTTTTTTATATTAGTATAATTAATCGAAAAAATGTTTTAATATTGTTTTGGGCGTCTTTTGATACATTTTTTTGCCGTGATGGGACAATTTTTCTTCGTCCTTGTGAGACTAATTTCTTCAAACTATGATGACTGGTTTTTGGCTTGTTATTCTCGATCCAAAAACATCAACGATTCCAGATGGCATCGCTTGAAATCCATATCCAAGCAGGCATCCGAGTTCGATTTTGATGTACACGAATACAAGCAAAATAGTCCTTTCAGTTAGGAGCATCACTTACCAACAAGAAGACAATCAAATTAACTAGTCAGACTTGTTCCAGTTTACTCCATCATTCATACCTTCTAATATAAGAAATTTTGGCATCTTTGCAATTTATTGGTCCTTATCTTCGCAGTTTACCTGTAATTAATATTTGAAATAATACTTCCTCTTTTTTTTTTCTTTTTTTTTCTGACCTTTATTCCATTTTTATCGGTTTTAAAATTGTGTCCAACTTTCATTTGTAGTCATATTTTTTCAATAAAGTTTTAAATATATTCATACATCTTTTATACTCATAAATTCATTTTAAACTGATTCAATTCAAAACCTTAAAGAATATTTGTATATTTAGGAAATGTGTGTCTTTCTTGTTTATCCTTCATTGCTTTAAGAAAAAACTATTTTTTGCTGGAAAAGTTAAACTCCTTATAAAAGTTTATATTTTATATCCTAGAACATTTTTTCCTTTACTTCTTTGGTAAAGTTCCCGAAACTTTAGTATCATTTTTATTTCGTATTTAAAATCCTCATGGCAATTTAAGGTTGGTTTAATAGTAATCTTTTTATTAAAGTAGAATAGGAAAATAATATTAGGGGTATTTTAGTAAAATTTAATGTTCTGCTTGATATTATGACGATGTCCAGTCAGACTATAACAACAACAAGAACAAAAAACGAAGGAAGTATTAAGATTTCTTGTATTCTAATGTCTTTGTTATTTTTAATTTAGATAAATTGAAATATTTTGGTTGTCCAAAAAAGAAAAAAGAAAAAAAATAACTAGAAATTGTATTTGTTTCTGGTAAACTTCATCACCTTTACCCCTACCATGGAGGTTTTTAATAAAAACAACTTTTACCATGAAATAGAATCACATTTGACTTTTTTTTTTTTTTTTTTTTTTTGTGTGTGTGGATATCCTGTATCTCTTGTTCTCTTGATATAGTCATTTTTCGGTTAAAGAAACTCACATTTGACCCTCCCACCTGTGTAAAAACATAAAGATCATGTTTTATACTAATGGTTTCCCACCAATTGGCTTATATTTTCGTTATTGAGATATTAGCACAAAACTCATGCCTAAAACTTCCTGACCAAAGAAGAAAGTAATAGTTTTAAATATTCCGTGTATTCTATTAGGAAAATAGTGAGTCTTATTCGAATGCAATGAGACTCACCAAAAAAATATATTTTATGTGTCTAAGACCTAGGAAGTTGTCGGGGAGATTTTCTCCGCAATTTTCCTATACAAATTTACGTACTTTTTTCTAGATGGTATACAAATACAATTAAAGTCAAACAATACGAACTTGAGAGTTTTTTTTAGTATGAAATTTTCATATACTGGCTATTGAATTTATTTTACAACACGAAAATGAGCGAAACCATCTCTATATAGAACAAGTCTCTGGAAAAACGATATGACAGGGGCTTCTTGTTGTGATAAAAATTTCACGAAGAAAGCTTTCAACATAGAACTTATAATGATCTAAAAGTGTGGTGGGAATTTCGTTGAAGCTGCTCTTCCTCTTTAGTCTCTTCTTCATATTACAACTTCTTTTTTCCGATAATACGGTTCTTTTTGGATAAACTTCGACTCTACATGCTTTTATATACGATATACGATAACTAAATGTGTTTAATTTGAAACTATGAGTAGACACTCATCGTTTTTGAAGGCCCTCGATAGCTTCCTTCCACTGCCATGCTCTTTGCTTTGCATCCTCAAAGCACATTACCTTTTTTGGCTGAACTTTTTTGGAAATAGTAATTCAGAAAGACAGAATGCAAAAACAAACAAGAAAAGTAGAAATCAAATATGGAACCTACCGTGGTAATCTTGAAATTTGTAGGACTTGTAACTACTATACTGAGGTCATTTTGGTTGTCCATCCCATATGTATTCACCTTCTGCGTCTTTGCAGGGTCCACGCAGACCAACTTTGGTTTATCCGTTAGAATTAGCTGCACTTTCCTACTGGTCAATTTCTGTAGTTTTTTTAATGTTGAGATCATCACAACACACTCCCCAGGATCCAGGAATTGTTGCCTGTTATTAGAATCATAAAACAAAACATAGTTAACATGAATACATATAAATAACAAAATATTTTGTTTGGTAAAATTTATAGATAATTATAAATTGATAAATGATTATGAAATAATCATTTTCATGTTAAATTTTTACCAGCATTTTTTTCTTCAGATAATTGATTATCTTAGAAAAATGCTTTCGAAAAGGATAATGAAGAGTAATGATATAAGATACTTCTTTATCCAATTCAATTTTATTAAAGAAAATAATTGATTATGACAAAAAAAGTTCAATTTTTTTCATAAAAATAATGGATTCTTTAAATTTGATTAAAATTATCAATTATTATAATAGTTAATCCACTATGAGATGCATAATGAATTATAGGCCGATAATCCATTGTAATTGATCCCAATTTTCAGGTGTGTATTCTCTAAACAAACAGAACTGAAAACTGGATCCCAAGAAATAATAAAGATACGAATTTCCAGGAGAAAGTAACAGATCAATGTGAAATACTATGCATCAATTTGAGTTTTTTTTTCTTTTGTTTTTTGATTCAAAGATTCAGTTCATAAAAATACCATCTTGAGTCAAAGGAATCAATAGAAGCAAGCCTAGGTACAGGACCAGATGCTTCAGAAGATCTGGTGCTACCATTCCCGTCATGTGCATGGTAAAGCTCATGTCCCTCAGTTGCACCTGTCTGCAGCCGAGCAAAAAAAGATATATTAGGTGTACGCTTCTATCTAGCAATATAAAAAACTTTGTAGCATATTCACCTCTAAAGCAAGTTTAGGAGGGGTTTGAGATCTTATGTTATCCCAGTCAACTCCACTAAAGAACGGATGTATCTTGAGTGCGACATAACCTTGAGGTCCAGCGCCTAGTCTCTGAGCCGGATCTGTATGCTGCATTGAAGTTGCAATGCTTCCAGGTTAAAAAGTCAAAGGAACACAATTGTTAAGTAAATTTCTGAAGTTTGGAATTACCAGTAACTTATCGATAAGGTCTTTCGCTTCTTCTGAAAAATAATCAGGAAATATGAGATCCCTGGCTATAATTTTTTGAAATATTAACCATTCGCTTGCGTCTTTGAATGGAGAAGATCCGGAAAGCATCTGATATAAGGTGCAACCCAATGCCCATATATCGTTTCTGTATCAGTATATTTTAATTACATGAAGAAAATAAGTTGTCTTTTACAATACAAGACTAGATGCAGAACAGGAGTAGAGGCACTCGGCAAAGCTCATGCCACATTTTCATGCACAAATTCACATATGAAGGATATGTAGCTTGAAGTCATTGCTTCGGATAAAAAATTAACTTCACACGAGATGAAAATTGCCCCTTACCCAAATGTTGCAGGAGAAGAATTAAGCACTTCTGGAGGAACATATGCAGCAGTTCCCACAAATGTACAAGCTTTGTCGTCTGAGGGAAAGCAATGTGGATACTAACATTTTCAGTAAATAATTTTTTTTTAAAGTTGTAACGAGAATATGCTACAATGAACATTGCGAGAATGAAACCAGACAGTCCGCAAGCAAAGTAATGGCAACCTAACCTGATGGTAAAGTAGGTAAAAAAGAAACTTGGCTATCTTTTGTAGGTTTTACACTACCAAAATCAGCGACTTTAATATGTCCTTCCGCGGTAAGTAGCAAGTTCTCTGGCTGGGATCGGAAGAACAATGTTAGAAAGATAAAGCTTTTGTCATTTGTTATAAATAACTTCGATATACCTTAATATCCCGATGAATCAATCCAATGTTATGAATGTATTCAAGAGCATTAACAACTTCCGCCGCATAGAAACGAGCTTCATCTTCTGTCAGACGACCTTTCTGTGCCAATGCAAATAGAATCGAATAAACACACTTGATAAGCCAAGCATTACATTATATATTAAAGACCCATATAGAGTACTCAAAAGACAATACATTCTAGATTTACTCACCCTAGTAATTTGATCGAAAAGCTCTCCACCTTCACAAGATTCAAGTGCCATATCTTCACAATAACAATCAACAAGAACAACGTTAAATAACCAAAATCGACGTGGATCGATACGTTAAGGAAATGAACACACAAATGGGTAAAGCCAGAAATACCTACACAAAGATTGGGAATCCTGAAACGTGAAGAACAGCCGGACGATCCCAGGATGATCCAACTGATCAAGAACAACGCGTTCTAACTTCACTAACGATGTTTTATTTTCTTTGGTGATAAATTTTTTATCCATTATCTTCAATGCGTATACAATTCCAGTATCTTTCTTCCTTGCCCTCACAACCTGTAATACAGAAATAATGTGCAACAAAGAATTACAAATGAGGATTATAGCAAATGAGAAACCAAAAATGGGTTTGAGACAAAATGAGAAACCTTTGAATAAGAACCAACACCATAGATTTTCCCCAACTGGAAGTCTTGAATAGTAAATTGTTCTTGCGGAGCTCGAAAAGCGAAGCTTTTGGTTCTTTGAACAGAGCGAGCATCAGGGTTATTCTGAGCAGAAGAAGGTTTATTAGATTCAGAATCCTTATCCATTTCTTTTCCTGCTTCAACTCCAGCAGCATCATCAACTTTCATCTCTACCTATTGTATCTATCTGATAGTACCAAATTTCTTTATTGAATTTTCTTGAAAGAATGAAGAGAAACTTCTTCTTTTTGGGGGGTTGAGGATAATACGGCCTTCAATGATGAAAGGGTCAAACAAGAAGAAGCCATTTTTTTGATAATTATGATTCCATTTTCTTTGGTTTCACTGATAAAGCGATAAAAAAGCTTGGGCTTACAACTCAGCCTTTTCCTACACAGAAAGAGTGGAGATCGTGTCGGTAGTTAAAATTAGTTAAGCATATAACCGTTAAAAGACTACAAAATTATGGATTTTAGCACCCACCACTCTTCACATTTTATATATAATTTGAGTGGAAATTGCTGGCCTCACATTGAAAGTTAGACCAAAAACTCGAATTCTAGAGTTCCTGAACCACGACCAATAAGAATCAAGAATTGACGTAGCAAAATATAATGGATAAGTAAATGAGCGCTGAATCATGCTCTTCCTGGGCCACGACCAATAAGAATCAAGCATTGACGTAGCAAAATAAAATGGATAAGTAAATGAGCGTCGAATCATGCTCTTGGCCCCCGACCAATAAGAAACAAGGATTGACATAGCACAATAGAATGGGTGGGTAAATGAGCGTCGAATCATGCTCTTCGTGGACCACGACCAATAAGAATCAAGGATTGACGTAGCACAATAGAACGGGTGGGTAAATGAGCGTCGAATCATGCTCTTGGCCCCCGACCAATAAGAATCAAGAATTGACGTAGCAAAATAGAATGAGTAGGTAAATGAGCGCCGAATCACTTTCAATATACATAACCTATTTTTTACATAAAACCTATACGCTTACATGGATTAATTATCTTTGGGACAACCAATTTGAACCCGTGCAACGCACGGGCGCACATCTAGTTATTCGAAAAAGGAAGGATGAATTGAACTTTGTTTTCCCCCAAAATTTTAAGCAGTCAAGGATCTAGAGTTAGACCAAAAGTTCGAATTCTAGAGTTCCTGGACCACGACCAATAAGAATCAAGGATTGACGTAGCAAAATATAATGGATAAGTAAATGAGCGCTGAATCATGCTCTTCCTGGGCCATGACCAATAAGAATCAAGCATTGACGTAGCAAAATAAAATGGATAAGTAAATGAGCGCCGAATCATGCTCTTGGCCCCCGACCAATAAGAAACAAGGATTGACATAGCACAATAGAATGGGTGGGTAAATGAGCGTCGAATCATGCTCTTCGTGGGCCACGACCAATAAGAATCAAGGATTGACGTAGCACAATAGAACGGGTGGGTAAATGAGCGTCGAATCATGCTCTTGGCCCCCGACCAATAAGAATCAAGAATTGACGTAGCAAAATAGAATGAGTAGGTAAATGAGCGCCGAATCACTTTCAATATACATAACCTATTTTTTACATAAAACCTATACGTTTACATGGATTAATTACCTTTGGGACAACCAATTTGAACCCGTGCAACGCACGGGCGCACATCTAGTTATTCGAAAAAGGAAGGATGAATTGAACTTTGTTTTTCCCCCAAAATTTTAAGCAGTCAAGGATCTAGTTCCTAGACCTTGTCCATGTCTATTATGTACGGTTCGAATAAATTTTGAACATGGGATATGTGAAGCCTGAGATGAAGATGCATGTATCCAATTGGAGATATTAGGTAGATGATATCGATTGTTTTATGCGGTGGTAGAATCATTGATCATCTTTTAAGAAATTATTTATAGATCAGAGGACATGAAACGATTTTGGTGAATGCCAGTATCACTTAAAAATAATAAAACCCATTCCAAAAAGGGTGTACAGAACCAAGGAACCCTGACCACTTTGCTGAATCCTTCAGTTGATCTTTTCGTTTCAAGAGCTGAACAATTTGATTTTTGGACTTGCACATTTCTGTTCCTATCAATATTTAACAAGGATACAAACTATGCTTTCAAGGAATATACAATAATGAATGTCGACCCTATCAAGGAACGCGAAAAACAGATGCCGCTTCCCTATACATCCCAACCATCTTTCCTACCTTTGAAAGCCCATTTCCTACCCAAGCTTCCATATAACTGTGAAAACTCCAAAAGGCAGTTCGTTCTGAATTGATAATGAACTTGTGTATTCCGGCTTATTGCCGCGCTAGAGAATTTAGACGTATCGATCGCCCAAGCAGGTTTAACATACTCCACTGCTCGAGATGAACTACTAGCATTTGCATACAAGAAGTTCAAAAGCAGATCTTCACAATTAAAATATTTATCAACAAAATCTCTACCTTCTTTGGCTTCTTCGCTCCAATACCTCTGAAATGCTACCCTGTGGTCGATGAATGCTGCCCCAGTTAATATCATGTTATATCCATGGTGCTTCCGGGCATATTTTCCATCTCTATATTCCAATGGGCTTCCATCTATGAGCCGAGGATAGAACCCAACTATCCTATCTGGGTGTTGCCTCCATGCTAGGAATCCTCGCTCAATATCATCACATGTCATCATGATATCATCATCAAGTTCAAGAACAGACTTGGTCATTATAAGAGGATCTATCTTGAAACGATTGTTCAAGGAGTTCTGCTGTTCTACTCTGATTCTAACTGGCACAGCAGAGTTTAGCTCACTAATGTTAGGAGGCTGGCCTTTGTTCCATACAATAACAATCTCCCTCACAGACGAACACTTGGAGTAATGCTTCACATACATTTTCAGATTCCACAACCTCGCATCATATGTCATTGTCAGTAATGTGAACTGAGAAAAGTGGCCCTCCAGTGGGTAAGCTTCTTCTGCACCACTACCACCGTAAGTGTAGTTAACACCATAGCAGACTAGTGCAACCGCTGTTACAAATACTAAAATGAACAACAATCTTCCGTAGCAAGTATCACCCTTCATTCTACATCTGGCAAACGAAACCATTCTGTTCAACCTGGTACTGATGCGACTCAGTTTGAATAACCACGAATCAGGACGCACCCAACTTGAGATTGTATCACTTCTCTTTCCGAAGCTCTGGGAGGACCAGCAAATTGGTAACACGCAATTGATAGCTCCAACCATAAGTCCAACAAGAATAACTAGGGCAGACGCAACTGCAAAATCCATAGAACCAATTAAGAGTCTATGACCAACTTCACCTGAAGGAACCCGATCACCATCCATCACCCCGACCCATTCACCGGTAGTTAACTGCTGTACGTCTAGGCTATGATAACGAGCACCATTCCAAGCATTTCTGCCTTTTCCAGACTCTTCTATACCTAATGGGACTTCCACTTCTCTGTACTCATTCTTCGTGAGAACCTCCACCTTGAAAGAACGGACCCGACGCCCGTATGTTTCACCACAATCTTGGCCCAAGCGGTAAAGGTTTCCCTCATAGACAAATGGCCTGCCTCCATTCCGAGCTCCGTAGCTCCGATCAGTGTTGTAAATTGGATTCTGGTCGTGTGGTTGCCATGGACCCATCGGTGACTTACTATACCAGATTTCCAGTTGACCATTCTTCTTAGTCCCATAACCACTGTGATCTGATCCGAAAAGCCAGTAATTACCATTGTAATTTATGAGGAAGGCATCTATAATGGGCTTATTCATAATAACCTTGTGCAGTGTCCACTGCAAGGGGAAATCCAGCGCTCTGTAGAGACGAAGATCCCCTTTCTTGTTGCTTTCAGGCATCATGTATATCTGTGTCACAACGGAGTAAAACAAAAGCCAAGAAGTATTGAGAAGTGAGCCTCAACTAGAGGCCAATTAGAAAAGTCAATCCCCTTTAAAACAATAATAAATGTGAACAAGCAAACCCTTACATGGCCTTGGTAGTCAAATACATATGGATAAGATAGATGACAGTCTTCATCCAAAGCGGTACCCAACTGCTGCCATGTAGCACCTTTATCCATACTCTTTGCCACGGCGATGTCCCCTTGGAAAGTAATGGAGTTCTTGCTTTCATAAAACATATAAAGTACGTCATCCTACAATACAAAACCAGTATGAGTTACTGTAGAGGATATCATGAGTCCATTGAGAGGCATGGCTTAAGCCAATGAAGTCGTCCAAGTCATACCATGGTTTATCAAAACAAATACATAAAAGAGCAAAGAGCTTTTTATAAACTAAAGAAGCTCATACAAACATGTGGCCATGTAATCAGGTGTAGTATAACAAAGCTCCAATGAGGTTTCAGGGGCTGGCCCAAGTAATCCTTTTATTTTATTTGTGACAGCAACAGGCAGAGTCATTTTGCCAAAATGACCACAAACAAGGGCTGAGGCCATGAGGGATCTTAAAACAACTACAGCCTAGTTTTCCAAGCAAACAACGGACAAAATAAATGGAAACTAACTTAGACAAGTCAAAAATTAGACCAATTGGATTCACAATATTTTTAGTTCTTGTTCTTTGGTGATGAAGGCCAACAGGTTGGCAACTTCCTCTTGCAGTACTAGTAGCCCTTCGAAAGCTGACTAGTGACACCCTTTATTTCCATCTGGTTTGAAATCTATGCACAACTCGATTATCATGGTTTGAAATCTATATTAGGATCACAGCTCATTAACTATATTTCGACCTCTTGGGAGTTTCCCTGAAACTAACTAACGTCATATACCAATTTAAGTAACGAAATACAAGGTAAGCGTACTTAGAAAAACAACACAAGAGGGTAAAGGTGGCATTGTTGAAAAGAAGCTCAACCAAAGGAGACAAAATGCCTATTCTACAGAATATGAAATTATGAACTGAGAATATCCAAGCAACTATGTACCTTGCTAGGCTAACCTAAAAGCTCAAGAGACGGTCACACTAATAATTATCGGAAAAACCCGGAAGTAATCAACAAAGCAGTAGCAAATAGCAAATCAACTGTTCATCAATTACAAACCAATCTACTTGAAGAACTGAAATCTCCAGAGTTTAGTTTGTACCACTCCCAAAACCCTTAGGACTTCACCAAGTGAAGCAATACCATTCCCCACAAATTCCCTTGTTATCTTGTCATAAAATGCAGAGATGTAACAGTTGAACACACAATGGGATTACCTATCCTTAAAAATACCTTCTCACTTGTTCAAAGCGGAAAAACACCAAAGCAATTCCAACTCGCCTGCATGCATTGGCAAACACTCATATAGGATGATAACAATACAGATGTCTATCCATTACGGTGGTGAAGTTTCTGGACATTAAACTTAAGTACTTAATACCCAATACCCGAGCTTGAAACTCGATTGCGTCCTAATTCATACGGATCGATCAAAAATATATATATACATAAACTAATTCCATAAAAAAGTAATAATCAGTTAAGAAATTAACAAGAACGGAATTCAGTAAATATAAATAAAAATTACCTGAATATAGATAAAAGGATCGGCAACAAAATTACTAGGGTAACCAGCATTTGTAGCAGACGCACAAGTGAGAACTGGATTAGCCACTGGCCAAGCGGCAGTCTCATTTTTCCAAATATTTGCCTGTTTTTCATACCAAAAAATGTAAGGAACTGTCAGCCGAGAAACATTAGATAGACGCATTTTTAGCAAACAGTTTATATGCATGACATGGATGTGCACAATTTTGTAACCTGACCAACAAATTTTATCTATGAAAAAGACATAGATGCATTTCAGCAAACAGTTTATATATACATGATGAAGAAGGCATCTCAAGAGAAAGGAGATGAGTCAGATGAGCATCAAATTCCTAATCCTACATAGGAAGTTAAGTCAGAAATTTGATCACCTTCAACTAAATCCAGTCAACACCAGACGACATAAATTTTCTCTCTTGTTATTACGAAGTAGCTGGTAGCAGTGTACCCTTACGACCCCGGAAAGGCTTTGTGGCTCTCTCTAGTCGTGATGCTCCGATTCAAGGTATTGTTTAGTCTACGCGCGGAATCTAGCTTCCTATTAGTTTTCCTTATCATATCGGTTTTGTTTTCCTTTTTTTTTTACCATTTGATAGTAAAAATGTAAGACAGGTGCATGTTTACTTCACAACCGTAACTTTTAGTTCTACATCACAAATTATTCTTTGCCTCCATTTCGCATGTCATATCAGTGTCGTATCTTCGAACAAGAAATCGGCCTTATTGCAAAGTTCGCTTTTAAAAACTTAAAAAACTGTAAAAACAAAAGGAAGAAACTCACATGTTCAATGGGTTTCAAAGAAAAAGGAGATTCCCCGTAGAAAACACCAATGGACCATGATCCTTCATTATCTCGACGACAGCCTAATAAAGGTATATCATGTCTTTGATATGGAGAAAAAGCAAGCCAGATATATATAGTAACGATGGAACCGAAGATTATGAAAGAAGAAAGAAGAAATGGAAATGTTTGTTGTGTTAATAAAAAACAGTGATGTAATTTCATTTCGAAGAAAAGAAATGAAGGGTTTTCGGTTTTTTCTATTAACCGGCTATGGGTTCCATTTCCATTTCTTGTCCCCCATCATCATCATCAGCTTAACATCCTCTGTTTGTGCCAGTAGTTTCTAATAAAAATTGAATGAAGAAGAAGAAGAAGTCGTTCTAATTATAAGTCTTATGATTCCATTTTCTTTGATTTTTTTTTTCTTTTTTTCTGATCATGCGAAAAAAAAGGTTGAGCTTCCATTTGCTTACATCTCACATTCTAATGGCAGTTAAAAAGACCACATTTTCTAGGATTTTAAACCCCCTTATTTATATGGGCAGCCCAATCATTCTACACCAATCTCGAGGAGTGCTGAGGCAACGACCACACATGTTGTCAAGACCCTGGTTGCAGTGCCGTCGTCTAACGTTTTAGAGGCTCGGGGCGAGCGTTCAGAAAAGGGTCTTTTTTCTCTTGTAAATATGGGATCATTTTCCATCATAGGATTTCTTAACTGACCATTTTCTACTAAAATGTATCCTGGCCTTGTATCAAGATTATTCCAAGCCGCCAAATTAATAATATTCAGTGTCTGGCCGAGTTTGTGCTTGTTCATTACCTAATAAATACAATCACAAATAAATTAGCTAGAAACATAGTTTTGGTCAATGTAGTGAAAAACTACGGTCTACAACAAATATGACATAATAATACATTTGAGAAAGGAAGTAAAATAACTTTTGTTGTTACTCAATTAGCTATAATTCATGTTCATATACCATAATACAGGCATAACACAAAAACTTTTGAAATAGATGTCAAAACACATAATCACGGAAAATTCAATGAAAATATTACCTTCAACAGGAAGCCCTTCAGTTTTGTGTTCTTGTTTTTCATTTCTTTCGACGATAACATTACCAATTTAGAGAGTCAAAAGATCTTTCTTTTCTCTTCCTCTCCTTCATTTTTACCAGACTTACACTTGGGAAGCATTTTGACAAGATTCTTTACCTGCGCAAAATTTAAACAGCACAAACATGCAATTAGTGATTAAATAGACTGCCCACATCTATAAACAACCTTTGAAACATGCAAGTATGATCATGTTTAGCAATCTTAATGAGAATACATAGCTCAGAGGATGGATCAGCACCTTTCATGTTTGATTTTAAGTTTAAGATTTCTCGAATACATATAATAATGTCAAGTTTCTTCAAACTACCCCACCCCAAGCCGAATTGATTAGAAATGTTTTCGAATTTTTAACACGCTTTTTAGGGTAAAGGAACAAATACTTCAATTAAGTCCATTAATGTAAAATGCAACATCAACTATCCAAATAAGCTAGGGAAATATCAAAGATACACACCTACAACCTCAGTAATCCAGAGACAATTTTGTGCCCAGATATTCACGAAATCTAGCTGAGTTGTTCTTCCTCTTTATTTTTTCACGACCACATGACACGTCTTTGGAAAGATATCTAACCCAAATATATATGTAGGTTGTGAAAAAGAATTTTGGGCCCCTCAGAATATTGGGCCTAGGGCGGTCGACCATTTCGCCCCATGCCAAAGACGACCCTGCCTGGTTGTATTACCTTAGTTAATGGGTTAAGTGTAAGGGAAGACCCGTTGCTATGGGCATCCCGTCGTTACTATTTAGTTAGCTTGTATTCAGTTTTTGTGAGAGTTAGTAAGACAGAAAAAGTTATTGAATCTAAATCTCCTTTATCTTCTTCTTCGAATTGTTTTTGTGTCGTTGTAATGTTGATCGTTACAATTGGTATCACAACACTCAATCTGAGTGTCCTGTAAACAATGGTGAACCAATTCTTTTTATGATTTACATAAGAAGTTTAATGCCCTCACCAAGAGTCATGAAGAAGTTCTCCGGAATTTTTCTTATGAATCTCAAGATAACATTAATAAGTCAATAAACGTAGAAGTAGAATCAATGGAGGAGAGGATACTAGACAAGCTGGAAACTTATGATGGGTTGTTACATACACCTCATGGTTTTCATTTTCAAGATAGATATGCAGGAGGTAGCAATGGTGGAGGTAATCGTCAAATTTTAAATCAATTCTCTAATTTTCATAAACCTAAGGTTGAATTTCCAAAGTTTGATGGTACTAACCCTAGATCTTGGATGACAAAGTGCAAAAATATTTTTCAATTACATGTAATGGATGAGGAACAGAAGATGATGTTGACGTCTCTATATTTAGAAGGAAAAGCATATGTGTGGTTTCAGGATTATCAAGAAGGTCGGGAAAAATTGTTTGGAGGGAGTTTGCTACTGATATCAACTTCAAATTTCAAGAGTGGGGACATGATGATATAGTAGGAGAGTTCAATAAGTTGATTCAGGAAGGTACTGTTCTTTGAAGAATTGAAAGCTCTCATGTTGGATAAAAATAAACATCTTATAAAAGAGTATTTTACATCCAGTTTTGTGAGCAGACTGAAGGAAGAATCAAGGCTCGCGGTACAAATGTTCTCTCCAAATAGTCTCAAAAAGGATGTACTTAGTTAGAATGCAGGAAGCCATACTGGATAAGACTGTGAAGAAGGCTAAGTGTATTCCTACGCTACCACCTATTTTCCATCTACGGTAGCAGCACCACTAGAAGCTTTGTGACATCATCAAAAACGTTCTCCATCACCAAGAGGAAACACTAGTCCTAGGTTACCGCCAATTAGAAGGCTAACTTATGTTGAAATGAGAATTCGACGTGAGAAGGGAATGTGTTACAATTGCGACGATGTATACAAATAAGGACATAGGTGCGCCAGACAACAATTATTTATGTTGGTAGGTGACAATGGAGAGCGTTGATACATAAAAGTGGATACCCCTTAGCAGGGCTAGGGGTCCCTAGAGAAGACATAAACCCATTAGCTAAATATGGGGACTTAGGGACTAGATCTCAGGCCCAAAATAGCATATCCATGGAGTATGAAGGATGAGGAAGGAATTAGTAGAGAAGCAATAGGTTATGTTAGGAGGAATGAAAATAATGGTAAATAAGGAGGGGCGTATGACATGTGGAACAATGTCATGAGAAGAAGGATTTTTGGGAAAGCCTATAAAAGGAAGAACATAGTACAATGGAAAGCAAGCTCTCTCTCATATTATTCTAAGAAAAAGTGTTGTCATTATTGTGATGACTAGGACGTGGAGGACCTATTGTTAGAGCACTGCTTGGTCGAACTCGCCAGCGTTGCCATCTCAAGCTTGTTTGTCAAGTTTAGTTGTCAAATCTATAAGTCTTGATTTCTAGTCTACTTATAACTATGTCTCAGATTAGGATAGAATGTGTAGCTGAGATTTAGACTTCACGGCGTTCATCGATTGAAGACGAAGATCTACTAAGGCGAGGTTGGAGGAACTTCATCAACAAAAGGTATGTGGAGACTTGAACTCATCTATCACTCAGAAGTCTATTCTATTCTATCTCATATTGAGACTAAGTCATATAGCTATATAGACTTTAACATTATACACATTTGATATTTCAAGATAAATTTAACTCGCTTATATCTTTCTCGAAATATGTATCGGAAATATTTTGCTTTAACTACGTTCATCATTACTCTTGATGAAAGTTAAAAGATAATCATGTGAAAATCGACTTGTAACATCTTACATGATTTGTGTGAGACAGTCATTTGATGTAGACTAGGAATGTTTCGTATTGATCATTCGATCACTTGAAAATTGCTTATAAGCTAATAGTTTGTGTGAGACATCTATTGTCATCTTCTAAGAATGTTTCAATGATTGAAATGGGAGTTTACAACAATTAATCATTGTATGGATATAGCACAGTATGCATACCCGTATGCAAACTGTTGTAAGAATGATTCAGGTTCGGGAAACAAGTATGCGTACCCGTACGCAAACGGTTTTTACTGTGAAAGTCCGGGAACTAAGTTTGCGCATCCGTTTGAAAACTGTTTCACCTGAATGCGATCTGGAACAACAGTATGCGTACCCGTTTGCGAACTATCGGAAAAGATCAAATCCGGAACGACAGTATGCATACCCGTCTGCGAACTGTCGGAAAGGATTAAGTCCGGAACTTAAGTTTGCGTACCCGTTTTCAAACTTATGTGGTTAAGTTCTAAAATCGGTTAAGTATGATTTCATACTCATGAAAAAATACATTTATATATTAAGGAATGCAATCTTTGCAAACCGTGGCTAAAATGTTCATGAACTGATTTTTTTGAATCAATCTGATTTCGCTTCAATTGTGTCTTGTATACTTCTATGAGAATATAAACATTTGAAAAACTCTATGAGTAACACAATTAGATTCATTTGATTATCATTTGGTCTAGAAGTGTTAAGATGAACATGGTTAAGGCAAAAGTATTCATATGGCTAATTTCGGTTAACTGTTATTGAGCCAACTCAATATACACGTTTAGGTACAGTTACCCATATCTAAATGAAGGTATATTTCGTTTGTGTGTAACAAGCTAAGACCATATAATGGTGGAAATATTTTAGCTTGAATCTTAAATCAGGTTTCATCTAACGGTGAAAATTGATTGCTTTGTTCTAAATTTATCAAACTATGAGTTGAAGACTATATAAGGGAGAACTCTAGCAACTAGGAAATCTAATCCCCACACCTAATGTGTGATACCAGTTGTGACTAGAGTCGATTCTCGTTTAACCTAGGTTTTTCCTAAAACCATTATAGGTTAACGACTTGAAGACTTCATTGGGATTCTGAAGCCAGGCCCAACTATTTTCTGTAGTTGCGTGTTCTGATCTTACTTGTTCTATCATATTGAGTATTATCTTCTCTAAGATTTTCTCGATATTTATCTCCGATAGGTAAGATATAAAAAGTAATCAAAAATCTCCTCGTCTCATTTTTTATGATTCCACTATTGTTCTACTACCATATAATTAAGTTATTGTGAGGTAGTTAATATTTCTAGGCTGTTCTTCGGGAATATAAGACCGGATTACCAATTGGTTCCTGTTCACCTTGATTTATCAAAAGACGGAACAAAAACTACGTAGGTATTTCTGTGGGAGACATATTTATCTATCAGAATAGACTTTTCTGTGGGAGATATATTTGTTTATCAAGTCTTCGACTTTGGGTCGTAGCAACTCTTAGTTGTGGGTGAGATCATCTAAGGGAATCAAGTGCGTGGAGTCATGCTGGGATTCATAGGCGTAAGGAACACGACTGTACCTTAATCAGTGTGAGATTGGTTAGGGCTCAACTACATTTCAGTCCGAAGTTAACTTGTAGTAGGCTATAGTCTGTAGCGGCTTAATACAGTATGATGTTCAAATCTGGACTAGGTCTCGGGGTTTTTCTGCATTTGTGGTTTCCTCGTTAACAAAACTTTTGGTGTCTGTGTTATTTCTTTTCCGCATTATATTTGTTTATATAATTGAAATATCACAGTTTGTGCGTAGTTCAATCGATTGGTAAATCCAACCTTTGGTTGTTGATTTAAATTGATTGACACTTGAACATTGTTTGGTACCGTTCAAGTTGTTTCTCATAATAATCAGGCTCACGGATTCTATTTGTTCGATTTGCTGATTACATTGAGAAACAGAGATATAACTCTTGGATATATTTTACTTGATTGAGTCTGACTGTATAGTTGATTCTCTTGGAATTATATTGGAGTTAGTCCATACATATTGCCTAAACTAAATATTGGGTGTGGTTGTTAGACCCCAAATTTTTCACAATGCATTCATTGCAGCAGCAAATGGAAGAAAATGGTTCTATGAATTTCTTATCTTAAAGCAAATGGCGAGTTGTAACTGCTTCATCCTAAGTTTGATGGAACCCTATGCTCTCTTATAATCTTGGTTTTATTGCAATGGTGAAGCTCAAGCCTATTTAGTTCAAGTTAATTATAACATTTATTTGAAATTGTCTTTCATTTTTAAAAATCAAGGTACTTTTCAACGAGGAAGCAAATTTCGAGACATTGTAATCAGACTTCTCTTGGTACAAGTTTTAATGAAGAAGCAAATATTTGTTTTTTGCTTGTGTCTTATTACTGTCTGCACAAAGTAATAGTGAGAATATGTTTTGAACTGTCCAGATTTAAGAACACAACAATATGATAAATTGACGTTGCCTTTAGTTTTTCTGTATTCTTCCACAACAAATTTTGAGAGGGGGTACGGATATCAAAAATTTTAAAGTAACTTAAGAATTTTCACGATGGACAAATTATAACCAATAAGGTTTGCTTGATTATCAAAAGACTACCTCAAAATTCTCACAATACACTATGCGGAAAGAAAAAAGTAGAAGAGGAAGAAAAAAGAAAGAAAGTATCATCCCGAAAAGGTTATAATAAATCCCCATACAAAATAAAAGTTTATTTGATGATAAAAGTTTGAGAATATCAAAAAGAAGAAGAATAGAAAGTGGCGCCAACAAATAATGCTCGCAACCATTTTTCCGTAATTCAATGAAATTTCTTTTTAAAACTTTTTCATTAATAATACCTAATATAATTCGTCTACCAAAAGAATCCCGATTAGTCATGTAATCAACATTTTTTTTTCGACATCTCAAATCCCCCATCAGTTACAAAATCTTTTTCATTCGTGTGCATTTTCAAGAATGTCATCATTGATTTATCCATCGATCACTTATACCTTTTGCATCTCAAATTCTCACCTCTTTTTACATTTTTCTTTTTCTCTCTCAGATTTATTTTTATGTCTCCCTTAGATTCGCAAAATTTATAACCATAAATACAACTGAAATAGAGAAATGCCTCCCTCTATACCAAATTGACCACCATAAGACCACCATAAAAAGAAAGTTCCCCTCTAAACTCTTCGGGAACCATTATTACCCAAAATAAGACAAAGTCCGATTCTTCAAATTTCAAAAACAAATTTTAATCTTGACAAGATACGAAACAAAAAAGATGAGAAATAGTACTATTAAAAAATATATATATTGAACATCAAACTACATTACTCTAATAAAAAAAATACTACACAAGGAATATGTTTGTGTCATGTGCATCGTCGGTACATGTTTCCGATTGTCCTCTAAAATTCCTCAACGAGACGGCGCTCCTCATGTGAGAAATAACTCTAACCTTTACCGGCCACCTTGTCTCCCCTATTTCTGTCAAAGTTCTGGTGAGTTCATTATAACGTGCTAAACAACGGTTTTTTTTTCAATAGGATGTCGTTGTTCTTTCCCAAGGCTACCAACTTATAAGGCGGCCACCATATATTCGAAGGCTCTTCCACGATAATGCTCCTCTTAAGTTACCAATTCCATTCTACACCGGTTGCCCGTGCATGAATAGCATTAACGGAAATGGGTGCCCAAAAATCAATCCGGAGATCATAAATATCGTGAATTTTGTAAAATAAAAGGCGATCTCCAGACAAGACCATTCCAAGTCTTGGAGTATTGAAACCACCATTCTCATAAATATGATGCGGGGGAGGCGAATGTGACTGGAATGTCTCATTGTCCAAATTGAAAGATACTATCTGAATATTGTCATAAAAATAATGATTTATCCAAAAAATACAACCATGTGCGTCCACACCTGAATCCCAAAAAATAAAAGGAAAATCTTCAATGTTCCTCCATCCCATGTTGTCGCCTAGAGTGTGTATGTCCACTTTAACGTCCACTTGAATTCGAGCTACTTTGTATTCACCGGTATGTTTACAATAGCCGAAACCCCCTATGACGTATAGTCGATCCTAACTAATTTGTGGCGTTGGTGTTGGATCGCATATTTGTGGCAGATGGAGGTTCTCACCCGTTGTTGGATTCATAATATAAATAGGATCTTGTATGTCATGGTGTCAAACATAAAAACATACCAGACCATTACAAGATCCAACGATTGGGTGTGACATGTTTTCATCATAGGATTGGATAAAATTCCGGGTACCATTGTTTCCAAATAACATCGGATAGAAATCTCCCATCATCGTATAGTAATCTTCCTCCTCAATTTGTTCTCTGTAGAAGAGTTTATATAGACATCCAATGGATGCAATATGTGTCCCCACACAACACACCTGTTGGAATTTTCACGTTTTTTGGTGTTTCAAAATCTATTCGGTTAATGTACCCCGTAATACGAAGGGGTGCGAACCATTACACCGTTTGACCAACGGTCGCATCCTTAATCAGCATGCCTTCTTTAAAAATTCATGATCCAAACAAGAAACGGATTTTCACGTGTTTGTGTGAGATTTATTCCAGTTTATCAACATTCTATTTATGTGTCCTTTGCAAATTTAAAAATTAGGATAGTATATTAATCTTTTGAAGACAAGAAATTAGGGTTATGACCATAGTATATTAATCTTTTAAAGAAAAAAAATGATCCCAATACATATTGTTATTTCCAATCATAGTTGTAATTTATGGTGTTGACCAATATACGAAAGCCATAAGAGAATTTGGGCATGGTTATAGCGCTTGGTTGGAGGGAATTGTTGCGCATGGCTTTGTGTTTACGCAATTTTTTCGTGCTATTTTTCCGTTTTTAGATAAATCATATATATACTAAAATCAATATGGTGTTGTACGCGCATATGAGCATATATTTATCGATATGGATTTTTTCGTATATAGATAAATCATATATATACTAAAATCTAGGGATGCACATGGTTCGGTTCGGTACGGTTTTTGGCTAAAAAATAACCGAAACCAAAGTACCCGGTTTTCCAATATTGGAAACCGATGAAACCATTTAGCCTATCCAGTTTCATTCGGTTTTGAACCTTCCGGTTTCGGTATAAAACTAGTCGGTTTTTGGTTAACCGACTGGTTTGAAATTTTAGTGTTATTTCTGTCAGTTGTACAAACCTGACAGACAACGTTTTCTAAACCTGTCATAAAATTGTTATTTACACATGATTTTAAACACATTAGATGTTCTTCCAACACAAATTAAAATAAAAAACAACTAAATTGCGAAGAGTCTAATTTCTCTCTAGTTACAAAAGAAAAATTCAAACACCATAAGTTCATAACTGGTTGTTCCTTATGAAGATTTTGCATCTCTTTATATGGGCAATCAAACCAGCAGTCCCATTCTTCATAGGACCAACATGTAATCTTGTGTTACAGTACCGACACATAGCATGTTTTGAAGGTGGTTCTTCCCTAACGAAGTGATCCCATATTGCATCCCTAATTTGACGATGCCTACCAAGTGGTGTTGCCGCGTTTTCCATGGAAAGTTTAATAGTACCCGCACATAAGTGGAACAAACAACATATCAAAAATGCAACCACCACATATCAAAATGCAGCAACTATAATTTCATTATTCAATATTGTAGATAATCAAGAATCCCACACATCAAGAACACTATGTTGGCAAGAACATACCCCATATAGCTCAGTTGGAAATGTTTTTCATTTCCTTTTTAATTCCCAAATATTATAATTTTAGTCACCCACACATATATATGTAGTTCATATTCCAGATTTTACTTAGAACCCATTAATATTATGCCATACATCAACACAAATCTTATACTAACAGTACACAATTTTAAAAATAAAATTGAACCAAAGGAAATCAAGCCTCATACTAACAGTACACAAATCTCATACAATCAAGCCCCCGAACCAATGAAAATCACATAAGAGAAAATTATTCATTCAACTGAATAAATCTAACATTAGATTTACCCAATCATTCTTCCGTAATCCCCTTTTCACTTTTAAGTCAACCTAAATTGGTACCACAAAATCCTAATTTTCAGATTTGTAGCATCGAACCTAACTAATAATTTCATAAATAATTCAAATCTAATGCTTATAAAAAAGATCCACATTTCTTTTGTTCTACAGATGGAGAAAAACCTTACCAGTGAACCCTGAAATCAAAAACCAATAATATCAAAATCTCTAAACATACAGTTGAATTAAAATAATGATGAAGGAAAAAATGAGAATAGATTTGGGTAACAGAGATTTACCTTTTTTGTTGTAGAGATGGAGAAAAAGTTTAACAATGAACCTTGAAATCAAAAAGCCCTGAAATCAGTAAAACCCCTAAACATGCAGTTGATAAAAAAAATCAAGAAGAGATTGAGTGAATAAGTACCCTTTTCATTATAAATATAGAAGAAGAAGAGGAAAAAGTAGGTGGATCTGAATCTGATGATGGGTGAGATGGCGGAGGTGACTAACTGTGAAGAAGAAGAAGAAAGGAGAAGAGAAGAAAGGAGGATAGAAAAAATGGGTAAGGCTGCTGCTGGTCAATGGTGAATGAAGAGATAATGAATGACTCATATACCTAAATCCAATGGATACGATTAAACATAACAAATCAACAACTAATATCTAGTGATATTCGGTTTCTCGGTTAATACGGTACGGTTTTGGACAGAAACAGGATATGTCGGTTTCCTGGAACTGACAACCTAAACCTAAACCTAAACCGTTGGATTCGGTTTCACTTCGGTTCGGTTAATATTTCAACGGTTTCGGTTTGGTACACGGTTTAGGTTCGGTTTTGTGCATCCTTACTAAAATCAATATGGTGTTGTACGCGTATATGAGCATATATTTATCGATATGGAAACTGTTATATTCTATTTACTTGAAAGTGATATGCGGAATACAACTAAATTAGGTAATTGGAGATAATGCTCCTAACCTAAATTTTTTTTAGGGTTTTTCTAATATATATAATATATATTATTAAAGAGGTCGTACAAACCACACCAGCATAAAAGATAGAAAAATGAGTTCCAATAAGAACAATACCGAGAGGATTAGAACAATTCCAAAGATAGTTATGGCTGTACCAAGAAAGCTAAGGATCACCATAACTATTGAT
Organism: Papaver somniferum; assembly: GCF_003573695.1. Taxonomy (NCBI): domain Eukaryota; kingdom Viridiplantae; phylum Streptophyta; class Magnoliopsida; order Ranunculales; family Papaveraceae; genus Papaver; species Papaver somniferum. The sequence goes on along the minus strand of NC_039364.1, from coordinate 151,404,517 downwards.
GGCGTGTGTAAGGTTCCAGGCATGCCCTTGTTAGCTGAATTTCAATCTCATGTTGACAATCTTACTCTTCCTGCTTCTGCTTCTGTTGAAATGGATGGTGTCCATGCTCCCATTCCTTCGAATGAGCCTGTTGGTGAAACTGTGTCTGGCACACCAGAAATACCCAGGGAGACACCTCTAGAAGAAAATTTACTTGAAGTTCCAGCACCGCCTACTAACGCTGCAACACGAGTACCAGATCCAGATGTGATGGTTTTAGTTGAGCAAATTATCAAAGAAACTTTCGAATAATGTGGTTTTTGTTTTTAGAAATTATTTATTTTGGTAAATTTTTTAAGAAAAATTATTTAGGATGTTGGTATTATTTTGCTTCGTTTAGTTTTAGAATGAATAATATAGAAATATTGGTTCTCTAATATATGCTCATTGTGTTCAAATTCTTTGCTTGATATTTGTTTGTTAATCAATCAATTTTAATTTACTCGTCGACTCAACACAATTCAGTTTTCCGTAATATACCTTATATAACATAACATAAGCCCTTATGATAGTTATCATATTTTAATTTTAATTTTAGACACAACCAAAATGGAAGAAATAGAGCAATAATTTATGGAAATACTGGACCACAAGGGATCTTGGCGCCAATGCTAAATTTGGGTCAAGCCAACCCAATGTGACAGACATTTTAGAAACAATAAATAATCTTCTCTATATTGGTATTTGGCAAAACAGAAGGAGAGGAGTACCAAAAAGATCTATCTTTTCTTTTGCATGTACCCAAAAAAGCAACAAGATACTCATTAACAAGATACTCATTATGGATACCTAGATTTTTTTCTTTTGCATGTGCACAAAAAATAAGATACTCATTGTGATTGCGTAGATCAGTGGAAGTGAAATATGAGAAACTGAAGCGTAATGATGATTGAAAAAAGCAGTAGCGTGGTGATTGACAAAATACTTCTATCAAAGGAAAGTATATACTACACAAGGTCTGGTAACACACATAACCCTATCAGTAACCCTGTTAAGAGCAAATTACTCCATACAATCAACCACTTTTATCTAAGGTAATATATATATATATATATATTTACAAATAATATGGTCCCAAATTTTACCAAAAATAAAATGTTAATAAATTCAAAAAAAAAGGCTTTATTGCTCCGATCAAAGATACTGCTACATTTAAGAATAATACTTGTTTAGGTAGTCAAAAGTGTGAGAAGCATATAGTTAGGTTATTTTATTTCTCTGCTTTATAACTTGTTACCAAAAAAAGTAAATTAAAAAATAAGTGTGAGAAGGCTATACCAACTTTTTATTGTTTTTGATAAGACCAAAAGTTATCAGATCTTGTGGGGTATACAATACATGCTCTTGTTATAATACTTCTCTTTCAATCACAAATAACAAGAAGTCCCAAAGTACAACTACCATAGGAATGTACCCCTAAAATCTAAAAACCAATCATAGGAATGTTCCATATATATACTCCTAGTATTTAGTGATGGGGCTGGTATTTAGGACAGGGTCCCACTAGAATATTCTACACAAATTTTTAAAAGTAGAAATGATCAAAGATCAAAATATAGCACTGCAAAGTGGGGTACTTATTATTGTACTAGCTAATTCCTTTGTTACTAGTGCCCTGGATATAGCAGTATCTTTTCTTTATTACTTAGTCAACTACATTGCACTATTTTACTCCCAATTCACATATTCTTAGAAGCAAAATAATAAATTATTAATATAGTACTAGCTAGTGCCTTGCAAGATCATAAATGCTTTTTGGTGCAATTTTTTTGATTAAAATCCCAGTTCATATTCTTAGAAGCAATTCTAGCTAGCTCTTACAATTAAATTTGAATTAAAAGAATTGATCAGTATTTATTTTTTAAAATACTGGCCGATAATATATGAATTTATCATGTCCGTGCCTTTAATCTGGACGAAACATAAAATATCAGTGATACATACATATGAATCTGATAATATCACATTATTGGTCGATCCGTATTTTAAAAAATAAATATTGGCAAGGATGTCTGGGGATGTTAGGTTATCAGGTGTAACTAGCTTATTTGATTGGTCGGCATTATGAATTCACGAACGACTATGATTGGCTTCGTCGACAAGACTCGATATCCAAGTTTTTTACCAATGTCACTCTTGGACATGGCTTATTCAGCTAAACCAATTTTTATTTCGATGTCACGATCTTAGAGAGTATAGTTCATCCAAATCTAAGTTTCCGAGAGTATTTCCACCAAGATAAATTGATTGATGGTAATTTTCCATTTTTTCCGATGTCACTCTTGAAAAAGCTTGTAAACCAATTTATAATTTGATGTCACGATCTCAGCAAGTATTTATCGTCCAAATATAAGTTTACGGGTAATATCTCCACCAAGATAAATTGATTGATGGTAATTTTCCATTTTTACCGATGTCACTCTTGGACGAGCTTCTAAACCCCTGATTTTTATTTCCATGTCACCATATCTTAGCAAGTAAATTTCATCCAAATATAAGTTTCCGGAGAGTATTTTCACCGAGATAAATTTATTTAATTTTATATTTTTACCGATGTCACTCATGGACGAGCTTATAAACCAATTTATATTTCGACGTCACGATCTATGGTAATTTTCAATTTTTACCGATATCACTCTTGGACGAGCTTCTAAACCGATTTTTATTTATTTCGATGTCACGATCTTAGCAAGAATTTTTCGTCCAAATCTAAGTTTTCGGGGAGTATTTCCACCGAGACAAATTGCTTAATGCTAATTTTCCATTTTTACCGATGTCACTCTTGGACGAGCTTGTAAACCAATTTATATTTCTTCCAAGTTAAATTCCTTGATGTTAATTTTACACCCAATTTTTTTATTTTATATTATTATATTGTATTTATTTATTTCCCAAAGTTATACTTGTTCACTAGCCAAGTTATCATGCTTGTACGTGGCTAAGCTAGAGGTTGAATATTAAAGTGAAAACTGTGTCACGATATAAAACACGAGCAAGGGAGACTAGGAAAGTACTACTCGGCCTTTTCTTTTCCAAGTCTCTCTCTAAACTGAACCTAGGGTTTCAGTATCAAAAACTGAATGTTTTAGTATCAAACCAGAAAAAATGACTGCTCTAGTAGTAACTTCCTTCCGATTTCTTATTCTTGATGAAGACAAAGACATTGTTGGTTATTTTGGTTGAAAGGTTGTTCCTTGTTTTGGAGATGAAGAGGATGATGATTATGATGTTGTTGACGATGAGGAAGAGGAGGACGATGAAGAGGATGATGAGTATGATTCTAAGGATGATGATGATGAGTAGGATGATGATGATGATGATGATACAGAACACTTCTTTTGGTTTGGGTCAGCGAATGAAGATGAAGATGAAGACGATGATGTTGATGATGATGATGATGATTGGACATACAAAGATGTGGTTACGATTGTCGACAGCAGCAGCGAAGAAGAAGGGGATTCTACCTGATCTAGTCCTCTATTTTCATGGTTCTGCTATGCAAGAATGGTATTCAATCACATATTGATCCATCATCTTTGTTTAGTTATATATATATGTCTTTTTTTTGTGTTATTAGTGTATTTTTTTTTGGATGTTTAATTATTCTGTTTGTAAAGCTGCTTGGAAGTATACTTTTTGTGAATGTTTAATATTTACGGATGCAACATTTTCTTTAGATTCCAAGTGCATATGTTGTTTAATTTCTATCCATTGTTCATCTGTTGGGCTATCAATATTTTGACAAAACAGAATGAACGAGTAATGTTCTTAAGGGGGATTGGTTTAGAGATTTGGATATGAATATTTAGGGTTAACCATGATTTTGTTGTGGCTTTGATGTTAAAGTCATAGGATCATGAATATGATAGGGACTGTATATTGAGTCTTGTATCAGAGTTGAAAAATATAGTCAAATTTTTCATAAATTGCAATGCCAAATCTGAAAAACTTAACCAAAAAAAAAATCAGAATTGAGAGCACAATTGAACAATAGGCCTTTACATAATTTTGCTTACACATTAATAAAATTAGCATACTAAAAATAACGTAAAAAACTTGAATTTAGTCAATGCCGAGTGCCCAGCCATAAATTTGCTTCTCTTGGTGGCTTCCCATGTTCTTATTCATTGTAATCATTATCCAAATTTTCACCATAGCTTTTCTCAAATACATCCCAAGAAGCAAAACCCTTAGGAGGAGGATCATTTTCAACATCAATCATTTTCTTAATATGAACTAATTCCCATTCTTCATCGACATACTCTTCTAGTATATCACCAATGCTTTCCACAAATTCATCCCATGAAGCAAAGCCCTTCGGAGGAGGAGGATCATTATTAACAATACCATTGGCAGGAACAACACATTTCTCATTAGAACTCATCCTCTCATTTCCTTCTTTCTTTTACTTATGAACGAGGTATCTAATTTCTTATTTCTAGGATCCAAATCTAGCTAAATATAGTGTGTGTTTTTTTCTATACATATCTAGTATGAAAATCTAAATATAGTGGGTGGGTTATGTTTACCATGAATATAACAAACGAAAACCAAGGTGATATATGGAAGGTGCGATTTTGCGGATTTTGCGAGACCCAACTGAAAAATATTGCATTAGGATTGTAGGATTAGACTACTGATTGTCAGTTCTAATTACACTCCTATAATCTTGCTGAAACCCTAAAGAAATCTCCAAATATCCTGACACGTTAAGCATTCATGTCAATGAGATAGTACACTTGTTAAAATTAAAATTTTACCTTCCTTATTTAACAAAATAGTCCTTCCTTATTGAATTTCAGACGCAATTTTTCCTACTACATTATTACTGAAAAAGTGGGGGTCTAACAACCACACCCAATATTTCGCTTAGCAATCTGTATGGACAAACTACAATATACTTTTTAGAGAATCAAATAGACAGATAGACTCAATCAATAGAAAAGTATATCAAAGAGTTTATATCTCAATCTCTCGATTTGATCTATAGTCAAGCAAATAGAAATATGCGAGTCTTTATCAAAGAGAGATAACTTCGATGGTACCAAAGACCAATATCCAAGTGTCAATCAATTTCAATCAACAACCAAAATGTCGGATATTCTAATTGATTGAACAACGCACAACCTATGATATTTCAATTATATAACAAAATATAATACGGAAAAGAAATAACAAAGACACCAGAATTTTGTTAACGATGAAACCGCAAATGCAGAAAAACCCCGGGACACACTGTACTAAGCCGCTGCAGACACTAGCCTACTCCAAATTAACTTCGGTCTAGACTGTAGTTGAACCCCAACCAATCTCACACTGATCCAAGGTACAGTTATGATCCTACGTTTATGATCCCAGCAGGACGCTACGTATTTGATTCCCTCAGTTGATCTCACCCACAACTAAGAGTTGCTACGACCCAAAGTCAAAGACTTTAATAAACAAATCTGTATCACACAGAAAATTCTATGATAATAGATAAATCCGTCTCCCACGAATATATCTATGAGTTTTGTTTCGTCTTTTGATAAATCAAGGTGAACAGGAACCAATTGATAATCCAGACTTATATTCCCGAAGAACAGCCTAGTATTATCAATCACCTCGCAATAGTCTTAATCGACGCTGCGAAAAAAGATATTGTGGAATCACAAACGATGAGACGAATATGTTTGTGATTACTTTTTATCTTGCCTATCAAAGATAAAAATCTCAAGCCAATTATTACAAGTGTACTCGTACGATAGAAACAGCAAGATCATATCACACAACTACAAAATAAGTAGTATTGGTCTGGCTTCACAATCCCAATGAAGTCTTTAAGTTGTTAACCTACTTTAGAAGAAGAAACCAAAGGTTAAAGAAGAATCGACTCTATCTTAGCACAACTAGTATCACACAGAATGCGTGGAGATTAGGTTTCCCAGTTGCTAGAGTTATCCCTTATATAGTCTTTCAAATCAGGGTTTGCAATCAATGTTATCTTAGTAAAAAAGCATTCAATATTCACCGTTAGATGAAAACCTGATTAGATTCAAGCTAATAATTATCAACCGTTAAATCGAAAACATAGCTTGTTATACACAAATGAAATGCACGTTCCTGGGATTGTGTAACCGTACCCAAACTTGTACATTAGTTGGTTCAACAATAGTTAACCAAATGGTTAGCCATATGATCACTTTCATATCAACCATATTCTTCTTCACCATAACTAGTTCAAATGACTCAAATGAACTAGTTAGAGAGTTGTTCAACTGCAAGGAAATTTTATGTACTACACAAGACACAATTAAAGCAAAAACGATTTGATTCACATGAATCGGTTCATGAACTCTATATCCACGGTTTGCAATTGCATTCCTTAGTTTATAAAGATAAGTTCACTAAACATCGTTTTTAAACATAACCTACTCAAGTTCGCGGACTGGGTTCGCGGATTTAAGTTTCTGGAAGGAGTTCACAAACTCCAGCAGAAATTCTCGGGTCGAGAACTTCCGCCAGTTCGCGGACTTGGCTCACGCCACATTCCAGTTCACTTGATCAACAAAGTTCGCAAACTTCGGTTCAAGCAATAAGGACTTATACATATATGTGTTTCCACAACAATGCTTATATCCTCCAAATCGTTATATAGTCTAAACTCTCATTTCAATCATTGAAACATTCTCAGAGGACGTTATATAGTTGTTATTCACAAACCATTTCTCGTCAGAGCAATTTTCAAAGTGATTGAAACATAACATGACTTTCATCACTAGGTAAAGATAAACTTGCCTAAAGCGAAAGCTTTACCAACACATATTTCTAGAAATAGATAGGCGAGGTAAACTCGGCTCTAAATAGTAAATGTGCATAATCTAAGTCTATATAGCAAAACGAATATTGTCTCAAGATTGGAGATAAATAGACTTTTGAGTGATATATAAGTTCAAGTCTCCACATACCTTTTAGTCGATGAAGATCCACCAGTTCCTTGAGTAGTCCTTCGTCTTGTATGATGATTTCCATGGAGTTCTTGAGCTCAACTACACTTTCTATCCTAGTCCGAGACCTTAGCTATAGTACACTAGAAATCAAGACTTAGAGTTTTGATCACTAACATTGACAAACATGCTTGGGATAGCAACGCATGCGAGTTCGACCGAGCAATGCTCTAACAATTACTACAATCATAATTGATTTTTTTCGAAATTCATAGACACCAGCACTTGTTGATCATGCACGATTTACCAGGTTTACGCGTTTGCAGATCCGGAAGAGCCAGCACTTGTTGACAGGAATTATGTGATGCTGGTGTATTGCAATATATTGATTTTATTAATCGGAACACTAGTGTATTCCTGAAATAATTGATTAATTAGTTAACATATGGGCTATATCTTGAACTGCAGCATGGTTTGGCTCATGTATTATGCCATATCTCAAGTCCTTGACCAACAATTAAAATCAAAAGATGGTCAAACATAATAGGTCAGAAAAATAAGGTCAATAACCAAAATAAAATCAGCACTCTTGTGTATATTTATTGAATGGTACAATTTCTTATGGTGATTATGAAGTATGGACATCTCTATGTTTCGCCAGATTGTAGATTCAGACTATGTGTGTATATGCCTCTCCATCAAGTGAATTAGACTTGATAGAGAATAATGCTTATTTTGTTTCAACATACCACAGTTTAACATACCATTGTTCGTTTCATTATAAATCACAAAGAGAAACCGAAAAAAGAAACAATTGCAATTTCATTAACCACATTTACAAATACCATCACCATTACAGATCAGACCGCTAATTACTAAGTAGTTCCGTTTACAAATTTTTTTTACGGCCAACACCAGTTCAATAATCAAACCCATAAGAAAAAAAACTAGACACACTACCAATTCCAGTTCGACTTACACCTGAATAACCAACTCCGACGCCGTACGACAAGCAAAATTCCCTGATTATGCATGTTGCACTTACATAACCTCCATAACAAGTACCAACAAAATACCTACCACTACTACTACTACCGAGTTTGATCTTTGTCAACAGAAAAATAACACCTTTACAAGATCAAACCTTGTGCTGAAATAAAAAACCCAAAAAAAACAGTTACCATGCATTAGAAGATGTATAACAAAAGACTAGACCTTTCCTTCAGTTCCAACAGCACCAACAACTACACACATTAGGAAAATCTTTATGAATTTTCACGAAGATGATCTTAAGACTTCAAGGAATGCAATCCTCCTAAGTCTTCCTCAAAAGATTTTCCTAATGCACTTCAGATGATCACCACTGATCATTGTCATCGTCGGTGTTAAAGCCCTCTTCTTCATAGGAGAAGTCTACGCCGCTATCCGTGCTGGTAGAAGCTGCAGGACCATAACCTTTATCCTCGTCATCTTCTGATCCTTCATTTTCTTCTTCCTGAACCTCTGCTACATTAGGATTGCCATCTACATCCATCCCTGGTATCTCCTCACCGTCTGAATCCACGTTCAGTGGTTCAGACATGGTACGAGCAAATATCCTGGGTTGAGATTTCTCTGCCAAATAGAGTAGATACATTTCTGCATCATCTCTCTCCTGTCTTCTTCTCTCTCGAGGCTCTTTTTTCTGGATCAGTAGATACACTGCTGCTATCATCCTCATCAAATTCTACTGCTTCTCCACCTTCCTCATTACTTTCACTTTCTGTGGCACTTCTTGTCTTAATCCAATTCCGTTCAAGTCTCTATGGCCTTTCTTTCCTTTCTCTCCTCTTCCTTGCACATCTTGCCTCATATTTTCTGATCCAAAACTGGTACTCTTCTTCGTTCTCAATCCTTTGCCTATCAAATTCTTCCTGTCTCCTATTTTATTCTTCATGCATCCTGTTATTTGGAATTTCTTGTTCTAAATAAGAAATCAATCTCTCATCCTCTTCACTTGTTAATGCATGAGTTGCTTGTTTTGCATTTTCTAATGGTTGTGATTGATTTTCAACAACATCTTGAACTTCAGGTTGGTTTGGTTCAGACATCTCTTAATCTTCTTCTCTCTGCAAATTTTCTTTATTCTTTTGGTTTGATTAAGAGTAATTGCAAGTATATTAGTTTCTCATCCTTTTGTAGAGTGGTTAGATTAACCATAAATGTCCATTTATGACGCACGGTGCTAAACTTCTAGTTCCTTGGAAGACCACGCCTCTTCAGTCTCGAGATGTAATTTTTCAAAATACATCATTATTGTCCTCTCCAGACCCGTCTCATCTCTTAATTGCACACAACGTTATCTTTAAGAGTAAAACGAGGCGGTTACCTAATTTTGAAGGCCATAACTGTAGCATTATGGTTCGCCGGGGTTCACAAGTTTGGCTCATATATCATGACATATCTCAAGTACCTTACCAAGTGACCAACAATTAATCAAAAAATGATCAAACATAATAGTTCCCTGCACAATTGTGTATATTTATTTAATTTGAATTAGTTAATAGATGGGCCATATCTTGAACTGCAGCATGGTTTGGCTCAGGTATCATGTCATATCTCAATACCCTAGTCCCTGACCAACAACTCAAATGAACCGTAAAAATCTACCAACACTATGTCAACAGCGCCTGAGACATAACTCATTATCATTTCATCTAATTCCATTCATTTGAGCCGCACAAAACTTCATCGACAATAACGAAAGAATCGATCAACTCTTCTGTGAAACATCGATTTAAGGATAGATTTAAGTTCAATCGATCTCTCATATAACTAATGACACTGATTCATAATCTTGGAAATGCAAATCTGGGTTATCTTCATCTAAGATTCATTTGGGGGTTTCTTGGAGATTCATCTGCAGAAAACTTCATCAACAACAATGAATCAATTGATTCTTCTGTGAAATATCGATTCAAGCCTTGATTTAAGTCTAATCGATCTCTCATAGAAGTATTGATAGTGATTCATAATTTTGGAAATGCAAATCTTGGTCATCTTCATCTAAGGTATTTCTCATTCATTCATTTGGGGGTTTAATGATTTTACAAATTGGAGGTTACACACTACTGATTTTGAATGGTACAATTTATGATGGTGATAATGAACATCTCTATCTTTCAGATTTTAGGTTTACTATGTTGTTGTGAATTGTATCATGTTTTTAGAATGTTTTGGTGATTATATTATGTTACTGTGAATTGTATCCTGTTTTTAGAATGTTTTGGTGATTATGAACATCTCAATTGCATGATTTATGCCTCCACCAAGTATTTTTATATGTTAGTTGACAGATGATCTTAAACTCACACATAGTATTTGGTTGTAGGATGTCAGCATTGGTGAATAAAGCTTGAATTCTGTTTTGAGAAGCAGCATCTCAGGAGTCTTTATGATTTGTATTTACTGTCAGATTGTAAAATTAAATTAGGTGTGCATAAGGCTCCACCAAGTAGTGTTCATGTCAGTTATGTGCAAGTCGAATACACGCAACCAACGCAAGCCAATTTTTGTTAGTCATGTGTTTGACAGAAGATATAAAGATCAAACACATATGAACGTTCGTAATTTGTCCCTTTGCCAGATTGTAGACTAAGACTAGGTGTGTATATGCCTCTCCATCAAGTGAATTAGACTGCATAGAGAAACACTAAAGTGACTTGTTTTCGGTATGCATTTGTTTTCAATACATTTTAGTCTTGTACATGTTCCAGTTCTTTGATTGTAGTTTTAGTTTCTGGAATACATCCTGCATCTCTAACATTATCAGCGCACAATCGTTGTACAATATATATAAGCTGACTTCATCATATTGTATTTAAAAAAGTTATAACTGTTCTGTTCATTCAGTATTGAGCAACATTTATCAGAAACACCATCATTTCATATCCACTTACATGTTCATAAACTAAAACATACCCATTTACAAGTATTTCACCATATTACCCACAAAAAATCCAAATACCAAAAAAAACAACGAAAAAAACAAAACAAAATAAACATAACATTACTTTGCATTTTCAGTCTCCACTGCCAGAACCAAAAAAGAAACACATGATTCAGTGACTTAACATTTGCATTAGACCCCTCTCCATTTGAATTATTCTCTGTACTTTGATGATAATATTTATTTCTTAACCATTTTTTAACATTATGTCATCATTTCCATTCGAGCACTTACCCAAAAATACATCATCTCTCTACAGAAGAATTCAAATGTCAATAAGGCTTACTCATTGTCATACCCATCACTCGGAATCATAATCATCAGATTCATCTTCCTCCTTATCAGACCCCTCTTCTTCCTCATCATACCACTCTTCCTCCTCATCAGACCCCTCTTCCTCTTCATCAGACCCCTCTTCCTACTCGTCTTCATCTGCATCGTCCGCTTCGGAATCCGTCTTTTGGGCCAAAAATGCATCATTAATCCCAAAGCATCTTCGCGAAATTCCTTAATTATCTCTTCTATGACAGAAAAAGTATGTGTATCACTTCGATGATCAATAAAAACAGTTTGTGCGAGATAATTGGCATTTGCATAAATCTCTAAAAAAAACACTATATAGACATGACTGATCACATTATAATCTATGGTTATGACTCAAGCTTAAAGTCTTAAGTGTGATATGAAAATGGTTAAGCTTATGGTTCAATCGGCTAGTTTTGGCTAACCGTCCATGAAAAATGTCTTTGTACACTGTTCGGTTACAGTTCATCCTAACCATAGTGTATATCTTGGTATGTTAATCTCATTTCAAAGATTCATCAAATGATAGATATTTTTTTCTTGGTTCAAAAGCTATCTTAGCTTAAACATGTAGCATCGTATACTTTGAAAGTCTATATAAGGGAGAACCTCAAGAAACCGGGATTTTGAATTTCTGACACTATTCTTTGCGTGTCCTAGTTGTAAACTAGAGTCATCCTCTCCCTCAAACCTTTCTAGGGTTTAGTGACTAAAAAGACTTCACCTAGGGATTTGTGAAGCCAGGTCTAACAATCTCTATCTTGATAGTTCGTGTATCCTGATCTTGTTTTGATTATTGAGTCTTACTCTATCAAACAAGATAGATAGAAACCGAAAAGTTCTCTTCGTCTTAGACTTTGTGATTCCACGGGTTTAATACTTATGAGGTGAATAAGAATCTAGGCTGCTCTTCGGGAGTCATAAGACCGGACTTTGAGGTTAGATAGACTTTGTCTATCGCTATCGATCTTCAGTCTCGTCTTGATCTATCGATAAAAAAAATCACATATAGGCTTATCTGTGGGAGGCAGATTGGTTTAAAGTCTTCAATTGAGTTGAAGAAACTCTTAGCTTGTAAAGGACGTCATCTAAGAGAATCAATTACGCGGAGTCCTACTGGGATTCAAGAGGCGCAATGCAATATTTTCTTCAATCCCGTGACTTTAACACTTGGGTTTTATTTATTTATGGATATGAACACCCAAAAGTACTTGTCAACAACTCAACCACTGAGTTTAGACTAAAGGAATTAAGGAGTTCAATAATGAAAAAAAATTGCTTTCGAAGCAAAATTCCGATAGATTGAATGCCATTATTCATGCTTTGAATCGAGACCTCCATCATCATGTAACCAAGGTAGTCAATATCGGTTGTACATGCCGGTATTACAGGTTTTTATCGGATATCGGAAAATATCTATACGATATCAAAAATATCGGCGATACAAAGACGAAATGATAATATCGGTTGTACATGCCGGTACAGACCGATATATCGGTTTTACTTGTACACCTATAATATCGGTTTCGTGAATAAATTTTTCATCAACATGCATCTAGTCTTTACAGACAAGCACAATGTCAATTGGAGAAGGTAAAAAACCTTAATATGTTTATAATATAAAATAAATGACTGGTAAGATATAAGATGGAACCCATATTTCGATTGCAAGGCAGAGAAATATAACAGATAAATACGGAGGATAATAAACAAGATTTACCAGCATAATGGGACAACAATCACAATGTTGGCTAACAAACCACCTTGTATTTTGGAAATTTGAGATATGTGTATGTTTTTTACTATGGTTTTATAATTATTTGAAATTCTATATTAAATGATGTATCGCATGCAAAAACAGATATTATCACTTGTATAGGTGTATAGGACCCGACCGATACGATACTGATACGCGATATTAAATACCTTGCATGTAACCACATGTAAAACATCAAAGGAGGCTTGGGATATTATTAATGTCGTATTTGAAGGAAATGCCTCTGAAAAGGAAGCTAGGCTTCAAACTCTATCTTCTAAATGGGAAAACATTCGTATGGATGAAGAAGATACCTTTGATGAGTTTGACCAAAAACTTTCTGAAATAGTGAAAGCCTCTTACGCTTTAGGAAAAACTATTTCAGATAAGGATATTGTATGTAAAACTCTAAGGTCTTTACCACCAAGATACAAATCTAAAAAGCATGCCATCACGGAAGCAAATGATCTTTCCACACTATCTAGAAGCATTCTAGTTGGTAAATTAAAGATCTTTGACCTTGAATACCAATCCAAGAATGAAGCGGGTATTACCCTTAAAGCTGTGACTAAGACTAGTTCTTCGGCAGAAAATTCTTATGAGGAAAAAACTGAGGATTATTGTGTCGATACGACCGCACGACAATTTATAAAGTTATTAAGACAAAAGAAAATGAGTTCTTATAAAGATGCATCATATCCTTCTTTTCAATCACAGAAATGTGTAGAGAAGATAGATCAGAATGATGGTGATAGTCCAAATTGTTCCAAGGATCAAGAGAACAAAGCTTTCGATGTAATTGTTGAATGCACGCCTAAAAAGGATACTGAAGTAACTCCGGAGCCAAAGGTACTTGAATGCGATCTTCGTAAGGAGAATGAAAGTCTAAAAAAGGTACTTGATGATATGTACAAGGATATAAAACTTATCAACGATGTGCGAGATTATCTTGGAGCCATGAAATGTTACAGAGAGAAAATTGAAGAAAGTCATGATCGAGAAGTGAAACTACATGCAGAGCTAGGAAACCTAAAGAAAATTGAGGTAAGTAAGTCTCTTGAATCCGAAATAGATCTCAAAGTTCAAATTGAAAAAATTTAAGGTTGATCTAAATAATGCTCTCGAAAAGGTAAAAACGTTGGAAAAAAAAGAATATGGGTCTAAAAGCGGACTTGAAAAAGTTCGATAGTAGCACAAAACAATTTGACTTAATGTTGAAGGAAACTAGAGTTCATCGAGACACACTGTTGATGGTGGTTTTTAGTTCAGGGTCAAAACTATAAAATCTATTTAATATGCTACCACCCTGCAAGGGATAAAGCCATTTGAAAAGTGACGAGTGAAAAAACTCTCATCACTCATTGAACAATTCAATATACATGGAATCCACTTAGAATGGTGCGCGTAGTAGCAATCCCAAATATTCTCTGAATTCTATTTTCCACCAGCATTATTAACTAATGCATGACTTGCCTAGTATTTGTATATGTTATGTTCTCAGCCGAACTCTCGTTATTGACATGACATGATGATTAAGTGTGTTCACTCTCAACAGAGTAGCATGAATCTCCCGAAGTGCCAATATTGAGATCTGCATGAAAATTCCCGCACATGCTACATCACTCTCTGACAAAGATCATCTCGTATCGACGCACTTTTAAGTTAGCTCGATCACGCTTGAATTCCTTAAAGAAAATCTAGACTGTCAATATCAGTCTTAGAAACGATCACGGCCACACGATTTGGCCGCGTGTTTCAGCAAGCCTAGACCACTCATAGAAGAACTAGGTAATCACTGTAGTGACCACCGGCGGTCCCATTAATGCCCTAGTTGATCGAGTCATGTTCAATTAACTCCCAAGTGCCCCGAACATCAATTCAAAGATGGGTGTTCGCACAAGCTCAAACGATCTAAGACCGTTAAAAAGGGTCTTAAATACATCATGACCGTCCAACTTTGCCAGCCTTGTTGGACGGCTGAGATCTTCCTTGGAACGATCAAAAAGGTGCCGACGTACTCGCCGGCGGACCAACTTCTTTCCCGCTTGATCGACTTTCTTGAAGCAAGTCCAGAGGATACCAAATCGCTTGCCCAAACCAGGGAAAACGTGTTATTCTAAAAAACCCAAATTCGAGTTGCGGCAGTATATAACTATCGCAAATCAATCATGGCCATCCAACTTAGCCACCTAATTGGACGACTTAGATCGCGTTTAAGATGATCGCAGAGGTGTCAGTGCGTTCACCTCAGGCCTAATATTATTCCCGACCAGTCGACTTGCCCATGGGAAATCAATAGCACGTTGATTCGTTCGATTGAACTAGAGTGAACGCGGCTGCATTGAAATCCTAGTTTTCGTTTGTTGCAACGAGTTACTGTCGCAAATTGATCATGATCGCTCATCTTCGCCGGCCGAAACGGAGGGTTTAGATCTAATTTTAGGCAATCCAGGAGATGTCAGCATGCACGGCAGCAGCCCGTCTTCATGCATGGCCGATCGACCTGCTCCAATTTGCGCCCAACGCTCACGTTCGATTAGTCAAACTATGGTTGGCCACACGGTTTACAAACCCTAATTTGAATCAACATCGGCAAAATCTTCCGCAGACCATCTCGTTCGTCCAACTTCGCTAGCTTGGTCGGACGGCTTGGATCAAACTTTATGCGATCGATGAGGTACCTCCATGATTACCGGTCACCCCTCCTTCACAGGGAGCGATCGATCAAGGAATGGCTTGTCCGTAGAGCCACCAAAGGATCACCCAAAGGTGGTCGATCATGCTACCTCCTCTAAGACACTTATCCGCGACTTATTCAATCAAGCTTTAAAACAACGATGCTTCATACACATCGATTAATTTGAGCTGTTTAAATGCGATGTTTCACATACATCAAATACATACGGTATTTTATGTCGGCTTCATAAACAAATTAGTTGTTTAACCTAATAGCACTATATGTTATTCTCCGCGACAAGTCCCACGACTTGATTCGAGACATCAAACATGTCACAAACTGGGGGATACTCACTGGGTATTTTTTTAGCGGTTTACAACGTGCGGCGCGCAACGCGTCCACCACGATAACATGTCAGGAAAAGACGAACGATTAACAACGGTGAAAGTAGTGGGTTAATATTTGACCACGTAATGATCATCGCCTCTTACACAACTCCACTACTTAATCTTATCCATTTCCTACGAGATCATGGTTGCGCTCAAATGACTTGTATAAATAGGTTTTCGACCTATTTCAACAAGGGAGAACACAAGTAGACAGAAAACATTTTCTGATACACAAGTCATAAACATACACACCTTCATAATTCAACATTCTGATCTCAAACACCTTCTTCGCTTCCCTCCGTAAGATCAACCCTTATCCTTCACCTTGTGACCGAATTGAATCTGGAACGACCATTTCTTAGTTTAGGCCAGAGTCTTACAGATTGATCTCTCGAATATAAAAGTACTCCCGTACAGTAAATTTATTTAGGGTTTGAATTCGTTTTTCATCAACATACCCAAAATTTACCAAAAACAGCAGAATCAGTTTTTACCCTCAAACACACACGAAGTTTGGGCTACAAATGTAACAAACTTTGGATGCTAAACAGGAGACAAAATTCGTAAAACCTAAAGACTCTGCTGAAGAAATTACTTCAAAAGTTGACACAAAAGATTTCTCTTCCATCAAATAAAAATATGTAGCACCTTCATCTTCAGCAAATGATGGAAAATATAAAATCCGTCAAACTCCAATACAAGTGGACCCACAACAAGGTAACACTAAGCCTCATGATTCTTGTGTTACTAAGCATTGCTTTTATTGTGGAAATAAAGGACACTTGGAAAGGGGATGAAAATTCCGTAAAAGGAATGAAAAACCCATAGATGCACGTGTTTCCGTAAAATTGGCTGAACCCAATAATGCTCTTGGTGCTAAATCAGGTCATCATTGTCCTAAAAATAAGCAAAAGAATTATTATAATGATAGTTCAAAGTTTGCTTCAGGATTCTACAAAGTTTTCTCATTATCGCTCAAACAATAAAGCAAAGATAACTTTGTAAAGACTAGATCTGATGTTCCAAATTGGAGAAAGGTTAATTCTCAGATTTTTCAACATTTCAGTTGCCCTAATGTTTCCTCATGTAAAACACATTTCTAAATGGATTACAAAGTCTTCTCTAAAGACAACCAGGGAGGTATCAAAAATTGGCCACAATGATGACACTCGAATGATAAGTTTCAATACTCATGACATTCAGAATATTGTGTTAAACGTTCTTGATCAAATAATGCATCTCCGTGTTGTCATCGTTGTATGAGATAATTAGGTCTCGCATTGGTTACTTTTTTTTATGATTTTTTAACTTTTGATTTAGCGGATTTCATGTCTAACCTATTGGGTTGCTTAATCACATAATCATTAAAGGATGATGAAAATTAATCATATGTGAGTCACGATTATACTATTATCAATTTATGTTTCATAACTTGTGTATATAGTATACATATGAGTTTTCGGTTTTAGCTTATTACTATTGGCACGCAATAGTTAAAATCAGTTCAACCTTTCTATGGTAAAGGTTTATTTTTTTTGTTGTTCTTTTGTCCTTTCGAGAGAATGAAAACATACTGGGGGAGAGTTCTTATTTGAACTTGCGCTTAATGATATATATTTTTTGGGAGTAGTGGCTGCGGAAATTGAGGTGACGATTTTATTTGTTAGTTAATCGTTTTCCTGTTTAACAAAAGCCTGTTTATATTGCATATATTTTGCTTTTGCTTAACAAATTTCGGTACAATTGATTTGTTCCATTATGTTATGTATGGATTGATTTATGATTCAACTGTTTCCGGTTAAGCTAAACAATTACAAGTAAATTTCTTTTGGTTTTTATCTATTATTTTTGTCTTAACAAAATACAGAATCATCTGTTTAGTCCATATGATACCGGATAAGAGAAACTAATTTAATTATTAGACTTATCAATTGGAAGATTCGGTTATTCAAGTCTAATCGAATGCATTGACAAGAAAAACTAGTTAACTAATAGTTAACTAACCTAGTGTTTTACTTGTCTAAAGGGAAAGGTCTAATTTATTTTCTCGAATAATTAGAGCATGGTGAGAAAAATAAAGTTAATTCTGATCTTTATTTTTGGTCTTATCGAAACAAGCGATTGTACATAGACAATCGGTTCAACAATGGAATTAAGTATCTTAGTCAATTTGTTGGACTATAGGAAAAATTGCTTCGGGCAATTGTTTCCTTGATAACATATTGAAATTAATATCGGTTATCTAAAAGGTTATGTGAAACATTCGTACTTAACTCTTACAGGTTGTACAAGTCTCTTAGATTTGTAAAATCCTTTCGGTTTGACCTTTCTTTGCTCGAACCTTTTTCATTTTGTGACAAAAGGGGGGCAAATATATGGAGTAAACAAGTGATTTTTAATCACTAGGAAAGGACAATTTTTGCTTAAACGTTATATCTAATGAAAGAGTAAAGCTTAGACTAAGGGGGAGAAATATATCATAATGTTGTGTAGTATTTCAGACTACAAAAAGGGAATAACAAAGATGTTCGGATTGAATATTTACCTATATTGCCTTTAGGGGGAGTAAAGATTTTGTTATTCGAATGCGTGAACAACGACATTTACTTTTGAATAATCTGCAGGTTATTATGTTGTTGAAATGTGGATTAAGCGTATGTAGAATGAGTTATTTTGTAATTCGTTTATCTCCATATGTAATAGAGTTTTGTTGCTAAATTGACAAAGGGGGGGATTGTTAGAGCACTGCTCGGTTAAACCCACCAAGCATTGGTATGTCAAGTTTGGTTGTCATATTTAGTTCCAAAACTAGAGTCGCTTAATAAGTAAACTAGAGTCAACTTCGTTAGGTCAGGCTAGAAACGATAGAATTATTGTTCTCCAGTTACTCACGAAGATCTGAAGATGGATTGAAGACAACAAAGACACTATCCTTCATCTTCAGGTTAGTAACTACGACTTGACTTGTTTCATTTGTATCTTGTTTCTTTCAAGTCTTTTAGATTGAAAACATAACATATGAAGCTTGTATATAAATAATACACTAGTGGATAGACATGATCATAATAGTATGGTCATTGTATTAAGGAATTATATTACAAAGTATAACGTTTATCTTTTGAACTTTGTATATATGACATTGACATAATCTTGTATATAGTTATATAGTGTATTGGTTTATGGTGAAGATTTCATCCTATGAAACAATGTTTTACATTTGTTTAAAGGAAGTAAGTTCGTTAACTTGTTTCATGAATTGAAAGGGAAATCAATAGGTATATTGGTTCAGCTATTCATTGAATATTGTTTGGATGACCAATACGTGTGAGTTGGTAGAACCGATCTTAACTCAGGTTATGTATCTTGGTATAACTGATCACAATGCCTAGAATTATGATTTAGTATGACCAGTATTGGTAATTGGTGTAACCGATCCTAAGTAATCATCATGTGATAGTATGATCGATCCTTGTAATTGGTGTGACCGATCCTAGTAATTGGTGTGACCAGATCATAAGTTTTATGTGACCGATCCTTGTAATTGGTGTAACCGGTCCTGGTAACTGGTGTGACCGATCACAAGTAGATATCATGTGTATATGAAACCGATCTTAGTGATTGGTGTAACCGATCCGAATCCATGTATGCGATTTGGTCTGATCAATCACATAGTAGTCTTGGAATACATGCAAACCAATTCTAAATTTGTTTGGAAGTATGGTATAACTGATTCCAAGAAAGCAAATTCATGTAAATAATGAAATAAGGATTTGCAGTGAAAAGATGTCAACATACTTTGAACACGAGCAATAACTCTTATCATTTATTGTTCAAAGATATTTCTTGGTACTCAAGGTGATCATGTGTCGAAATAAATTAAGAATATTTTAACTAAGGTTTTTGATTTTATATGCTTTAATTATCAGGAATTAAAGCATAGCTCTAGAGAATAAAAATTAGTAATGTGCATTTACTAATTGGAGATTTTTTATTGAGAGATTTCATAAATATTGGACAAGCATTTATTGGAATTATGAAAACCGAATTTTGACATTCATTTCATATCTTGAGAATATTTTTGGTTTTGGAAATTCCTTGGTGTCCAAACATCCTTGTCTATAAATACCTAAGTTTGAATTTCTAGCAAACTATCTTAAGAGCCGGGCAAACTTCATTATTGTTGTTTCTGGTGGATCCGTCTATCCGGAGAGGAAAGTACCCTAATTAAGCGAAATCTCTTACGAACACTCATTTAAAGACTTCTGTGAGATCAAGAAGCTCTACCAGTACCATTGGTGGGAAACTAGATAATTGCATTGTTATTTCAGTTTTCAATTATTGATTTGATTGACTAACGGTTGTTGAAAATTTGATTGCACCTAGTTTGTTTATTCTTTAGAACCTTCTCTTCTGATATAAGGCCCACTCAAACTAGATAAAATATTTAACATTTCTACGTATCTAAGTTTTTCTAGATCTGTAAGATAGATTATTGATTTGCCATTGTTAACCGACTCCGTTCTGTGCGACAAATCAATAAGGAATCAAGTTTCTTTTTGCAGGTTATTACTTTGAAGATTAAATCGAAAATTGAAGACCTTGAAGACTTGAAGACTTTATTCTTGTGTTTTGATCTTGGTGTGATTTTCTGTGACCAATTTTTCCGGGATTAAAAGGTTGTTTATTTTCGATAAACATAAGCCTTTTGAGATCAACAAGTTGTTTGTGATTTTATCATAAACCTTGTAATCAAGATTGATTATTTTGGTAATCATTGTCTTGTTTGATATAGTAACCTAGGAGCTTCGAATCTGGTAGCGTATCTTAAAAATAGAATACCCGTAACTATGCTTTTATCATATATTTCAGTATTATGATTAGAATGTGAGTTTGATTACCAAACAGTTTTGATCCTTTACTGTTTGGAATACGATCCAAAGGAATCTTGTCTTTCCAGTTGAAAGATTGGTAGAATAAGTTATTGTGAACCATTAAGAAGATATACTAGATTTAGTCCTAAAGAGAACACATGTTCTGCTAGGATATCTAGAAACAAACATTTATTGAGAACTTCAGTTCTGCTTAAGGATGCACAAGAACCGGTCTCTTGTCCCTGTACCGGACTGTAACCGGAAATAAAGGACCGGTACCGCACCGGAACCGGTATATGCGGTACATGGATCAGGATTGAATTTTAGAACCGCTATGGACTGGGTACAGGGAATGGTTCCTATCCTATTCCCGACCAGTACCAGACCAAAAGAACCGGTAATTAATAGCCTTTGATATACAATTATACATTAATCCTAGCCATCTATCCTAGGTCTTGTATATCAACTATATCATCTTTTCTATTCAGTTTCTATCGCTTTTTTTTCTTTCTTTCTTTTTTCTCTCAACTGAAGTATGAAGAACAAGAGTTACAGGACCACCTTCTTCTTCACAACCACCACTTTCTTCTCCGCCACCACCACCACCTATACTGAGAAATCATCATCTTTTTCTTCTTCTTCTTCAATCAACGACAATAAGTTAAGGTAAATCACTCATCTGAATATGGGTAATCGTAAGTAGCTCAAATTTATTTAATGAACTATGGATTCTTAATAATTTATTGCATGTCCAATTAAATTGTTTAATTGCATGATTGAATCTGATTTAGGGTCTTATTGATATAGATTTGGATTGATTTGTTGCTGCAGGGAAATTAGGGTATTGAGTTGTTGAATTACTGATAGAGGATGGGAAGAATAAGGAAGAAGAAATTAAGAGATTAAACAGTATTTTGATGGATAGGTATTTTGGTTTGAATTTGTAAGTCCTGATTGAACTGTGGTTTATCTGAGTAACAAATGGAAATTAGGGTTCTTACTTCTTAGGTATGATTTATGTTGAAATTGAAGAATTGGGTTACGATGCTTTTGTTCAAAGAAGAAGAAGATCGAGATTACAACAGTTTGGGGTTGAAATGGTGGCTTGTTTGGCTTGATGTTGGTGGTGCTGCGATATGTGCAACTGATGTTGGTTAGCTACAATGAAAATTAGGGTTCTTAGGGATGATTTGTTGAAGTTATTGGGTTCTGATGCTTGTTGGTTGTGTAGGTTACATTGTTGATATGGAAATTAGGGTTCTTGCTGCTTTCTTAATTGGTTTAATTGTGTTGATTATTAAAGCTTGATCTATTTTTGTGATTTTGGATCCATATTTCTATAAATTCTGAAAACATTTTTGGTAATAGGGAAAAACCCGGTACCGTACCTGTCTTACAGGTACAAGTACCGGTCCTCAAAATGAGGTACCGTCAACACCAAGTACAAGGACCGGTTCCATAAGAAAATCGGACCGTACCGGCCCTTGTGAAGCCTTAGTTCTGCTAGATGTTATCAAAATAATAATACTGCTGAAGCTGAGTAACTAGGATTTTAGATTACTTGGTATCGTCTACACGGAGTTGCAGGTTTAATTTTTGTAGTGTCTTAATTCATTGAGTATTCAAAACTGGACTATGTCCCGGGGTTTTTCTGCAAGATTGTAGTTTTCCTCGTTAACAAAATTCTGGTGTGTGCTTTACTTTATTTATGCATTACAATTGTGTTTATATTATAATTGAAGTAAATACACTTGTATGTTAACAGAGCACTTGATATTGATCTTATAGTGTTTCGGTCTTGTACCATAACTATTATCGATTAAGACTGTTAGATTAATTTCTAACTTTCAATCATAGAGTCACTTATAAACACTTACATAAAGAACCATTGATTTATCTTCTTCCTAAACAAATCTTAAGGATGATACCAAAAACAATTGATAAATTAAGACAAATATCAAATATTTCGAGGATGATAACAGATCATCAAGGAAAGAAGGTTGAGCGGAAGTATGTTCTTGGATTTAAGTTTTTTTTATCTCTATAGTCCATATGTCCTTCCCAAATTTATTTCTGATTTAGGTTTGCACAAAAGTGGGGAATTAAAAATTTTTAATCCACTTCTCCTACCGGATGTGAGTGAGAGAATCAATTGTTTAATTTTATGGGAATGTAGGTTTATTATTTTTGGTCGATCAAATTCTTCGCTTTGCTTCTGACTTTTAAAATGGGAAAAAGATAACACGTAATGCGTTATTTCTCAATTAAAGCGTGTATTCATAGAATCGGCCACAACCATGGAATTATTAATTGGGAGAGATAATAAAGATCGCTCTTTATATTCACTAACTTAGGCCAACTTTGTTTTATAATGTAGAACAACAAAACGAAAGAAAAAAGATCACCTAGATAGGATATTACCCATGCCGTAACAGTACGACTCAATAATAAGTTATTTTATTGTGTACTAAATTTGACTCATACGTTCGAGTGCCGCTATTATATAACGTGCATTCTAGTATTTTTTTTAATTGTCATGTATTTTAACTGAATTTATTTTATCATCAAGACGATCGACCACATCTTATTTGCTTTATAATGTTAACTGATTTGTGGCGACACATAATAAAAATAAAATATATTACTAATGACTATCATCGGCCCGTCACCACCACAAAATCACATGATACCACTTCTTTCCCCCATCATCACCGCTGCCACCCCCCGCAGTTGGGCGTGCTTTTAATTTTTTGATCACAAACGTCATGTATAAAGTTTAGACCGAACAAACTTAAGTCGTCAATTAATTTATTCCATTATTTATTTTTATGTCATATTCTCTTTTATATTGTAATCAATTTTATCTAAACACTAAAAATCATGATTTATTCAATCGGGTACCAAATATAGTAGGGACACCATTTGGGTGATCCAGCGGTCATGACCACATTGTCTTATATGATCTGGTACCATCATCGAATATTTGATTTTTTTTACTTACCAATCGTGTTAAAAACCGCCAACTACATCTTTCACAATACAATATTGCATGTTTTGTAAAGACACAAAACTATTGTTGTCCACTACTATTCACCAACACCCATCACCATAAAAACCATCCATCGCCACTATTTCTTCCACTGCCAGTAATGTTACCGCCTCCGCCACTCACAAACACCCGCCACCATTTCTACCACCCATTACTTCTTCCACTACCACCATTTAGTAATACTATGTGAAAACTCGGGGGTATACCAACCACACCCAACTAATTCATTTGGCAATCTGTATGGACCAAACTCCAATAAAAACATGAGAGAACCAAGTTACCGAGTCTGAATCAGAATAAATATTAAAGAGCTTTATTTGTTTCTCAACATAATCAGTAAATCAAACAGATAGAAATCTGTGAACCTGATTGTTATGAGAATAACTCGGATGGTACCAAAGACCAATTTCCGAGTGTCAATCAAGTCTTATCCAACAAACAAGGTCGGATTTATCAACTACGATTGAACTAGGCACAACCATTGATATTTCAATCACATAAAGAAAATATAATGCGGAAAAGAAATAACACAGACACCAGAAATTTTGTTAACGAGGAAACCGCAAATGCAGAAAGAAAACCCCACCTAGTCCAGACTTGAACACCATATTGTATTAAGCCGCTACAGACTCTAGCCTACTACAAGTTAACTTCACACTAGAATTTACTTGAGCCCTGACCAAGTCTCACACCGTTTAAGGTACAGTCGCGTTCCTTACACCTCTTGAATCTCGCAAGACTTAGGGCACTTGATTCCCTTAGCTGATCTCACCCACAACTAAGAGTTGCTACGACCCAAAGTCGAAGAATTATAAACAAATCTGTCTCCTACAGATAAGTCTATTCTGTTTTTTTTTTCCGACTTAAGATAAAAATCAAGGTGTACAGGAAACTCATCTAATAACCCGGACTTATACTCCCGAAGAGCATCCTAGAAATATTAGTCACCTCACAATGACCTAACTGATTAACAGAAGAAGTTATTGCGGAATCACAAGTCTGAAACAAAGAACTGTTGTAATTATTTTTTATATCTTACCTATGGGAGATAAATCTCGAGAAAACCTTCGAGAAGATTAAAATCAATACGATAGAACAAGTAAGATCAGAATACGCAATAACAGAGAAAATAGTTAGATCTGGCTTCACGAATCCCAAATGAAGTCTTTAAGTCGTTAATCCTAATAATGGTTTTCAGAAGAACTGTAAACCTGGGTTAATGGAGAATCGACTCTAGTTTGCAACTAGGATACACGAGAGTGTCGGGATTAGGTTTCCTAGATGTTAGAGTTCTCCCTTATATAGTCTTTCAAATCAGGGTTGCTTACAATCAAACCTAAGATAACTTAGTAACAAAGCAATTGATATTCACCGTTATATGAAATCCTGATTTAAGATTCAAGTTAAGTCTGCTTAGAAAATAAGCAATCAATCTCCATCGTTATATGGTATTAGCTTGATACACATAAATAAAATATACTTATATTTAGATATGGATGAACCGTACCTAAACGTGTATAACCAGTTGGCTCAATAATAGTTAACCGAAGTTAGCCATATGAACATTTTTAGTTTAGTCATATTCATCTAACACTTCTAGATAAAATATGATGATCAATCAATCATGATAAATAATCAGATGAATCTAATTGTGCTTTAAGAGAGATGTTCAAATGTTCACTATCTCATAGAAATATCCATGAAAAATTTGAAACATATTCGGTTTGGTTTGTAGTTATACAAAGTACTTATACAAGAACCAATTCATGAACATAATGCCACGGTTTGCAAAACAAGTTCGCATACCTTATTTCATTAAAGTTCTAGGGACTTTAGTTCGCAAGCAAACCTGAGTTCATGAGTATGAATTATCATACTTACCGATTTTAGAACCTAACCACTATGTTCCCAAACTGAGTACGCGAACCACAGTTCCGGACCTAGCCTAGTCTTTTCGTTCGCAAACACTGTTCACAAACCACAGTTCCGGCCTTTTCATAGGTAAACCCGTTCGCAAACAAGAGTTTCGGACCTGAACTAGAACTTCACAGTTCGCATACTAGGTATACATACTATGTTATATCCATACATTGGTAGTAGTTCTAAAACTCTTATTTAATCATTGAAACATCCTTAGAAGATAACAACGGTAATCTTACACATACCACTAGCTTCAAGTAATTTCCAAATGATTAATTTATCAATACGAAACTTCCCAAGTTGACATCAAATAATTGTCTCACACAAATCATGTAAGATGCTCAAGGTAATTTTCACATGATCATCTTGACTTAATATTTAGTTTCCAACAAATAAATTGTCTACAAATAAACTCGTCAAGTAGATGATGAAGTTAAGCTAAAGCTAAAAAAATTCCAACACGTATTTCGAGAAATATATAAACGAGATAAACTCGGTTCGAAATTTCAAATGTGTATAACACAAGTCTATATAGATATACGACTTAGTCTCATTAGAAGATAGAATATAATAGAGTTCATTGTGATAGATAATTTTTAGTCTCCACATACCTTTTGTTGATGAAGTTCCTCCAAGCTCTTCAGTAGATCTTCTTCTTCAATTGGTGAACATCGTGAAGTCTAATTCTCAACTATACGCTTCTATCCTAATCCGAGACATAGCTATAAGTAAATTAGAATTCAAGTACATAGTTTTGATCAACTAAACTTGACAAACAAGCTTGAGATAGCAACGCTTGCGAGTTAGACAGAGCAGGGCTCTAACAATCTCCCCCTTTGTCAATTTTAATGACAAAACTATCAATACATATGGATTATAAAATAAATAAACTTTGTAACTTCTGATATATCATGCTTGATTTCCTTGGCTCTTAAAGTTCCTTGAATTTTTTGTTACTTCAAGTTCTCCATCGATTCTAAATGTGTTCAACTCATCATCATTGTTGTTGATGATCCGTAGCAATAACAATACCAAAACGAAAGTTCTCAATCATTGTTATTCAGTGTCATAGTATTATTAAATAGAATCAAAGTCCAATTGCATCACTACTTTGAAATAATACTATGGTGATATGTATCATTCCCCCTTAGTCAATACTTCCATCTTAGATTGAAATCCACTTCCCCTTACATAATGATCCGTCAACCATATGTATGTAGTGTGAACTATTAAATAATTCTCCCCCTTTTTGTCAATATAAATTGGCAAAGGTACGAAAACTATGGAATCGTAATGAATTCACAAAAGATAATTCTTGACTAAAAAGAATTCATCAAGGAGTTTATTAAGATACAAGTTAACCCCTTCAAACTCCACCGCTCTCCCCACAAACATATGGCAATTAAGAACAAGTTAATTTAAGAACTCTCCCCCATTTGATGTCATTTCAAAGAGAACAACATGAGCGACCTTACTTTTACAAGAAAAGAAGGATTTCTTTGGACATTAACAAATCACATGGACTTTTATCCAGTAAACCTCGAGTAAATTAACCACAAGAAGATCTTATTGATTAATTTAGTTGGAAATCACTCAGCATAAGAAAACTTACGGAGTAAATATAGTACTTTCGCATAATAGTGGATCAGGGAAAGATCAAAACTGCGGAATTTTCTCAAAAATCTCATTTTATCTTTTATCAATATATGTATAAAGACATAATAGACTTAACTTTTGAGCATATATAAGATAACAACATGATTCACGAACGTAAATGCATATTTATCTCATAAAAAATTTACATAATAAGAATAAATACTGCAAGTTCATCTTCCAAATAACTTAGAATTTAAATTAATAAATCTAAATACATTGCAAGATGATTAACATTGGAAATGGCTATGTGTAATCAGAGTATATGCTACACCAAACCCTAGTTATCCTTCTTAAACATAAGAATAAATTCTCATAAGAAGTTTCCTAGATATTAAGATGATATGGAGCAAGGAACCTAAACATCATCTTCATCATCATCAGAATCCATCCAAGAGGCTTGAACTTTATCCATTTCTTCCTTGAATTCGGGAAATTTCGTATCAATCACATATAATTTTTCTTGCACACATTTTACCTTGAAATTGACCTTACAAACACCCTTGTGAATTTTTTGAAGAAAACCCAAGGTGCTCAATTTTATTTTATAGAAATTGATCTTCATACGTTTGATAATACTTGGACGAACCGGTTTGGGAGTTCCAATAGAGTTTCCAACGCGAGCAATGGAATGTTCGCGACATATTTTCCCAATCAAGCATGGAAAGCCTTAATTCTTGTTGGATGAGGTCATCGAGACCATTTGAATAATAATAAATCCACAAATATCAAGACCTTGAGGACCCATTTCAAGGAAATAGACCAACTCCGAAAATTCACGACTCCACCGAGAGTTCTCGACCGTGGAGGGACAAAGATTAGAAATGCCAAGTTTACCGAAGATCCTCAAGAAAATACTAAGATCTTGGGTAGGAAACTTCCCCTCTATCCAATGAAAACTTTTGCGATAAAGACCATAAGAAATGGTTTCACAAGATGGCTTTTCTCCCTTCGGTATAGGAAGACAAAAATTACCCATGTGAATTTTGGTAATCTTTGAGATCAACTCTCTATCAACTAGAATATTTTTCCTATTTATCATAGTTATGAATACCAATTTATCAAGATTAACATCATGGATGTTAGTATAAAAGATCCTTGTACGAGTGTCAAATCCTTCACCAAGACCATTGAAGATGTTACCAAGATTATACTTCTCAAAACAAGATAAATCTTCTTTATGACCATTTTCCTTTACCAATTTCTTCTCTAGGATGAAATCCCTATTAGAATTTTTATCAAAGGTCTCACTACTAGAATTATTAACAAACACAATTCTAATAGAGTCTTGGTCACTTGATATAATCTTACTCATGAGAGTGGATACAACAACACCCTTAGAAAAACTTTTTGGTCTCTCACTATCTCCATTAGAGATTCCCATAATAACCAAAAATAGTAAATTGAGTGAAGAAGAACAAGATTGGAATCTTACTTGATGGACTTCCTTGTAGATGATTACCTACTTCACTCTTCCTTGGACCAAATTTAAGCTTTCATGGGGCTAGTACGAAAACCCTAAGACAAACCTTCACGTTCGCGGATGATATGAGGAAGAATGAAAGGTAAGCGTGTCATAACCTTTATAGATTCTTAATGGGCTTGGACACATACTGATACCGTTCCCCATGTAAAACAGAATTACACATCTTGAGAATCAAGACAAAATTCAGAAACAATGGAAATACACACTCGAAACTGGGTGAGTGATGCATACCTACTATTACTAGCAGATAAAAACTTCGTTCAGAACCCTAATTTATTTATTAATTTTCTCTTTTAATGCGGATTTTGGTTTTCCCTTTTTTCATTCTCTCGGAGATTTTTATTTTAATGAAGGTTTTAATTATTTTATTGTTTACTTCCTCGGGTGATAATAATTTAATTTTAAGATTGGGTATGCTCGCGATTATATCTCTTCATACTATTTGTAGGTGATTTAAGTTTCATCTTCTCTCATACCTTTTCTCGTAACCCTAATGTATCCTCTGGGTTTTTTACTCAAGCTGAAACAAAAATCATTGGAAATCAGTGATGTGGTTGTGTTTTATGTTTTGGTATTCTTAAGGTTTTCTTAATTCGGTGTTGTTTAGGGTTTTTCTCTTGATTTTGCATTTTGATTTTTATTTTGAAAAGAATGGGTTTCTTTATGTTTTGGATGTGGCAGGTCATATTTCATCTCAGGTATATTATCCATGAATGGCAATTCCATTTTAATAAAGCATTGCTTCTGTTCCGTAGAATGCCCTAGCATTTAGTAGTGGTGGAGATCAGTCATTAAGAGGTAAAGATGGACATGTTTAAATCTACAATTTTGGCTACCTTAATGTTTTGGATCTTCAGGTAAGGTATAAAATTGATATTTTGTCAATACAATTTATTTACTCCCTCTGTCCCAAATTAGATGAGCTGGTTGGTTTTAAATTTTGTCCCATAAATTATTGAATTATCTCTCTAATCAAGGGGATATTTCTAAAAATATCATTTAAATTGATTATTGTTATTATAAGAAATATGCATAATTTGATAGTATGTGTTTTAAATTGCTTTTCAACGGTATAAAGTTTACGAAAAATCGCAGTATGGTTTAAGAGATAAATCATTTCTATGTTTACTAGTTATTATCCATAAGGGTATAATTGTAAAAGATACTTAGACATAATCCCCTTTCCTCCTTGCCTTAAGAATTGTGCAAACTACAACTAGCTTGTCTACTTTGGGATGAAGGGAGTATTTTCTTAAGCACCTTGCTATTTCATTTTTCTTATCTTCTGTTTCTATCCTTATATAAGTACAAATACGTCATCCCCAAACACATAATAGCAACAATAACCTTATTATATCTTCTTTAGCTACTATGTATAATTACCTCTCTAATTTCATCGTCTGTATTTGAAAGTATAACTTTACAATATATCTCTGCCTCAATACCAGGTAGCAGGTTACGTGGTTGGTGGAGGACATGTACTGCATATGGTTTGTGATTTAACAATAGCTGTTGACAACGCCATTTGAAAGCCAAACAGGCCCAAAGGTACTCATTTTGCATCATCTTCTCTAATGTTGGATATTTAAAACTGATCATGGTTCTCTATGTATGTTAAAAGTTAGGATAACAAAAAAAATATGACAATGCATGATATTATAGAGAATTTTGATTAGTCGCCGCATGTTTTTCTATAAGCGTATCTCCAGACCATAAACTTATTTTCCTCCTATAGGCATTTTAATTCTAATATCATCAATTCATTATACAACACTTGATGCATAACATTGAAAAAAAATTAAAATTAGTCATCGGATTTTTCTGACCGTTTCACTAATCTTCTACAGTGGTATGCTTCATAGGAGGTGGATTTAGATATCGCCAACTTTCAAAATTGAAATAGGATTTTGAAACCTTATGTAAGACATACTTGCCTCGCTTCTTTTTTTTTTTTTTTTTTTGTATATTTCCATGGAGTATACTTCTATGTATACAGCGTATATATGCTTAATTTGACTTTACTTTTCACATGTAAATTTTAAATTATATTATCATTCTAGCTTCCCTGTCTGATCTCCATATTTTATTTGTTTTTTTACTTTATGCTAGTGCCAGTATCACCGCGCCCTTGATATAGGTTTCAATCATTCACTTAGAAACAAGTGGTAATTAAATAATTGTCCCTTATTTTGATGGGTTTCATAAATACACTTATCACACTGTAAATATATCTCTTTCCATCTATAAGTCCATCAGGGGTCCATTAACATTTTTTTTGTTTCCATATTTACCCACCTCACACAAAATCGCTTTCATTCATTTCTTTCCAGATCTAATTCTTTTTTCTCCATCTACTACCTCCCCCGCCATCACCAAAGCTACAACCACTTCACTTCTCCATCGTTGCTACCAGAGTACTACCACCATCTCTTATGCCACCACCGCAACCAACACCATTAGAACCACCATATCCACCGTCACAACCATCATCATGTTTTCTTCACTTCCTAATCAATTGATTAGATCGATTTTCACCCAAGTCAGTTTCTGCCGCCATGAGTAAATTGAATCCACCATCTCACCACCACCTCCTAAATTGATTATAGATCGATTTTCCATTTTTTTAGCTGCAGAAATTCAATATGGAGACGAATCGGCGAGAACCTAATTTTCAAATCCCAATATTGGTCATTAGAAACATCAGATTCATTCTAATTTCAATTGATTTCAGCTTGAAGAACCCGAAGTCGATGATAACGATGTGTATCAATTAGGAAGAGACGATGAGAATCTTCATCCATAAGTGGATCTGAAGATTCAATCATGATAAACAAATTAAAAGATAAGTTTGATCTCTTACTATTATTCTAAGTAGTAGCCTAAATTTGATATTGGTTTTGATTTTTTGGTGTTGATTCAACATGATTTCTTTGTATTATTTCGATTTTAGTTGAGCTCTTGATTGTGATTCATTTCTGAAACAAGCAAATGAAGTTTGTTTGTTTGTTTGTTTGTACTAGTGAGGTTGGTGGTGCTGATGGTGATAGAAGCATCGGGTATTGGTGTTGTTGTTGTTATGGTGGTGGTGGTGGAAGGTGGCGGAAGATGTTGTTACAACGGTGGCGGTGAATGTTTGTTGCACTGCATGTGATGGTGGTGCCTTTTATTGTATTAGTGAGGGTGGTGGCGTATTTTTGATGGGATAAACTCTTGTTGTTTACACCATTTTTTATGCGATCAACTAGTGTTGTTGGTATTGTTATTGTTGTTGTTGTTGTTGTGTTATTGGTAATGGAAGGTGGTGGAAGGTGTAGTTACAACAATGGAGGTGGATGTTTGTTGCACTGCAGGTGATGGTGGTGGTTTTTATTATAGTGTGAGGGTGGTGGCGCATTTTTTAAGGGATCAACTACTGTTGTTGAAACCTCTTATGGGATCAACTCTTGTTGTTGACACCATTTTTATGGGGTCAACTATTGTTGTCGATCCCATTTATGGAATCAACTCATATTGTTGACAACATTAGTATAGTCATGCTTGTAGTTCAAATCATGTTTGTTTAAAAAATTAGATACTTTATAGTACGAGTACCTAAAATGCTCTTCACATTACGTATTGCCTCTCTTACATCAACATTATAAACACTAGTGTGCTTATGGATTTCGTTTTTTGTAGTTTTTGAAAGTGTTAGTTGATGGGAGTGGTAGTGGTTGTGTGGTGCTGGTAGTGGTGATGTTGGATTGGTGGTAATGTTGGAATTTGGTGATTTTACTGGTTTGTGTATTGTTGTTTGACTGATGGTACTGGTTGTGTCTTTGGATTTTATAGATGTAAAGTTCTTCAAATGTTGAATTTGTGGTGGTACCATGACTGACTCCACGTCAGATGATGCGTGTTCGACTCACACCAAGTTCACTCATTCCTATATGTGTATCAAAGATGGTTGTTGTAGAAATTTGTGATACTCTTGTGTTTCTTAAGGATATGTCAGTTTGCAGGTTCCAGATTCCAGGTTTTTTGGTTTTTACAGGAAACAGACTTATATAAATGGTATCAACTATAACTGTTAATCCCATTTTTTGTGGATCAACATCCATTGTTGATGATGTTGATCCCACTTAATGGGATCAACTTCAATTGTTGATACCACTTACAGGGATCAACTTTGGTTGTTGAAACTATAATCTGGAAACATTGTTCATGGGTTCCATCTTTTTGTATCAACTTTGGTTGTTGAATCCATTCACTTGGATCAACTTCGAATGTTGACGCACAAACAAAACTGCAATATGTATTAGTAAAGTTATTTTTTAACTTTTAATTTTTTAATCAACTTCAGTTGTTGACATCTAATTTTGATGGCGGCGGCGGTGGTGGCGACAACAGCGTTGACAGCATCGTGAATGATGGTGGTGGTGATGGAATATCAATGGCGGTGGAAGAATAATAGTGGTGGTTTTAGTTAGTAAGTGGTGGTGGTGGTGGTGGAGTGGTGGTGGCGGCAGTGGTGGATGTGAAGTAATAGAGAAAGAAATTTGTTAAGGGATAAGGTTTATAAATGATAAATAATATTATAAGTGAGGGTATTAAGGTAGCCTATTTCTTAATGGATAAAGTTTTTAAATGATAAGGATAAATTCATTGTTTTATAAGGGTATAATTATTGGATGTCAAAACTAGGAGTATTTAATTAATATACCCTAGAAACAACGATGTAATTGATGTATACAAGTCATTTCAGAAGGTTAGCGTTGTTTTAGATATATGCATCTCTTTCTTACATAGTAGAGCTTTATACTTTGAAATTGAAGGACAATGGGTTGACCGTTCAACTTGTTTTCCAAAATACCCTTATAAAATAGGCATATGACAGTATATCCTAACCAAAGTTAAATAGTTTACCTAGCTACACACGGACATTTCATCAAACATCATCACGAGAGAGAAGAAGAACTGGAGAACTCACACAGCCGTTGGGAATGATTTCTTTTCATCATCAACAAATCCAATTAGTTTTTATAGCTTCAATATAAATTTTTTTTACACATATCACACTACTCAGAGTTTCAGTTTCA
Source organism: Papaver somniferum (assembly GCF_003573695.1). Lineage (NCBI taxonomy): Eukaryota > Viridiplantae > Streptophyta > Magnoliopsida > Ranunculales > Papaveraceae > Papaver > Papaver somniferum. Next base: position 151,370,385 of record NC_039364.1, on the reverse strand, counting down.
GTTTGAATTGTTTTAATTATGCACTCATTGATCCATATCCGTGAAGACGTAAAGGAAATCCTATATTTTGATTTCTTTTGGTTCACTTTTAACTTCGATGGGTGCTGTTGTAATGAGCACTAACTTTTTATGCGTATAATCGGTGTTGTGCATACGGCTGAAAATTTGGTTCATCTTAAATCCAACAATGGGTGCTGCTGTTCCACACCCCAATCTTTCTATTGTACTTCAAATTTTTTTTCCAAATTTGAGTGTACTATGGATAGATTTCCTTCTCAAGTAAGATTTAATTCAGTGAAGATTGGTAAAACATCTTCTTCAATCGAAGGGAGCTTGACTATCGTCTTGTGTATCGGTGTTCCAGTTCCTGAAACGAGAGGAAATCTAAAAAACAAATATTTCGCAAAAAAGGAAGACTTCGTTTGAATGCGATAAGATGAAATAGATGATGAAATTTTTGAAAATGTTGAGTAATTAAACTATAAATGTTAGTCAATTGGCAGTCAAGGGCTTTGGTGAAATAAAAATGTCAAACTAACAATCCTCTAACGGTCTTTGGTTAGTCTACGACCCTATTGCATCAACGACATGTTCTACGACCCATACCCTAATTAAGCCATAAACATATGATCCTTTTACAAAATATCTCTTAACTAAATACCCCTAAGAGTTAGATGCTAGTGAATTATTCCTCCGAGGAGAAGGTGCTGCTTTGGAGACTAATTCATTAAATGAAGGTAATCATAGACATTTTGTGATTATATCATCATTCTGTTAGTATAAATAAGAATGATCCGAAAAGATTGATTCAAAGATAAATATTTAGGAAGAGAAAATACATGTAAAGGTTATCTGATTCATACTTTTAGTATTCAGTTTGTAGCGCTCGTGAAATGACAATCAGTTTTTCTGATTGCTGAAGTTTCACGTTATCTTTAGCAGGGGGTAGATGAGGTTTAGGGGCGCTTATATAACTGAACTTGACAAGTGCGCAGAGGGTAGATGGTGTTTAGGGGGCTTATATAACTGAACTTGACAAGAGCTCTTATTGCAAGTTTTCCAACAAATGAGAAGTATAGAACTAGGTGAATGGGGACATATGGCTTGGTAGCTACCATAGTTGAGCCTTAATTTTCCCCAAGTTGAGCCGTACATTGATCTATTACTTAAGTAAGATTTGTGTGTGTTCTATTTTGTGGTGGTTCTTATGCAGGCGCACCCCAAACTCGGAGGCGGATTGTTTTACTACCATGGCTTAGTAGTTACTGTTGGGTGCAATAATAAAAAATAAGAAAAAATCAAATAAACAAAAGTTATTGATACTTAGATTTTTTATAATGGAAGTGATTGCTTTGACGAAACGGACGAGCTCCCCATATCTCCGCAACACTAATAAGGCAAAACTTTGGAAAACAAAGTGAGTCACGTGTTCAACATGTTGTCCTTAAGACATTAGCGCCCGGCTACACTCAAGGGATAAAACACGCTACTACACCTACTACTAGCATATGCAGTAGATGCTCAACTTGAGATTGGAAACTCCGAAAAACCCGTAAGGAAAATCGCGAACGCTAAAGAAAACAATATAAAATATTTTTCCCTTGGGGGTCTCTCTAAAATATAGAGAAACCCCTTTACCATTGGTTTTACAGAAGCAGAGAATTTGTTTATATAATGGAATAATACCACTTCAGAAGAGGAAATTCCCGATGTGAGACTAAAAAGGGTTTTCCATTCATAAGAGAAAACAATAATTAATTTTGTTTAGTTAAAGGTTTAAAATAAAATAAAATAAAATACATAAAGTTTTCTAACAATCCCCCACATGAATGTAAACCTCGGTAAAACATGAAAAACACAGATAAATACTGGTAAATCAACACCCCAATCTCCACGTCCCGGCCTGATCGAACAGACATACAGACCGTTTGTGTGTTGAAATCATACTAGTCATTTCAATGTCCTCTCCCTCACACAAAAGTGTGTTGACCCCAGGGTCATACTATGGATTGCATAAATCATAATAGTATAGAGAGCTTTCATCTTTAGTTTCTCACACGTGAGACTAAAGGTTTCTTTCACCAAAGTGAAAAAGAATGAACTTCTTCTGCAAGTATACAAGAAATCTATTTTTCTATCCCAGCGAACAATCAGATTTTACTTTGCGTGATGGTGCATCAAAACGTAACTCAGGAATGTCAGGGTATGGTTTTGTTGGGAGATATTCAAATGGTGAATGTATTGTTGCTATGGCAGGAGGCTTGGGGGTAGTACAAACTACTTTGCAGAAGTTATAGCGTTGTTGTGTGCTGAAGAATGGGATATCAAGAATGGCAAACTGGAGGTTATATTTAGAATAGACTCAAAAGCAGTTATTACAGCATTTTCATCAGGGAATATTCCACGGTTTACAATCACAAGATGGAACAAAATTATTGAATGTTTGCTGTCATGGATTTTTATTCACAGTTACAGAGAAGTAAACTTCTCTGCAGATTCTATGGCTAAAAAGGGGGCAAATATGGCAAGAGGAGAAAGATTACTCTTCACAGTGAGACCTCCATTCTTACACAATATGGAAGTTGAGTTTCAGCCTTATTATAGATTTTGCTAAAAGAATGCTCAAAACTAGTCTTATTCAGTTTTTTCTGTAAGGAAGTAATGTAATCAGTTTATAAAATGGCCAATTAAGCCTAATGGGCTCTGGTTGTATTTGTTGAACATTTTTGATTAATAAAATTTATATTACTGAGAAAAAAAAAGTGAAAAATGAACTAGTGAACCCTTGGTGACCCTTAGGTCCTAAGTTCCAGTAATACTAAAACCATCAAAACAAAAATCACATAAAAAACGCAGGAAATACCATTTTAGGCATAGGTGTCCATGAGGTATTGAACCTTTGCTTAGTGAGATATTACCGGAACTACTCGCTAGAGACAGTGAACTATGTCTTGAACTGCTAGTGTTTGATATAATTCGCGATAACAACCACAGATGATATCTCCAAGATTGCTGCCAAGCTCGTGCCGTTTTGTCCAATTTGGCCCTAGACATATCATGTTTCTCAGAATGCTCTAGACAATCAAAGCTCATATTCTCATAGGAAACAGCCCCAATTTCTCATTCAGATAGGTGAGTTTCCATAAAGAGTATTACCGCTACACCCCACTTTAATCTTAAATTGAAAGTATAGAAATCATTAAAACTTCTTAAAAGTCATCCTTCACATGCAGTCACACTGTCACGTCTACACCATGGGAAAGGACAGAGAATTAAATTCTCTGATAGTGTTTACCTTTACCCACCACAAACTAGTTATCTCATTTGAAACCTTGATCTTGGGATCTCCAGTCAGCAAGGTTGAGTATCCTTCATGGCAAGTTTAATTTATGAGCTTTATCCCCATCCCCCTCGATGCATTTTTAACTATCTCTTTATACAAACTAAAAATACGAGGGTACCCAAATATACCTCAATCTAAAACTTTTCCACCTATAAGTCCTTTCCCCGAAAGTGTTTGTCTATGGACTGAGTCGAGACAATACAACAAATCGGTTCACACTTCGTGTGATCGTCTATGGATACAAGATCGAGACAATGCAACAACGAAGTATGTTTACTTAATAATAGGTTCGACCTTAACCAAACACAACAGGATTACTATTAAGTAAATATGAATTAACGTTTGTGTAATTTACTTTAAATTATAATAACAACTATTATAACTGCGGAAGATAAAAGTAATTGACACATCAAGATTTTGTTAACGAGGAAACCGCAAATGCAGAAAAACCCCGGTATCTTGTCCAGAATTGAATACTCTCAGGATTAAGCCACTATACAAAATCAAACCAACTTCGTGTAGTTGAGACCAAGCAACTAAACATATAGTTCACCTAGTTCCGTCTGTATTCCCACGCCTCCAACTTGTAATAAGTCACGTACTTGGAACAATTCCTTTGGTTCGTATTCCAAACAGTAAAGAAACAACAAATCTGTTTGGTATCAACTCTTTTCAACCAAGTGATGTGAGTTCGACAAAAGGCTCTTCCGTTTATCCCATTAAACTCCTTTGTCAGGTTCTTAGATCTATCTACTAACAATTATCGAAGTAATCGTCTAGATTTTGCAATCAATACTTTTAATCACAAAGAATCATATTTATGTCAATATACACAACTAATCAATCCAATCTACCACAAGGATAAACCGATTATAGTTGGATCCTCTTTTACCGAAACAAGTATTGTGCACACCAAAGATTATGAACCCAAATCAGAAATCTTCAAAGTCTTCTTTGTCTTCAAATCTTCTTAGATATTCAATAAACACCTGCACACAATCAACTTGAATCTCTTGTGACCAATCACGTACAGAACGGAGTCTGTTAACAATGGATTATCACAAGACGTCTTTAGATCTACAAACAGTCTAAAGATCCCCGTCAAAACTTCGATCTAGTTTGAGTAAATCTTATATCAGAAGAGAAGATTCTCAAGCATAAACAAAATAGGTGCAATCAAAGTTCAACCACAGTTATTCAATCAAATCAATCGAAAACAAAAGATAAACCGCAATTATCTAGTTTCCCACCAACGATACTAATAGAGCTTCTCAATCCCAAAGAAGTCTTTAAACCGAGCGGTCGTAAGAGATTTCGCCTTATTAGGTTACTTTCCTCTCCGAATAGGCGGCTCTACCAGTAACAACACAACTGAGGTAGTTTAGCTGGCTCTGAGGATTAGTTTGCTAGAAATGCAAACTTTGATATTTATAGACCAAGGAAGTTTGGGCACCAAGGAATTTCCAAAATCGAAAATATTCTCAAGATATGCAATATATTCCAAATTCGGTTTCCATAATTCCTGGAAATGCTTTGTCCGAACATTGACCGAAAATCTCTTAGAAAATCTCCAACTAGTAAATGTAATTACTAATTTTCATTTTCCAAAAATAAAATTAAAAACCTTAATTAAAATATTCTCAACTTATTTTTCGATCCTGAGATTTTCCTTTAGCTATTAAGGAATATATTTGAACAATTAAAGATAAGAGTTACTGCACATGTTCAAAGTATGTCGACATCTTTAATTTGTAAGTCAAGTCCTCTTTCATACTTACAATCTTGAAACCGATTTGCCACACTTCCAAACAAGTTTAGAGTTGGTTCATCTGACTTTAAAGAACTATGTGATTGATTAAAAACACTCAATCACAAATCATGGGTTTCATAGTTCTACCAAAACAAGTTTTGGTTGTACCTCCATGTGAGTACTGTGCATAGTCACACTAGCTTTCCAAAAATTCGGTTGACTAGGTACTAGGATTGGTTCCCCACATACTTATGGTAACTACTTGTATTTGTTGCACATGTCCATAGGATCGGTTCCCCTTTCACTAAAAACTTGTTGCTCATGTTCATAGGATCAGTTTCCCTTTCTACTAAAAACTTGTTGCACCTTATACAAGGATCGATTCCCCTCTTGTGATCGGTTGCACCTCTTCATAGGGTCGGTTCCCCTTTGCCTAGAGTTGGTCATACCAATAACACTAAATCGATCATACCATCTCAAGTGATTACTTGAGATCGGTTTCACTAATAAAATTCATACCTATACAAAAGTCAGGCCTTTGTGAATAGTTTTACCAAGAACATAAACAAGTCATGAGCGGTTATATTAATCACATATATTGGTAGTTCAAAAGATATGCAATGAATAAGAATACCAATAAAGCCTAGCGATTTCCCTTTCGATTCACAAAAAAATATTCATGAATTTACTTCCTTTAAACAAATGTAAAACATCGTTTCCTAGGATGAAATCTTCACCTTATACCCATACATAATCACAATAGCATTCAAACGATTATGTCGATGTATTATATACAAAGTTTAATGGTTAAGCAATAAACCTCGTATTGTATTCCTTAATACTATGTATAACTAGAGTATAATCATTCATGCTTCGCAGTTATGTTTTCAATATGCATGACTTGAAAGATACGTTGGGGAATGAAACATTTCAAGTCAAATATCACTAACCTCAAGTCGAAGGATGATGTTGTCGTTGTAGCTCTTCACTTCTTCAAGTCTTCGCAATAATTGTAATGTCTCATATCCTAATACTTTCAAGCTAACTTATACGAAGTTGACTCTAGTACATAATCAAGCGACTCTTTAAATGAGTTTTGGCTCACTAAAATATGACAACCAAACTTGACATACCAACGCTTGGTGGGTTCAACCGAGCGATGCTCTAAAAATCTCCCCCTTTGTCAATTTTAGTGACAAAACTCTTACATCATATGGATAAACAAATTACAAGAATTCATTACACATACGCTTGATTCCGGAATTCAACAGTACAATAACCTGTATACATTCAATCCATAAATGACATTGTTGACATTATAATAACAAAGCTAATACTCTCCCTAAAGGTGAGATAGGTAGGTTTTATATATCCACACGTCTTTGTCATTCCTTTGTAGTTCATATAACTACAAGTATCATATGATATGTTACTCACCTTTAGTCTATGCTTTTACTCTTTCGTTAGATAAACGTCTAAGCACCAATGTCCTTTCCCTTAGTGATACCAATAAACATAAATCAATACCAGTATTACTTGTTTACTCCATATATTTCTCCCCCTTTTTGTCAGAAAATGACAAAGAAACTAAAAAATAAAGGAAAACCCGAAAGGATCTTACAAATCTCAATAGACTTGCAACCTATAGAGTTAAGCACGAGGGTTCCACACACCATTTATAATCAATATCAAAACTGAAACTACAAAGTAATTTTGTTTTGATATGTAACCAAGGAAACAATTTCCCGTAGAAATTTTCCCTAATAGTTTAGCAAACCAAAAATCGACTAAGCACCTTAGTTTCTTTTCTTAACCGATTGTACAAATACAATCGCTTATTCGATAAGACCAAAGAAAAGATAACTTTCTTTTTCTCACCAGGTTCTAATTATCCATATAACTTAGACCTTTAACTTTTAAACAAGACAAGTACTAGGTTAGTTAACTAGCATTTCTTGTTAAGGAATTCTATTAGACTTGAATAACTAAAACATCCACTTTGATAAGTCTAACTAAGATCAGAATTAACTTAGTTTCTCTTATCCAGAATCGAATTGGACTAAACAATTCATCCCGAAAACATTTTCTTTCATTAAGCCATAAACAATTCATACAAACTAAATAAATCAACTTGCATAATTATTCACCTCAACTGGAAGCAATTGAAACAACATAGACATTAAAGCACTGCAACTGCACCGAAATTTTGTAAGCCTAAACGATTGACACCAAACAATAAAGCAAGATAACAATAGTTTTTCTTAACCGGAACCGATTGAATCACACACACATCCATACATAAATAATGGAATAAAACATCAATTGTACCGAACTTTTGTTAAGCAAAATCAATAAATATACGCAATAAAATCAGGCTTTTCTTAAACATGAAAACAATTAACTAACAAGATTGTTACCTCAAATTTCGCATCCTCTTCTCCAATATGTTTGCATCTTCTTCTAGGGAGAATTGATATTGAAATATCATTATTTTGTCATCCTTATGCAAAACAAAAGAATAACAACAACCAACCTTTACCAGAGAAAGGTTGAAAACCGGTTTTTAACTATTGCAAGCAAAAGTTGAAAACCCCGAAACACATATGCTTTTATGCTAAACCAAACTATTCAACATATTGTAACTTTTTCACATATTGTTTCAATCATAACCCCTCATGATCCTTTGATAAATCCTACCAACATGTGCTAGAACTTAATCCTGCTAAATCAAAAAGTCACCCAAACCAAAAGGGTTCACACCATATGAGATCGAATATTAAGGTTATGAAGACCGAAAACATACATCTCATAAATAAATTTGCAATACACCATAAATATTAAACATGAAATGAAGTGTTTAAATTACCTCAATCTTGTAGGAAATTGAATTAAGAAACCAATGCAACAACAATGAGGTCATTCCGAGTTCGGACGAAGGAGTTATAGGAAAAACAGTTTTACACTCCTTCGTATTGCACCTCTTACTAGGATCAGTACCCATGTGTTGCTAGTGAAGGATCACAATACTAAACTGTTTTTGACATAACTTTTGCATACGATGTCCAAATTTAGTGATTTTTTGCTCCTTTTAACCATAAAAACAAGAGATACACATATATAATCAGTAGATATCAACATCATAAACTTAAAATTACCATTTCTATCAAAACCTCAAATATAGATAGAGAAAGTATGAGTATAGAAGAAAAAATTCATGAGTGACTAAGACAGAATCATCATTCTTAACCTCTTGCTTGGTTTGTTTTCTCTTGTTCCATCTCTTTTTTTCTTCTTTGACTCGTGATGAAGAGTGTCATTATCACAACCTTCACTAGTACAAGATATTTCAGACATGATGTCTTTCTTTAGTCTTTCAAGAAGACTCTTATAATTATTGTCAACAACAATTAACTGTTGAGAGTCATTCTTGTGACTAACTTTTGATCCCTTCTTGGCTATGGAGGAATTCAGGACCCATTTAGAGATGGGTTTCGCAGGGGTGGCTTTCTCCTTCATATCATTAGGACAATTGTCCTTTTGAATACTTTGCGAAACATCCTTTGTCCAATTCGGAACATCAGATCTTTTTTTTTGCATTTAAAAATTCATCTCTCTTTCTATAATTGGGTTTTTTATGAAATGACCTTGTCGAGTGAAATGCAAAATTTGAACTATCATTTTAATAATTCTTTTGTCTAAACTTAGGGAAATACCGATCTGAGTTCCTTTGGGGAGAAATTTTAGCCAATTCGTTTGATACACAAGAAAGTGCATCTTGCATCTTACGAACTTTGCATCCCCATTGCAAGTGTCATTTAGTATAACAATAATAACAATGCTTAGTATAAACATACGAAGTATGAGTTTTAGTGTTACCTTTTTGTGGATCCTCTTGCATTGGAGCTCGATGAGTTTTCTTCTTCTTCTTCTTATCCTTGATCAACGTTGTTGCTTTCTTGACATTGGCAGAAATGCCTTCTTTGATTACTGCTGGTTGAACACAATTCTTAGGCTTGACATACTTTTCTTCTTTACAAGAAATAGGAGCATCTTTGTCATCAGTGGAAACCTTTGATTGAGAAGAATTTGTAGCTTTAACAAATTTTACCTCTTTGCTAATATTTGAAGCATCTATTCCCTTATAGCCAATCCTCATGTATCACGGTGATTTCTACTTGCTTCTAACATTGAGGTTAACTTGTTTGAGCTTTCATTGGATTTTTTCAGTTCCAAATTTTATTCTTCCAACGTCTTGATTTTATCAAGAGCACCAGGTAGATCAGCCTCAAGGCCTTTTTCTCGTGGGAGATATTCACCTTCTTTCTCTTTAAAGCTCTTTTGTTGAGAGTTAATCCTTGCATCATAATCGACAAGTTTTTCTTCCAACAATTTTACTTTTTCAAGAGCGGCATCGCGATCTTTCTCTAAAGGGTTATTTTGTTTTTGGTACTCAGGTTTTGTCCAAGTTTTGAGTTTGGTCTAACATTTGTCCAGCTTGGTGTTTGGTACCTGGAAAATACGTTGACTTGCATTGACTCATTTTAATTTTGACTTCCGTTTAATAATTATTAAAAATGTGAAATAAATTTTAATTATTAGTCTAAGATACTGTTATACCCTTTCACTTTACCAAACAGTCTCTAAAAACCTAATTTATTTTCTACTTCATCTTGTTACGCCTCCCCGTGAACCATCTTCATATCCTGGTGCTGAAATCGAGAGATGATGAGCGACGAAACTGCAGAAGGGTGTGATGAAATTAGTTCGAGAAATAGAAGATTCAGATGAAGTCTGTAGAGGGGTCGATCTGTGCAGAAAAGATTGAATCTAAAAGTTGCTGAGATGAAGCTGCTACTGATGATATTAATTCGATGAGGTTTTGATGATGAAATTGGTTAGGGTTTTGTTGCGAACAAGAAATCAATGTCGAAACCGAAGCTGTTGTTAATCGATATTGTGAATTTGTTATGGGATTTTAGCTCTGGAACGTTGAGGAGAAGAATTAGGGTTCGAAACTACAAGAGCTTCGTTCTGTTAGCAGTAGAATGACAGAGAAGAAGGAGAATTGAAGATTGGTTTTCCTCATATTTGAGTTCTAAGCGAAATTGAAGTGTTCGTAGGGGTTTTATTTGAATCAGTTTTGAAAAGAAATTGTTGATGTTCATGGCCCGAGTCGCTGACGCAGGTTGATTGATATATGGTCTTGATCGAGATGCAATTGGCATTTGTTGATATCAATTTTTGGATTTTTAGCAATGGACTGAAATTAGGGTTTTCATCAGTAAAAGATGAATTTAGGGGTTGTGTCAATTGATTCTGATTTCACAACAAGGAAGTGGAGATGCTCTTGTGATTTTAGGGTTTTCGATGTATTAATGATCTTATGGTTGAACGATAGTGAAGAATTGATGTTCGTTTGGTCAAACGGGTAAGGTAAATCTGAATTTGGTGGAATTGATTCAAAAAATCAATTAGGTGAATCTGAAGTTGGCGAAGGGAAGTTAGTTCTCTAACCGGAGATAGAGAAAATGGTGAAGAGGAGTTATATAATTGTGTAAATATGTGTGAAGTCAAGGGTATATTGGTATATTTTTTTTAGTTATTAGAATTTATTTAATGTATTTTATAATTACTAAACAGAAGTCAACATTTAACGTGGTCAACCGGGGTCAACGTCTTTTCCAAGTACCAAACACCAAGCTGGACAAATGTTATACCAAACTCAAAACTTGGACAAAACCTAAGTACCAAAAACAAAATAACCCTTCTCTAAAAGTTCCGCTCGAGAAAGACTAGCACATACTTTTTATTTAAGACTTTGTATTTGTTGTGAGAATTGTTCTTTCAGCAAGTTATGATCTCCATCGAGATTTTGAAACTTTAAGGTTAAATCTCGTTCTCTTTCAAGTGCTGAAAGAAGTTCATTAGAACAAATAAGAAATTGTTTGCCCAATTCCTTTAGTTCAGATGTTTTTACACTTGATCTTTCATCAGAAATCTCAAGCATATAACTCAAAAAATTCTCGTTATCAAGAAGACATTTTTCAGAGTCTGAATCATTGATTTCGAATACGGGGATTAACTTAGTCTCGTCTAGAGAATATTCAGACTTATTCTCAAAAGAGCAAGTAGAACTTGATGAAGAAGCTCCTTTTAAGCATTTCTTAATATCAAAACTTTCAACGTCTTGAGATACGTTAACTGAGTCTTTCTTTATTTTTCGCTCTCGCTTAACTTTACTTTGAATCATGTCTTATAGGTTGGATTGCATCAAACACAGATTGTTAGATCTTTTTGTGTTTGCCTGCTCTGATACCAATTGAAAAGACGAGGGTACCCAAATATACCTCAATCTAAAAATTTTCCACCTATAAGTCCTTTCTCCGAAAATGATTGTCTATGTATTGAGTCGATACAATACAACTAATCGGTTCACACTTCGTGTGATCGTCTATGGATACAAGATCGAGACAGTGCAACAACGAAGTATGTTTACTTGATAAGAGGATCGGACTTAACCAAACACAATAGGATTACTATCAAGTAAATATGAATTAATGTTTGTGTAATTTACTTTAAATTATAATAACAACAATTTTAATTGCGGAAAATAAAAGTAAATGACACAACAATATTTTGTTAACGAGGAAACCGCAAATGCAGAAAAACCCCAGGACCTTATCCAGAATTGAATACTCTCAGGATTAAGCCGCTATACAAAATCAAACCAACTTCGTATAGTTGAAACCAAGCAACTAAACCTATAGCCTAGTTCCGTCTGTATTCCCATGCCTCCAACTTGTAATAAGTTACGTACTTGGAACAATTCCTTTGGTTCGTATTCCAAACAGTAAAGGAACAACAAATCTGTTTGGTATCAACTCTTTTCAACCAAGTGATGTGAGTTCGAGAAAAGTCTCTTCCGTTTATCCCGACAAACTTCTTTGTCAGGTTCTTAGATCTATCTACTAACAATTACCGAAGTAATCGTCTAGATTTTGCAATCAATATTTTTAATCACAAAGAATCGTATTGATGCTAATCTACACAACTAATCAATCCAATATACCAAAAGGATAATCCGATTATAGTTGGATCATCTTTTACCGAAACAAGTATTGTGCACACCAAAGATTATGAACCCAAATCACAAATCTTCAAAGTCTTATTTATCTTCAAATCTTCTTAGATCTTCAATAAACACCTGCACATAATCAACTTGAATCTCTTGTGATCAATCACGCACAGAACGGAGTCTGTTAACAATGGATTATCACAATACGTCTTTAGATCTACAAACAGTCTAAATATCCCCGTCGAAACTTCGATCTAGTTTGAGTGAATCTTATATCATAAGAGAAGATTCTCAAGCATAAAAAAACTAGGTGCAATCAAGGTTCAACCACCGTTAGTCAATCAAATCAATCTAAAACAAAAGATAAACCGCAATTATCTAGTTTCCCACCAATGGTACTAATAGAGCTTCTCAATACCAAAGAAGTCTTTAAACCGAGCGGCCGTAAGAGATTTCACATAATTAGATTACTTTCCTCTCCGAATAGGCGGCTCCACCAGTAACAACACAACTGAGGTAGTTTTGCTGGCTCTGAGGATTAGTTTGCTAGAAATACAAACTTTGATATTTATAGACTAAGGAAGTTTGGACAACAAGGAATTTCCAAAACCGAAAATATTCTCAAGATATGCAATATATTCCAAATTCGGTTTCCATAATTCCTGGAAATGCTTTGTCCAAACATTGACCGAAAATCTCTTAGAAAATCTCCAACTAGTAAATGCACATTACTAATTTTCATTTTCGAAAAATAAAATTAAAAACCTTAATTAAAAGATTCTCAACTTATTTTTCGATCCTGAGATTTTCCTTTAGCTATTAAAGAATATCTTTGAACAATTAAAGATAAACGTTACTGCACATCTTCAAAGTATATCGACATCTTTACTTTGAAAGTCCTCTTTCATACTTACAATCTTGAAACCGATTTTCCACACTTCCAAAAAAGTTTAGAATTGGTTCATCTGACTTTAAAGAACTATGTGATTGATTAAAAACGCTCAATCACAAATCATGGGTTTCATGGTTCTACCAAAACAAGTTTTGGTTGTACCTCCATGTGAGTAGTGTGCATAGTCACACTAGCTTTCCAAAAATTCGGTTGACTAGGTACTAGGATTGGTTCCCCACATACTTATGGTAACTACTTGTATTTGTTGCACATGTCCATAGGATCGGTTCCCCTTTCACTAAAAAATTGTTGCTCATGTTCATAGGATCGGTTCCCCTTTCTACTAAAAACTTGTTGCACCTTATACAAGGATAGATTCCCCTCTTGTGATCGGTTGCACCTCTTCATAGGGTCGGTTCCCCTTTGCCTAGAGTTGGTCATACCAATAATACTAAATCGATCATACCATCTCAGGTGATTACTTAAGATCGGTTTCACTAATAAAAGTCATACCTATACAAAAGTCAGGCCTTTGTGAATAGTTTTACCAAGAACATAAACAAGTCATGAGCGGTTATACTAATCACATATATTGGTAGTTCAAAAGATATGCAATGAATAAGAATACCAATAAAGCCTAGCGATTTCCCTTTCGATTCACAAAAAAATATTCATGAATTTACTTCCTTTAAACAAATGTAAAACATTGTTTCCTAGGATGAAATCTTCACGTTATACCCATACATAATGACAACAGCATTCAAACGATTATGTTGATGCCTTATATACAAAGTTTAATGGTTACGCAATAAACCTCGTATTGTATTCCTTAATACTATGTCTAACTAGAGTATCATACACAGCTTCACAGTTATGTTTTCAATATGCATGACTTGAAAGATATGTTAGGGAATGAAACAGTTCAAGACAAATATCACTAGCCTCAAGTGTAAGGATGATGTTGTCGTTGTAGCTCCTTACTTCTTCACTTCTTCAAGTCTTCGTAATACTTATAATGTCTCATATCCCAATACTTTCAATCTAACCTATACGATGTTGACTGTAGTACATAATCAGGCGACTTTTTAAATGAGTTTTGGCTCACTAAAATATGACAACCAAACTTGACATACCAACGTTTGGTGGGTTCAACCGAGCTATGCTCTAATACAAACCTTTCATCAAAGGTTGTGCGATATTCTCCCTGGACTTTATCCAATCAACGGAAATAACGCTGACACAATGTATAGATATAGCTGGCACGGGCCTATGCCAGAGAGGAATGTCTTCTAAAAAGCATCTTAGGAACTCGGCCCCCTGTCGTGCTTTATCTAACGCAATAGTCTCAAATTCCATAATGAATTGGGCAATATATGTATGTTTGGAAATCTTCCAAAAACAAACCTTCCTGCTTGTAGACTTAGACTCCTCTGAGTCAACTATCCAGTTTGCATCACAAAGTCCCTCAAGGACAATAAGATACCTTTCATAAATCAAACAAAAGGTAATAGAGTATTTTATGTACCACAATACTCTACTAAGTGCATCCCAATGCTCTTGCTCTGGACTACAAGTATATCTACTTAACTTACTCACAATATAGGCAATGTCTGGGCTCTTACAGTTCATTAAATTCATCAGACATCCTATAACTCTTGAGTATTCAAGTTAAGATACTCCATTACCCTTATTTTTCTTGAGTCTACAAGAATAATCGTACGAGGTACAAGCATGGTTACAATCAGACTGATTGTATCTCTTATGCACAAACTAAACAATATGAGAATGACTAAGACCATAAATTTTAGATTATCTTCTAATCATCATCCCTAAGATTACATCAACATGGCCTAAGTTTTTCAATTAAATTTTCTCATTCAACGCATGTTTTTAGTGGAACTAATCACATTTATGTTTGTATCAAGCATATCATCAACATACAAGCATACAATCACACAGGCATCCTTAACAAGTTACTTGTAAATATACTTGTCAGATTCATTTACTTAAATCCACTACTCATTGTCACATGATCAAATTTTCCATGTCACTATTTATGTGCTTATTTAAAAACCATATAAATATTTGTTCAACTTACAAACTTTGTCTTCACAACCTTTCACTACATAGTCCTCAGGTTGATCTACGTAAATTTCTTTATCTAATTCACGGTTTTTGAAAAGTTGTCTTAACATCCATCTGATATATCTCTAAGTTGTTAATGAAAGCAATAGCAATTAACATCTCAACGGAAGTAATTCTCATCAAAGGTGAATAAGAATCAAGGAAATTTACACCTTTATTTAGTTTATAGCCATTAGATACTAACCTAGCCTTATATTTTTCCACTGTTCCATATACCTAACGTTTCCTCCTAAAGACTCATTTACATCTCATGCTCTTACTCCCTGGAGGTAAACTAGCAAGCTCCCAAATATGGTTCCGACGGACTGAGTCCATTTCACTAAATGAAGCTTCTTACCAGAATGGGGTTTCAGTAGATGTCAAGGCTTCTTTACAAGTCAGGGGCTCAGACTAAGATAGGCACGTTATGAAGTCTGATTCATAAGTAGTCTCAAGTCTAATTGTTTTAGTTCTCTTAGTCTCAACCTTGACTTCATCTTCCTTTAAGATAAGTTCTGACTATTTGAAAATAAATCTATGGGATCAACAACACATCTCTAATGAGGTACAGGTTTAAGAATAAACATGTTCAAAGAACTCGGCATCCCTAGATTCTTTAATAATATTCACAACAAAGTCAGAAAAATCATACCAAAGTCTGAAAAATCAGAACGTGCAACCAAAAATCTATATGTATAAGTATACTCAACATACCCTATATGAAGACACAATCAACATTTTTGGTTTCTATCTAGTTCTTTTAGGAGAATGAATAACTACCTTATCCAAATACCCCCACACTTAGACGTATGCATAAGAAGGTTGTCTATCTTTCCATAATCATATGGAGTTTTATTTGATCCTTTAAAGTATACTCTATTCAGGATATAACAAAATTAGAGAAATGACAATCTTAGTCAAACACCCCCACAAGTTGGTAGTTAATCCTTTGATCAACAAGGAATAAATCATCTCCTTAATGGTTGTGTTCTTATATTCAACTATACCATTAGACAATCCTTTGATCAACAATGCATAGATCATCTCCTTAATGGTTCTGTTCTTATATTCAACTTTACCATTAGACTATGGTGAATAAGGAGGTGCGATCTCATGAATAACTCCATTTAACAAGTAAAGTTCTCCTATATGAATTTCATATTTTCCATCACGTTCAGACCTAACCCTTTTAGTGGTAACATATACTTCGCTTTCAATTTCAAGTTTATACTCTTAAGTCTTCTAAGGCATCATCCTTACCCCTAAGTAAGTATACAAGATAGTACCTCGTACAATCACCTATGAAAGTTATAAACCACCTTATTTTGGGTTGATTTCATGTCAACTAGGTCTAACTGAATTAATTCTAAGGGCTTAGAATTACTCTAAATAAATTTTGCTAAAAGGTTTTATAGCATATTTTGATTCTACGAAGATTTAACTTTTGTGTTTTTCAAAATCCAAACTATATTTGGGTATGCAGCCTACACTCTCCAGTTTATGCATTGACTTATAAGTTTACGGTTCAAAGTCTACCATGCAAAACATTCAATCACACAAAGAAAGAACAAGAATCAACTATGTTCACTTCATCAGTTTTTCCGTTAAGCTTATATAGACCCAAAGTCTTATAACCCTTGCCTAAAAATCACTGCCTAGTTACAACAAGTTTTCTAGATTCAATTTAAATCTTAAATCTTTTATCATATACAACAGAACAAGATACAAGATTATTGCATATGCCCGGTGTTGAGGGGTGAATTTTGGTTCTACAAGTCCTAGCCACAACACACCCAATTCCTAAAAGGAGAGAGAGAAAAATATACCCTTCATTGTATTACATGCCTCTTTATATAGACTTTTCAAAAGCCCCTCTTTTTATGATATCATGTCGTCCTAAAACTCCTTAATTACTACTAATGTCATTCCTTCTCTAATACAACCCCCTTCTTTCCTATTAATTTCTCCTTTGTCCTTTCCATCTTATGGATACTTTTTTAGTGGACTTGGGCTTTAGTCCCCATGTTTCATGTGGGATTTGCCTCCCTTTTAGGGGCGCACTAGGCCGGCTAAGGGGGAATATTTTTCATGTATCAACATCCGCAACATGAAAACGTCATTCAATGTGAGAATATTACAGATATGAGCTTTTTCTCGACCTTTTCCTTTTATGCAACCTATTTCGCAGATGAGTTACTCATAAAGAGTTTCTCGACATCCCCTATCCTCTTATAGGAGGTGAACAGGTCTCTGTATTAACTAATATGCTTGGTGGCTCCAGAGTCCACCCGCCAGTCTCTCACATAGGTTATTAAGATAACTTCGGACATCATGCCACTAAACTCGTTCTAGTTTGTTTCAACTAAATTAGCATTAAATTTCTACTTATTAAGGTTTTATGTTGTCTACAATTTTCCTGCCGCATGGCCGGGAATTTTACAAACATAACAATTACCCTTAATTAAAGTAATGTTATATAACTGAAAATAATTATCTCCAAATTGCTTCAATATCCTGAATGGTCCATATCGTATGGGTTTAAGCTTCTTTCCCTCACCCATGAGCCGCTCTTTACCTATACGTAGCCATATCAAGTCTCCTTTAGAAAAATTACAAGGAACGCGGTGTTTTTCATGTTTAGCCTTGTATTTAGCTTGCGACTTTTGTAACCGAGCTTCTACTAAAGTATGTATCTTGTTTATTTTCTCAATAAACTTTTGAGCTCTATTGTCTTCTTCTTTAAATCGCACTTTATGATAACCAGATTTGAGATAAAGCTTAGTGAATATATCGCATTCCCTAATTGATCGAGAAGATCTTCGATCCTCGGTAATGGTTATCTATTCTTGATTACGATCTTCTTTGGTACAAGTAGAACTGGAGAGCCGGAGGGAGAACAACTAGGTACTATTAACCTTTGTTCAAGTAACTCTTGTATTTGTTTCTTAGTTTCCTCGGACTCGGTTATAGAAGTCATGTATAAATCCAAGTTTGGTAAAGAAGCATCTCCAACAAGTGCAATCTCATGCTCTAACACTTCTCTTGGGTGGTATAATGACTTCTTATTCCTATGATGTGCTTTCTTCTTCATCTTCTTTTAATTCTTATTTTTCTCCCTTTGTACTTTTTTTCTATGCTTAGGTTCTTTCATGAACGCAGCAAAGGTATCTGCTAAATCTTGTATCTTAAGTTCAAGTTTTGCAAACTTGTCTTCGTCTGTTAGTTTAGAACTCTTGTCATCTTCGCTTCCCATCTTGGCTTTAGTACTTCCTCTAGGTTTCCTTATGTCTGGTAGAACGACAGTATCTTCCCCTAATCGCGTATACTGAATTCGTATTGAGACCATGCACCACAACTAACCCTAAAAGTCAGATCATGGCTCTGATACCACTTGATACGTAATCGATCAGTGGTACCTAGAGTCAGTACTGTTTTGTAGAAAATATTAAGAGAACACGAAGAAAATAATAATAAACAGAAAAGAATAAGAATACGATTGTTGCTGCTAAATTCTTCTTCTTTTAAACCGTGAAATAAAAACTCTATTACAAACCATAAACTGGCTGCCCTCTCTCTCGTTTTTCTCTACCTGTCTAGCCTAACAATCTCCTCCTTTTATAGGAGTATAAACTTGCTGAAAAAGAAATAAAGCTATGAGTTTTTAGAACTCATCTAAACTAGGAATCCTATCTAAGTTAGGAAACCTCAAACTACTAGGCCAAGTTATTAAACTTACACCTATTCTAGTACTTTCTAGATACTCTCTATTCGTAATATGGATCAACTAAACCTAGGCTAACAATCAGCCTCATCTGGCATCTTTTAGCTGTCCCTTAGCTACGATACTCTTGTATCACTTATTATACTAGATTAAGCGGTTTAAGATAGTTCAAATGGGTGCTAATTTCCAATACAACACATCATATTGATCCTTGAATTCAGTTCACAATACAAATTCTATTTTGACTCAAAGTTTAAAATCCAGAGCTTCCGAAGGGATACAAAAGAGTAGCTTATCATAAAGTTGGAAAAATACCCAATTTTATGATTGGTGGTTATGCATGGATACGAGGTTGGGAAGTACCAGAAATTAGAACTTCCATATTATTTTCAATTGCAGCTCAATATAGATCAAAAATATTATTTTTTGAATGTGGTAATGAAATTTATTTGACCCCATAGCATACAAGTCCTGGCTACGCCCCTCACCACGACCAATTGTTTCGAAATGTCAATAAAATTATCTGAAAAAATTTCACCAATCCAATGCTTTTACAAGTATGTAAAATGGTTAGTTGCAATGTTGCTAGTTTGAAAATACACGTGTGAGCAAAAATATTTTCTTTCCTAGTTATTTGGTTAAACCAATGAACATGAGATACAATGTCACAATTATGTCAATAGCATCGACTGAACAGTGTAATATTCAACCTTTTTCGGTTCTCCATAGAGTTATTAAATTTTTCCGAGACCATCAATTAATTTTGATATTAACTAAAAGTAATCCAACGTGATTTATATGGGCTGATACCAGATTACTCGGGGCTGATACCATTTTATATAGGACAAAAAAATCTTAGACGACCCTAATCGCTGGATCGGCTAAATGGTATCAACACCTAATAATGTTGGTATCAAACCCATATAAATCATGCTAATCCAAGACTAAAATATGAATCCATGATAAAATTATCAAAAAGAAATTGCAACAAAACTATCAAATGTTAGATGGCAGTTGTATAAGATAATATCGGCTCAGTGTAAGTGTACCGTTCCCACATAAAGCATTAGTTGGGATTTTGTGGGGCCATGTTGGTTCAAATGACTAGTTTTGAGGTCACCTAAACAGTTGATTGTGCCATTTCCTTTGACATTGGTAAAGTATCTGCATTGCACTCAATCACATTTACAAGTCTTCTTGTTCCCACGAGATACGTTAGATTAGCAACCAATTGGTTTCATTAAATTTTTACTAAGAACTAATTATGTCCATCAATTTGACTAAACTTTATATTAAAGAATGAGAAATGATAATCCTTTTAGGTGAAATATTTTCCTTAATAGCCAAGCTTTCGAATTGAATACTGATAAAGCACGAAGGTTTAACTAAGCAATTAAAAAAAAGGCTATACCATTTAAAGATTGTTCCAAATTGGATATTTTCAGCTTATCTTGCACTAGATTTCCATTAAATCCAGCTACGAATAGGAAAGCAGCGTTTTATTCTTTGATAATCAGTTCGTTCGCGGAAGAAGAGAATATCAAAAGCAAGTTCTTTGTACAGTAAAATCTGTGCAACCTAGTTTCGGGCCTAGTTAGTAATTCGGGATTCGTCAAATGTACGGAACGGTAAACGTACGAGTATTATACGGTTTTGTAAAATCCAGATTCGGTCCAAAATTCGGTCAACGGGACGTGATTCGTCAGTAATTCGGAACGGCATACGTACGTGTATAATTCGATTTATAAATGTGAGTTCGGCTCTGAAAATTCGGTATCTATATATAACAAATAATTTGTATTTATAAGGTCATAGACCAATTTTTATGCATATGTGTGAGTTACTTAAAGAAAAAATAAACTTAATATGATGATATTAATAATATATACAACATTAGTTATCTAAGAGGACGTCGTATGGTGGTTTAGATGCTTGGTTAGTGAGTTTGAGATCTCTCTCACCTTCACCTTCAAATCTCTTCAGTCGTTTTTGTTTCATAAAAATTACAACACGTCTAATATTCGGTCGTGTATGCTCGGGAGGCAGTAAAGCTGTCTTTGAAAAGTAAAAGCTAAAGAATTTATGGCGAATTAAGCGGACGTATCATTCGGGATACGTAAAATTCGTGAACGATTCGCGAATAATCCGGGAATGCCACATAATACGCGACTTGGGTTCGGAGTTGCAAACGTACGCAAATAAGACGGTAAAATTCGTGATACGTAAAAATTCGTGAATGATTCACGAATCATTCGCGAACTAGGGTTTCGGGTCCACAGATTGTGGGGTATCATGCATTGCCCACTTTTGCAAAATTAGATCAAAAATTTCCAGCAGTTTGTATAAGGTTTTCTTGTCCTTGGGACACGACATGGTAGTGATTCTACATCGGCATCTACAAACCCGATCATCTGTCAGTCGAATCATGTCGATGCGCCAAGTGAGGCAGGTTTTCATAACTAAGGGTTGATCGGTAATGATTGAAATTAAAACCTGTAGATGATAAAATTATATATAACCAAACCAAGTGATTGTGTGTTTTCCTCGATACTCCAACGGTTAGCCTTGAATAACAGTAGTAGCATTGGCCTAAATAATTATTTTTGAATTTTGATGGTAAACAAAATTGCCTTGGTTATGCTATGTTTAGGCTCTCCCAAAATTTATTGACATAACTTCTTTGGTAAGAGCAAGAGGTCAGACCTAATGTTTTCCCAAAATTTATTGACATAACGGTTTTAACTTCTTTGCATCTGACCACTATTAACTCATTCTTATAAGTAGTCAAGCCATTTATCTTTGTAATCAACTCTTCACTACAGCATATTGGAGGAAAGAATAATTTAAGTACAACTTAACTACTTAAGATATCAAGGGAAATCAAAGAATCAGATAACATGAGTTTTTGACCACCAAGCAAGCAACAAATGTGGTGATATCGAGATATGACCACAAACCAAATTAAAAAAATGCTCATCTGCGATATGATTTGGAAACGGCAAGATTCTGTAACCACTTCATATCAAACTTCCTTTGTGGGAGCTGCCTTCTTGAAGATACATATCCAACTTCCTCATTTGGCCTGGAAGACATGAACACAAATGCCATCATATGAATTTCAAAACATAGAGATCCCGCTGTTGAGACACATTGAATAATGAATGTACGAAGAGTTCAACATGCATCTCAAAGTGGACGATGGACAGAACAAACACTAAATTACACCTACCATGAAAGAGGTCCTCTATTGCATGATGAACCCTGGGTAGCATCAGATAGCTGATTCTTATCTAGCTGAAGTTCAGAAATCAATTACAGCTCACGGAGATACGTGGAAATGCTACCTAGGAATCTGTTGTGGTCAAGTAAGCTGCACTGCATATTAGAAATACAGTGAAAAGGGAACTCAATAAGGAGAAATTTAAAAGAAAACCTAAATATAAATATAGAACACTCACAGGGTTGCCAAGGAAAGGTTACTTCCTAGGTCAGAAGGAACAGGTCCTGCAAAATTATTGTATCCCAAGTCTAACACCTCCAACTCCTTCAGTTCCTCGATCTCTTCAGGGATTGTACCCGTAAAAGAATTATTCCGCCAAAATACTTCACATCACGATAAAGGATAAATTAAAAACCGTAATAGGAAAAAATGCACTATATTCAAATTAAAATCATGTCATTTTTTTGTGAAAGGAATGCTTATACTGCGCTTACATTGATTTAATGTGAATGAGGCTCCCAACTTCTGGAGCAAGGGTTCCTCCGAGACAAAGACCTCTTAAGTTCCTGCAACGTGAATAAATCAAGTTTCAGAATATATCAAAAGAACCTCAGTGCCAATGTAATACAGAACCTAGTATGGATAAACTGAAACTACAGCCTTATTTTCTGAACATTACAGACATTTTACAAATAGCTCTTAAGATTGCATCTCGGTTATAATTTGACACCATAATTTCTACTAAATCTGTTACTTGACATTAGTTCTTTCTCTTTGTGTTCTTTCTATATGAAACGAAATCGAGGCTGCAGTTCTCAGGCGCCAAGAATAGCACTCGATAAATAAACATATCACCCACCTCGACAAAGAACTATAGTGTCTTATCAGGTTGTCACTAAAGCACTTGCATTCAATCATAGTGTCAAACTTTTAATAATTATTGATGTTTTTTGGAAATTGACTGGAATCTTCTGTCGATCTACAAAACCCAAAAGGTATTATTGTGGAGCCCAAATTACACACAAAAATTATTCAATGACAAATGATTATCTCATGCAAAATCTACAATCAACCATATAGAACCCAAATCCAAACCAAAATTTCAACCACTACAATTCAGAAAATAAACAAAGTCACGACTTTACCATGATGAGAACATCGAACACCAAACCAAGAACATGGGTTTTGATTTTCCTCATCCTCATTTTGTCTCCAATCCAATAAAGCACCATAGGGATCACTAACAATTCCATCTTTAAATCTCAACAGTGCCAATCCTGCAACAAAAACATTCAAACCCAAACTTTAATCTAGACTTAACCACCAATACAAATAAAAAAAAATAAAAAATAAAAAGGAAAAAGAAAAAAAATCAAATACCTTCATCATTGAGAGAATGACAAAGCTCAAAATTCTGGTTGAAGAGGCATAAAAGAAGTAATAAGAAACGTAATTGTAACCCAAAACCATTGAATCTCCAAGTTTTCTCCATTCATATGAAAATTTAAAGTGAAATCACAAACCCAGATATCCTTAAATTGTTTCTCTCAAGTCAATGTGCGCTCTTGGGGTTTACCAATTCTTGGTGTCCCCTTCAAACAATTACTCCTCCTCCAATTTTGAATTGTCCTCTTCAAACAATTACTCCTCCTCCAACAAAGGATTCCACAATACCACATAAACATCAGTTTTCAACATTAAGAAACGGTCACTAAAAAGGTTCACGAAATAATAACTTCCACTGAGATAACTTAAAATGGATATCTACCTATTATATTGTTTGAAAGGATAACTGGCAGTAGTTCAGCTTTTCTACACATCGTGTGTATAAAAACTGGTGGGTTCCCTCTCCATGGCTAGCCTGTTGAAACTCAGCTTGATAGTGGTTCAGACTTTTTGTCGAACATCCTGTGTGCACGAATCTGATATTGGAGAGATTACCATATACTGGTTTCTAAAACCATCAATCTCCTTCCCTGCAATCGAGACGAACCCAGAATGTTAAACATTCACACACACACACATTCATTCAATACTCTAAATTCCATCTCAATCACGGCCAATGAGCCATACTTTCAATGGCAGAGAACTCCCTTACCTTGACTGGTTTTTGGGCATTAAATCTTGCGTTTCACTGGATGTAAACTCGAACCCAACACAAACCCGATTTCTTATTCATCACAGACACTTCAAACACTCTTTAATCTCCCACCAGTTCAATAACTTCCCTGTATCTTCAGTGGACAAAACAAACCCCAAACCTTTACCAGCTCAAACCATCAGACCTTGCTTCCGAAATTCTGTTCTTCTTGGTGTGTGGAGACCCACTTTGAACACCAGCAGAGAGAGCACCGTAAGTGAGAAGAAACTACCAGATGTATTGTCTACCTAACTGGCGTTAGTAACGTCCAGTGAAGTATTTGGTGTAAACCAAGTGTAAGTAGTTAGTTAGGTGTAAATCCACACATAAGTGTTATACACCTACGTTTTCACTAACGGTGTTACTAACAGCCAATTAAATACACGGTGTAAACGGAGTGTAACTGAAATTTTAGTGCTCCGATCTATAGAGTCCCGCCACTTGTCATCTCCAGAATTGCTCTAGTTCAAAGTTTTTATCTCATTTAATTTGAGAGGGGTGTCACTCACCGTGCGACGTGGGAGCTCATATGACTTAGTGTTTTAAAGGAGGGGAGATTCCATCGTAGAATTACTTTTGTATGGAATCTTAGCCTAGGACTATTACTCATGCCGAGAATCTCGATCTGCTTAGAGGTCATGGGATTAACAAAAAACCCCTTTTATAACCTATCTTTTATTTGCGGATAATAGTCTATTATTTTGGGACGTTCCTTTATATACCCTCAGAAATACTAATGGTATCCCCACTAGTTAGCTATGTTAGTTATAATTTAATTAACATGAAAATCGTTGAATTAGTAGATTTTTTTGATACGGATTCTGTATTAATCTCAATATCACTTTTCGCGATATTATTGTGTATTCTATTGCAAACACTTGCGTCCCTTGAAAGAGCTCCCTTGTTGTAGAACCAACTCACAGAAGTGTGAAGATATTGTTCTTCTGATCTAAGCAGTTTTGTAATTTGATTCAAGCTTGACATATATATACAAGTGATTAAAAGAACAAAGATTATTTTATTGGATTCATAGCACCAGTGGAAACACTTAGAGATTGAGTAGCTCTACTGGTTACGCATTAATCCCGTCTATACATTCAGTTTGTTCATACGTATATGATAAGTAATTTGGCACTCAAACCATATGCCATTGTGGCAATTTTTCCTGAACCTATAATGATATGTTCTCAAAAACAAGCTCTAAGTCCAAGTCAGTTTATAAGCAATTATTTCTGGAAATCAATCCAAGCCGAAACTTAGGGTTTCTTTAGCAAACAACGATAATCTGAAATCCAAGTTCAAGAGCAATTTTGACTGACGAATGACGATAGTTGTTTTAGGGTTCGTTTTGTTGTTGTTTTCGGGGTTGAAGGAAATCTTTAAAGTTAAAATAATTAGGCTTTTTCAGCAGGTTCTTCTCTCCCGATCTATGAAGACAATGAGAAAAAGAACAACTCAATAATTTCACCCTTAGATAATGGAGAAGATAAGTTTGTGTTTATCAGTTTATGTTTCTCCCTGGGGGTATGCAAATTTAGAAGAGTTGATGGGGTAGGTAATTAAATGTTGGGGGTATGTAGATAAAGGGGTGTCATTAGTATTCTAGGGGTATATAAAAGAACACCCTTGTATATAAAATAAATGTTGGGAGTATGTAGATAAAGGGGTATATCATGAAGTTGCTAATCATGCCAGCAACAATCTTGTTAAAAAATTTTCTGATATTGGTAAAGCGTCAGGTCAGTTGATCAACCTTAGTAAATCATGGGCTTTCTTTAATGTCCATACCGACCCTGATATCATGAATGTAATCCAATCTAGCCTTAATGTTCAATCCATCCCTCTTGATGATAAATATTTAGGGTCACCATTGTTTACAAATAGGTCTAAGATCAAGTGATTTGAACCAATGGTAGAAAACATGTAATCTAGACTCCTAGGCTGACAAAAGTAAACTCTTACGATCCCTGGAAAAACAGTTATGATTAAAAATGTAACGTCTTCCGTGAGTATCTATCAGATTCTTGTTTTAAACTTCCTAAGAAAATATGCAAAGATATTAACAAAATTCAAAGTGACTTTTGGTGGGGGAAAACATAGAGTCTCCGAAAGGAGTTTATCTAAAAAATTGGATTTCTTTTTGTAAATCAGTTGAGTATGTTGGCCTTGGGTTCCAGAATGTTGAACATTTCAATAGTGCCATGATTGCCAGATTAGGATGGAGACTTAAGGAAGATCCTAACTCTCTCTTGGCTTCAATTTTTAAATGTAAATACTTCCCTGATAAGGATGTGATGCATCTAAACCCAAACAAACGGACAGTTGGATTTGGAAAGGCATAAAGAGCGGTATTGCTCTAATTCAAAACAATTGTTTTTGGAATATTGGAAAAGGAGACAAGACAGATATCTGGAGCGATTACTGGATCCCAAATAAGAAACCTCCATAGTGAAGCCAAATACATACAATGAAGGTCTCAACCATGTTAGTGATTTGATCACTACAAAGAAAACTTGGAATATTGCGAAACTTAATGCTTGTTTTGACACTCAGACTGTGAACATAATAAAACAAATCCACATCCCAATGGACAACACAGAAGATAAGGACATTCGGACTTTGACTAATGACGGGAAATTTTCTGTTAAGTCTCTTTATAATAACCTCAATACCAGCAACAACATAGCTACAAACTGGGACCCCACTTGGAACTTGAAGGTTTCGTCTTCAAGAAAAATGTTCATGTGGAAAGTTGCACAATCCATACTTCTCAATAGTATACGAGTTGCTGCTATCCTCCCGAGCATTTATACTACTTGTCGACTTTGCAATAATCATTGTGAAACTTTAACTCACTTGTTTTTAGAATGTAACTTTGCTTCACAAGTATGGAATCATCTCAACTTTCAGATGAGTTACGTGAAACACAACGCTAACACTTGTCATGAATGGATAAATGGTTGGTTTAACAATACAGGTAGGGATGGCGTTTACATGAGGTGGGAAGAGTTATGTAGTACCATAACTTGGCACATACCAATAGTTGGTTTAACAAAGATCGTTGTGACAAAGTTTTCAAAAAAGAAGTCAAGAATAGTTGAAAGACAACAAACACCATACAGTGAAATTCATAAACTCCACTATGAATGTTCATAATGCTAACTATAACATTAATCAAAGTCTTTATTATGATCCTATGTAGGACTTTAACCTCCAAATAACTAACCTCAATTGCTGGCATTATCCTGGTTTTATGCGATACAGAATTAACATTGCAATATCAATGTTACCAGATATTTGTGATTCAGCTGTAGGATTAAATTTGATTGATGATGCAGGTAACTGCAAAGAAGCCAGAGGGGAATCTTCCAGATGGAAATCAAGAGAAAAATTAGAGCTAAATGGTGTTGAAACATCCTTCCAGTGGGCAACAGATCTATCTGGTCACCACATAGAATTTCAGAGCGATTCAGAACCTATCCTTACGTTGCTAATTGGAATGTACGTTAAGGAGAAAGAATAAAGACTCACGAATAGTTCTAATTTTGGAGACCTTTAAAGCTATGTATTTCAATTTGGTTAGTAGATTTAACAATTTTTTATCGGCTAGTATCTCAAAACTTTGAATCAGAATGTCATCAACACAAGATGGACAAATGAAGACCTAATTGATTTAATTCAGGAACTAACTAATAACCCTGAATTCAACTGGGCATTGTATTATCCTACCTATACTGTTTAAGTAAAGGTAGTGATCTTTTTTTCTTATAAAAGAAAAAAGAATTATGTTTGTAGAGTTCATTTTAGGCGGAATCGCTTAAATATGACGCATGTCGATATTCCTTGTTGATTATGATTGATTTACATCTATCTTAAATCAAATTTGCTCCTTTACGGAAAGACTTCGAGATGAATGTTTTATTTTTATTTTTTAGAATAAACTAAGTTAGATATATGTCTTCGGAGTATATTGTATCCTAGATGGATGAGCTTGTATAGGACTCGAATTGGAATCAAGTGAAGAATTATCTTGATAAACGAAGTTAAAATCAATGGAGCTACCGAATTACCTGTTTTTTTTTGCTTGATAATGACGAAATTGTATTAACGGAAACTTCACAAATATACAACCCAGGATTTCGATGATAAAGGAGTACCGAAACAAAAAATCAAACAGAGAGATTCTTTTTAGAAAACAAAACAAAAAGTAGACTACAACTCATGGTGGATCAATAAATTTGTGTTGCCAATTCATAATAACCTCTATAAAAGTACCTGAAGTTAATGCATTAGTGACATACTAACAATGTATTTTTTTTAGTTTGTTATTTCTGTTACAGAGGCGTGCCCTTATCCTGTATATCATGTATTTAGTTGAGTCTCTTAAACTGTTTCTTTACAGATGTGTTCTGCTTTTTGTGTCAAAGTCTGTATAAATAACTCCGTATTTCTCATTCTGGAGGATTATCTATTTCAATCAATACAATTCACTCCTTAAATCTGGTTATCTCATATGGTGTCAGATTAGCTTAGATTCTTGATTCTAAAATTGTATTTTTACTTCAATTTCGTAACATTGCAGAATACAATTTTGATATTTTAATCAAATTATTGCATATTTTTCAGATTTTCTATAGAATTTTATACAAAACTTCATATACTCCGATCTGTTTTTGAATCTTGATTTGTTCAAGATTTATTTCTAGAGTTCTTGGAGTTGTCTTCTGTTAAGTTTTTTGAAATCATTATGCCTCATATTACTCGTGCTTCCGCTTCTCATCAACATAGTGATTCTAGTGATGGATCGATATCTAATCAAGATTGCCATAATTTTTTATTACCTTTTAATAATATTGTAAACTTCATTTCTATGAAGTTAGATCAGATAAATTATCTTTTATGGAAGGATCAGTTTGAGTCTGTATTGATATCAGTGGATCTGTTTGATTATGTGGATGGAACTATCACAGAAACAGCTTGATATATTACTGTTGATGGTGCTTAGATGCAGAATTTTGATTAGTTGTACCGGAGAAAGGTGGATCGCTTTGTTTCTAGTTGCTTAAAGGCAACTTTCACTCAGTCAGTTTCAAAAGATGTTCTTGGATTGAGTACATCACATGAATTTTGCGCATTTCTTGAAACCACATTTACAACAGAATTTGATGCTCGCCGACCGATGTTACGAAACCAATTTCAATCTATTAAAAGGGAAAATTGGTCTGTGGAGGACTATCTTCAACAAATCAAGTCAATTACTGAAAATCTTGCAGCTATGAATGAACGTATAGGTAATTATGATATCATTATGCATGTTCTTAATGGTCTTGGTCGTGATTACAATAATTTTGTAATATCTGCACAAAATCGAGAGGTCCCATTTGCATTTGCTGAGATCAAAGCTCGACTGATTAATCATAAACAATGGCTTAAAGATCAAGATTCTGAGATAAGAAATTTATTTGGTGGTCAAAATTCTACTGCTATGTTCAGCAAGAATACTAGTTTAGGTGGTGGTAATTCTAAAAAGACTAATAGTAACAAGAATAAGAGTAATTTCAAGAATAGTGTGTATTCCTCTGGATCTGGTTCTGGTTTTAGTAGTAATGGTGCTACTGGTGGTACCTCTGGTGGTTATTCTGGTAATTTAAGAAGTTCTGGTAATGTCGGTTCAAGGAATAATTCTGGATCTTTTGATTGGTCTATTACTGAATGTCAAATATGCAAAAAAAAAAACAGGTCATTCTGTTAGAAAGTGTTATTATAGGTATCCACCTGACAAGAATTATATTAGTTCTGTGAAAAGTGCATTTGCTGGTATTGAATTAAACACTCCTTCTGAAGAGAATATTACTACACAAACAAATACTCAGTAGATTCCAGATTCATGTGCCACCAATCACACGACTAGTGATGATTCTTTGTTAACAAGCTGCTCCTTACAGGTAATGGTAAGTTACTTCCTATTTCTAATGTTGGTGATGCTATTTTATACACACAGAACAAGAACTTTAGGCTCACTAAAGTTTCACATATCCCTATACTCAAAGCAAATTTAATTTCCATGGCTAAATTTACAGAAGATAATAACTGTTACTTTGAGTTACATGATTGGGAATATCTGATTAAGGATGTTGTTACAAAATAGGTTCTAGTTAAAGGTTCAATTCTTCACAACTTATATCCCATCATCTCTACCTCCAATTCAGCTACTTGTTTTCATGCATCCATCTCTGTTCATTCAAAATCTGGCACAACAGGCTTGGTCATCCTGCTGCTACTATTCTACACAAGCTGCAATCAACTGAGTCAATAAAACTTACTTCTTCCAGGTCTTTAGAGTCCATTTGTAACTCTTGTCAGTTAGGAAAAAGCAATAGATTTCCTTTTAGTTTGTCTTCTAGAGTCACAACTGCTCCTCCTGAGCTTATTCATTGTGATGTATGAGAACCCTCCCCTGAAGTATCTTTGTTAGGATTCAAATATTACATTGTTTTTATTGATGACTTTAGTAGATATCATTGGATTTATCCTTTGAAAACTAAGTATGATGCACTTGTATCCTTTCAACACTTTAAACAAATAAATGAAAATCTTTTTGCCACAAAAAATCGTCTCTTTTCAATGTGATAATGCTTATGAATTGTCAAAAGGGCATTTTAAAAAAAAATTAGACTCATCTGGCATTACTCTCAGACTGTCCTGTCCTCGCACCTCTCAGCATAATGGATTACTTGAGAGGAAACATATGCATATAACTGAAGTAGGCCTTACTCTCCTTTTTCAATCTTACTTACCTAAACACTTTTAGTATGATGCCTTTCACACTGCTACTTTCCTTATTAACAAATTACCTACAAAACTTCTAAATTTCCAATCCCCTTTTAAAGTTTTGTTTCATAAGCTTCCTGATTATACTTTCATTAAAGTGCTTGGTCCAGCTTGTTATCCATATTTAGGGGTTTATAGGAAAGACAAATTATCTCTTAAATCCTCTCTCCGCACTTTTATTGGTTATAGTCCTCTTCATAAAGGCTACATATGTATGAAAATTCATCAGGAAAGGTTTATACATACATGTCATTTTTGATGAAAATGTGTTTCCTTTCTCTTCTTATGAGAATTTATATTCTCCTTCTACAACATCTCATTTGTTGTCTTCTACTACTGGTCAAAAATTTAGTTGTTCTAATTCCTCTCATTTAGTGTCTTCTGCTTCAAATAACCAATTAAGTTCCACTGCACCACCTTTGATCCCTTTAGTTTTTCATGTTACCAGGTCTCAATCTGGTATTAGAAAACTAAAGCTTTTACCTGATTTTGTAACTAACAATATTGTAAAGCATCCTATAAATGCATCATTCAGTTTTTTGCTTCAACCCATGGAGCCTAAGACTTTTAAGAAAGCTATGAAGAATCCTAAATGGTTGGGCTCTATGAAATAAGAATGTCAAGCTTTGAGAGATGCTAATACTTTGGATCTGGTGAAATATCATAAAGGGATGAATGTTCTAGGTTGTAAGTGGGTTTATAATCTCAAGTTAAAACCTAATGGAATTGTTGAGAGGTACAAGAGTAGGTTAGTTGCAATGGGGTATAATCAGTTAGATGGAGTTGATTACACTGCTACTTTTAGTCCAGCAGTGAAAGCACCTACTATAAGAACAGTTCTTATTATTGCAGCGTCAAAAGGTTGGCAAATTCAACGGCTAGATATCTCCAATGCGTTCTTGCATGGACATCTGAATGAATTTGTCTTTATGGAACAACCATCAGGTTTCAAAGTTGAAGGAAAATTAATAGGATTATGTCTGCAAATTAAAGAAGTCTTTGTATGGTTTAAAACAAACTCCAAGGGCTTGGTTTCAGAGGTCTAGTGGGTTTCTTCTTCAATATGGTTTTATTCAATCCAAATGTGATCATTCTTAATTCCTTTACCAGTTTGCCAAAGAGGCTATGTACTTATTACTGTATATTGATGATATTATCTTAACTGGAAGCTCAGGTATTCTACTTTCTACTCTCATTGGTTCTTTGAGTGATGCATTTAAAATGAAGGATTTAGGTCCTCTGCATTTCTTCTTAGGCATTGAAGTAGAAAGAAATTTTCATACTCAAACAATGTGACTTACTCAAAAGAAGTATAGTCTGGAATTATTAGTTAAAGTTGACATGGTGGATTGTAAGCCATGTAGTACTCCAGTTGCTAAAGGTCCAAGATGTTCTTTATATGACGGTGAACCAATACATGGTCCATTACATTACAGGAGTCTATTAGGTGGGCTGTAATATCTTACAATGACTAGACCTGATATAGTTTTTTTTTAGTTATGAATCAGAATTCATGCATCAACCTACCACTGAGCACTTGCAACTGGTCAAGAGAATTTTAAGATTCTTAAAATGCAGTTTAAGTTCAAGTATTACTCTTGGTTCTTCAGATATCTCGACTATTACTGCATATTCATATTCAGACTGGGCTGGTTATCCTGATTCTTGGAGAAACACTTCTGGCTATGTTGTTTTCTTGGGTTCTTCTTTAATTTCTTGGACTTCAAAGAAGCAGCCTACTGTTTCAAGGTCATCAACTGAAGTAGAATATAAAGCTCTTGCCAACACTTCTTTTGAGATGCTCTATTTGTCTTACTTGCTCAGGGAATTAGGTATCTCTTTCTATGCAGCTTATACTCTGTTGTGTGATAATCTTAGTCTAGTAGTTTAGCACACAATCCAGTTTTCCGTGCTAGAACTAAGCACATTGAGATTGATTATCATTTTGTTAGAGACTTGGTGCAATCTCAGTTTCTTTTTATCAAATTTGTGTCATCCCTTCTTCAGCTGGCTGACATCTTCACTAAAGGTTTGCTCCAGATTTATTTGTCACTCTTGTGTCCAAGCTTATGCATTTTGTGCATACTAAGGTTGAGGGGATGCATCAATAACACTGTGTTTTTCTAGCTTTCTGTTTATGTTACACAGAGGTGTACCCTTATCATGTATAGCATGTATTTAGATGAGTCTCTGTAACTGTCTCTTTACATAT
The DNA here is from genome assembly GCF_003573695.1 of Papaver somniferum. Taxonomy (NCBI): domain Eukaryota; kingdom Viridiplantae; phylum Streptophyta; class Magnoliopsida; order Ranunculales; family Papaveraceae; genus Papaver; species Papaver somniferum. The sequence goes on along the minus strand of NC_039364.1, from coordinate 151,337,077 downwards.
GTGTTATATGTATCTCTCATTCTGGAGGATTATTTACCATACAGGATGGGTGGAAGCCCAATGCAGAGAAAGATTTTTTATCTTGTTGATGAGAGCTTCACTTGATTTTTCCTTCCTTTCAAAAGTGCGAGCGCTTCGCTCATTCCATAAACATCACATAACACTCGCAGGGATCCCAACCCGAAGTTCCGTTCTTTGAGACGAGACAATGACACATCTCCATTTTTCATAACTTCCAAAACTGATGTGTGAAGAGAGCCACCATAATTTGCACTAGCTAGAAAGTACTGCCATACCGGATTACCTGTTCTTGTCTCATTGATTGTCGTGGTATCAGGTCCAGATTAACCTGATGAACAGCAACATATAGAGTCTTGCAAGTTGCAACAGTCAACGTGTAGGGGATTCGGGAAATGAACCAGGGAAGCTTGGCCCATGAAAGACATACAGTATGTGGGCTTGAGTTTACACCGCATAAGTTGAGAGGAACACAAAACCCGAGAGTCCTGAGACTAGAAACAAACGCCGACTCTCAGCCAGACACACTCTTGCATTTGCACCAGCTGTGAAAACTCGGGCTATTAGGTGTCATTTGACTATGACCACAACCATCGATTCTAAATATCTCATGCAACCAACTTGATCCCCTAGTAATCCGACGCTCAAAATTCAACACATACCAAAGAGTCTCACTCACGAACATCATAAACGAACTGTTGGATTTGGATAACCACGGAGGACCCACTAAAACCCTTCCATTTTTCGACGGTTATTATTGTTTATGAATGATCAAATTGGGATTAGACGACTTTTTAGAGTAAGTACAGAAAGGATTTGATCACAATGATGTTGGTGGTGGGAAACCACGCCTTTCCGGCATAAAATTCCCAACGAATATCCCGTTTTTTTCTTCTTCCAGATATTTATTCTCTTGTGTTGCTCTTTTTATAAATAAGAAACAACAAACAGTTGACATTACTTACAAAGTCCACTACCACCCATAACAACAAACAAGTACAACAACTTCTTCTACACCGCCACAAGTTCTAAACAGTCGAGCACGGGAGAAATGGAGAATCGTGCGGATCATATGGGGAAGGTAACATGTGCATCATGGATCAGACGGCCAGAAAATGAACATCTAGTAGTAATGGGAAAATCAAGGCATGGTGATTCTCCTTCTGTTCTTGAAATCTTTTCTTATGATTCCAAGATTATTTCTCTATCTCCTTCTCCTAAGGTAATTAATTACTCTTTCTCTCTATAGAATTTAGGTTTTTTTTTAATCGTTTTTTTTAATGTAATAATTGTTTCTTGAATCGTTTGATTGAAGGTTGTATATGAATGTGAAGATGGTAATATAGTCAGTGTTGCTGTGCATCCAAGTGGAGATGAAATTGTTTGCTCCACTACTACTGGTGGCTGCAAGTGAGTTCAATTTCTTAAATTTGTTCCCTCATAATGATTCTTAAATGCTTTTTAATTGAAGTTTGTTGGTTTGAGAAATAGGGGTTTTGTTATTAACGGTTAAAAACATTTATAGGAATTGAATCTATTGATTGTGAAATTGTAGTAAGAATTGATGGCCAATTACTGCTACTAATAACCCTCTTTGTATTTCTCTTCATTTATTCAATTTTATGTGGGGTTAGTTGTTTTACTGGATTTGGGATGTAAGCTAAGGTCATGTTATTAGGATTTTGGAATTCGTTTAGAATTGCAAAGCAAACAAATGGGGCTGATGGATTTCTTGGTAAAGTGGTCCCCGGTTTGTTCATTCTGTTGCTGTTGCATTGAATGGACTTATTACATGTAGTAATTACGGCCTGTGGATCAGTTCGGAAAGTTGTTTCCATCATATTATCATGTTTTTGTGTATTTTACTTGGAAAAGCTAGAAAATGAGAGTTTTGCAAAACTTGCAGGTTGTTGGAGTTCCAGCACAAAGAAGAAGAAGATATAAAGATCCTGGCCAAAGATCTACCTCCTCTTGAAGGTGTTGGTCCTCAGAAATGCCTGGCTTTTAGTGTTGATGGTGCTAAATTTGCTACTGGAGGAGAGGTGGGCTTTCTCTGTAAGATCGTCATTCTTGCGCCTTGACCTGCCTAACCTCCTAATACAATCATATTCATTACATGTAGGATGGGCACCTGAGAGTCTTTGAATGGCCAAGCCTGCGAATCCTTATTGACGAACCAAAAGCACACAAGTCATTCAGGGATATGGATTTCAGGTAAGAACATACAAGCATACATTGTGTTCCATGCTTACATGTATAAGTGTGTACATGTAGTGGTAGGAGACTACACATGACAGCTTAACTTGTCTAGTCAACCTTTCATAGTATGTATTGTGTGCTTTCTCAGCAAGACTACAAACTCATCTCATTCTCCAGCTAGTTGTTCGACATTATTGTGGCTGCTGATCTGTTGTCTCTCTGTATTCCAGCCTAGACTCAGAGTTCTTAGCTTCTACATCAACTGATGGTTCTGCTCGAATATGGAACTTAGAGGATGGGGTTCCATTGACTACTTTAACCCGTAATACGGTATAATATTTTTTAGTTTGTTAAATTTTAAGTTTTTTTTTTGGGCACAGAGTGATATTTTCTCTTTCTAGGATGAGAAAATTGAATGCTGTCGTTTTTCAAAAGATGGGACAAAACCGTTCCTGTTTTGTACAGTCCAGAAGGGTAAGTTGTTCTATTTAAGAAAATAAAGAATTAATGGCCAAATTGGCCCTTCTACCTTTCCATTTTTCTGATGTATGTGAAATCCCAAAACAGGTAACAAAGGTGTGACCGTTGTATGGTCTATCAGTACTTGGGAAAGAATCGGGTACAAAAGACTACTTGGAAAGAGTGCTTCTGTCATGTCCGTGAGCCTCGATGGGAAATATCTTGCTTTGTAAGGATTCCAGTTATAACCTTCTTTCATTTAGGCTATGTTTTTTGGGCACCTTCGAGCCCTATATTTTGCCATATTTGCCATACTTGAGTGCATGCATGATGATTTTGGAGCCCATGATAATTACGGGTGTGCTAGCTGTTGACTGATCCTGACAGGAAGTGTATTGCTTTCACATGCTACAGGGGAAGCAGAGATGGTGATATGATCGTAGTTGAAGTAAATAACATGGTGATCAGCCACGTGAGTAAGAGGCTTCATCTTGGTACCTCAATTGCATCACTGGAGTTTTGTCCTAGCGAAAGGTAAATAATTTGAAATATATTTGTGCAAGAAAAGTTGCATTTTTCATTGTATGTCAGGATTAAATCTTCGATGGGACCTGGAGTTTTGGTTGAAGTTGGACTGCAGTTTCTGTTTATTGAAAGTGTGTTCCAAGTTATGGTAGATAGCAGTTGAGAGGTCTTCATATTATTGAAGTGTTTCTGTTTATTGGAAGTGTGTTCCAAGTTATGGTATATAGCAGTTGAGAGGTCTTCATATTATTGTAGTATATTGCATACATCGTCTTTATTAATAAAGAAGCCTTAAAAAAATATTGATAAATAGTTCAATGAATCTGGTTATTTGCCGCACATAATTCCGAGATGTAGCTAATCACTTCATTTGATAAATTCTCTTATATTTGAAACTCTCCCAATTGTATATTGCATCAGAAGGAAGATAGCAGTTGGTATTGATTGATTTCATATTATATGTTTGGGACTGGATGACCCAGTAAATGTCTGTTTGTGTTTTTTTCTGTCTTTGGAGCCTTAACCGTTTGAGTGGTTTGACAGGGGAAAGGGAGCTGATAGGGTGGTGGTTTCCACGTCTACTGAATGGGGAACTGTGGTGACAAAGCTGAATGTAACTCCTGAGTGGAAAGGTGTTACTCTTTCCCTTTCATTGTTTCTGGTTTATTGGATGGTTTTGTTAAACTTCTTATGTCTTCAAATAAATGGGACTGACATTCTTCTGTTTCTTCTACTACAGAGTGGCAGATATATCTGGTGCTGTTGGGACTCTTTATGGCATCAGCTGTTTTATTCCTTATATTCTTTAAGAATTCTGATAACTTCTGGAATTTCCCCGTTGGACCGAATCAACCAGCAAAACCAAGGTCTGGAGGTATTTACCATGATTCACAGTCTGATGAGTGGGGAGCCTTCGGTCCACTAGATATGTAGCCAACGGAATGATTTTTCTTTTTCTTCTTTTCATTGTAAACTTTCTGATGACTAGAAATTCTCAACCATGAGAGGTTCTAGATTGTGCTTCCATTAGGGGTTTTTTTTTTTTTTTTCAATAGTTGGCCTTGTTATGTTTACATTTGAGGGTTTGGAAACACCTCAGTTTTCATGAATATGCTTGATTCATTCTTTAAGTGAGTCACTTGGGGTTTTCGATTTTGCTAGGGTAATTCCAAGATTTGGGGTCATTTCCGAGAACATGTCCTACAGAATGTTTTTCAAATTCGCATTGTTTGATTGTGCATTCTTCCTATAGGGAACTTCTTCTTTTCCTCCGTGTAAGTATCAGAATCGTCATGATTTTAACCGAGGTGGACAAATTACTCTTACCGTTGATTCTTCAGCAAAACAGAGGCATATGCACATTTTTAAACTCCTCCCAAGTTACAGGATTATAAAAGGAGGCTCGTGTGAGAGAATTGACAACTAGCTGCATAGCAAATCATGAGTGCAGTGATTTGCGACATAAGAGCAAACGTCAAAACATCTAAGGCATAAGCAATAACGATGATGTACACAACAAGTATTTTTCAAATAACCATTCCTATAATAAGTATTTTTCAAATAACCATTACAAATAACCATTCCTACGTCTTTTTTAACTGACGTACACAACAATTAACTGCAAATATGTATATGTTTGGTTGGCTTCGTGTTGAACATGTAAACTCAAACTACTCAACAACCTTGCGTAATTCAAAACACGGAGTGACTGAAAAATTCTTGGCTAAATTATTCTTTTCTCCATCCTTCAATTCAATAAAAAGTCAGAAAAAAAATCGCTTCCACCTAAGTTCAAGCTTTCTCAGCAGTTGTGAAGACTTTACTTCTCTTTCAACAAGAGGGAAGTACATGTTATAAGTGAGTTCAACTCTTTTTCTGTTGCCAAACCAAAACCCTGCCATCTAATTCTTCCAAACTTGTCGAGCAGAAAAATATACCTGTACAGTGACAGTAGAATACAATAATAAGAATCAAATTCAGTTTAGACTTTAGATTCAGTAAACTGGGATAATTTGAAAAACTTAGAACAGAACTAACCCTGTGAGAAGATTCAATATTTTAAGCTCTTTCCTGAAGTAGTACTTGTCGCCAAATGAGTAAACTTGCTGCCTTTCAAGTGTCCCGTTCTTTCCATCACTACTAGGTCGTCGTGTTGACCGAAGAAGTAACCATCTAATAGGCTTCAATGATAAGAACCACGATTCTATGATTGACACCTGAAATATTATAAAAAATAATCATTCACATAAAAGCCATACGGGAATTGAAGTGCAGATGCTGCTGCACCATAATTTCAAGCAACACGATAGTAATCAATAGTTCTATTCATATAAGGTAAGCTACATCTTTCATGTTCGCAACATAAGTAGAGACTAGGTAGTTTGTTCTTAAGCAAAATGATATCATATGCAATTTGAGTCAACAACAGGCAGAAGCCAAATTGGAGCTGAGTTCAAGGACACAATGGTGAGCTAGCCCAACTAGCTAGAGAATGAGCGGCCATATTACATGTACGGAGAACGAAAGATAAAATAGAGTTCCAAACTAAGGATAAGAAAACTGAATAATCTTTATTAAAGCATCAATTCTGGAGAGCAACTAATCAATACGTACCTCATACATACGGAGATTGTCAGAAGCACTGAATGCATCAACGAATGGTACACTCCAAGAATCAATCATTTTCTGTTGAGGACAAGAAAAAAAAGTTGTAGCATCAGATATTAATCAAATCACTGTTTGACATCTATTATTGACTTTTAAGCAATGCTTAAGATTCCTAATTTGTTAACGATATATACATAAACCTTTTCACTGGTTTCGCAATTCGATGTTAACTTGAGTGTACATTGTAAAACCAACAAGGCAGTAAAAAGCTTTTCATTAACTCTATGTTCGACTTTAAGGAGGACAATATGAGTGATCTAAATACATGTGAAACGACCTAAAAACTCATGTTCAGCATATAAACCTTAATAGAAAACCAAATTCGACAAACCTGAGAGTGTGCTCGAAAAGAAAGACATATCAAGGATGCATGAGGCGTGATCATTTTGCTGCCTCCATCAGCATATTCTTCAGAAGCAACAGGTAACTTAATACATGTACCGTCAGAGAAAGTTGCATCCAAGGATGGGAATTTTACAGCTTCTATTGCTGGAACAATTGTGTCACTTGCCACTGCAATCTGCATTATAACCAAAATTTCAATAATTTTATCAAAAATTTAATGTATCCAATGAAAGGAAGTCAACCCTAACACTAACTGCACCCCAAAGTTTCACAAAAATTGAACTTTCACCTTACCACCATGCTTCTTAAGCTCTTGCATATCAGCAAAATACCCTCTATTCATTTCATCCGATCTTCCCTATATTGCACATACACAGTAATCAGGAAACCCAAGAAAAATTCAACCTTGATGATAAATTAGGGTTTTAGAAAGAGGAAACTTACAGTCTAGCACGCTCTTTGGCGATGGCCTCTTTATCACCTAACTGCGAAACAATAAAAGATGACGAACTTCTTTTGGATCGAATTGAAAAAAGAGACACAAAAATAACAAGATTGAAAAGAGATGGAGAAACCTGAAAAAAGTCGAGGAATCGATAGGTAGTTCTTTGAGAAGGAAGGTAAAGCATCTCTTTGTGATCATGGTTTCTACTTACTACAGTTAATTTCGACAATGAAGATTCAAACGCTGTCGAACTTCGATGATGTTGAAGAACCATCAAACGCTTCATCCTCAACATCTTTCTCAGCAAGTCCAAAGTCCGACTGAAAAATGCTGTACAACACATCGATGTTTGACTACACCGTGTTTGTTTTGGATCGGATTTGGGATCTGAAGCGTCTAACTCGGTCCATATCAGGTGTTTTAGTTTTCATTTTTTCTAATGTCTCATTAGAGGTGTAACATGGCTTAGACATTTATAACTCAAAGTTTTTTTTCATTTCTTTTCGGGCATATATTTATATTGGATGAATTCTGGTACCGTCCCCACGAATATGAAACCTCTTATCAGGAACGCTGCATATTTGTATTGGATTCAAAAGTTGTCTGTAATCTCTAATTTTTAATGATTTTTTGAACTGTATATATGTTTGAGGGTGAAAATTGTTTCTCCTGGTTTTGGTAAATTTGGGTGTGTGTGGATGAGAAATAAATCTAAACCCTAAACAAATACACTGTGCGGGAGTATTTTAGATTCGAGAGATCAACCTGTACAATTCTGGCCTAAACCAAGAAATGGCCGTTCCAGACTTGCTTCGGTCACAAAGTGAAGGAGATGGGGTTGATCTTACGGAGGGAAGCGAAGAAGGTGTTGAGATTGTGAAGGTGTTGGCTGTTTATGACTTGTATCAGAATATTGAACTGGTTTGCATGATGTAAGCTATCAGTTCTGGGTGTTTCTAGATACGGTGTTAACAACAACTTGGTTTCTCGTGTTGTTTGAAAATAGGTCGAAGAACCTATTTATACAAGTCATTTGAGTGCAATCCTCGTCTCGTAGGAAGTGGAAGAAGTTAAGTGATGGAGTAGTGGGGTCGTGTAGGGATGGTGATTGCCACATGATCACGTCTTTGCCCACTTCTGTCATCACCGTTAACCGTCTATCTTTTCCTGACACGTTCTCGTAAGTTGCACGCTGCACGCTGTAAACCGCCAGACCAATACCCCAGTAAGTATCCCCCAGTTTGTGACATGTTTGATGTCTCGAATGAGTGGGTCAAGTCGTGGATAAGGGTGCACAAGAACCGACCTGGACCGAGGAACCGTCCCGGAACCGGCGGAACCGAGCCGATATTTTTCCCGACCGAGGAACGGGGTACAGGTACCGGTCCATAAAATAGGAATCAAGGCTGATGAGGTACAGGTACACGGTCCTGTATAAGTCCCGTACCGTCCGGACCGTAAGAACCGACCATTCGTAGCCATTAGATTTAGGGGTACTGAACAAATACAGCCGTTAGATTAAGGGGGGGGGGGGTATATATACTACCTTAATGATAGGGTTTCTCATTTTCGTTTTTCTTTTCCTTCTTCGTCTTCGACTCTTCCGGTCTTCCCTCTGAGAGACTGATATAGTCATATAGAGAGAGAACTGAGTTCTTGAGTCTCTGATTCTCTGAAGTCTGAAAGTGAACTCCATTAATCAGTGAACACGGAACACCGAACAAGAACAACATCTCTCGATCCAGGAGAAAAAGTCAGTGATTTCAATGATTTGATTTGTGTAAGTTTTTTACTTTTGTTGCTTTTTTTCTTCTCCAATTTTAATCCTAGGACTATGGATTTCTATATGAAGTCGAGTTCTGGATGATCCTAGGACTTTTGATTAATTTAATTTAGGGTTTCAGTTTCACAGGGTAAGTTATCAATCACGTCAGGAAGAAGACGAAGGGAAAGGATTCAAGGAAGAAGCTGAAGGAAACCCATTAAGGTACTTTGTATTTCTTTAGGATTTTTATAATTTTTTAATTAATTTTGTTTTTTTCAGTTTTTAATTTTATGATGTTTTGTCTAAATTTTATCTCAATGCTCCTTGAATTTCTATGCTGCATACTCAGTTTTGAGTAATTTTTGTTGTCATTATGCAAACTCCCATGTTGTTGGGAATTATGATGTTCGCTCAAATGCTATTAGATATCCTGCCTTAAGTCATACTTATAATTTGGCTTGTGATAAATATTTGCCTTCCATGAAATCTGAGTCATGCTTTTCTCCTGCCTTGGCTATACTTTAAAACCCCATTATATTGATCATATTTTTAAGGTTTCAACTACCTGGTCTATACCTCAATCGACCAATGTTAGCTGTCACTTGAAATGACTCTTTATACATACATGTGAAATTAAGTTTTATATGAATTTTGAGCAAAGAATCCTTTTAACATTTATCTTTACCATCCATTACAACATAGTACATCTTTTAATAATTTTTGTTATCATTAAAAGTCTTTTCTTTTGTGAGGTTAGTGGTCACAAAGGAATTGGCATTGGTGAGATGTTAGAGAAGTGTTTGTCAGATTGGGAGCTTAAAGATGTGTTTACTGTCACTTTGGATAATGTGAGTGCCAACAAGGTAGCAGTGGATTATTTGAAGACTAGTACTGTTTCAAAGACAAGGGCAGAAGAGAGAGCTAAGTATTTGCATGTATGTATATGTATATGAATATGACTTATTATTTTTTTTACTTTCTAACTTAGGATTATGTTTATTAGTTTTGTTAAAATATCTAATACTTGTTTGAATTCACCTTTTCAGGTAAGGTGTGCAGCTCATGTACTTGCACTTGTGGTAAAAGATGTTGTGAGGGTCTACAACAAATCAATTGCAAGAATCAGGTCAGTTGTCAAGTATATAAAGGGTTCTCCATCTAGGTTGGCTAAGCTTAAGCGTTGTGCAAAATTAGTTGGAATAGAGTCTAAGGTAACATTGATATTAGATGTTAAGACTAGGTGGAACAGCACATTCTTGATGCTACAGGCTGCAGAAGTGTTAGAAAAAGCATTTATTAGGTTAAAAAGGTATGACAAGGAATATCGGCAGTTGTTTTATTACCCAAAACAGAGTGAGAAAGATCTACCTGATGCTAATGATTTTGATATTGATGTTAATGTTGGTGAAGAAGAACAAGAAGAAGTTGAGGTGATAGGGAAGAAGAATAAGGCACAAAAAAAGAAGAAGAAGGTAGTAGTGAGGAAACCTTCTCCATGTGAAGAGGACTGGATCTTTGCCAGAGGCCTTGTCAAATGTTTGAAAGTATTCTTTGATGCCACTGTTGCATTTTCAGCCTCAACTAAGGTAACAACAAACACTTTCTTATGGCAATTAGTTATCATATATGAGCAACTAGTTGAGTTTAGAGATAATGTAGATTAAGATCCTTTTATTGCTACTATGGCTGGAAAAATGTTTAAGAAGTATAACAAATATTGGGGTGATTATGCAAAGATGAAACCTACAACCTTTTTTGCCATGTTGTTGGATCCTAGAGAGAAAGAAAAAGGACTACAATTTGCTCTTGAGCTCTTGTATGGGAAGAATTCTTCTAAGGTTGAATCTGTTATGAAGCTTGTTAAGTTGGATTTTAAGATTCTATTTGAAGAATATAAGGATGCCTATTCAGTTCATGAGGAGGAGTCAAGCAGTTTTATCCAGGGACAAGCCAAAGCAGTGGTAAGTAAACCAGTGGCAGGGCCAAGTCGTATGAAAGAGTTGATGTCAAGGAGTAAGAGGTTCAAGAAAAGCCCAAATGATGATGAGGGAAAAACAGAGTTGGATAAATATTTCATTGACGAGTATGAAGAAGGTATAGGAGAAGATGATGATGAAGAGTTTGACTTATTGGGTTGGTGGAAGACCAACAGTACAAAGTATAAGATACTTGGACATATGGCTAAGGACATATTAGCCATTACTGTGTCTTCTGTTGCCTCTGAGTCTGCTTTTAGCACAGGAAAGCGAGTCTTAAGTCCTTGTAGAAGCTCTTTATCTACAAGGACAGTTGAGGCATTTCTTTGCACACAAAGCTGGCTAAGGAAGCCAATACAACTTGATCTTCTATCTGATTACATACCAGATGATGATGTTGAAGTTGAAGAAGGTAACATATTACATTATTACTTGTGTTTGGCAGTAATAGATATAGTCTAATAGTTACTAACTGCTATTATTTATTTTTGCAGCGTTACTTGGTCCTATCAACACTGATGACACCACAAGTACTGCTGACATGGATTAGAAGATCAAGATTCAAGACTACTGCAGCACTAGCTGCACTGCTAGTTGTTTTTTTTCCAGATTTTCTCATTTTCAAGACTTAGTGTGGCTACTGCTACTGTTTTTTCCATATTTTTAAGACATTGTTTGTTTGGTTTGTTAGTAATATTGCTACCTATTAGTTGCTGCTTTGAATGAGAATTTTTTATATATAGAAAAAACAGGTAAAAGAAAAGGCAGAGTGGCAGATAGTTTTTTGCTGAAAAGGTACCGACTGGTACCGGTCCCGGACCGGAACCGAATGGTATCGGAACCGAGGTACACGGTACCGGTACCGTTCCCAAAAGTTCAGTACCGACCTTTGGGGGTACAGGTACTCGGCCTCGACAAGAACCGAGCCGAACCGTACCGTGTGCACCCTTAGTCGTGGAACCTGCCGCAAAGAATAGCATGCGGTGCTATTAGGTTAAATAACTAAGTTATTTATGTAATTTATATTCATAAAATATCGTACGTGCTTGATGTATGTAATGCATCGCTTTTAAGAAAGCATCTCAAAATAATTGATATGCATGAAGCATCGTTGTTTTAAAGCTTGATTGAATAAGTCGCGGATTAGGCGTCTTAAAATAGCAGCATGCTCAACCATCTTAAGGTAATCGTTTGGAGGCCGCATGGGCGAGCCATCATCTGGTCGATCATTTCGTGTGACAGAGTGGTGGGCGGTGATCATTGAGGTACTTCACCTAATATTTGATCTAAGTCGTCCGACCGAGCTGGCAAAGTTAAACGGATATATGGTTTGCGGCACATGTTTGTCGTCGTTGATGAAAATTAGGGTCTAGGGGAGTGCGAATATCCCATGTTTGGCCAATCGAATTCCAAGCACTGAGTGTTAATCCACACTGACCGGTCGGGCATGCATGGATATGGCCCGTCGGCGTGCACGCCTACACCTCCTGGTTCATCAGAAATTGGATCTAGACCACTCAATTCGATCGGAGAAGATGAGTTGCCACAATCAATTTGCGATAGAAATGCATTTCCGCAAAGCACGTATTAGGGTTTGAAGGTCGTGTGACCCAACACCTTTCGGGCGTGCGTTTCGAGGCATCTCGCCCTGGTTTGCACCGGCCGGTCACATGTAAAGGTGGGCCAATGGTGGACATGTTAACACCTTTGGGACCACCTGAATCTATATCTACACCATCCGTTTAGGCTGGCGAAGATGGATGGTCGTGATCAATTTACGATAGAGGCATGTTGTCGTAAACCCTAATTAGGGTTTTGAGACAGCCACATCCACACGAGTTTGACCAAGCGGTTTGTCATGCCGTTGGCTTCCCTTGGGGAAATCGATCACGTGGGGAAAATATTGGGTTGGCGGTGAACTTATGTGCACCTTCCTGATGGTCCAAAATGCGATATAACCATCCAAATAGGCTGGCTAAGTTGGATGATCGTGATCGATTTAAGACGCTAGTGTACTTCCGCGACCCAAATTAGGGCTTTAGAAGCATCACGCTTGCCATGTTTCTGGCTATAGATTCATTGCTCTATGTCCCCGCCGTGGGAAAGCCGTTCGAGTGAGGAGAAAGTGAGGTCGCCAGTGTGCATGCCAGCACTTCCTTGATTACTCATGGGATGATCTAATCCGTCCAACCAAGCTGGTGAAGTTGGACGATTTTGATGATTTTAAGACCGTCTTGGACAGTCCATGCTCGATCGAGCTTCTCCCAAACAGCGCGACCACCCTACTTAGGGTTGACGTTTGACAGCGCCGGAAGATGCATGGTAATGTTCGGTCGGTTAGGGCATTATTGGTCCCACCGTTGGTCATCAAGGCGATTGCCTATTCCTGGCAGGGTTTGGTTAGGCTTTTTAAATTGCGCGGGCAAACTGTGTGGCCGTGATCATTTCTGATACTGATATGGACAATTTAGATTTTCCTTAAGGAAATTAAACATGTTTGATCGAGTTGTCTTTAATTAAAAGTGCGTCGATACATACATCTCTTTGTCAGAGAGTGATGTAGCATGTGTGGGTATTTTCATGCAGATCTCATTACTGGCACTTCGGGAGATTCATGCTACTCTGCTGAGAGTGAACACTTAATCATCATGTCATGTCAATAATGACAGTTCGGCTGAGAACATAGCACGGAAAAATACTAGGCGAGTCATGCATTAATGGGAAATGCTAGTAGAAGAAGGAATTCACAGAATATTCTGGGATTGCTGCTATGTGCACCATTCTGAGTGAATTTTATATATATTGAATTGCTCAATGAACGAGGAGGTTTTTTCACTCGTCATTTTTCAAATGGTTTCACCCCTTGCAGGGTGACAGTGCATTAAATACTGGTTTTACAATTTTAGCCTTGAACTAAAAACCACCATCAACAATGTAATACGTGCAATTCAAATGAACCGGATTCGGACTAGTCAGTCGAGCAAGAAAAGAACAAACACCGGGTTGTACACCCAACAACATACCTTTTGAGCTTTATGTGAATATTCATTAGTCCAGTTGGGAGTTACTAATGCGAATAAAACAAACGTACAGAAACATGACATTTTTTTTTGAAGCATGACATATATTTAAAAAATCAGGACAACAAGCTTTTTCCTTTCTTTTTTTTTAAACAAGAAAATTATTTTGACATAATTAGGAGTTTACATGACTAATATGCTACATCAATTGAACATTGATATTACTAGGAGGAGAGTTATTCCAGACTCCGCTCATTTTTTTTAACTTTAGATAGTTATATCCGCTACTTTATCCCTCTTTTTTGACACATTATTACATGGTCAGAAGATAAAATCTCTAATTTAAGCTTAATATTTGCCACTAACTTATGAAGTTTTCAGTCAATGCTAAAAATTTCCTTGTTGACTGCTTCCACCACGAGCTTTGAGTCAAGTTCAAAATACACCTTCTCCAATTGCAAGTTTTCCGCCCAATTCATCGCTCCTATAATCCTTTGCATTCTACTTGTCTTGCACTGACTACTCCAGCCAGATAGATGCATTTAGCTTCCTTGTGTGACCTTGTAGTATTGCGGAGAATTAAACCAATGTCACTAGTTTTAGGAGTATCATGAAAAGAGCGATCAAAATTAATAATAAAAGCACCCTTATGAGGAGGTATCCAATGAACATTGTTTTTTGTTTTCTCTTGCCAATATTATTTCATTAGTGACAATCCTAGTGCATGTTCATTTAAGAATTTCCCTTAGTTATGATAAATCACTTTCTAGAGATGGGTCACTGTTTTGAACATTTTTTCATATCATTTTGACCAAATACACCAAGCTAAAATTTCCCTTTTAATAAAGTCTTCTTCATAGATTTGATTCCCATGTAAACCGTCAAACCATTCACAAATCCAATCTTCAAGGTTGAGATTGTTATTAGCCTGCCAACCTAATATGATCTCATCGGAAATGTTTGATGCTTCTTTGGGTTGCGAACCGCATATCTTTGAATAAGAAGCAATTCATAATGATATGAGATGATGTTTCAACATGCGAGAACAAAATGGACAAATAACATCTAGATTTGGAGTAAAATTAGCTAGCTTATCTCCTGTAGGAAGAATATTCTTGATATGTTTTGTTAGAGCATTGCTCGGTCGAACTTCCAGGTGTTGATATATCAAGATTGTTGTCAAATTTAGTTGTCAAAACTATATCTTGATTTCTAGTGCACAATTAGTTAAGTCTCGGTCTAGGATAGTGGAGTTAAGAAATGAGTCAGTCATCATTTGCGTTCTATCGTTTGAAGGCGAAGATAAACCTAAGATTTTGGAGAAATTCATCAACAAAAAGTAAGTGAAGACTGAACCACCTATTTCTCAAGTTATATTCACTTTTATATCTTGAGACGATTGTCGCATAACTAATTAGACTAGCTTGCATAGACCAAAATTTTGAGTTGGGAACTAAATATTTAGTTTATGAATTTCTCTAAATATAATGACTAAGCTTAATGAACATTTGTTTATACTTGATCAAATTCGGTGGAGAACAATTTATTGTTCAGAACCAAATCATGATTCAAATTTATCATTCGAAAATAGCTTGGAATAGTGATAAGTGTCATTTTTATTTATTCAAGAATGTTTCGAATTGATTTAGAGAAATATAGAACTACTATATTCGGAATAAAAGACAGTGTTATCAGCCTTACAAACCGAGAAAAATGTTATATGTCTGAAACCATATTACATGTATTGTACACGTAGCGGAGTAGCTATATATCGACTTTCAGATTTGTGTGATATGCATATTCGTATGTACATCATGGAAAAATCTGTTTGTTTCGTGATCCGGATAGGTATGTATATTCGGATACAAACAATTGTAGAACCATGATAAGGAAACCGGGATAAAATAATCAAATCGGTATGCAAGCCAAAACAGTTTTATGTTCTATAACCAGTTTAGTACCCAAACCGGTATGCAAGCTAAATGTTCTGTGGACTCCGGAACCGGCAAAGGTCTTGAGTTTGCAAACTGGTACATGAACTTAAAAAGTTTTATAGATTCCGGAACTTTGAGTTGAGTCAAAGTTTGAAAACTGGTACGTGAACTGAAAAGTTTTGTAGAGTCTGGAACTTGGTAATTGCATAAAGTGTGCAAACAGATTTATGAACTGAAAAGTTTTGTAGACTCCGGAATTCGGTAATTGCATATAAGTTCACAAACTGGTCCACGTACTGTGACTCGGCCGATTCACGAACGCTTCAAGTAATTGTACCTTGTACATTTACAAACTATATCGATCATGATTCAATTCCAATTAAATTATTTCTATGAAGTAATTTGCATTTGGTCATTTCTCCAATTAACACTGGACTCAATTGATCACATGATTGTGACTCAATATTTATGTCTTGGTAAACGTGAAAATGAGTATTAAGCTTTTGAGTTCAAATCGGCTAGTTTCTTGTGCAGAAGGAATTGCTTCAAGCATTCTGTTTTCATCTACAGTCACCACTTCAGGTATAACATCAAGAATCCCATCAATGAAAGTTGTTTCTTTAAATTTAAATTTCTCTTTAAAATAATTCTCTAAGGAGCAAGAAATCCTACTCTGATCAGTAATAATTGTACCAGTATCATCTTCTAACTCTGTTATAACATTTGCATTTTGTCTCATTTTAATGGAAGTATGAAAAAAACTAGTATTGGCTGCACCATCTTTTAACCAGAGTACTCTTGATTTTTGGTGAAGAATGGACTGTTGCTGTTGAGACAATATTTCTTGTTTACCTCTAACCACCACTAAGTTATTCAATAAACTAATATTACTTGGATCTTTATCTGAAATAACAGTAGCATTAAGAACCTCTTTTTCAGCTTCAGCCAATTTACCTCTGACATCTCTAAAAATACTCCAATTCCACTCCTTTATTTTGATTTTTAGTTTCTTCAATTTTTTCATAAACACAAAGACAGGGTTTCCATTCATTTCCTCATTCCACACCTCCTGAATTAAGCTTTTGAAATCATCATGTTCAAGCCAAACTTTTAGCATTCTAAAAGGAACATTACTTGGTTTGGAGACTGATGCACAAGAACCCAAAAGAGTACTATGATCTGAAATACTTCTTACAGCCACTTTATAACTCCATCCTGGATATTTCCCAAGCCATTTTAAACTGAATAAGGATCTATCAAAAGTAAAAACAATCCTCTTAACACCTGTTCTATTGTTGATCTAAGTATACTGCAGTCCTGAAGATGGAGCTTGAATTAAACAACATGTGTTAATAACTTCATGAAAATCTTGCATTGCTACCCTGTGAGGAGTTCTACCACCAATTTTTTCTTCAACACTCAAAACAGTATTAAAATCACCTATTAAAAGCCATGGTAAATCCAAGGTATTGATATATTCCAATTCACACCATAAAGTTCTTCTATCAACTGAAACAGAAGCAACATGTATACTTGACACTAAGACTCCTCCAACATTCACAGTGATTACTTGCTTTGTTATGGAAACAACTGTAGGTTCTGTAATTGAGGCATTCCAGAAGATCCATATATTACCCTTTTCACCATTTACTGAATTATGAATTAATTTGTGATGCATACCAACCAACTTCAGACTTTTACAGTCTTTTGAATTCCATCCAATTTTTGGCTCAACCATAATAACTAAAGTAGGACTAAAATTTTTAACTAAACTTCTTAATTTATTTTTGGCTCTAAGTCTTTTTAAGCCCCTTATATTCCAAAAAAGTACCTTCATTTGTTGTTGTGAGATTGAGAAGTAGAAGGACTTCTCACCCCTTTTTTCTTTTTCACTAAATTTTGAGTATTTTGCTTTCTTGTTGTAATCAGATTGAAATTTTTTAGCTTAATTATTTTCTTCACCACTTCTTGTACATCCACTTCCTTTTCAGGTTCCACATTAACAACATTAAAAATTGAAGTACTACTAGATGCTATATCCAGTAACTTATTCACACTTAAAGGAGGAAAATCTTCATCAACTAAATCTTAAAGCATATGAAACTTAGTTGTATTATTACTTGCAGGATCTATACTCTTTTCAGCATCCTTCTCCAAGGTAGTAATTATAGAATCAACCACTGCATCTTCATCACAATTATCAGCTTCAGTATGCTTTGACATTTGAAAAGATGGAGTTTCACAGATGTCAAAACCAATTGGTTGAGTAATCTTTTTCTTTTTCTGTTTCCAGATTTTCTTCTTAACAATAACAGGATTATCACCTCCAAAATCTTGTTGTAGTGGTTCATTTCTCAAAACTCTATATTCAGTAACCAAATGACCAACCACCTTGCAATGACTACAAAAACTTGGTAACTTTGGAATTTGCACTTCTTGCTCAAAACGGACATACTTAGATTTAACCAAAACATGATGTGGAACAGTATTTGCTAAGTCTACTTCAACAAGAACACTAACATAATATGTTACTTCCCTTTTTAGACTTATTTCATCTACTTTTATGGCTCTTCCAATTGCATCACCTAAAGACATCAGGATTTTTTCTTTCCAGTACTCAATACCCAAACCAGGAAAATTAACCCATACAAAAGCTGTAGTAGATTTCTGAGCAGCAGGATTAAAGTTAGGTTCCCAAAGTCTCAATTTAAGAATCCGTGAATCAATCTTCCAAAAACCATTCCAAATATACTTCATATCAACTTCATTAGCAAGTTTGATGATGAAAAAACCTTTGCCAAGAGGGATTATTTGATAATTACCTTTTGTATTCCATCGTTTTCTCAAAGCTTCTTCAGCAGCTGCAAATTTCATCTTAACAAAATCCAATCTCCCAATTAAACTGAACTTCCACTCATTCAGACTTTCATCAATATCTTCATCTGGAATATATAATGATAGAACTACAGAAGGAATTTCTCTCTCAATATTTTCCTCTCTTAGATTAGAAGAAAAGAAGCTAAAATTATTATTGTTCATCTTCGATCCAGTTTCCATGGTTGATAATAAACGATTAAACTCGAAGAATTCAATCAAAAAAACAGGTTCAGACAATGAACATAGAATAAATAACCACCAATAATTGAAAACTAATCGTTGAATTCACCTGAATTAATGAAGAAAGAGATCAAAATTCAGATCCAGAAAACGAAAAAAATTACTGAGTTTGTCGCCTGATTCTCATAGCGTGACTCAACCCTATTTTTTGGTGTTTGTGAGTATCTTGAAGTTGTGTAAAAAACTTCAAGATTATCTCCACCAATACCACCACCTGTTACACCGCATGTTGCACCGCCTATCGCACCACCAGTAGCACCTCATGTAGCACCACCTGTCGCACCGGGAAACCACCAAAATGGTCCTTCTAGTCATGAGATCACGAACCCAACGTTAATGAAGATTTAGGCAAACCATAGAAGGAATGAATAATTCATGAGAGAGCTACAAAGGAGGAACTTGGCACTTGAGCACGAGAATTACCAACTGAGGAACCAAGGGCCGAGGTCGCGAGGCTCGTTCAGCTGAGAAACATCAAGTGACCAAACCCGATTAGAATACACTTGAACACCTCCACGACACCGAGGACGCGTACCCGATCCCAACCATTCACAAGGCGGATATGGTCCTCCCGAGAACTCATCAACCGAAGAAGAAATACTTGAGAAAAATGGGAGATCCGATAACGCAACTGAAACTAAGCTCAAGCATCTTTAAGAGATGGTTAAGAACCTTGCTGGAGATGGTGAGGATGACAAGTTAGCATAAGTAATAAATGAAGATGAAAAGACTCTCCCTTCACCCGAGAACTAGAGTAAACATCGTTCCCTCCAAAATGTACTCTTCCCACATTCCGATCAAGGTTTGACGTTACCGGAGATGCAGTGGAGAATGTCAAGATGTACATGATGTCGTTAATACAGCGGAATAGCAATGACGTAGTTAGGTGTAAATTCTTTCCTTCTAGAAGGGGAAGCAAGGAACTGGTTCTACACCCTACCCGAAGGGTCTATTGGGAATTATGGAGTCTTGGTGGAAACTTTCCTCGAAACCTATATGCACAATAACATTTCCATGCCTAGGGTAAACAAATTGTTCACTTTGGCAAGAAGGTTCAGGGAACCTTTGAGATCTCTAACAGACAGATGGAGGAAGATATGCACCGATATCGGGAACGTGCCAGTTGACCAACAAATATTCAGGTTTGAAAACCCCCTTGGAAAATCAGACCCTATCGGGATATCCATGTTCAACGAAAAGCCGCAGACATTAAAGGAAATGAGGAAAATGCAAGAGCATTACATTGCCCTGGAAGAGATACAAGAAGGAGCAGAGGACGGGGGAGTGTAAGAAGCCAGCGCGACAATAGAAGCATCTCCCAGGGAGATCTCTAAACGGCCCGAAAAAAGGTCAGGACCACAACACAAAGGTTCAGGCAAAAAGGAGTGGGAGAAAAAAGGGAAGAAACCTCGTTACGAACCAAAAAAATATACACCCCTGAATGCACCCTTGGAGGAAATTTTCAAGGAGGTAGAGAAGAGAAACAATATCAGGTACCCGAAGACTAGAGGAATACAGTTCGACGAGACAAAGAACCATCCCGAATTATGCCATTACCATCAGTTCAGAGCACACTCGACCAATGACTGCCGAGAAGTCAAGGGCATAGTTCAACACTTGATTTGGGACGGATATCTGAGACAGTTTCTCAAGCAAGCAACACCGACACACAACGCACCAGTGCACCAGGTCAGGATTGATCGGGGAACCCAATTTGTATGCAACACAATCTCACACTCCGCAACTTAAGGGTTAGATCTGGGGACAGGAATCACATCAAGGATTCATAAGATCGAGCAGGAAAAGAGATCTTTAGTGTGGCCAAAACCTTTCCAATGGAGGCATGGATGATGCAACCAATCACATTCTCGGCTAAAGATGTCCCGATGAATGGTCAAGCACATGGAGATCCGCTAGTTATCACCTTACTAATTGAAGAGTGGGGCGTGAAAAGGATCCTAGTCGATAGCGGGAGCTCATTCGAAGTCCTCTTCTACGAAACTTTCAAAAGAATGGAGTTATCCGAAGATATCCTAATCCCCTTAATCTACATGATTTATGGATTTAACGGGACGGTGACCATACCAAAGGGTGAGGTTACGCTCAGGTTCTCAGAAGGACAAGGGTACTGATAGACAAATTTTTGTGTCTAAGTTGTCCTCAATTTTCTGTATTGTTGGTACTTGATTTTGTACTTATTATAGTGTTTTATGTGTTTGTTGGTATTTTTGGGAAATAAACGTTTTTGGAAAATTCGGGTCGAAAAGTTGTTAAAGGCACCCCGGAGGATAACTGCTAAATGGACCCCAGTTTTGGATAAGGGGCACCACAATTACTAAGGGGAACATTCTTTTCTATTTATAACCACCTGATATTCGCACCCGCTGTTTGGATAGGGGGACACTATCTTCATCATTTCAAAATTCCAGTTTTGGCATGAAATAGTGGCAACAGAAGAACAGATTTTTGGATCAAGATTTAGGGGTCTTTTAGAGAGACTCGACGGATGAAACTCTTTGTGATGACTTGATTGCGCCTAAAAGGCTTGGTTTAGGTCTTTGGTTCTACTGCAATTAGCTAGATAACCCGATTTGAAGTAAATCAGAAGAGTGTGTACGAACTAAAATGATCGTGGGATCTTCTATCATTTACCGAGAGTTACTGAAGTTGGCGTGTGCTGGAATCAATATTCAATAAGATTTCAACGTGTTTGGAGGGTGGTCGGATGCTGCAGAGGCGTGATAAGCTAAAACATGGAAGAAATATTTTACGTATTTTTTCTGTGGTACTCTCTGTGGGTGATGTTTTGGGGAATTTTTGTGCAGTTTAAGGAAGTAATATTCCATGGATGATATCCTAATTATTAAGGGAGATTTTTGACAACCCAGAGATGCGTGGAAAAAAGTTATACAGAGAAAGAAATCTCGGTGATTTGGCAGAGGCGTGAAGACGAGATATATTGCATTTAATCGAGTGACTGCGAGTGCTGGTGGTTATAAATAGGCTACTGGAGTCACAGAAGGGGGTATGGAGAGTTAGGGGTGACTGCGGGTGCTGGTGGTTATAAATAGGCTCGGAGGTTGCAGAGTCATTTCTTCTGCTGTTGCTGCTACACCTGAAGAACACAGAGAACATAAGACACACAAGAACAGTCTTTGTGCTACAGTGTCAACGACAAATAGTTTTTATCATTCTCTGTAACAGTTCGGTTTGTAACAAAAATAAGTCTTACAAACCCGGTTTAATCATTTTAATTTGTAAACACCCTTTGAGCAATAAAAATGAATCTTGAGCGTGTTTCCGATATGCGGAGCTAGACCCCATCACTGGGACGACGAAGGAAGCTGTTTTTCATCCCTATGGTAATTGAATTAATTCTTTATTTACTTTTTGCACCAATTTTTAAGGATTTATGATTTCAATTAATTATTCGTGACTTTGTTTTGTGACGCATGCTTAGTTCTAGGTAATTGATGCTTCATTCTTACAATATACAAGTAATGTTTTATGAAATCTACTTTTGCAAAGAATAGAGTTAATATTTCTTTTATTTTGAGGTATAATTGCCTAGAATTAATTTCTGGGCCACTTGAATATGAAAAACAGTGAAATCTTGAGTCCAGTAAATCCTTCATCATGTGACATATTTTGTATATATTTTATTTATTTCTAGTATTTTAGTTTATTAAATCTGAAATCAATCTCATCAAGTCCGAGTGAACGACAACCTTATTTACCACTATATAAAATGACATCAATTTTTGGCACCGCCGACGCAGACTTGTTTATAGATTTGTTTTTTAGGTTTATTTTTATTTTTATTATTTTTTGTTCTTTTTTACGCGTTATGGTATTTTATGTTTGCTTTCAGATTTGGAGCGGAGTTAATAAAAAAGAGAAAATGCTGAAAAGAAAAGGAAGCCAAAGAAGGAAAGAAAAGAGAGATCCAAAGGAGTAAAGAAGAAGATTTTTGTATATAGTTAATTTATTTTATTTTTTGTAGATTTTATTTTCTAGGTTTTATTATTTATTATTTTAGATTTTTTAGATTTTATTTCTTTTATTTTTAGGAACTGTAATTAGGATTTTATTTTTGCAATCTTTTATTTTTGTACTTTTTGAACTTTATTTTTTGGGACTTTTGGACATTATTATTTTTAAACCCTTAGGAAGGGTTGATTTAAATAAAACTGTTGAAAGGAAGGACGACAGTTACGATACTGTCTCGGCCCCTCAGGTTCGTACACTGACATAGGAGTCGGTGGCCTGAGTCGACTTCAACGATTCATCCCCTGTCTGGTACGGGAGGTAAGACTCTATCCACCCATGAATCCCCTGTCAGTGGGTTTTATTTTGTGTTGAGACTTTGGATGTCAAACTGGTATAACAATAGCCAATAAAATGATTATCTAACTGAACAATATGGACATCACTCTATTTATGACCATAATGTGAATAGTGGTTGGGAATGCCAAACTTTTGAAGGTTATGGCCTAAACAATGGTGAGACCAATTACTATCCACATACCCACCGGTCATACGAACAAAATTCTTATAATTCCTCTCCTCTAGATGAGGCACGTAAGATACTTGAATCAACGCGTAAGTCACTTGAGTCGAACATAAGTTAGCGGACACAAATGACTTAGTTATGGACGAAATAACTGTAACAATGAGTGAAACTTCTTTAGAAGATAATCTCAGGAAATTATACGAGTCAACATGTGAGTTAAATGAGTCAATACGTAGGTTTGAATTAGAGACGGAAGAAAGAATTGCTCGAATTACTCTTGATTTCCTATACATTCTTTCTAATATCACCCATGAAAATGAGGACAATTTTTATAATCAAGATGACGAGGTTAGAATTGGTAACACTACTTTTTTAGATGAGGTTCAATTATTTTCATATTATTATAATGATGATTGTGATGAGAATAGTATTGATGAAGAATCTGAAATATATAGGCATAGTGATCAGGAATTTGTTACTCCGATTGAGCTTTGTAATGATAATGTTATTTCTAGTAGAAATCCTAATAATTTTAATAATTATTCACCTAATCAAAAGGATGAGGATTTGACTAGAAATACCTCCGTTTTAGACGATGTAGTATTTCCTTTTTATGAAGCCAATGATGGTTTAGAGGAACAAGTTTATTTTGACTCTAGTGATTTATAAAAAAATAGTCTTCCGCAAAGAAAATGAACTCATAGACATGAATGAAGATGAACCTGACTTAGAAGAATCAACTGACCATTTTCAGGAATCTGATGACCTTGAAATTAGGGAAGTTGTGACTAGTCTTTCTAGAGACACTGAAAAATCTAAGTTTGGGGGTGATTATTATTCTCCATGTGCTTTAACTCTTAGAAAGATCCCTCACTTGGGACTTGATATATGTGCCTCAACCATTGTGCCAGATTACCTTCATTTTAGCTCTCTAGAACCTAAGAATGTCTAGGAAGAAGTTCAGTTGTTAGAAACCCATCCTCTGGTTGACGTGGTTTACCCAGCCGATAATGCCCAAATTGACTTTGTTTTCCCACCAAATATTTTTCAACCAATTGTGGGAATGTATGAGTTTCTGATGTGTCAGTTATTGAGTTTTGAGCCTAAACCTAATTACTTTAGGGGGTTAGGGTAGACACATTTTTTTAAGAAAGACTACCACTCTCATTGTGGTCAGCTGTGTAAGTCAAATTTGATTGACTTTAAGGATCCTAAATTATTTAGGTTATTATTATGTGCTTCTAAGTTTTTATTTGAGTTTTTCCAGACTCTAGAACCTGAACATTCGGATGTAACTTATGAGGAAATGCAACCTATGAAAATATTTTATCTAGACCCAGTTATATAACCTGAACCACAACTATATGTAGTTGTCTTAAACATGTTAATTTTCTTGGCATGTTGCAGATTCCTTTTACTTGTGATAACTCTATTTGGTTCTGGTGATCCACAGTTATTCCGGCTATTACTTTATGATTCTATAAGGTGACTAATCGTTTCTTAGTCTGGCTGAAGACTATAAACTTACAACTTCTTGGGAGGTAACCCATGCTCATGTGACACGTTAATATCTTTCCTTAACTCTTTTGCTTCAAGTGGTAACAGTTCCTCCTTGTTCATGCTTTTAATTTCATCTTTAGAACATTGAGGACAATGTTAGATTTAAGTTTAGGGGTATGGGAGAAACTTTTAAGTTGCATAAATAAACTCTAGTTCCTAGAAATTTATGCCTATTAAGGATAGCACTAACCAATCTAAGTGGACGAAAGCATCTTGGTTGTAGGAGTTGAGGAACCAATCTGAGTGGATGGAAACATCTAAAATAGAGTCTATTCATAAAAGCATATATCTCAGGTGTTAGAAATAACATGGTAGTTTCACCGTATCTTGGAATCATCTTATTACTTTCTGTTTCGATTTTTTGCAAAATTTTTATGTTGATGTCTGCTGGGTTGAAATAGGGTGATTGGGTTAATAAAAAAAAACAAAACAAAAAAACAAATTGAGACCAGACCGTCAGACCAACCGGAATAAATTGTTCAATAAAATCGACCAGGTTCCCTTGTATATGCCAGCTGAGTTGATCTAGAATTAGGATTATCGACCACTAGTTCCCTTGTATATGCCAGCTGTGTTGATATTAGCCCAGACCAGTATCTCAATCCATTAGGTCATAGGATTCATCTTAGCATTGACATCCATTCGCAACCATCTGTCTCTATTTCCATCTTCTTAATCTATTCATGTGGTTTGTTTGATTCCGAATATTGATATCCATAGTGCGACTATCTGAGTAGAGCTCTGTCACTTATATATAAATTTAGTATGTGAGTGCAAACTCATGTACAACAATTGGAATTTCGTATCAGAGTACTTCCTCCTGTAGTCAATGAGAGTATGCCAACCAAGGAGATTCTTTAGTGCCTTTCAAGGTTCTGCGTAGATGTCTAGGGTATGGAGTAAAGGTTTTGTGGGTACACCTATTGTAAACCCTCTCGAGACTATAACTCGGCCACTAGGGACACCTAGGGGTTCAAAGGCTTGTTGCACACGCTAAGTGCAATAGCGATTCCTATGACAATGAGTTAGGATTTTATTTTCTAGATAAGATTTGCTCGAGGACTAGCAAACAATAAGTTTGAGGGTATTTATAGATACATTTTTGTGTCTAAGTTGTCCTTAATTTTCTGAACTGTTGGTACTCGATTTTGTACTTATTATGGTGTTTTATGTGTTTGTAGGTATTTTTGTGCAATAAACATTTTTGGAAAGTTCGGCTCAAAAAGTTGTTAAAAGCACCCCGGAGGACAACTGCTAAATGGACAACAGTTTTGGATAAGGGTCACATCAATTACTAAGGGTCACCTTCTTTTTTATATGCACCCGCAGTTTGGATAGGGGGACACCATCTTCATCGTTTCAAAATTCCAGTTTGGCATGAAATAGTGGAAGCACACGACATGAAGTATAAAAGTATCTTGTAACTTTGATGTATCTGCACTCAATCAGGAAAGGTTGAGTTCTTCCACTGGTGAAGAGAGGGATACCAATTGGTAAAGCTTTCTGCACTGGGATCTTAACACACACCTTGACGTTCTTCTTTAGAGGATGGTTACCATAAGGATCTAGAGCTTCAATAAGTTCTCCCGTCTTGAAAGTAATCTTTTGAAGGTCTTCAAATTAGGTGCATTCATTAGGGATATTACATAGAATAAACCACATTAGTTCTTCAGTAAAGTAGAGCTGATGATTTGCTGGCTATCCCTCTTTTGGAATAACTTTTAATACCATTAGGTATCCACAAACAAACCAAGGTCTCTGAGATTTAATTCTATCAAAATCATCTTCTGCTAAGAATCGAATAAGGACTTTGTTGCGCAATCCACTAAATGTAGTAACAGTAGGAGATTGAGCTAGAAGCCATTGGTTATAGATATAGAAGCGGATGAAGGAGGTAGGAATCAGAGTTTCACAGTATAGGTATCCCACCATGCACCACTTCCAGTTATTATTAGACTCAGCTAGAACAACTTTTTTGTCGATGAACACTGGTTCAGAAAGGGTGGATCGTAAAGTTAATTTCTCAGCCATTTGAGCAGACAGGTTTTGAATATCTTGGTCTAACTTTTGATGGTTTTCTGGGAAATTTGGGGATTCTGTTAGGTATGAGAACTGGATATATATGAATAGAGAATAATTGGGGTGAGGATTACAAACAACCAATATAATAAGCAGATGTATAGAAAATAATGTCTTTGTAGAAATATACTGATATTGATCACAGACAATGTGGATGGAGAAGTGGTAAAAGGGTTTTTTTGTTTATGTTTTTGAACCTTAAAAAGGGAATGAGAAGACTGTTGAATAAAATTTGAGAAACTTTCAGTAGAAATTTGGTGTAAAGTAGTTGTTGTTACAATGCTATGACTGTGTTGGGGACAGGGTTTATCATACTATTGATGGTGGTTTTTAGTTCAGGGTTAAAAATGTAAAACCCTGTATTTAATGTGTCGTTGTTTTGCAAAGAAACTGAGCCACTTAATAGTAATGAGTATCCAGACCTCTTTACTTACATATGTATTGAGCAATTCAACATATTCATGAAATTTATCCAGAATGGTGCGTGAAGCAACAATCCCATATATTCTGTAAATTTTAACCTATTGCATTATTCACTAATGCATGACCTTCCTAATATTTTCCAATGTTATGTTCCCAGCCGAACTCCCAATATTGGCATGACATGACGATTAATGTTCACTCGCAGAGGAGTAGCATGAATCTCCCGAAATGTTAGTATTGAGACCTGCATGAAGACACTCACGTAGGCTACACCACTCTCTGATAAAGAGATCAGCGTGTTTACACACTTTTTAATTAAAAGTTAGTGCGATCGAACGCGTTTAAATTCCTTAGGAAAATCTAGACTGTCCATATCAGTCTTAAAAAACGATCACAACCACACGATTTGGCCACACAATTCAACAGGCCTAGCCTACTCCTAGCGGAACTAGGTGATCATCATAATGACAGCCGGTGGGCCCACTAACATCCCAGCCGTTCGGAATCCATCTAGTTCACATGCAACACCCTCAAATGTCGGACAGAAACAGGGTGATCGCGCTGTTGAAAAAGAGCTCGAACGAGCCAAGACCGACCATGACGGTCTCAAATTGATCACAACCGTCCAACTTAGCTAGCCTAGTTGGACGGTCTAGATCTTTCGTCGAATGATCAAAAGGGTACTGGCGTGTTCACTGGCGACCCAACTACATCCTTGGTCGATCGACTTGCCCACGGCAAACCAAAAGTGCATTTAATCGCTCGCCCAAAGTAGGGTGAACGCGTTGTTTTGGAAACCCTAATTTGCTTTGTGGCAACACGCTACTGTCGCAAATCGATCACAACCATCCATCTTCGCAAGCCAAATCGAGTGGCTTAAATTCAATTTCAAGCGGCCCCGAAGATATCAGCGTGCTCACTGGCGACCCACCTTTGCACATGGCCGATCGTCCTGCTCAAACTAGCGCCCAGAGCTTTCAATCGATCACCCAAAGATTGGACGAAAAATTGGGAGCATTTGGTAAATAATTTTAGTATGATCTACATTCCAAAAGTTTTGTATGGATGTCTAGCATAACATACTAGAAAATTCATATCAATCGGAGTAACGAGCTAAAAGATACAACTTAAAAGGCGAGCTAGGTCATGGATGAAAACTGGCAGAATTCTTCTTGAATTCTTCCTGATTTTTTACTGTAGGGATGTTTTCACCTCCTAAACGAGATCAAAACCTAACACTTCTAGATTGGGAAGATAGGAAATTCTTTTCTGATTAGAATGGAGGGGCGGATCGTCAAAATCCGAGTTCGTATGAGAATTCTACAACGGTTTTAGTGAGGGTCTCACATCTGAATTTTCTGATTACGAAATTTCATCAATTAGCACAAACTTCTACAAATCATCTCAGCCATCCAACTTGGCTAGACAACTTAAATGATTTAAATTTAATTTGGTCTAACCAATAGGATGTCAAAATGGCTACAAGCCACCATTCTCCTATAGGAACTGATCACCACATCCTTAATAGCTCCTGGAAGCTACTCACACATGACCACCCGCCACCTAGCTTGCGCGTGATTGAACAGAATAACTAGGTCTTGAAAATAAGACCCATTCAACATCCTGCTGCATATTTTCCACAAAAATACTCGAGACATCAACGATATCACAAACTGGGGGATGCTTCCTGGGGTATTGGTCTGGCGGTTTACAGCATGCAGCGTGCAACGCGCCCATTACGAGAACGTGTCAGGGAAGAACGGACGGTTAACAACAATGAGATGGTGGGTGAAGGCATGACCAGTTTTCCCTTATAATGGAAATGTGGTGATCACCACTTTTTACACAACTCCACTTCTCCACTGCTTAATCTGCGAGATCAGGGTGTGCTCGAACATGACTTATATAAATAGGATTTCAACCTATTTCGACAAAACACAAGTGTTATCAACACAAGTATCCATAAAAAACCAAAAACTGATAGCTTACATTCTGCAAGCCAGTTCCACATTCTGATACAAGTCATAAACAGCCACACCTTCATAATTCAACATTCTGACCTCAAACACCTTTTTCGCTTCCCTCCCTAAGATCAACCCCTTGTCCTTCACTTTGTGACCGAATTGAATCTGGAACGGCCATTCCTTGGTTTAGGCTATTGTCTTACATATTGATCTCTCGAATCTAAAAGTACTCCCACGCAGTGTATTGTTTAGGGTTTGAATTCGTTTCTCTTCAATACACCCAAATTTACCAAAAACAACAGAACCAGTTTTTACCCAAAACAACTGGCGACCACAGTGGGAGATTAATCTCTCGGTTGCGAAGCCAATTTCTCAATTTTCATTCCAATCTTCTCAAACTCAAGATGGTGGATCTTAGGTCTAAATTCAATCATTAACCAGAATTCATTTCAATCACCAATCCCAAACACTTCCAAAGCTGTCAATGCTCGAAATCCAATCACCATGGAAGGTATGGAAAACCGGCTATAGAAAGAGCCAACAAACAGCCACCAATTTCTGAGATGGCACAAAAAATATTGAATTCTTGTCTGAGGTCTGTGTCTCCGCCAGCGACAATGCAGACAGAGTATGTGGCCGTACCGGAAAAGGGGAATGGACAACACCAATGTACTGCCCGCAAGCGCAGTCAACACATCCCATGGCGTTACTTCCTCTAGCACCAATACCAGAAGCACCGAAAGCATCCTCTATGGCATGAAGCCTCCTATTACCAGAGCCAGAGCCGCCGCTACTCCTAATGTTTCTTCGACCACGACGCCTCCAATTGTCACCAGGGCTGCTACCACTTCTTCGCCAGGACGAGAGACTGGAGGAGCCATATGAAGCCAACCTCTCATTACCATTATCGATTTAATGAAGAGACATGAAGTTCTTTCCAAAATTCAGACGTACATGGCCACAACTCAGAAGGAGCGAAACAACAAACATCCGAATGATTATGTCAAGGGATTCAGATTTTAGGCGTTCGATTTGCATGATCCAAATGTGACTGAACATCAATTGGTGGAGTTGTACATTAATGCTTTCTGGGGACTCCGTTCACAAAACCATACAGTCTATGATGGATCATTTATTTGAAATTATGTATTTCTCCAAGGCGCAACGTCAAGACATATTTGCATCCTTCAACCGTGTTGTATCAGGTCGGTGTCTTTTTCCAGTCAGGGAAGCCGCTCTCAAACCCCAATCTTTCCTGGAATGCGCGACTGATAGATGCAACTGGGACTCACTTGAGCTACAAATATTTCAAAGAAGGAAGTTGTTCATTACCGAACCATAATCAAAAACTCAGAGGGAGAATCCAGAGACGCTTACGGGTACATCAACCTCGAAATCAAGGTGGGAGATGCTCTACCACACACCAAATTTCATGTGGTTAAAGAATACCCAAATTATGATATGACCCTGGGGCGCTCATGGATACACGATAACAAGGTAAAGCTAGGAGTATGTCTTTTGCCAGTCTATACCTGAGAGGGTCTCCAACAAGCCATCCAATCCTGAAGATTATTTGTTACCGCATGGATAACTCGCAAATGTGACGCAATTTCCTGGAGAGTGTAGCTTCGCAATTTCCACGAGTAAGGCTTGTTGAACAACTCTCTTTACAAACCGGTTATTTTTCATCCCATCAAGACCTGGGGACTTTTTTCCGTCTATCAATCCGTCGACATTCTGATGTTATCATTAAAGCATGATGCTGCTTATTCATGGGAGAGCCTAATATACCCAAAGCCCAATCATGCGCGAAGGACATGCCTAGCAGAGACAGAGCTAAGTAACTATCCTTAAACTAAATGTTTTATATCTATTAGGCATATCAAATAAATTTTAAATATCTTAGTGTTGAGACGTGCAAATTCCTAATCACTCACTATTGTGTTGTCAGGCGTAATGCCTCAACAAGTTTTCCTCTTAGTGATGAGACGTGCAAATTCCTCAACACTCACTCTTGTGTTGTCAGGCGTAATGCCTCAACACGTTTTCCTTTTAGTGTTGAGACGTGCAAATTCCTCAACACTCACTCTTATGTTGTCAGGCGTAATGCCTCAACACGTTTTTCTCTTAGTGTTGAGACGTGCAAATTCCTCAACACTCACTCTTGTGTTGTCAGGCGTAATGCCTCAACACGTTTTCCTCTTAGTGTTGAGACGTGAAAATTCCTCAACACTCACTCTTGTGTGCCAGGCGTAATGCCTCAACACGTTTTCCTCTTAGTGTTAAGACGTGCAAATTCCTCAACACTCACTCTTGTTTTTTCAGGCATAATGCCTCAACACGTTTTCCTCTTCGTGTTGAGACGTGCAAATTCCTCAACACTCACTCTTGTGTTTTCAGGCGTAATGCCTCAACACGTTTTCCTCTTAGTGTTGAGACATGCAAATTCCTTAACCCTCACTCTTGTGTTGTCAGGCGTAATGCCTCAACACGTTTTGCTCTTAGTGTTGAGACGTGCAAATTCCTCAACACTCACTATTGTTTTGTCAAGTGTAATGCCTTAACACGTTTTCCTCTTAGTGTTGAGACGTGCAAATTCCTCAACACTCGTTAATGTGTTGCCAGGTGTACTGCCTCAACACGTTTTCCTCTTAGTGTTGAGATGTGAAAATTCCTCAACACTCGTTATTGTTGCCAGGCGTACTGCCTCAACACATCCTTCCTCTTAGTGTTAAGACGTACAGATTCCTCAACACTCGCTACTGTGTTTCCAGGCGTACTGCCTCAACACATCCTTCCTCGTAGTGTTGAGATGTGCAAATTCCTCAACACTCGTTACTGTGTTGCCAGGCGTACTGCCTCAACACATACATCCTCTTAGTGTTGAGACGTGCAGATTCCTCAACACTTGCTACTGTGTTGCCAGGCGTACTTCCTCAACACATCCTTCCTCGTAGTGTTGAGACGTGCAGATTCCTCAACACTCGTTACTGTGTTGCCAAGCGTACTGCCTCAACACATCCTTCCTCTTAGTGTTGAGACATGCAAATTCCTCAACACTCGCTACTGTGTTGCCAGACGTACTGCCTCAATACATCCTTTCTCTTAATGTTGAGACGTGAAAATTCCTCAACACTCGCTACTGTGTTGCGAGGCGTACCGCCTCAACACATCCTCCTCCTAGTGTTTAGACGTGAAAAATCCTCAACATTTACTACTGTGTTGTCAGGCATACTGCCTCAACATATCCTCACCTTAGTTTTGAGACAAAGAAATTCCTCAACACTCACTATTGTGTTGACAGGCATCACTACCTCAACACATTTGTATCTTAGTGTTGAGACGCGCACCACTCACTCGTGTTGTCAGGCGTCACTGCCTCAACACATCGTAGTGCTGACGGCTCCACCACCTCAACACTCATCTTTGTATTCAAGGATCAACTGCCTTAACACTCATGAGTCGAGCCTCCACTACCTAACTACATCATTTTATTGTTCTGGGAATCAACGTACTAGAAGGGTGATTGCTACTTGCCTCGACGTTTCATTAATACATGTTCTGCTCAAAGGCCAAGCCACCCTCAATCTACTGGTAACGTTTATTTATTCTTATCATGAATTTTATCTATCACCATCTAATGCTTACCCCGCAACAGCGTCGCTATTACGTACTAAGCAGGGGACTTAATGTTGATGGTGGTTTTTTGTTCAGGGATAAAATTGTAAAATCGTGTACTTAATGTGTCGTTGTTCTGCAAAGAAGCTGAGCCACTTAAGAGTAATGAGTATCCAGGCCTCTTTACTTACATATGTATTGAGCAATTCAACATATTCATGAAATTTATCCAGAATGGTGCGTGAAGCAACAATCCCAGATATTCTGTAAATTTTATCATATTGCATTATTCACTAATGCATGACCTGCCTGGTATTTTCCTATGCTATGTTCCCAGCCGAACTCTCAATATTGGCATGACATGATGATTAATATTCACTCTCTTCGGAGCAGCATGAATCTCCCGAAATGTTAGTATTCAGACCTGCATGAATACACTCACGTAGGCTACACCACTCTCTGATAAAGAGATCAGCGTGTTTACACATTTTTTAAATAAAAGTTAGCGCGATTGCACGCGTTTAAATTCCTTAGGAAAATCTAGACTGTTCATATCAGTCTTAAAAAACGATCACAGCCACACGATTTGGCCACAGAATTCAACAGGCCTAGCCTACTCCTAGCGGAACTAGGTGATCATCATGATGACCACCGGTGGGCCCACTAACATCCAAGCCGGTCGAAATATATTTAGTTCACCTGCAACACCCTCAAACGTCGGCCAGAAACAGGATGATCGCGATGTTGAAAAAGAGCTCGAACGAGTCAAGACCGACCATGACGGTCTCAAATTAATCACATCCGTCCAACTTAGCTAGCCTAGTTGGACGGTCTAGATATTCCCTCGGATGATCAAAAGGGTACTAGCGTGTTCACCGGCGACCCAACTACATCCTTGGTCGATCGACCTGCCCACGACAAACCAAGAGTGCGTTGAATCGCTCGCCCAAAGTAAGGTGAACGCGCTCTTTTGGAAATCCTAAGTTGCGTTGTGGCAACACGCTACTGTCGCAAATCGATCACAACCATCCATCTTCGCCGTCCAAATCGAGTGGCTTAGACTCATTTTCAGGCGGCCCCGAAGATATCAGCGTGCTCACTAGCAACATACCTTTTCACATGGCCGATCGACCTGCTCAAAATAGCGCCCATCGCTTTCAATCGATCACCCAAAGATTCGAAGAACAACTGGGAGAATTTGGTAAACAATTTTATTATGATCTACATGCCAAAAGTTTCATATGGATGTCTAGCATAACATACTAAAAAATTATATCAATCGGAGTAACGAGCTAAAAGATACAACTTAAAATGCAAGCTAGGTCATGGCTGAAAACTGACAGAATTCCTCCTGAATTCTTCCCGATTTTTTACTGTCGGGAAGTTTTTACCTCCTAAACGAGTCAAAACCTAAAAATTCCCTCGTAAAAAGATAGGAAATTCTTTTCTGATCAGAATGGATGGGCGGATCGTCAAAATCCGAGTTCGTATGAGAATTATACAGCGGTTTTAGTGAGGGTCTCACATCTGAATTTTCTGATTACGAAATTTCATGAATTAACACAAACTTCTGCAAATCATCTCAGCCATCCAACTTGGCTAGCCAACTTAAACGGTTTAAATTTAATTTTTTCCAGCCAATAGGATGTCAAAATGGCTACAAGCCACCATTCTCCTATGGGGACCGATCACCACATATTTAATAGCTCCTGACAGCTACTCACATATGACCACCCACTACCTAGCTTGCGCGTGATTGGTCAGAATAACTAGGTCTTGCAAACAAGACCCATTCAACAGCCTGCTGCATATTTTCCACAAAAATACTCGAGACATCAAACATATCACAAACTGGGGGATGCTCACTGAGGTATTGGTCTGGCGGTTTACAGCGTGCGACGTGCAATGCGCCCATTACGAGAACGTGTCAGGGAAGAACGGACGGTTAACAACAATAAGATGGTGGGTGAAGGCGTGACCAGTTTTCCCTCATAATGAAAACGTGGTGATCACCACTTTTTACACAACTTCACTTCTCCACTGCTTACACTTCCTGCGAGATCAGGGTGTCCTCGAACCTGACTTGTATATATAGGATTTCAACCTATTTCGACAAATACACAAGTGTTATCAACATAAGTATCCAGAAAACACCAAAAACTGATTTCTTACATTCTGCAAGCCAGTTCCACATTCTGATACAAGTCATAAACAGCCACACCTTCATAATTCAACATTCTGACCTCAAACATCTTTTTCGCTTCCCTCCCTAAGATCAACCCCTTGTCCTTCACTTTGTGACCGAATTGAATCTGGAACGGCCATTCCTTGGTTTAGGCTATTGTCTTACATATTGATCTCTCGAATCTAAAAGTACTCCCGTGCAGTGCATTGTTTAGGGTTTGAATTCGTTTCTCATCAACACACCCAAATTTACCAAAACCGGTAGAACCATTTTTTACCCCAAAACACATACGAGATGTCGCTTTCGTTCCCATACTTTATCAGGGTGAAGATGTATATATTCATGTGAGTTTGATGATAAGAGAACCAATTAAAGACAAGGCCAATGATCCAATGTAAGCTTTCCTGAGATGTAAGAGATTGGTACGTAAGCATGATGAAGGTTGGGGTTGGTGGATAGTTAATGGGTTTGTCTTTTTTTAGATAAAAGTAGGTATAATGGTACAAACTGCCAAATGTAATAATGATAATAAAATTGCAAAATGGGTGGTGGAAGTAAAAATGGAGGGAAAGATCGTATGGTGGTTGATGGTTTTGGTTGAGGAGTTGGATTTTGGTAGTAGGCAAAGGTTTGATGGTTGACCTAGTAACCCATCTAGCAGATATGACCCAAACCGCAATGGTGCCTCTCAACTAATGATGCATTCTTCTAATATGCATAAAAAATAAAATTTTAATTATACCCCAAAAAATAATACCAAAATTTAGTGACCTACCAATGCCTCCCTTAATAGTAGTTCCGAGAAGAGTAATGCTAATAGTGAGATGTAGGTGTTGAAAATAGGTATGCATAGGGTAATTATGATGAAGAGAGTGAGAATGATACGCATGGTTTTGAATAGGCGTGGTAAACAAAGCGACATGACGCTTAACCAAGCGTCATAAATGGGAATTAATAGGCACAATTGGGTCTTTAAAAGGGTGTTTATCCAAGAGATTATCATAGATAAGGTAATTTTCTTCTAAGTTTTTCTCAGAAAAGGAAAGGATTAACCGAGAAATAGAAGATTTAGGTAATGGTCGATCCATCAGATCAGAATCCTCCAAATACCGGTGAAGAGGTGCTTCCCGTTGAACCACCAGAATCCCATGAATATGCACAATCTAAACTTCTTGCTCTATCTCTAAGCACTGAAGAGCTGCAGAAATTGAGGATTGGTGTTCAAACTGAAATCGATCATCGATTTCGTGAGAATATCCGTCAGAGGGAGGAGGAAGAAAGAACTCGTCAGAGAGAAGAATAGCGAATTGAAGATCTTTATGTTGCATGGAAGCCAAAGTACTTTGCAAGACGAGATAGAAAATGTGAAGAGTGGGAAGAAAAGCAGGCCAAAGCACCAAAGTATGGGAGTGCAACAGAAAGTGACTCTGAGGCATCTGATGGGTTCGAGTATGATGTGAAAGAAATCGATACCAGTGAACTTGATTCAGATGCAGCTGAGGATAAGAAGAGAATGGATATATATCATGAGAGGAAGGTGAGAAGTAGATTTGAATATGAGCTTGCCAATCCCAAGATTTTTGCAAGGACCATGCAAGAAGGCGAGCCAAAGAGAAGAGATGCAGAGATGCTAGAAGCCAAGCCAGATGAAGAGGAGACTGAAGATGATGAGGACATTGAGGAATATTCATCCTCCAGTGACACTTCACAGCGCCATCATATAGTGATGATAGTGAGAGGTATTAGGAAGACGGATGAGACACATATGAAGAAGACTTTTGGTAGTCTCTTAGAAGTTATCAGGAAAAGCTAGATTTCCAGGTTTCGCATAGAGATTGAAAACGATCAACAAGTTTTTTACAAGACAACTTTTCGGGTACTTGTTCTTGTTCCTATCCTCCTTGATTTTGGTGCAGGTGATAGTAAGTCTGTTTTCTTGTTGTTTAAAACTTCGGCCGGCTTTTTCTTTTTTCTGGTGATGTTGATGATGTGTATAGGTGGTAATGTTCAGGAATTCTATCTGGTTTAAAGTTGTAATGTGTGGTATGGTTGTTGTTTTTTGGTGATGATAATAGTACTTTGTAAGGTTTAGTATTTGGAAGATAGTGTTCATGTAATTTGGTTTAAGACTAGTGAAGTGATGTTTTCAAACACCGGGGTTTTGAGAGTTTGAAAGGAAATTTGGGTTGTAATGATGAATGTAATTCTGGAAACTTTTTGAGTAGGGTTCGATGAACTGAATGCTTTTTATTTCAAAGTTCTTAAAGATATGCTTGCAATTACCTTTGTTTGAGTAACTTTTGTTTGATAATGGTTTCCTAACTGAATTAGTAAAGGGAAGCAAGAGAATTATGTAGATGATATAACTGCTAATGAGAATAACAAGATGAAGAAGAACAAATTGATGAATTTTAGTAAGATCGATTCTCAGGTAGTGAATTTCAGAGAACATGAAGAAGAAATTGAGTACATACGTCAGGATGACGCTGCATAGCCTTTTAACACCACTGTCGCTTATATTCCTGTATATCTCAGTTTATTCACGTAACTTTCTTAACTATTTGGGGATTCTGATTAAGATATTACTCTTTACTGTGTAGTTAAAGTATATACTGATTAAGATGTTACTTTTTGTTTACCGTGGAATTTTTGAAGAGAACGAAGAGAATTTCAGGAATTTCAGAATTTTTGAAGAGAATAAAGAGATTTTTTGAGAGGACAAATAAATGGAAAGAAGAAGATTATCTGGATTTTCAGGATTAGACCTCAAATTTGAACACTTTTTTTGTCTTTGTTGCCTTTGTTGGAATACCCTTGGCTACGTTATCCACTAGGAACTTAGGGGGTCGCGTTCAGTATAACGCGGCCCCCAAAGTCGTTATGAAGGTTATTATGTTTGGTATTGCGTCATTCTTAAGTTTTGGGATGTCCATTCTCTTATCTGGATTTAGTAGAATGAAAGTTAAGGGAACGACTGCTTCTGAAGGTAGAATCAGAACTCTTTGGTGGGGTTTTCTTACAGGTCAACTTATTTCCGTCGCTGGTTTAGTATTTCTAGGGTCGAGTATCATGGACCTGGCCGAATTCCGCATGGGACTTCGGTCATGCGGCGCTCAGGAGTCCATTGTAGTGTTTTGGGAGACCCTCTCCACTCTCGGGAGCATGTCGTTTGTCTGGATTCTATACAACTTAAATGTCTTCTTCAGGCATTAGGTTTTTCTCAAACTAAATGTGGTGATTGTCTATTGATTTGACTTGGTATGATAGATATATACAGAATTACGGGGGTTTACTCAATAAATACTTTTCTAGATTTGTATAGATTTAAAAAAGTGTCATGAAAAATAACAAAGAGTTCTACAGAGTTGGAAAAATACTTGCAGAGTTTTGTAGAGTTGGCCGAATTCTCGTAAAGATTTATAGAGTTCTAAAACGTTTTGAAAACAAGATTTCTAGAGAATTGTATAACAAGCAAGCATGACAAATCTAGATATTTGTAGAATTCTATAAAATTTATCCTATCAAAAAAAATCTTGAAAAACGTTGATTGCAAATTAAATTGAGCAGCAATCATAATCTATACACTTTAGCCATTAACGGAAATTTTCATTTCAACAAATAACAAAACCAAAAAAGTTTGATCGTATCATATGTATCACATATATTTATATATATATATATATATATATCGCATTTAAGATATAATTAAAAAATAGAGAGAGAGAAATGGATCTAGAGTATATGCGCAAGCGCTTGCATCAACTTGAAATAAAAACAGATAATATCAAAAAAAATAAAATAATAATAATGAAATTTTATGTAGAAGTCTCCCAAAATCTTTCATATTTTGCAAGACTATGTATGAGGCAAAAATACACATAAATGTCATTCAAAGTCTTAAAAATTGGTAAGTATGCAAAGTCTTTAGATTTTCTTGTTTATAACGAGTAACACAAACTTTGAACGAGATTTTACAAGTACATAACGATTAACATATAATTCCAAGGAGTTTTCTAAAATATACAACCAGTAATACATTACTTTGGAAATCTATTAAAGTCTCTGGAAATCAAAGAAATTATTTATTGAGTAAACCCCTGTTACAGATATACTGTATTTACAACTTTTAATATTTAACACGGAAGAGACTTTTGACACATTGGTTCTTTATTTATTTGATCTCTCTCATGATGTACGACTCAATCTCTCTCCTTCCCACCTGATTCTCCCCCCTCCTTCCCTTTTTATTGCGATTTCGATCGGTTATCCTTGTCCTGTGGTGCTCTAATGGCTAGTTTTCACCTGAAGTTCACCCTATGCCGGAAATTCACCATAGTATCTGTTAACTATTGTTTTACCTCTCCTATCTTGTTTTGAATCCTATGCTAATCTAATTCTTTTTCTGATTGCTCATGAATTACAAAAACCCCACCGAAATCACAGGCACTACAAAAATCATAACAAATTCAGGCAACTCAGGAATCACAAGCATCACAAGCCTCATAATCCCTACAATCTCTACTGACACCAACATCACCTTCATTACTGATACAAATACCAATCTCACCACCACCACTAAGATGAGCTCCATCCCTAGAACACTTCAACTAAACTCTTTCAATTCTACAAACACTATCAAAATTTGACCCATGAATACTTCACACATATCACAAATTCTTGCATCAGATAGATCTCCCTGCTATCATCTATCAATTTCAAGATATCTCTGATACTTTTACATCTTCAAAACCTATCCCCGATAGTGGTAGAAATCCTATAGTCAAATCAAACCAGTCTATGGTATCTCATACAACAATTCTCAATGATAGATTCCATCAGAAATTTCGTGATCACATTTACATTACTAGCATTCACAACCACCAGAGGCATTCCATTCATAAAACCCTTAAGGTCGAAATTCATAATTACCCATTCAAAGAAAAATACCAAGAAAGAATTTGAACTTGTTCAATCAAAATTAAAACCAACATTCATAACTATTCAGAGATTAAAAAGTTCAGTATCCTTACCATAAACAAAATCCAATGCAAAGACATATTCAAAAACCATTCCAATTCTAAGACTGAAAATAAAAGAAAAAGATCATGCATTCTCTTACTGGTGTAAGAGGCGAACCTTGCTCCGTGTGCCTTGGATAATGCTCCGAGTCCGGCTTCGAGTCATCGGAACTCTAGCTACACCATAGCGCCTTGCAGGTACCGGAGACTGATATTCACCGATAGGGCCACCATAACTAGCAGCATCTTCATTGGGATAAACCATAGACACATCATTCGAAGGTGCAGTAACACTCATCTCAGGTTCTACTCCAGGGTCGGCAGCTGGAAAGGTGGTTGGCTCAGAATTTGGAACGATGGTTGGACTAGAACTTTGTCTCTCAAAACCTGCAAAAATCACACGACCGATTCTAACAGTGGCCGGACACAGAAAATCCATCACTGGAAAGCGCATGGGCTCATCATGGTGCCAAGGTTGACCATCAATCTCTCCCTTGCATCAATATTTATGGATTGGTAACCGACTCGACTCACTCCAGACAACAAAAATCGGTCAGCCACAACGGCAACGCCCTCATGAACCTCAAATGGACCATATTTGGCATGGAAAGCATATAAAACCCAATGATCTCTGGAACCTATATGTGGATGCTCTGCCGATTTTGGAATACCAGTAACATAGAATCCTTCAACATCAACACCTACTCTAGTCGATCCATGCATGCCTACTCCAGATACATTCTCATCGTTGCTACCTACTTCAAATTGGGCATCCAATTCAGCAAATAGGTTGATTGTATCCTGATTGATAGGTGCATGCCTTGGATGATTGAAATGATTTCGAAGACGTTCTATTGGATAATCCATCAGCAATTCATGCATCATTCCTGGTGGCCCATCCTCTTGCAGGCACTCTTCAATCTTCACCTCAACATTATGTTGAAGATCGTTCAAATACCAAGTGAAATCACTTTCATTACCAGGCGATTCACAACCTTGTGGAAAAGCGATCCCATACGGAAAATAAGTAACACAATGCTCTCGTGGGTACCAGGGTATTCTCGGTTCATCATCAACTTCAACCATTTTTTGCTTACCCTTCCGATCATTGTTATTATCAGTACCAGACATTGTGATTGGATTGAATGGAGATTTATCAAACAAGACAAAGAAATTGGAGAAGAACAAAATAAGAAATCAAATAATTTCTTATCTTTAGCTAAGACACTTATAAAGGCTTTCATCGATTGGTGTTGGGTCTTTCCACCATTAAGAGGTGACGGTTCCCAAAGAGCAAACCCTTCAGTCTCCAACAATCTTATCCCCACTACTGTCGTTTTATTTATCTTGCATCATAGGCATCAATACCTACAACCTACAAAGATTAACTGCTATCTTATTAGGCTAACTAATCCTAAATTAAATTTTTTGACAGATAGAAGGAGGAGACTAAACAGCGTTACACTTGGCAGTGTAACACTTTCGGTGCTTTTAACCGCCACATCTCTCTCACGTTACTTTCACACCCTTACGACTCATCTCTCAAATCATCTGAATCGATTAACACATCTAAATGGTATCTTGCGCAAGAATTAGTTTATTAAGGGTCAACTTACAAGGCTGGTGGGCAATGGACTCAACCCAAGCTCAGTATTGCTAAACCCTTTGTCCTACTCTTTTTCTTCATTAATTTAGATACTTTAACCTTTAGGCATTATCAAGTCGCTTTTATTTACTTTAGTACTTCTCTTATGCAATATAGAAATCATAAAAATAGGACTATATTTAGATATGCATTGAACTTCATTTTAGACTACATTAACTTAAATACTTTGCATGGGCCAGCTAACCCCTATCATTATTATATCCTATACTATGCTAGAATCTGTTTTCTTGACAGGTCGACTTCCCATGGTTCACCAGTAGTCAATAACTCCAACTTGGTCAGCAAAGCTCAACAACACGGGTTATGGAAACATACAATTAGCACATGGTACTTGTAATTCCCCTCAGTTTATCCTTGGACTATTAAGCTACATCACCATCACCTGCAACTAAACAAAAAATTGAACCTCATGTATACAGTCCACCTACACCTTCAAATTCAAATTAAAGTTACTAGACTCAGTACTAATCCCAACATCACACTATACACCACCACCACCACCATCACAATTTCTAAAAATTCTTTTATGGCATCTTCATCAGGAACTAAACCCATAGATCAAGTTGAAAATCTAGTTGAACAAATGAACTCATCTTTAAACATTCCTGAAGATTTATTTCCAAAGGTTTTCATAAATGCTGAAAATACTTTACCCAAAAAGAAAGAGGATTGGAAATGGGTCTTTATTGGCAGATACTGTAGCAAAATATCTCATGACACTAGAACTATCTCAAGGTTCATCAACTCTAACTGGGAACTCAGAAGAAATGCAGAAGTCAATCTTTGGAAGAAGAGAAAAAACTACTACTCTATCAAACTTGGCAGCATGGAAGACTACAAAGTCTTCAAGAAAGGAGGTACCAGAGGAATATTTGATAAACTCATAGTTCTAACTGAAGTGCCACCTTCTGGACCTGATTTCATTGATGAGGATAACTTCTACAAGGTCAGGGTTTGGGCTCTGGTTAAAAGGATTCCAAAGCATATCATACCAGATATTAGCAACATCATAAAACCAGCTGGAATTCATCAAGAATCTAGGAAATATTATGGCAGAGATGAAGATGAAAAGAACTTAGAAGTGCTTCTAACCATTGATGTTACCAGATCTCTAAAGTATGGCATTGATGCTTATGAGACCCCTACTATCTCTCACTGGATTGAGATGGCCTATGCCCTAAATGGTATTGCTTTCTGCAAAGTATGGAAACTGTCCCTCTCTGTGAGGAAATAGAAAGACAACCTCAAAATACTCCTCATACCACCCATCCTTCTAATCTCAGTAACTCCTATCCTCATCTTCCAACACCAACAGCCCTCAAAAACCTATCAAAATAAGGCACTACTCTGACAAGGATGCTGCTGAAGAGTTTGCTATCAAAATGATGTTAGCCCAAAAATAGATTCTTCTCAAGAACTGTTCTGAAGAACTTGATGGTCCTGAAGATTATATCATCTTTAAAGATGATCTGCACCAACCCATCAGTGGAGAAATACCTACCACTAACACTGAAGCAATTTCTTGCCAAAGGAATCACAAAAAACTCCTTGAGAATACTAGGAACAGGGATAAGATGTTAAAGAAGAAAGGTATCAACATCAAGGCTGCAACTAGGAAACATCAACCTTCCTTTTCAGCTGGTGTGGAAACTATTATTACCCCTGAGAATATTTTCCCAAAACCCAATAACCACCATCAATACCCAAATCCAAATAATGTTGCCCCAAATGCCTTTGAAACTCATCCTTCCCTGTCTGAAATACAAAACCAAATCAATGAGTATTTCAACAAACAGATAAAACTACTTTGGGAAAGAAGAAAGCAAGAGTTTAAACTCAAGGCTATTAACACTGAATTACACCCTCAACTGGTTGATCCAAAAAGAAAGTTATTCATCTCAGATGTTCCCACTGGTAATCTCTTACACCACTGGGACCAAACTCAACCTTCCAAGAAAAGCAACAACCAATGCATGCAAATGGAGGAGGACAATCTGAATGAATTGACTAATGGAAACCTTGAGGGAGCTAATCCATTCCTAACTTCTCAGGTAAAATTTCTATGACCAATTATCACTGTCAAAGCTTACGTTACATCTTTCTCAACATTAGTTCTGCTTTAATTCCTTTACTTCAGCTTAGTATAACCATCCACACCAATTCTATTCTCCTTAATATCACTTTCTTAGGCTACATAATTATAATTTTCAACTACTCTGTTGTTTCTTACTTTTGGCAATTTTATTCTATTTTGGCCTGGAATTGTCAAGGTTTAGCCAAGCCAATCACCAGTAGACACCTGAACAATATGCTTAATAAACATAATCCTGATATATTCTTCTTATCTGAAACAAAACAACAAACCAGAAATTTGAAAGTTATCCTTAGCAACATAGGAGTCACAAATTTTGGTTTGTAGAACCTAGAGGAAAATCTAAAACTGCAGGGGGCCTTGTCTTAGCTTGGAAAACCAATCTAAATATCACAATTCAGGATTTCTCTAACCATCATATAAGTGCTACTGTTTATCCT
This sequence comes from Papaver somniferum, assembly GCF_003573695.1. NCBI lineage: Eukaryota > Viridiplantae > Streptophyta > Magnoliopsida > Ranunculales > Papaveraceae > Papaver > Papaver somniferum. Next base: position 151,293,049 of record NC_039364.1, on the reverse strand, counting down.
AATGAAGGGGAACCTTGGTTATTCACATGATACTATGGGAGTCCTTATACTACTCTAGATAAAGTTCACTCTTGGAAAATGATAGAAAATATTAATACTCATAACACCCTACCTTGGTTGATAATGCGTGATATGAACTTTGTTTTGCATGATCATGAAAAATTCAGCCAACATCCTATTGATTATCATGAAGCTAACATCTTTTTGGAGAAATTGGAAGCATCTAATCTTACTGATTTAGGCTACACTGAATGTCCTTTCACTTGGACTAATAGAAGAGTTGGTGTACATCTAAGAGAACAAAGACTAGACATAGGTCTAGCTACTGAAAGTTGGCTTGAAACACAACCAGACTCCACCATTTCAAACCTCCCTTCCATTGGCTCTGATCATAATCCCATACTTCTCAATACCGTCCCATCTTGGAAACATGGTCACATCCCATTCAAATTCTTTGGTCCCTGGCTTGATCACAAAGATTGTAAACAAATCATAGCAGAATGCTGGAAGACTCAACACAAAGGCTCCCTTGCTATTAAGATAGCTAGGAATCTAAGATATATAAAGGTCAAATTAAAGAAATGGAACAAGGAAATATATGGCAATATCAAGACTAATGATAAGCATGTATATGCTACATTTTATACCCATATTTATATTATCTATGATACAATATTTTAGTTACTAATACTATTTTAGTGCTTTTGTAGAAAGTACAAGTGAATTCGATCATCCAGCGAATAAATAGCAAAATGTGAGACTTAATGGTGTTTGCGACGAAAATTGTGAAATGTGGTTGGCCTGGTATTTCCATATATCAGCAACCACAATGATGAAATGTGGTTGGCCTGGTATTTCCATATATCAGTAATCACAATGATGAAACGTGGTTAGCCTGGTATTTCCATGTATCAGTAACCACAATGATGAAATGGGGTTGGCCTGGTATTTCCATGTATCAACAACCACAATGATCAAATATGTTGGCCTGGTATTTCTATATATCAGGAGCACTTATTATGCTGACCTGGTATTTCTATATATCAGCAGCACTTATTATGCTGGCCTGGTATTTCTATATATCAACAGCACTTATTATGTTGGTCTGGTATCTCCATATATATCAGCAACATAGAATTATTTCACAGCGGAGGTCACAATGGGCAGACAAGTTTTAATTTGCTCTTCAATTAACATGGTGAAGCGAGTCGACGTCATCACACTAATGCCACCTAAGATTGGTCAAGAATGACTTTATTATTGTTAGCATAAGAATGGAAGAATATCACCTCCATGACCACATGCAAATGAAGTGCAAATGAAGAAAAAGGAAAGATTAACATATCTTGTCCTTACATAAGTTCTCTTGCTATATATATATAAAGAATATGAAGGAATGTTTGGGACCAAATGACATCATTTGTGCAAATACAATTAAGGTGGGCCCAGCAACATGCAAGAAAATATCATGCTTTTTAAATGAAATTAATTCATTTCCTTGGTGGTTTCATATAATATGGAAAGTGGATATTCGCTGATACTTTACAATATTTCGTCATATTACGACACGCGGCACAATATTATTGGGCGGATTGTATTTCATGACATGTGGCAGACTTCTATTGGGAGGTGATGTGGCGACGACGTGAATTTATCTATGGGCTATATTTATGTGTTGTTTCAAAATGAAAAAGGGGGAGGAGGCCGCAGAGCCGTCGACAGAGAGAAGAGGCGACAAGGATTTGGTGTATTTGAGTTTTCTTTTCTCATGGTTTGCTAAGTTGTTTATTAGGACTTAGGGTTTAGATTGAAGCCAATTTATTTATATGAACTCTACGATGATATTTCTAATAATGATTCATTGATTAGTGATTTCTCTTCATATAGCTTGGTGTTTAATCGATTATGTGATTTTCTTGATTACTTATACTTTTCAAATGATATAGCGTGCTTGGTTAAATTCTTTGACGCAATATGCTTTAGGATTGATATGTAATACTTTAGAATCATTACCCGCGAAGCGAAGGAAATTACAGCGGAGAAACCATATTTTAGAATTTAAACATATTATCTTCCGAGACATGAGATTGATTTCGAAATTTGTCTTGAGTAATAAATAGAGATTAGTCGAGTTTATATGATTGAATTGGTGGAAATCGAAAACCTTAACAACCTGTTACCCATTTTATTTATTGTTAGAATTATTTATTATTTCATTTTGTCCCGAATATCTGAAAAATTGTCAAACATCACCTTATGGATTTGTTAGTTTTTGGTATTAGTTAGTAGTAGTATTTTCACACTCCTCGTAGGAACGACCTGTACTTGCCATTGTTCTACTAGTTAGACGCTATGCACTTGCAGTATTTTATTGTAGGTTTCCGAGCCAACCAAGTTTTTGGCGCCGCTGCCGGGGAGTGGTTGTAAAATACTCTTTTGTTGATATCATTGTATATTGTTTATTTTTAGTTTTTGTACATAATTTATTTTTATTTTACTTTTAAATTTCTTTTAGTCTTTTTATGCAGTTTGCTTGATTTTTTTTTAGGTACCTTAGTCCGAAGTGCTGCGGGCGAAAAGCAAGTATGTACTCGGCAAGCTTTTGCAAGAGCCACTTGGAAGATCCATTAGAGGTTTGCTTAGCTCATTTTGGGTTTGGTTTTGATTATGATAGTGTTATTTGTGAAGTCAATGCCTTATTAGACTCCGCACCGTTACTAGACACTAATAAATGGAACCCCAAATTAGAACCTATAGTTTTGTCCGAGTCTCGACTAGTTCCATCAGTCGAGAAAGATCCGACCTTGACCCTTAAGCCATTAAGTTATCAATTTTTTCGTCTTGATGATATTAATAATGAAACCGTTTTAGATGATAATGGGTCTATGAGTCGTGATATTATTGCTCCATTGAGCTCTTGTTCTGTGGAAATTATTTCAGCTGATTTAGAACCTGATTTAGAGCATGTTCCGCTAATAAAAACTGTCAAACAATATGAATTTGTTGCGTATGGGAATGATTTACTTATCCCATCTATGCATTATTTGAATATCACTTACAGTTTTCAATTTAGAATGAATTTACATACCATTTCGGAGGTTTATAGTGTTCACAGGGACATATCTTCAGCTGACCGGATTAGTTGGGATGATCCTCAACTTTTTAGACTCTATATATATGATTGGATGTCTACTTTGGGGTACCAACCTCACCTTGTTTGAGACTACATGTTATTGGCAAGTAGGGAAACAAATACATTTCGCTTCATGGGAGTCAACCCATCAGATTTGTTCCCTCTACTCTATCTCTTATTTTTATTGTTTATTTTTGTATTTCCCATCTTAATTTCTACGTTGGATGACTCAATTACATTGAGGACAATGTAATGTTTAAGTGTAGGAAAGTGGGTAATTATCCATATTTTTACAGGTTTTCACTTTTCTTGGAATAAAAAAAATAAAAATAAAAATAAATCAATTGCATAATATCTCTGTTTTGCTCGAGGACTAGCAAAATATAAGTGTGAGGGTGTTGATAAGCATGTGTATGCTACATTTTATAGCCATATTTATATTAGCTATGATACAATATTTTAGTTACTAATACTATTTTAGTGATTTTGTAGAAAGTACAAGTGAATTCGATCATCCAGCGAATAAACAGCAAAATGTGAGACTTAATGGTGTTTGCAACGAAAATTGCAAAATGTGTTTGGCCTGGTATTTCCATATATCAGCAACCACAATGATGAAATGTGGTTGGCCTGGTATTTCCAGAATATCAGCAATCACAATGATGAAACGTGGTTGGCCTGGTATTTCCATGTATCAGCAACCACAATGATGAAATGGGGTTGGCCTGGTATTTCCATGTATCAGCAACCACAATGATCAAATATGTTGGCCTGGTATTTCTATATATCAGAAGCACTTATTATGCTGGCCTGGTATTTCTATATATCAGCAGCACTTATTATGCTGGCCTGGTATTTCTATATATCAGCAGCACTTTTTATGTTGGCCTGGTATCTCCATATATATCAGCAGCATAAAATTATTTCACAGCGAAGGTCACAATGGGCAGACAAGTTTTAATTTGCTCTTCAATTAATGCATGGTGAAGTGAGTCGACGTCAGCACACTAATGCCACCTAAGATTAGTCAAAAGTGACTTTATTATTGTTAGCATAAGAATGAAAGAATATCACCTCCATGACCAAGTGAAAATGAAGAAAAAGGAAATATTAACATATCTTGTCCTTACATAAGTTCTCTTGCTATATATATATATATATATATAAAGAATATGAAGGAATGTTTAAGACCAAATGACGTCATTTGTGCAAATACAATTAAGGTGGGCCCAACACATGCAAGAAAAAATCATGCTTTTTAAATGAAATTAATTCATTTCCTTGGTGGTTTCATATACTATGGAAAGTGGATATTCGCTGATACTTTACAATGTTTCGTCATATTACGACACGCGACACAATATTATTGGGCGGATTGTATTTCATGACATGTGGCAGACTTCTATTGGGAGGTGATGTGGCGACGACGTGAATTCATCTGTGGGCTATATTTATATGTTGTTTCAAAATGAAAAAGGGGGGAGGCGGCCGCAGAGCCGTCGACAAAGAGAAGAGGCGACAAGGGTTTGGTGTATTTGAGTTTTCTTTTCTCATGGTTTGCTAAGTTGTTTGTTAGGGTTTAGATTGAAGCCAATTTATTTATATGAACTCTACGATGATATTTCTAATAATGATTCATTGATTAGTGATTTATCTTCATATAGCTTGGTGTTTAATCGATTATGTGATTTTCTTGATTACTTATACTTTTCAATTGATATAGCGTGCTTGGTTAAATTCTTTGACGCAATATGCTTTAGGATTGATATGTAATACTTTAGAATCATTACTCGTGAAGCGAAGGAAATTACAGCGGAGAAACCATATTTTAGAATTTAAACATATTATCTTCCGAGACATGAGATTGATTTCGAAATTTGTCTTGAGTAATAAATAGAGATTAGTCGAGTTTATATGATTGAATTGGTGGAAATCGAAAACCTTAACAACCTGTTACCCATTTTGTTTATTGTTAGAATTATTTATTATTTCATTTTGTCCCGAATATCTGAAAAATTGTCAAACATCACCTTATTGATTTGTTAGTTTTTGGTATTAGTTAGTAGTAGTATTTTCACACTCCTCGTGGGAACGACCTGTACTTGCCATTGTTCTACTAGTTAGACGCTGTGCACTTGCAGTATTTTATTGTAGGTTTCTGAGCCTACCAACTAATTTAGAAGACAGTCTTCAATACTTGGAATGGGTCACTAAGAATTAATTCAACATTAATAGAGGTCAAGCCATCAGAGAGGCTAAGCAGAAAGTGGAACATTGGCAGGATATTCAAGAAAGGTTCTGGATGACTAAAAGCAGGGATCAGCTCATCAAACTGGGAGATAAAAACACAAGCTTTTTTTATATTTCTGCCAAGAAAAGATACAGAAGAAACAAAATTGTCTCAATTCAGCAAGATGATGGCACTTGGCTTCACAACAGTAATGAGATTACTCACTGCTTCACCAACCACTTTGCTACTATGGCCACTGCTGAACCTATAACCATCAATCAATCCCTCATAGGTCTCATCCCCACCACCATAACCAACACTGAGAATATTAATCTTCTAAAAATCCCTGATGTTATGGAAATTAAAAACATTTTATTTAGCATGGTAGGAGACAAGGCTCTAGGCCTTAATGGATTCTCACCAAACTTCTTCCAAGCTAACTGGGATGTAGTAGAAGAAGCCATCATCAACATGGTTCAAAATTTCTTCACTTCTGGCTTCATTCTTAAAGAGATGAACTCCACCTTTATCTCCCTCATCCATAAAACTGATAACCCAAATACCCCAACCCATTTAAGACCCATCTCTTTATGTAACACCACCTACAAAATCATTTTCAAACTGCTAGCTCAAAGACTCAAGCCTCTTTTACCCAACCTCATATCTCCCTTTCAATCTTCCTTTATCCATGGAAGACAAATCTCTGACAACATAGTCATTGCTCATGAAATTATCCACCGTATGAACACCAGAAAAGGGAAAAAAATGAGCTAATGGCACTATGGGAATTAAGATTGATATGGCTGAGGCCTTTAATAGAGTCAACTGAGATTTTCTAATTAAAGTAATGACTCAGATGAGTTTCAATTCTCAATGGTGTAACATTGTACACCAATGTATTTCTACCACCAACCTTGTTGTTTTGGTTAATGGTTCCCCTGGAAAATTCTTCAAACCAACTAGAGGGCTAAGACAAGGAGATCCTTTATCACCTTATCTTTTTCTATTTTGCATGGAGGCCTTATCTAGGTGTTGATAGTGGTGTTTAGTCCAGGGTCAAAATTATAAAATCCTGTACTTAATGTGCTATCACCCTGCAAGGGATAAAACTATTTGAAAAATGATGAGTGCAAAAAACCTCCTCGTTCATTGAGCAATTCAATATACATGAAATTCACTCAGAATGGTGCGCGTAGCAGCAATGCCAAAATATTCTATGAATTCTTTCTTCTACTAGCATTGCCCATTAATGCATGACTCACCTAGTATTTTCTCGTGCTATGTTCCCAGCCGAACTCTCATTATTGACATGACATGACAATCAAATGTTCACTCTCAGCAAAGTAGCATGAATCTCCAAAAATGTCAACATTGAGATCCGCATGGAAGTACCCACATAGGCCGCATCACTCTCTGACAAAGAGTATTTCGTATCGACACACATCGAACACGCTTAAATTTCTTAAGGAAAATCTAGACTGTTAATATCAGTCTCAGAAACGATCACGGCCACATTGGCCGCACGATTCAACAAGCATATCCGACTCCTAGCAGAACTAGGAAATCATTGCAGCGACCACCGGCGGGCCCTAGTCGATCGAGTCCCATTCTCTCAGCCACAAGTGCTTCGAACGCCGACCCTAAACATAGGTGATCGCGTTCTATAAAAATAGCTCGAACGAGCCGAGACCATTTAAAAGAGTCTCAAAACGCATCACGATCTTCCAACTTTGCTAACCTAGTTGGACGGCTTATATCTTCCTACAAATGATTAAGGAAGTGTCGGCATGTTCATTGGCGGCCCAATTTTCCCCTTTGACAATCGACTTGCCTGCGGCAAGCCTATAGGGTACTCAACCGTTTGCCCAAACTCGAGCAAACACGCCGTATTCAAAAACCCTAAATTGGGTCGCGATAGTATACAACTATCCCAAATCGATCGTGTCCTTCCAACTTGGCTAGCCTAATTGGACGAAGTAGATCGCATCTCGAACGATAGAAGAAGCACCAAAGTATTCATTGGCGGCCCAACTCCTTCCATGGTCGATCGACCTACTCACGACAAGCCCTTAACGCATCAAGTCGTTCGATCGAACTAGGGAAGACGCGGCCGTTTTAAAACCTAATTGGTGTTTGCGGCAATATGTTACCGCCGCAAATCGATCGCGACCATCCATCTTCGCCATCCAAATCGAATGTCTTAGATCTAATTTTAAGTGGCTCAGGAGATACCATCACGCTCACCGGCAACCCATCTTTGCACAAGGTCGATCGACCTGCTCGAACTGACACGCAACGCCTCGATTCGCTTTCCCAAAAGGGGGTTAGCCATGCGGCCTCTAAAATCCTAAAAATCGCGTCAATGACAGTGGACAACTTCCGCAGATTGATCACGGCCATCCAACTTCGCTAGCCTAGTTGAATGACATAGATTTATTTTTCAAACACTAACAAAGAAGCATTGAGATCATCGTCCATTCATCCTTTACAGGGGGTGATCGACCAAGTCATAGCACATCCATAGGGTCCTCAAACGATCACCCAAATATGGTCGGTCGTGCTACTTTTAAGACGCTCAATCCGTGAGTGATTCGATCGTGCTCAAAAACAGCGATGCTTCTAACACATCGATTACTTTCAGCTGCTTATTCGAAAGCGATGCTTTACATACATCGATTATAAGCAACGCCTTATAAATATCGGTTTTGCAAATAATTCATTGTTTGGCCTAAAAGCACTGCGTGATGATTTTAGCGGCAAGTCCACATGACTTGACTCATTCACTCAAGACATCAAACATGTCACAAACTGGGGGATACATACTGGGGTATTGCTCTGGCGGTTTACAGCGTGTAGCGTGCAACGCGCCCATTACAAGAAAGTGTCAGGAAAGGCGGACAATTAACGGTGATGAGAGTAGTGGGCGAATCGTGTGGTCGGTCTTCCCTCATAACAGAAACACGATGATCATTACCTTCGGCACAAACCCACTTCTCCACTACTTTACTTTCTCCACTTCCTAAGAGATCAGGGTGCGCACAGTGACTTGTATAAATAGGTTCTCAATCTATTTATAATGATAGAACACAAGGAGCCAGAAACCATTTTCTGATACACAAGTCATAAACAACCACACCTCCATAATTCAACATTCTGATCTCAAACACCTTCTTCGCTTCCCCCCTCCCCCCCCCCCCCCCCCCCCAAAGATCAACCCTTCTCCTTCACCTTGTGACCGAATTGAATCTGGAACGTCCATTTCTTGGTTTAGGCCAGAGTCTTACAGATTGATCTCTCGAATCTAAAAGTACTCCCGTGCGGTGCATTTGTTTAGGGTTTGAATTTGTTTCTCATCAACACACCCAAAATTTACCAAAAACAGCAGAATCAGTTTTTGCCCTCAAACACTAGGTATCTGATATCAGTTGAATCCCAAGGGATCACTCATGGAACCAAAGTATGCACTTAAGCCCCTGCTATCAACCACCTCCTCTTTGTTGATGATTGCATGATCTTCTGCAAAGACAACATGACAGAATGCAACAATCTCATCAAGATTTTTCAAGTTTTTGGACATTCCTCTAGGCAGTTGATCAACTTTGCTAAATCTGAAATCTTCTTCAGTTAAAACACTGCCGCAGACATAGCTGATAGAGTAAGTGAATCCATGAATGTTCAAAGGATCAGCAGCACTGACAAATACTTAGGCTCATCCCTCTTCACCAACAGAAGCAAGATTCAAGCTTTCAAACCATGTGTGGATAAGCTAAAACACAGATTTGCTGGTTGGAAAACTAATCTATCCACAGCTGGCAAAGTCACTCTCATCCAAACTGTTACTTCAACCTCTAGCATCTACCAAATGAATTGCTTCAAAATCCCAAAAGGTACCTGCAAAGATATAAATGCCATACAAAGGGATTTCTTCTGGAATAAAGAGCAAGACAAATCTGAAGGCCTATTCTACATTTCTTGGGATGCTGTGAACAAACCTAAGGATTTAGGGGGTTTGGGATTCAAAAACATGGAATATTTAATCTAGCTATGATCTCCAAAATTGCTTGGAGATTAATTGAAGAACCAAATTCTCTCTGGAGCAGTACTATGAAAGCAGCCCATTACCCAAATCAAGAAGTCATCAGAATGGATACCAAACCAAAAACAACTGATTCTTGGATATGGAAAGGGATTCTAGAAGGCATCTCTTGCATTCAACAACACTACATATGGAAGATTGGGAATGGAACAAAAATTCACGGATTGAAAACTTCTCTGACATCATTCAAAAAACCCCTCATTGCCCTTCTAGTCTCAAAACAGTTAACCAACTTTTCAATGCTCATGGAGAGTGGTACACTTCAATCTTATCTCTATGGTTTACCCAAGACATTCAAGACCTCATTATCCATACCCATCATAATCCAACCTCTGAAGATACTATAAGATGAAGCCTGACTAAAACTAGGAAATTCACTGTCAAATCCCTATATGATAAGCAAATCAATGACATGTATGCTAATGATGTTATTATATCTCCCTGGAAGCAAATATGGAGACTGGATACTACACCATCTATCAAACTCTTCATATGGAAATGTACACATGGCATTCTTCCAACCAATGCTAAGTCTGCTAGCATCTTGAACTATATTCATCCCATCTGCTCCATTTGCAAAAAATCTTCTGAGGACATCACCTATGTCCTCCTAGCTTGTCCAGCTTCTTCTGAAGTTTGGACCAAGCTTTTTGGGGAAAATCACCAACTGTTTACTGCTTATAGATCTTTCCATGATTGGTTCAATAGATGGTTCACTCCCAACAATCCCACGGTCAGTTGGAATGCTACCTTTGCTACCATTTGCTGGTTCATCTGGAAGGCTAGATGTGATCAAGTTTTCAGGAATATAAGTCCTTCTGCTGCAGCTACTGCCCTGAAAATCACCCAACACCTATGCAATTTCTCCAGAGTGAATCATAACCCATGACATATTCTAAACAATCTCTACTACCAGGGAGACACCAATGTTCAGAACACAAGCTCTTAAGTCCGAACAGAAACTCTGAAGGAAAATTTGGAATCACTATTAGCATACACATTTTAGAAGTCAAAAATAATATGGCTAATAGTGATTTACCATCCTATACTAACTTTGCGTTTATGGCAATGTCTTCAACAGGTATCTGCATGGGAGCTCGAAACATCAAAGACAGTACAACTGGACTCAGCAGAGCAGGAAGAACAAGTAGAGGAGCTCAACATGCACTGAACTGGGGGAAGGAAATGGGCCAGAACAATATTGATTATGCAGCAGAGGAAGAAGGAAATAACACTCATTACACAGTCAGAAACATCTCACCAATTGACTTTGTTTTAGGAAGGTTAATCAAGCTGACTCCACACCAAAACACAACTGCAGCCAATTTAGCTAGGCTTTCTAGTCACTCTCTCTTATTCCAAAACTTTAACTGGAAAGGTCCTAATCTCCGATCTCTTTGGACTACTTTGCAGTATCCTACAAATCATACTATTATTAAGGATAATTGTAATAATGACACTCTTATTTTGAAGGATCAACCTGGTGCTAGACTTAGCTCAGGTGATTCCACTGCTGTAACCCTGAGTGATTAGCTCTTTTGAGCTTTCTTGCTCTTTTTTCTATAAAAAAAAGATTCTTTATTTATTTCCAAACTACATTTTTTTTAGTTGCCATATACTCGTAAAAGATTATAACATTTGCTGAACATGCAATTCGTTCTTTCATTTCCCAATAGATCAGTGCAATCTTCTTTCTTTGATGTGTGTAGGTCCAACTTTCAATCAAACAACCAGAGGAATAAATGGGGATTAAAATTTTGAAGTTCTTGGTAATGACGGATTGATTCTTACAAATACTGTAATTGGTTATACTTGAGATTCCTCCAGAAAAAGGGAAGGAAAAAAGACTGACAACTAAGATCAAATTTGTAGTTACTCCTTACTATACATTGTAGAAGAAACATCTACCAGTTATGAAGAAAAAAACAGAGAGGAGAAGAAAAATAGACCCTTGAAATCATTATAATAGACAGGGCTGCACTTGTAAGAATATACATCCAATAAAAAATGGGCTTTTTTTTTTGCCGAAGCTGTGGTATATAATCCTAATTTACAAAAATCAGAACCCGGCAAACAAGGAGATATACAGTGAGATTGCAGTGGCAGCTATTGGTATTATTAATTGGTATAAAGCATCCTGTGGTGATCTGCTTCCATTCAGCTGTGCCTCGCTGATTTTCTCATTACCAGAACCCAATGTGACATTTACTGACTGTGAACCTGTATGCATAATAAATAATTTTAGTAACAGAAGAAGAGGTACCAAGTGAGATTTCGAAGATGGTCGAATGCACTAAGGATAGTACTGAATTGCTGAAAAGCGCAAGAATAAAAGCAAACAGAACACGCTATGGAATTTGAGGAAGCTAAACTTACAGTCGTAGTTTACCCATCCAATGCGTTGGCGAGCCAGATCATAAATAATAATTTTATCTTTAAGAACAAGGTCTGTTAAGATAGAAACCGATATTAGATCGTTCTCATTGGAACACCAGGATCTACTCGAGTAGCTAAGGAAAAGAATTCAGTCGAAGGGAAAGATTAAAAAAAAAAAAACAACTAATTGGATGAAGCCTTTCAACTCCAGCAAACTAACCTCCTAAAATTGTAATTCCTTGACCTTGCACTTTTTGAAAGCCAACACACCATTCACCCTGTAACAATAGAATTTCCGCAAATTCAGAAGGGGTAAAACACAGGCGGAACTCTAAAATTTTCACTAACATGAAAAGCCACTGTTTGCTATAGATCTAAGGTATTATAAACTATTGAATCATGCTGAATCACTCACTTGATGACCTGGTGTTTGTAGTAGGTAATCCTCGGGCTTTAAAATCATAGTTGCACCACCCGCAAAATTTAACATAACTGGAGGAAATGCTTCACTGACACTGAACATAACAAATGTAATTCGAATGGTTAAGGCAATAAGACGTAGCACCCTACATACCAATAAAAAGGTAAGACAGTAAATATGATTGGAGAAAATATAAGGGTTTTTAAAACAAACCTGGTTTGGGCTATAAAACATTGGTTTCCTGTTTTATCTATAAAAGGTTTTACGGACTGTTGAACAACAGCAACAAGCTGTACAGAGAGAAAAATATAATATAATCACTTTCTTTTATACTGATCAGGAAAGAACAACTTCAATCAAATATTAATACTGATAACTTACGGCATTGACAAATGGATCAAATGCTTCTTCAGCTAGGTATGCCAAAGTTGTTCCGGAATCAACAATTGTTCCTTGACTGTTTGATGTTGAGAAAACAGCTGGATCAATAGGCACTGGTTGTCCATTGATAGCAATACTTTGCAAATTCAAGTTATAGTGAGGCCTGCAGGAATGAAAAGAGGAATCAATCATACTTACCATTAAAATAGCATGAATACAACTAAACTCTTCAAAAGGAACTCTGTAATTTAAAATTGGCAGTTTTGCTATATAATAGAATTTTGGTCTAAATGAAATCAAAATAGTTGCTCACCACCACTGCCTGCATATTAGAAGAAAATGTTATCTTTTGAGATAAGGAGGTACAAAGACACATTATGGTGAAAACTGCTAAAAACTTTTATAAAATTTAAAAGGCATGACACTTAACAGAAAAAAGAAAAGGAAAAAACTATCGATTAAGGCAAAATGCTGATTGAGGCACGAATTTGTATATTAAACAGCCAAGTCTGGATCACAATATTAAACATGAAACCTACTAACCAACTAACAGGCACAATTTTGTTTCTTTATGTCATCAATGAATATTGATAGCCATCACTATATGAAAAACTGGATGTGACAATTCAAAAACTAAAGAAGTGAGTAATCAACTTCATCAAAACATTCTCTAATGCAAAACGTGCACGGATGATGAAATTAAGGAACGATTTCAGTAAACAGGAATATTTAGTAGGTAAAGAAGAGCATTACTGTGATGGAACAAGCGGACTGTAAACGATACCCTCTTCCACAACTTCACCAAGAACTAATACACCACCATCCCTGTCGGTTCCTTTCAAACAATGTGAGAACACCCTTGGTGTTATCCCTCTTGAAGATAATTGTTGGATGATAGACATACCATGTTGCCCAAAACCAAGAATTCCATCAACTGCTCTATCTGTCTTAGTTAAGTCCCCAGACTGATAGTTACTACACCCAAAAACAACGGGAGCTGAAGAGTTGGACATCAGAGAATTGCCAGTAACTGTGTCAAAATCCAACATGTCTGACACATAAAACCCTGCTGTCCCACTACCATCTCCATATTGGAATTGGTAACTACACTGAGAATTTTCAGAACAACCAGCCTCGGCAGTTTGAACAACAGAGCTGCATACGCTATCAGTACATGATATTGGAGAAGCTGAGGATGAACTGCCAGGATCAAAGAACTGCAGCTCTATCTGCAAACCAGAAATACAAAATATTTTTACCCACTGGGAAGTCTGATTCTCAAGATTAAATTGGCATAGCAAAGAACATTAGAAAGGGGGAAAAAAATCTTACTCCAAGTCCACTGCTTTTGGGACAACCACTGCATGAATTGCAATTAACCCACAATATATCACTTCCTGTATCAATCTGTACATTGAATTCCTTTGGTGGTGAGCCTAATTTCACTCTGGTGAAATATAACCTACATAAATCAAACCCATAAAACCCAAAATTCAAAAATCACAGATAATCAATACCCAATCAATTTAAGCCCAAATAACAAATAAAGGAGGAATCTTTCCCAAAAAAGAAATCAAGATTTTCCGAGAATTTTCAATGAAAACATAATCACATTCAACTAACAGTAAAACCCCAGAAATTAAAAAAGCAAGAATATTGATTACCCGACAGTGTAAGGATCAGCAGCACCTTGAACAGAGAAATCAACAACACCAATTGAAGATTGTTGTTGTTGCAAGATTCTACCATGTCTTGTTCTATCTCTATTCTTTAACTCATTCAATCCAATATTATGATTATTCGGAATAATTCTTTCAAGAGTTAGATAATGATTACTATAAACAAAAGCTACTGGTAATAAAATTAACCCTAAAGTAAAGATCAGAAATCCGGCGTGAAGAAACGCCGGCATTTCTCTAATAAAAGTCTCTCCTTTCCTCTTGTATTCTATCTATCTATTAACTAGGAAGAAAGAAAAGATTGAAATCTTCGAAGGTTTTTTCAGAGAGATAGATAAAAAGAAAGAAAAGGTTTTTGAGACAGAGATTAACAGAATTTGTTTGTTTTTAAAAAAATAAATCTGATTACGTTATTTTTACAACTTCTTTCATTCTTTATATAGTGGCGTCGCTAGCTCTTTTTTCCTCCTCAGCTGGGTGCTGGTTCTGTTCTGAAATTGGATGCTTTAGAATAACGGTTTGCTGTTACTTTAAGTCCTTATCTCATTGAGCTCACACTGATCAAAAGGGCAAAGGAAATGGCTCAATTTGGAACTTTCTTTGCATAAAGCTGATCCGAATATCATAAATCAGTCGAGATGGGAAACCAAATATGAACTTTAATCTGTTTTCATGTCCTTGTTAGCATAATAGACAGCAGTGCATGTTCATGTTTATAGTCTGTTCACTCGTGGCATATCTTAGACAACGGATGCTCAGGGAATAATTTTTATTTGGTAATTTTTGCTTTATCTAGTTCTACGAATCGGAAGAAATTGGTGGGACCAATTTTATCCAACATCATACGACCAACTTGAGAAAGGACTCGCCGGGTTGGACGGTTAGAATTCATTTTTGCCGATTACCGTTTTACCCTGGCTGTTTGGTGAAATTAAACTACTCTCCAATGCGGTTTTTTTTTCTTTTTTTTTTTGCCTTTATAGTTTATTTTATTTGTTTATTTTTTGACGTCAAAAAAGTAAATTTCATTAAAAATTTAAAAATGTAACCGGGAGTGATATTGAAGGTACAAACAAAAGAGAAAAAAATTAATGACAAATTCAAGAAGGAGCAACTCATAATTCTTGGAGAAAAAGAAGAAAGAAAAAGTATATATATATAAAAACTCCAAACACGAACACCAACAACAACTATCCAGAATCGTTATAATTTTCTTCTTTCTTTTTTTTTTTTATAATTTGTTTTCCGGAGTTTTACATATAACTTAAGTACATCGAAAAAAAATTACAGCAAAAAATACAAATAATAATAAGATCTCCTAAAACAAAAGAACTAATAAAGAATATTAAAAATATCAAATACATATATTTTCATGAGAACAACGATGTTTTCCTACTGGTTACTCATGTTGAACCATTTTGAATTTTAAATCTTTAATTTAGATTCTTTGATATCTGAATCTTGAATCTCCATTCAAAATGAGTAATAAGCCATGAACATCTTGATCAACAGCATCACCGATAGCTATGGGTCCTGGACACAAATGTTTGGATCAGCGTCACGCCAGAATGAAACATCCTTGATGATATACTCATGTATGTCCTTGCGGGTGAACAAACCGCCACAAAGGCTATTGAAATCTGCTAAAAAAACATATGATAAAATATCATCATTACAATAACAAGCCAATCACAAGAAAAGAATGAAAAGGAAAAAAACGTGCGATTGGGGGATATAGATTACTTCCCCAAACCAATAGTGTCCGCTAAGGGGTGTTTTTGGGATAAAATACTAAAATACCCTTCCCTCAAAATAAAAATCAAAAAAAAAAAAATCATATCCTCCATTTCCATCTTCACCTCTTATTAATCTCTTTTAGGATTAGGGGCTTTGAAACCTAAATATTCCCCACTCCCTTTCAAATTCGAAATTTTCCCCGTTCCCTTTCAAATTCTCTTCTCCTTCTCTGTCGGCTCCTCACTTTGAAAACAATTTTTTTCTTTTTACATTCGGAAGAGATGAAGACCATGCCGGTAGTGATGAAGACCATATCGGATGTGATGAAGACATGCCGGAAGTGATGAAGACCATGCCGGTATAGATGAAGACCATGCCGGAAGTGATGAAGACCATGCCGGTAGTGATGAAGACCATGTCGGAAATAAAAATTTTTACATCGTCGGAAGTGATGAAGACCATGCCGGAATTGGTGAAGACCATGCCGGAAAATGGGGCCGACATGCTTGGTAACTAACATTCAATGACGTAACTAAGTGCCAGCATGCTCGATAGAAATCTATCAATGCTGGTAGTCAAGTGAAAAAAAATTTAAGTTTCCTGGATACTTTATATCATGTGCCGGCAGAGAAATTTAAGCAAAATACTATGCCGATATTTGTACCGGCATGCTCGAGAATTAACTAAATGTGCTGGAAGACTGATTAAAACCAGAAAAAAAAAATCAAAACGGATAAGGTTTTGAATTGCTCCCAGGTCGAACACATCCGGGAGGAACTACGCCTCCCCGGACCACCCAGGCCCCCTGGATAGCGGGCTTGAATTTCAAAATGGGGGATAAGCTCGGTGCCGGCGTGGTATGAATACCATGCCGGTATGGCTGCTTCCGGCATGGTATTCATACCACGTCCATTCCGGCACCAAGATTTTTTAGCTGCAAAAATGGTGGATTCAAAGAAACAAAAAAATCAAATTTTCAACCTTTTAGCAGCAATTCTCTCTTCACAATCATCCTCCATTTTCACCAAAATAATTTCCCTCTCAAATTTTCGTTCCCTCCTTCTACTCTCACCTCACTCACCCAAACACAAATAATAACACACACTAATCATTTATCAAAAATCTTATGATTTTACTAATTATTATTAATCAATAATCCTAATTAGTGAGGGGTAGACTAGGAATTACATAAAATACTTAGATAAGGGGTGACCCTGATTTGATGTTTGGATCCCGTTTTTGTCCTTTTCCTATATCCCCCAATTGTTTTTTATATCCCCCAATCGCGCGTTCAAAGAAAAGGGAAACTATACTCCAAATTGTTGTAGATCAGCAATTAAGTTTTATTTGGATAATATATCCTATACTACTGTTGTCAAATCAATTTTGATTCTAAAATTTATACTATGTAATTTAGTTTTCTATAAAAAGTAGGAAAAAGAAATTGTTGATGGAGGATTATTAGAAAAAATCAGTTAAAGAATTGCAGAAATTCTCTTGTGATATAACTTCCCATGTAGAATCCTCACAATCAAGAAACCCCAAAGGAATTAGAAAAAAGGGAAAGCAAACACCCTTCAAAATCCCAATTTTCATCCTGAAACGAGCATTTTACAATATCAATTTGCTCATCATTGTCAGAGTCAGAGTCGAAATCTCTCAAACCATCATCGTCCTCAATCAGAGACATTCTCATCTCTAAATGAGATTTTGCATTCCTATGCAATTGATAGACTCCTACACACAAATATCATCATAGAATTGCCAAACATACCCGATATCTAATTAAAAGCAATTTGGAAATTTATTTCGGCCTCCTAACAGAGAAAGCAGAAATAAAATTAGGAGGCATACACAAATTCTTTCTTATATATTTTGTACTCTTCCTTTTCGGCCTGTAACCCGACTCAAACCTGCTTGGCTAGTTGACAATCCTTCGTAATATCCTTCTCAAAATAATCAACAATCGAATATAAAGTTGAAAATCCATCTGTCACTAAATTGGATTGATTGCACTGAGATCCCATTGATATCAAAATCAACTTTTCAACTCTCATACTCTCATTATTAGTTCATGTTTTGACATTATCTGTTTCATATTCTGAACATATATCTTTTTTTTTTGCTGAATCACAAATTTTTATTATTAGAAAAGCTAAAACACCAAAATACAGGACCAACCCATTATTACCGAATAGACCCAACAAGGAAAAAAGTTAAACCTATAAAGTAAAAGGCCTAAAAATGTCAGAGCCCAATAACTAAACTCTAAAATCCAAGACTAGCTCTTCCTATACTCTAAAATCTATTTGTTTTTACTAACAAGCTCTGTAGTATGTAGTGTGTGGCATTTCTACTTGAGTTAAGCAAGAAGGAACTCCATTATGTATGATAGTAACTCCTTGAGATAATTCAGTCCCATGCCTGGCTAATTTTGTAGCAGAGAAATTGATTTCTTTGTAGCAGACTTCATACTTGATATTAGATATGTTGTAGGTTGAATGTAGCCATCTATCTCTCAGATACCAAGGAATTATTCCATTCTTGAAATTTTCAATTACTGACTTGTCAGATGCTCTAATGATTATCTTACTACACTGCATTTTTACTGCCCATTCTGTTGCACAAACAATTGACAAGAGTTTTGCAATGAAGCCTGTAGCATTGCAAAAACCTCCTGAAATAGTGTCAATGACCTGACCTTGACAATCTCTAGAAATAACACCATACCCTGCTGCTCCAGAATCACCTAAAGCAACACCATCACAACAGAACAGTAGATAACCCAATTGTGGGTTACTCCATTGACATTCCTTTAGATCAGAATTTTTTATGTTTCTCTGCTCTAGCATGAAATAGTGAAGTATATATGAATCATACTTTGTCCTCTATTTTGCACCAGTTGTTCTATAACCTCCATAAAACACCAGATTCAATATTCTTCTTTTACAACACTCCATATTTGGAGAAATACTTTCATGAGTCACTTTATTCTTCTGAAACCACAATTCCCTGAATATGGCACAAGAAGCTATCATCCAAACTTGTTTAACAAAAGGACTTTTATGCTTTGGAAAATGTAAAATATCATACAGTGAATAAGGTACTTGAAAGTTAAAAGTTTGCACTAACCATTGCCAGATATTAGTACTGAAACTGCACTACCACAGAATGTGCTTCATACTATCTTGATCTTGTTGACAAATACAACATTTTGAAGCTAATGAATAGCCTTTATCCACCAACTTTTCATCATCTGCATAAACACCTTGCTGAATCTTCCAAATGTTGCTAGCAATTCCAGGATCCAAAAAAGGTTTCCATATCTGAGAAGGCCAATGCAATTTAGGTTCTTTGACTCTAATTTTCTCAATAGCAGCAGCAGTAGTAAATACTCCTTTCACATCTCCACACCACACTACCATGTCTTTGCCTCCACTCACTGAAGGTAAAGGAAGGGGAATTATACCTTGTATATTAGAAGGAATGTTCCATTGACCATCAATCAGTAAATCTTGAACTTTCAGGTGTAAACAGGCTTCCACTGTGATATTGGATCCAAATATGTCAATTAAAGGACTATCTCCTATCCAAGTATCAAACCACACTGAAACATTTTTTCAATCACCAATACACCATCTCACATTATTTTTGAGTTCCATCCAAGCCCACTTTAATGCTGGCCATATATAAGATAACTTCCATTAAGTGCACCATACACCATTTTTATCCTTATATTTTGCTGTAAATTTTTTTGCCCAATCTTCTTCTGAATTAAGTAATTTCCACATCATCTTCATCAAAAGTGCTTTATTAGTGACCATTAACCTTCTAATACCCAAGCCACCTTCATTATAGGGAGTACAAACCTTACTCCACTTTAAAGTATCATATTTTCTTTCTTCACTATCTCCAGTCCATAAAAAATTTCTTATAATTCTCTCACAAATCTTGATGATAGAACTTGGCCATTTATAAACAACCATATTATAAATTGAAATACTGCAGAGAAATGACTTGAGAAGTACTAACCTATCATGAAAGGATAGTAATCTGCCTTTCCATGCTGCTGAATAACTTTGCATCATCTCCACCATTGGCCAACTGTGTTGCTTTTGACTCTCTAGGTTTTGATTTCAACGCCTGAGGTCAGCAGGGGGAGGCTTTGTTACACTCAACGCAGCATTTCCCATTCAAGTAGCCCAATGACTTTCTCGTTTGACTGTTCACGTGATTCCCTTAGTCAGTTCTCGGAGCATCGGTTTCCCCACGCATAAAAGGAGAGATCTATAAAGGGTAACACCTAAGTACTTATCTGGAAAAGAAGTAAGCTCCATCTACAACAAGCTAGAAATTTGAGATTTTCTTAGAGGAGAGCAACTATCCATAAAACACTTGCTTTTTTATCTATTTATCAACTAGCCTGAACTATCTTGGTAGCACTTGAGTAACCTGAGAAGAGATTCTAAACTTTTTTTTGAACCATTGCTGAAGATGAAAACATCATCTGCAAAAAATGATGAGTAGGATAAATCCCTTTTCTAACTACCATTGGCTAAAGTTCTCTTGATTCAACAAGTTTTGTTAATCCTCTACTTAACACCTCCTCCGTCAAAACAAACAAAATGGGAGAAAGGGGATCACCTTGCTTTAATCCTCTTTCCATTGAGAAAAATCATTTTGGACCACCATTGACCGTACCACCATTGACCATAACAGATACTTTGGCTCAAGAAAACAAGACATGAAGCCAAGCACACCATGATTCAGAAAAACCATATTTTTTAAGAACTTGAAACAGAAAACTCCAGTTTACAGAGTCATAAGCTTGTGAAATATCAAGCTTCAGGCTAACATTTCCACCTCTTCTCTTATGTCTCATTTCATTGACTAATTATGAAGCCAACATCACTTGTTCATGAATATTTCTACCTTTTATATATGCTTCTTGTTGAGATGATACTAATTTACCCATCAAACCACTCATTCTTGTTGATAAAATTTTAGTGAATACTTTGAAACTGAAATTACTTAGACCAATTGGTCTAAACTGATTTGGTTTCTTAGCATTTTGAATCTTGGGCAACAATACCAAAAAATTTGAGTTGAGGCCTCTTGGTATATATTTTATCCTCCAACAGTATTGTATAGCATCCACAAAGTCTTTGTTGATGATTTCCCAGCAAGATTTGTAAAAAATACCTGAATAACTATCAGGACCTGGTGCTCCATCTGCATTCATTTCCCGCACTGCTTTCTTAATTTCATATGGACTTGGAACACTGTCAAGCATATTTTGGTCTTATTCTGTTATTAATTGAGGAATTACATATAATAATGACTCATTGATGTTGACTTCTTGATACTGGAACCTTTTTCTGAAAGAATGCAACTAGAATATCAACAATTTTTTCTTGATCAGCTACCAAATTTCCTTCATTATCATCCAATTCACATATCATATTTCTTGTTTGTCTTACTTTAATATTTGTATGGAAAAAATTAGTGTTTGCAGAGCCTTCTTTTACCTATTGAATTCTTGATTTTTGCTTCATCATGATACTATGTTGAACATCCCTTGAATTCAGTTCATTCTGAGCTGTTACAAGATCATGGAGAGCATGTTCATCTTGAGGATTATTATCTGAAGCCAACATTTTCTGTTTAACCAAAACTTCTGCCTCTTGAATTTTAACTTGAATATTACCAAATATTTTCCAATTCCATTCCTTTAAAATTACTTTTAGCCTCTTAAGCTTCTGAATAAACACATAAGCTGGATCTCCTTGTATTGGTTCAGCCCAACTATCTTCAACAATCTTCATAAAACCAGGATGCTCCAACCACATTTTCTGAAATCTTAAAGGGACATTTTTTGGCTTAGGAACATTAGCACATCCTCCCAGTAAGGGTGAATGATCTGACACCACTCTAATACCCACTTTATAACCCCAATCTCCATACATTTGTACCCACCCCAAGTTAAAGAAAGCTCTATCCAGATTGCATAAAATTCTTTTACTACCATGCTGACAATTTGACCATGAAAAATATAATCCAACTTTAGGAGCTTGTATGAGTTCACAAGCATTTATACACTCATCGAAGTCCGACATTGATCTTCTTGAAGGAGAATTGCCACCAACTTTTTCTTCCATTGTAAGAACAACATTAAAGTCACCAATGATTAACCAAGGTTTGTTTAAATCACTAATCAATTGCATATCAGGCCACAAAAATCTTCTCTGCACTACTTTAACATGAGCATGAACTCCAAATACAAGCACATTACCCACTTCAACTGTAATCATTTGACTTGTTACTGAGACAACTGAAGGAGTTACTATAGAATTGCTCCAAAACAACCATATATTACTTTTGCGATTAATTGAAGCATTATGAATTACCATACTCTGCATACCAGGCAGATTTAGTTTACTACAAAAAGAAGAAGAACATTTGATTTTTGGTTCTGCAACCCATAGTAATGTTGGGTTAAATTTATTAACTAAATTATAAAACTGTTGCTGGGCCCTAGCTCTTCTAAGACCCCTAAATTCCAATAAAGTACTTTCATGGTTTTTGTTGGAGGTTTGTACCTCCTTTTCCAACGTTTCTTCTAAAATTATATTTAACTGGTGCTTGTTTTGAAGAAGTAGCAATAAAAATATTCTTAATATTTGGATAGTTATTACTTACTGCATTTACTGAAGGTGTTGTCTTCTTTGTCCCAGAAGCATTTACCACTGAAGTCCATGAAGTAAATTGTACTGGTTCTGTAGTGACCTTTCCTGATCCAACATCCAAAAACTTTAATTCACTCTTTTCTAGCTCAGTTACATCTGTCATTTGAATAAGCTTATGAGTTTCTATGTCAGCCATAATTTCTTCATCAATACTCACAACATCTTCTTCTCTATTCTTAATTTGTATGAGAGCATTAAATCTACCACTATTCAAGTGAACTACTACAGGAGTAGTTTGAATATGAGGAGTTATTATATTTGAAACTACTGAATCTTCCACTAATGGATTTAGAAAAGAATTAGAAGTACTCACTTGCACCACCTCCTTATTGTTACAATTAACATCTTCATTATTATTGCATATGTCAAAAGGAATATGTGGAGTTTTAGGACCTTGCTGCTGAATAGAAGCATTACCATTTTTAGGAGATTGCTGATGATTAGAAGTATTGCTTGTCTTGCTAGTGCTATGATTATGACCTTCACCTGTGGATTGATTTCTGTTTTTTTCCACTCTGCATTTAGTGACCAGATGTCCTAAAATTTTACAGGTTGAACAGAACTTTGGACAATCTGGAATTGAAATGTCTTGAAAGAAACCTCCATATTTTGTGCCAATCCATATTTTGTTTGGTATAGATTTAGCAAAGTTTACTTCAACCAAGACATTAGCATAATAACCTACCTCACATTTTTCTGTTGCAACATCAAGTTTCACAGGGTTACCAAATTCCTTACAAATTTTAAACAATATTTTCTCAGAACAAAATTCAAGACCAAGTCCTGGGAATCTTACCCAAACCACAGCTCTAGAAGTTCTTTGACTTTGTGGCCGAAAATTAGAGATCCAACTTCTTATTTGAAGTATTTGATTTGTAACCTCCATGTTCCTTCCTTGGTATACTGACGATCTGTTGCGTTATCTAATTTGATTGTGGAAAAACCCTTTCCTAGTGGAATAAGCTTACAGTCACCTTCAAGCTTCCATTGTCGTCTAAGAATGATAGCAGCATCGACAAACTTAAGTTGTTGTAAATTCAATCTCCCAATCAGAGAAAATCTCCAAGGATTTAAGCTTTCTTCAAGTAAATCATTTGGCAATTCTATGGACGTAATTTTTTGATAATTGTTTTCATTACTAGATATAGCCATATTGACCTTATGTTTTTCAATTTCAATGGTTTTAAGACAAGAATCCATGAAACCACCTGAATTAAACTCTAAGAAACATGAAATAATTGATTACTCAACACACCTGATTGAATTCTCCACCTGAAATTTAATGAATCCGAACATTGAAAAAAAGAAAGAGAAGAAAAAAATCACCGAGTTGATCGCCCGAGTTGAATCAACTGTTAAACCTTTGGATTTAACTTTTATTTAAAAGTAACGTCACTTTTATGAGACATAGATTTTTCTACCTATGTATCCAAAAAATTTGCTTCTCTTATGAGACATTTGATATACATCTGAATCATCACAAATATTTTATGTTTTTTCATACTCTTTGTTTTTGTCACTATCAACTTTTTCTTCGGTTTCCTCTTCTCTGATCTTTGGTAGTTCTTCCAAGTTATCAAGAGTACATAATTAGCATATGACTTCAGAGATGAGCATAAAAACATTTTTTTTGTTTTGATTCATTTTTTTTCTTCTAGTGTATATAGTCATTTTTCCCTCTGATGGGTGATTATCCATCTCTACTAATGGTTGAGTCACCATTTCCAAGCAGTGGCGGATCAAGGTTTTAGTACTACGGGGACTTTTTTTTATGGTTGACTAATCTTTCAATAAATAGGGAGCTAAACTCTAAAAAAAAGTGAGGACTAAACATGAAACATAAAACAAGAAAAAAACAAAAAACAACGGGTTAATTAGGAATTTTTGAGTTTTAAAGGGGCTAGAACCAGGTTTAGCCCACATCTGGTTACGTCATTGTTTCCAAGCCACCCATCATATTCCCAACTGTGGTTTTCTATTTTGAAGATCGGTTCTCTACCAGAGCAGTCTCCTCTGGGTTTTCAATAATAAAATCTCCTTTTTGGTTAGAGTGACTAAACCCTACACCTGGAGGAATCTTGGGAATCCATTTGGTATTTACTTTTGGTGTTAAGTTTAAGTTGCACTTAGCAGTAGAGTGTTCAAATCTCTTGTAGTGGGAGAAAGAGGTGGCTCGAACGATATTCTGCCCTTACCTTAAACTTTTCATTATCAATCTGGAAAGGGAGCTACTCCTCAAATGTACAGTTTGCATCAATTTCCACACAAACTCTAGCATATCCCATTCTAGTTTTCAATGCGGATGGAGAGTCAGTCATTATTGGTAATCCAACAAGATTGAAATCCTATAAAAAGTTGCAGTATACAAGTGAAGAGGCATATCCCTAATTATCATCAAAATGGGAACATATTCGATCATGCCCAATTTGTTGCTTGATGAATGGTAATCATGGACGACATATAAAGAGTTTATTTGCAATGTAACAAACCCTAATTCTATTTTCCCTATATTTTTTCACTATTTTTTTTTTATCTTTCTTTGAAAAAGGAAAATGAATTTTCTAACTCACGAAATATCTAATAACATATTTCTCACAAATTTAAATATGGGGTTTAAGCTCATGATCAAAAGAGAAAAAGATATAAATTCTCCATCAGAATTTTTAAGTTCCTCAAAAAAAAATGTTGACAAAGAAGCCTTAACATAATTCTTGAAGAAGAAAGGATAGTTGTTTTTGGATCTTGATATTTCAAGATTTTAAATCCGACCATTTCCAGGTGGAGAAGAAGAGTTTGTTAAGGTTGGCAAAAAAAACAAAAACCTAGGATTTCGGCCGGACTAGCTCCGGTTTTTTCTCTCTTCTTTTTTCTTTTGCGTTCTTTGTGTACAACGATTTGGCGTCAATTCTATGGAGCTGGATCAATCAATTCCGCCTGATTTGGGAAATCAATCACATAAACAACGTAATGATCGTGTTTTTAATAGGAAAAACAATAGAAATCGATCACGTTCCAGGCCAAGACAAGCTTATGTTCCAAAAACCAATAACCCTAGCTTATCCAAAACAGGAAACTCTACTGGCTTAGGTAATTCAACCAAAGATGGAAATCGTTCCTATGATAATATTGTTAAGAAGCGTACCCATGTGATGTCTACTATTAACGCGGGTTCTTTGTCACATCCTCCAATTTGTTCTTCTACAGGTGAGATTGTTATCAAAATTCCAAAGGATCTTATTCAACGATCTAAAGAAGTCTGGAAATTCAGTCTTGTTAGTCGTTTTGATTTTAAAACCCTAGGTGTTAAGTTTGATGAAGTTAAGAAGATTTTGTGCAAACTATGGAAGCTAACCGGACAGGTTCAGTTTATTCCATGGATTAGGTTACTTTATTATTAAATCGTCTAATGAAGTTGATCGTAAAAGAATTAGCTATGAAGGTCCGTTGAGGGTTAAGGAACAACAATTGAAGGTGATACCATGGACGCCACAATTTGGTCCAGAATCTGAGAAGGTGACTAGGGCAGTTGTTTGTGTACGTTTTACGTGTCTCCATATTGAATATTTGGAAGAGGAAATACTGTTTAGAATTGCTCGTGGCCTTGGAAAGCCTGTGGCAGCTGATCCGAGAACCCTAAGGCATGAATACGGATATTTCGCAGCGGTTCTCATTGATATAGATTTTTTTAAACCTCTTAGTGATATTTTTATTGATGATGAAGATTTGCGTGAAGGTTTTTATCTTGATTATGAACTCTTGAACGAGCCTGTTTTTTGTGAACATTGCAAATCAATTGCTCACGTTGAAGATGATTTTAGAACTAAAAAGTATAAAGAATTGAAGAAGAAGAAGCATGATGTTGAAGTTGATCCTGAGAAGCGTAAGGATCTTTATAAGGAGATGGATGAGTTGAAAAATATTTGGAAGATGCGGAGATACAACAAGGAAGATCCACCAGAAAAGACGCCTGGAAAATCAGTTGATGATGCAAAAAATACGCTACCTGAGAATCCGAATGATAAATATGATGAACTAGTAATTGGGGGTGTTAAGTGTGCTGGTACATGCACACTCATTCCAAGCCCTTTTAATAGTGTTGCTGGTAATGTTGCTATTAATGCCGATGTGCATCTCACGCCTGAATCTGTAGGCACAAATCGTGCTGAGGAATCGGTGCAGAATTTACGCGAAGTGGAGGATGATGCTGCCACCGCTAATGACGCTAATTTAGAAAAAGAGGAAGATGAGCTTTTTGCTTTCTATGATGAACAAAAAAGGATTGCTGATGAATTGTCTAAGGCTGCTGATTTAGAAAAAATTAAGCAAGATTTGGCTTTGCAAAAACTGCAAAAAACGCGAGCTTTAATCATGGAGAAAAAATAGAATTGAGGAGGAGAATCGTATCCAAAGGGAATCTAGTATGGTTAAAGATGAAGCTGAAACACAACAATCCACAACACAAAATACAATTCCAAATATTGAGGTCGTAGCTACTGGAGATCCGCCAACTACATATATTACGGAACCTGCAGATGAGGATGGTTTTAGCTCCCCCGCTAAAATGGAAAGAAGGAATGTGCTAGCCAATACATTGGAGCCTCTTGAGAATTCCAACATTTTTGATACTGGCAATGATGATAATGAGGAAGAAGTTGAAAACTTGATTATGGAGAACCCACAAGGTACTTTGCAGTCTGCAAGTATTATTAATATTGTTGAAACCGGAGCTGCAAATTTGGAGTGGAGTGCTGCTAAAGATGAAGAAGAGAGTTTGAAAAAGGAAAAAGATGAAAAGAAGAAGCTTGATAATTTGGCCAAGAAGGGTGCTTCTAAAACAGCACCAAAGAAAAATATGAAACCTGCGGTTAATCAGGGCGGGGAAGAAAGCCAAGTTAGAAGACGAAGTAGAAGTCAGACGTGCAAGGAAGATGATAAGGGTTCGGCAATCCTTTCTGATGACTTAGTTAAATAATGTGTGTGTTTAATTGGAATGCTCGGATTGGCCAAGGATGGTGCAAGGGCCAAGTTGACGGAGTTATTTCACTTGCACAAACTTGACGTAATTTATATTGCTGAATCGCAAGTTTTATGTAATACTCGTTTCGTTAGGAGCCTAAGATTAGATGATTTTTGTGAAGATGTTATTACAAATGAGGAAGGTGGGGAAATGGGTAACATTTGGATTTTATGGAGGAATAATTTGTTGAGGCCTGATGTTTTATCTTCTTCAAAGCAAGCAATCACTGTGAACTTTGCGGGGGATTTTATCACGGCAGTTCATGCTTCTTATGATCCGGTGGCAAGAAGAAGACTTTGGCGTCAATTGGGTTTTGGTTTTATATTTATTACTTGGTTGGTATTGAGGGATTTTAATTGCATTTTACGCTTGGAGGAAAATAAAGGTGGAAGGCCGATCAAAGAGGTTTATATGAATGAGTTTCGAAGCTGGATATCTGACAATGGCTTGGTTGAGGCAGATGCTATTGGCAAAAAATATACCTGGACTAATTGTAGAAGTGGGGCTCAAAGAATTGTCTCTAAACATGATAGAGTGGTTGTAAATGATGCTAGGTACTATAAATATGCTAATTGGAGATGTAAGGCTTTGCCTAGGGTTTGCTCGGATCATTCCCCTCTTTTTGGATTTGCTTTTGAGAATCCAAGGCCGGCTAGAGTTCCTTTTAGATTTCAGAAGATGTGGCTTTCCCATCCAGGTTTTATGCAGCTGGTTGAGGATAATTGGAATTTGGAACTTAATGGCGCGCCCCATTTTGTTTTTACTTCTAAGCTAAAGAGAATAAAGGAGGTGTTGAAGATTTGGAATATAACTATTTTTGGAGATGTGCAATTTCGATTGAAACATGCTGAATTAAAACTCGAAACTGAGAATGATCTTCTTGATTATGACCCGACTGATGAGTTTCAATTCATAAAGGTTGTGGATGCCAAAAAGGTTGTTGATGATGTGAGAACGGAGTTGGAAGTTATGCTTAAGATGAAGTTGATAATTGCGTAATTCCTATGATTCTAGTGTCCATTCCATACTTGTTTTAGCTATTATTCTTGCATATTTTCGTATTGTTACTTTGGTTTTCTCTTATTTGTCTCAATTAGGTGAATCATACAAAAAGGAGCTACAAAGTGATGAAAAGAGTTAGGAAGATAAGTATTCCAAGTATCCAAGCACCCAAGACCAAGAGAAGTGGAAGAAGTGCGACGAAAAGGAGCAAAACGCTCAAAATCAAGAGAAGGGACAAAGACCGATCTTATCTCATTCAAATTAAAGATTTTTCACCATCATCTTGAAGAGAACTGAGAGATAATAAGATTGCAAAAAATAATGAGGTCATTCCGAGTTCGGATGAAAAAGTTGTGGCCAAAACAAGCTTTTATTGAATACCGAAGACAGTAAAATTCGCGGACGGGTTTCATACTTTAATTCCGAAAATTTTTGCTGGATATTTAAGTACGCGGACTGGGTTCGCGCACTTAGCAAATGGGAAACATGTATTCACACCTTGGAAGACCTAAGGGCACGTTTGGATTCATTATTTCGTTATTTCGGGTCGGGTTCTTGAACCAAACTAAATACGTGAATACCAAGCAATGTAAACCTATAAAAAGTTATTAGGTTATGTGAAATATCATCACATCATTAGGTCACGAAATTGTTAGGGTTTGGAGAGAAGAAACATCCTACGAGCGATTATCAGTCGTAACGTTATCTCTTTACTTTTCTCATATGTATACCATGGATGTTTCCACATCCATGAGTAGCTAAACACCTATTGATTGAGGATGAATTCTAAGTTGTAAACAAGATTTGATTTATTATATTAATCTACTTTGAAGTTCTTCATATGATTATCGTTTTTTTATATTATTTGAGTATTTATGATTGAATGATAGATTGTTTAGGTGGCCAACTAAATTTATTTGTTGATTCAATCTATTGTTAGTATTAAGTTAGGAGATAAGTATAATAACTTGTACACAAGTAGAGAACACAAAACCTTGCAGAGGGATTCTGTGGATCAATTGTGTGTATAAACAACACTAAAAAGTGGACCTTGATCTAAGAGTCTAATTAGTAGGATCAATCTATAAATTCACAAAAGATAAAGCATTCGGTTGGATTACACCTTGAGTGATCTACTACTTGGTGGTTCGTTGAATAGAATCTGGTAGGCGAGAACTTCCGTATCCAGTGATATAAGGAATTTAGGGGATAACACTGATCTAGTTGTTATTCCACGGTTGGTGATAATCTATGATTAACGATGAGTAGGCAACTATAGTAACTCATTGACGGTTTATCAACGAAGAAGGATTCCTCGATCATATCTCTCTCTATTGGTTACAATACAACTTTATTTGCTTTGATTATTTACTTTGTTCGAAATCTAAAAAAGAAAACCCCCTTTGTGACACCTTGACAACTAAAACTCACTGCTCTTCGTGGGAACGATCCTTACTTCCATTATATTACCAGTTAATTGTGTGGAAATAAGATTATTAATTTGATTGCATTTACGACACGAATAAAATTTTGGCGCCGTTGCCGGGGAGCAGTCGGTAGCTTTAGTTGTTATTTATTTTAGTTTTATTATTGTTTTTAGAATTTCTTTTTAGTTTTTAATTTCGTTTTCTAGATTTTTTTAATTCAGGTACTTAATCTCTGCCACCGAAAAATTGGGATTATCTGAGGTGCGGAATTCAAACCCGTAAAGGAAGGGTACTTCAAGCACGAACACAAAAAGAAGAACCTTCTACATCAACAATGGTGAACGACGGTGAAAATCCTCCACCACCTCCACCTCCGGAGAGGAAGACGTTGAGAGATCTAACACCACCATGTTTAGAATCTCAACCACTGTGTATTACTCTAACTGACATAGTGGAACTTAAACCAAGTATTCTTCATTGGGTTCCAAAGTTCAAGGGATTACCGGGTGAAGATCCTAATCGACACCTGCAGCAGTTTCAGAATACAGTAAGAAGTATGAAGAAGAGTGATGATGACGATGATACAACTTTTCTACAAGCTTTTCCATTCTCACTAGCAGACCAAGCAGAATCATGGTTATATTATCTTCCTTCTGGAAGTATTACCACATGGACCGGAATGAAAAAGCTATTTTTAGAGAAGTATTTCCCTGCTTCTAAAGTTGCATCTATTCATAAGGAAATCAGTGGAATTGTGCAGATTACTGTAGAATCTTTGTACGAATAATGGGAGAGGTACAAGAGATTATTGGCAAGTTGTCCACACCATCAAATACCATCGCAACTCATTATCACACACTTTTATGAGGGTTTACTACCACATGAGAGACACTTGATTGATGTATCTAGTAGTGGTGCATTGGCTAATAAAACTATTGAGGAAGATACTAGTTTGATTGAGAGTATGGCTGCAAACACTCAACAATTTTACACTCGAGATTCCTCAACAGTTAAAAAAGTTAGTGAGATATGAGATTCTTCACACATGGAGCAAAGGATGAGTAATATGGAAAAAATGGTCCAACGAATAGCATCTGCAGTTGTTCCTTCATATGAAGAGGAAGCCGAGGTAAATGCCATATTTCCTAATCAGAGGCCAAGGTATGATCCCTACTCTAATACCTACAATCCGGGTTGGAAAGACCACCCAAATCTTAGTTATGCTAACAAACAAGCTGCAACTCCTAATCCATATGCGAGACAAAATGGATTTCAACAACAACCTCAGATGAGGAATCCAAGTTTGAAGCACTCATCTCCATAATCAAACAGGGTCAGCTAGAAACCAATCAATTCATACAGAAAGCCGAACAGAATCAGCTGAAAACTGATAACGCTATTAGAGATTTGAAGACCCAAGCGTGGCAATTATCTACTGATATGAATCTCATGAAGGCACAAGCTTCAACAAAGTTACCATCACAACCGTTTGTGAACCCAAGAGAGCACGTTAATGCAGTAACTGTAAGAAGTGGGAGACAAACTGAAGAGCCACATCAACAAAAAGAGGTAATGACGACATCGAAAAGGAATGAGAAGCGGAAATCGCACCTAAGGAATATCTAACCTCAACCGGACATTCTAAGGACACGGTTCCCACATTTACCATACCACCTCCTTTTCATAGTTGTTTTGCTAAATCCAAGAAAGAATCTCAAGACAAGGATATCATGGATATTTTCATCAAGATACACATCAACATTCCATTTATTGAGGCCATCAGAACCGTACCCAGGTATGCCAAGGTTTTGAAGGATTTGTGTACAAGGAAGGATAGGTTGATTGCTAATGAGATCATTCAAGTAGGCGAAATTGCTACAGCTATGTTACTAAAGAAGATTCCTACAAAGTGTGAATATCCTGGCGGTTTCACGGTACCCGTTACTATTAGTAACCGACAATTCGAGCGTGTTTTGCTTGATTTGGGAGCTTCCATAAGTGTTATGTCAGCCGATGTTTATGATTCTTTGAATCTTGGACCTTTGAAAGAAGCAAAGATTACTATTCAATTGGCTAACAAATCCAATATATATCATAAGGGAGTTGTGGAGGACGTGTTAGTTCAAGTGAATCAGTTAATCTTTCCGGTTGATTTCTACATTGCGGATATGCACAATGGAGATAATTGTTCATCTACTTCGTTACTTCTTGGGAGACCGTTCATGAAGACTGCAAAGACAAAGATTGATGTTGATAGTGGTGCACTCACTATGGAATTTGATAAGGAGATCATACAGTTCAATCTATTTGAAACCATGCGCTATCCTAGTGATGTTCACTCAGACTTCTCTATTGATGTTATTGGTTCGTTAGCGCAATAAATGTTTGATTTGAATGTTTAATATGAACTTGGAGTTGTGCTACGCAACAACATTGATTTGGACGTTCATCAACAGCCAAATATGGACGTTGACTTAGCCAACGAGCTAGTAGAGATGTGTGGTGCTTTAACGACATTTCAAGAAGCTAAACGGGGTAACCTTTCTTATATTTCTTTACCCATAACTAATGAGGTTCCATTACCTTCTATTGTGCAGGCACCGAAACTATAATTGAAGTCGCTTCCAGACCACCTAAAGTACGCGTACTTGGGTGATAAAGAAGAACTTCCGGTGATCATTGCAAAGAACCTCACCCCAATACAAGAAGAACGTCTACTTAGGGTTCTGAAATAGCACAAAACGAATATTGGTTGGACAATTGCTGATATTAAAGGCATTAGTCCATCCATATGCATGCATAGAATCCTGATGGAAGATGATTTTAAGCCTGTACGTGATGCTCAGCGTAGGCTTAACCCCCCAACGATGGAGGTCGTGAATAAAGAGATCCTCAAATTGCTAAGTGTGGGGGTAATTTACCCAATTTATGACAGCAAATGGGTTAGCTCGGTTCAAGTGGTGCCTAAGAAAGCAGGTGTCACTGTTGTTAGAAATCAAGATGATGAACTCGTTCCTACAAGAGTTCAAACATGAATGGAGAGTGTGCATAGACTACAGAAATCTTAATGCCGCAACCCAAAGGATCATTTTCTTTGCCTTTCATTGATCAGATGTTACATAGGGTAGCGGGACACTCACATTATTGCTTTTTGGACGGGTATTCGGGGTACAATCAGATTGTTATTGTACCATAGGATCAAGAGAAGACTACTTTCACCTCTCCTTTTAGAACGTTTTCCTATAGACAGATGCCGTTTGGTCTTTGCAATGCGCCTGCCACTTTTCAGAGATGTATGGTCAGTATATTTTATGACTACGTGGAGCGCATAATTGAGGTATTTACGGATGATTTTAGTGTTTATGGTGATTCATTTGATATTTGTTTACAAAATCTTGAACTTGTGCTTAAAAGATGCATAAACACCAATCTTGTTTTAAATTGGGAGAAATGCCACTTTATGGTAAACCATGGCATAGTGCTGGGTCACATTGTGTCCTCTCGAGGGCTTGAAGTTGACAAAGAAAAGATAGACTTAATAAGAAACTTACAATATCCCACTTCGGTGAGGGAAATTCGTTCTTTTCTTGGTCATGCAGGTTTTTACAGACGGTTTATCAAGGATTTCTCCAAAATCTCAATGCCGATGTGCAAATTATTGCAAAAAGAGGTTATTTTTGACTTCAACAAGGAGTGCAAGGATGCCTTTGATAAATTGAAAGAATTGTTGACAACTGCAACAATTATCAAGTCACCGGATTGGAGTTTTCCATTTGAATTAATGTGTGATGCAAGTGACTATGCAGTTGGAGCCGTTTTGGGTCAAAGAGTAGACAAGCTGTCTCATGTGATTTATTATGCATCTAGGACCCTAAACGATGCACAAATCAACTATTCTACCACCGAGAAAGAAATTTTGGCTATAATGTTTGCACTAGAAAAATTTAGATCATATTTGGTGGGTACAAAAGTGATTGTATATTCTGATCATGCAGCACTTCGGTACCTATTAAAGAAGAAAGAAGCTAAGCCAAGACTTATACGGTGGATACTACTATTGCAAGAATTTAATTATGAAATAAAGGATAAAAGAGGTGTTGAAAATACCGTGGCGGATCATCTTAGTAGACTTTTTGTTTCCGAAGAAGAACTTCCTTTACAAGATCGTTTTCTAGACGAATAACTTTTCTCAATTGAAGATTCAACACCTTGGTACGAGGATATATTGAACTACTTGGTTACAAGACAAGTACCTAGTACAATGTCTATTTTTCAAAAGCTTAAGCTTAAGAAAATAGCCAAGCAGTATGTGTGGGATGAGCCATACTTGTGGAAATACGATACTGATCAAATCATCCGCAGGTGCGTACCTAATTCTGAATTTCAGTCTATTCTTACTTGTTGTCCCACGTATGCATGTGGTGGTCACTTTTGTTCTAAATGTACCGCTTTCAAAGTACTTGAAAGTGGATTTTATTGGCCTACCCTATTTGAGGATGCATATATTTTTTGCAAATCTTGTGATAGATGTCAAAGAACGGGAAATCTAGGTGCTTGAATCAAATGCCACTCACATCAATTCTTGTTGTTGAAGTATTTGATGTGTGGGGAATTGATTTTATGGGACCTTTTGTCAATTCTAATGGAAAATTTTATATACTTCTTTTTGTGGATTATGTTTCGAAATGGGTGGAAGCTAAAGCCACCCCTGCTAATGATTCTCATGTTGTTTGTGAATTTGTGAATGAATATATTTTCTACAGACATGGTACACCAAGAGTGGTTATCAGTGATGGAGGTTCTCATTTTCAGAAATCCTTCCATGCTCTACTCAAGAAGTACAACATAACACATAAGGTTGGTACACCGTATCACCCACAAACTAGTGGGCAAGCCGAAATCTCGAACCGTGAGATTAAATTCATTCTTAAGAAAAATGTTAACACTACACGGAAAGATTGGAGTTATAGGCTTAACGATGCTCTTTGGGCATATAGAACGGTGTATAAAACACCGATTGGTATGTCTCCATATCGGTTGGTTTATGGCAAAGCTTGTCATCTTCCGGTTGAACTTGAACACAAGGCTTATTAGGCGATAAAGATGTGCAACATGGATTATGACAATGCGGGGAAACAAAGGTAGTTACAACTTAACGAGAAAGAGGAGATACGTAATGATGCTTACGAGAATCCTCGTATTTACAAGGAAAAGACGAAAATTTTCCATGACAAGATGATTTTTTGAAAATTTTTTGTTGTGGGTCAAAAAGTTCTTTTATTTTATTCTCGTCTTAAACTATTTCCTGGTAAGCTAAGGTCCAGATGGATTGGACGGTATGTTGTTACTAATGTTTATTCTCATGGCGCAATTGAAATTTCTAGTCTTAGAGATTGAACAAATTTAAAGGTGAACGGCCATAGATTGAAGCCATATTATGAAAGCATTGCTTATGTGTATATGGATGTGCAAGGATTTCATGATTATCTCCCTCTGAAGGAGTAATTGAAAGGATGCCAAGTCGGGCTGAGGACATTAAACTAAGCGCTAAATGGGAGGCAACCCATCGGTTTTGTATCTCTATCCCTTTTTTTTTTAGTTTTTCATATCATATCTTGCATTCCCATCTTAGATTTTACAAGTCCAATATCTATAATGAAAGTTTTGATGAATTCTCGTCAGAAAATTCTGACTGCGCACTTGTTACGAAAATAGATCTCGAGACTTCATACGGAGTCCGATTTGAGTGGTTGACCCCAACTTTTAAATAGGACAGACTCACCTTTCTTTTCCAAAAAGAAAATCTGAATTTGGAGTTTTTTAAGTTGGAGCGATAGGCCTGGACATTTGAGTTTCGGAATTTTTCCAGAACTTTTTCAGATTGCATGACAGTCAGTCCGGTGGCCATAAAAGTCATACCATTTATCGACACACTGTTCCCATTTATTAACTTATAGAAAAGACGTAGGCGAACAACTTTCGTTTAGGATATTTTTCTTAGTTACCTACTCATTTGTACAGTTTTTGAGTTTTTCAGCGTTGTTATGTCAGAAATCAGAATTTTCGGTTTTAAACATTGAGGACAATCTTGAGTTTAAGTGTGGGGGAGTAGTTAAGCATGTTTTGCTTGCATAATAAAAAAACAAAAAAAACAAATAATACTCTTTGATTTCTTGCATTCTTGAGACTTCATCTTTTGGAGTTAATTATGAGCTATTTAGGATGACACACTAAACCTTTTCAGGTTGAAACAGTTCTTACGGCTGTAGATTGAGTTCCACTTTATTGTTCTAAATTTTTTAAATATACATGTTCATAATTGAATGCGAAACTAAACTATGGTAGTCGTTTGAAAGATTCATCCTCGCAATTAATCATTACTGAATCACTTTCTTTTTATTTTTGCAGTTATATGTTTCTCTAAAGTGATTGGATGGGATCCTGATACTACCGTGAACGTCGTAGCAAGGTAATCATTGGTTGAGTATTTACAAGCCCCATAGAAAATTGTCTTACACTCCGGAAGAGTGAGCCGGGAAAAAAAAAAAGAAATAAAGAAACATATATATAAGGCTCCTCTTCATTTATCGACACTTGGATGACAATACGTGTGAAACATTGTCCCTGTCTCCGTCGCCTAAGCAAGCGTGGAACGCGGTATTCAAGGAAACTATCACGTATTTTCTGAAAAGGAACATGCTCTCAGAATATCTAATCATATAGTCGATAAAAATAAAAACCATATCATCATTATATAGCAAGTCAAAAAGACTATTGATGAGGTTCTTGACGCTTAGATAGCAGTATGTGTGAAACATTGTTCCTGTATCCGTCGCCTAAGCAAGCGTGGAACGTAGGATCCAAGGAAACTATCACATACTTGCTGAAAAGGAAACATGAGCTTAGAGTATCTAATCATGTGGTCGAGTTAAATGGGTGCTTCTCTCAACTATTGCGCTATAAATAAAGATCCTTTAACAACATTCACACAAGTATTGTGGGTAACATCTTTCACTTAAGTCAACATTTGCACACTTCACTTTTCTATTTCCATTATCTTATTTATCCATGTGATTTCAGTATGCAAGTGTTGTGATAAACGTTGCAACAAGTACAATGACTATCTTAGTAAAGTTTTGCAATAAGGTTGAATGACATACGTAAGTAATTGCTTATGTGTGATGATTGGAATGTATGTGGGATGTTTGCAGCTAAAGAACATATGCAAGCTAATTATTTGGATTTTTGCTTTGTGTCTATCCTTAATGGTTCTTCCAAGGAGAGAAAGTGGAGTAGGTTTTGTGGGTATACCTCTTGTAAACCCTCACGAGACTATAAATCATCCACTAGGGACACCTAGGGGTTTAAAGGCCTGTTATTCATGCTAAGAGTAACCGTATCCTCACGACATGGAGTTGTTGTATTCAGGATTAGTTTTATTTAGTTTGCTCGAGGACTATCAAAAGCTAAGTGTGGAGGAATTTGATAAGTGCATAATTCCTATGATTCTATTGTCCATTCCATACTTGTTTTAGTTATTATTCTTGCATATTTTCGTATTATTACTTTGGTTTTCTCTTATTTGTCTTAATTAGGTGAATCATCCTAAAAGGATTTACAAAGTGATGAAAAGAGCTAGGAAGAGAAGTATTCCAACTATCCAAGCACCCAAGACCAAGAGAAGTGGAAGAAGTGCGACGAAAAGGAGCAAAACGCTCAAAATCAAGAGAAGGGCCAAAGACCAATCTTAACTCATTCAAATAAAGTATTTATCACCATCATATTGAAGATAATTGAAAGATAAAAATATTTCAAAAAGAATGAGGTCATTCCGAGTACGGATGAAGAAGTTGTGGCCAAAACAAGCTTTTATTGAATACCGAAGACAGTAAAGTTCGGGGACGGGTTTCATACTTTGATTCCGAAAATTTCTGCTGGATTTTGAAGTTCACGGACTGGGTTCGCGCACTTAGAAAATGGGAAACGTGTATTCACACCTTGGAAGACCTAAGGGAACGTTTGGATTCGTTATTTCGTTATTTCGCGTCGGGTTCTTGAACCAAACTAAATACGTGAAGGCCAAGCAATGTAAACCTATAAAAAGGTATTAGGTTATGTGAAATATCATCACATCATTAGGTCACGAAATTGTTAGGGTTATAATTTGTAGGACCTTTTCAAAGCCTGCCAAGTTTTTGGCGCCGTTGCCGGGGACCATTTTGCATTTAAATATAATACCTTTTAGAAGCCCACCAAGTTTTTGGCGCCGCTGCCGGGGATTGGTGTTGTGTTTTATCTGTGTTTTTCTTTAGCTATTTTGTATTTCATTTCATAGCATTTGCATCTGCATCTGCTTCACTTCATTTGCTGTTGGACCTGCTGTTCTGAACCTGTTTTTCCTCTGCTGGGACGCCACCAAGGAAAAGAACCAAAACCCAACTGGGTTTTTGCAACAATATCAGAGCAGCTGGGCTGTGCTTAAAAGGTAACCCATTTAAGAGAACCCGAATTGTGGGCTTCCAATTTTTAATTGTGGGCATGTAATATTAAAGCCAATTTTTGGGCTTCTCTTATTTTCTGTTGGGTTTGTAATAATTTATTTGTGGGCTTGTTTGTTTAATTTGTGGGCTTGTTTAAATTCTTTCATTGGACTTGTATTTTGGACTCTGGGTTTAAACCCAGCTGAGCTTATAACTGATTGTGGACTTGTATTCCACTCAAAAGTGGACCTCGAAACCAAAGTTTTAAAACAAACGTCGGTCCTTAACCAACTGGGCCAAATTAAACTTTCAAAATTAAAACTTAGTGTTTCGTGGGCCGCAGCCTTCCTTCCATTCCATTAGAGGACAAACAGTGGGCTTGCTCCCATTCAAAAACCAAATTTTATTTTCTTTTTAAAAAAAAAAAAACAAAAAGAAAAAAAAAAAACAAAAATTTCCTTTGCTCCCATTCAAAAACCAAATTTTCTTTTCTTTTCTAAAAAAAAAAACCAAAAAAAAAAAAAAAAAAACCAAAATTTTCTTTTGCTCCCATTCAAAACCAAATTTTATTTTCTTTGTTAAAAAAAAAAAAAAAAAAGTTTTATTTTTCTCCCATTTAAGTCCAATTTTAGTGTTTTGAAACTTTCCATGTCTCTAACTTTTTTTTTGGGTTGATCCTCAACTCTTTAGACTTTGGTGTATGGTGATTTTTTTGTATATAATCCAGTAGATAAAATTTCTTAAAAACCCTTTTGTTCCTTTTGTATATATTTTGCTAATCCAATATGATCTCGGCTGAAATATGTTGGATTTTGCCTTGAATGACGGAGTTTTAATTCTGCTTTCGCCGAAATCGGGTATTCTCTCTCCTTTTACTCTACTCAGCATGTCCCTTTCCATATGTTGCATTTTAATTCTTTCCATATTTTGAAACATTGAGGACAATGTTTAGTTTAGGTTTGGGGGTATGGAATGGATACCATGATAATATGCTATAATTGAAAACGAACTCCTTCTTCTTTTGAAAAAAATCGAAAAAATTCAAAAAAATTAAAAAAATGAAAAATCATAAAAATGGAGCTCATTTACCTTGAAATGTTGACTCTTGTGCAAATATGTAATTATTAGGAGTCTTAGTCTAGATATTTAGGCACCCTGATTCTAGCACAATTCACATAGTGATAAGAAATTTGCACGCGCACGATCTACCAATACATGTATGGCCTCGATCTTCAAGGTGTTTGATAGGAAGTTACGATTGCCAATCACTTTAGAATACTGAACGAAACTTGACTAGCTTGTTCTTTGGTTGGTTGGGATAGAAGGTGGAGGTTACATTAAGAAAGACAACCATCGAATTTAACTGGGTGCATCAAAAAGGGCTACCTCTTGCAAAGTGTCATGTAATCTTTTGTTTCCTTTTGTGTTTGTATCAAAAGTGTCTCCTGTTAAAAAAAAAAAAAAAAAAAAAATCAAGTACTTATCAATTCCATCATCTCTTGTTCCAAAAATAAAAAGAGAATAGTCAATGTAAATAAGAGTCATGTAAATAGTCATTTTGTTGTTTTATTGTAATAAGCAAGGAGGGTGTATGCCATTGATGTACAACGCGAGTAATTGTGAAATACCTCCAACTCATTCACAATTCTCGTAAAGTCCGGACAGCTAGCTAGATTTCGACCTTGGTTCTTAGCCTGAGAAACTATCTCTTGGTGATTAGTAGTCATAACTTCAGATCTTTCTTTACACATGTGTAGATACACTTTACACTCTTATCACATGTCTTTATTTATTATCAGTGCTAGGATTGTGCCTTTGATAGCTAGATTGACATCTCCATTTTGTTGTGAGCTTAAACTGACTTGCACATGTCACATTTGATGGAATATGAGCTTATATTTTGACCTAGAACTTTGTAGGTACGTTCTAAGCAAACCTTCACGAGACTTCAACTCGTCCACTAGGGACACTTAGTGGTTTAAAAGGCTTAGTGCATACGCTAAATGCATTCGAGAGACCAGCGACAGTGGTATAGTTAGGATTTCCTTAGTTTTGTTTTACTTGAGGACAAGTAAAATTCAGGTTTGGGGGTATTTGATGAGTGCCAAATATTGTATATATTTATCCCTTTTTGTTGGCATTTAACTCATCTTTTGTGCATTAATTCTACATTTTATCCCATATTCTGTATTTTCATTGTTTTCAAGAATAAATATTTTTCTTACTTAATTTTGCATTTTTAGGTAATAAATAAAGTCTGGATGACTTGCGGAGCAAAAATAGCAGAAAAGTAGTGAAAAGCCGGGAGAAATCACGCAAGGAAGCCGCGAAGAATGGTGCGCACAACCTCATTTTCTACACACAAAAGCGCCTCCGTTCTCAGCCATCAGATCAGTTCTCAGAAGCATCCGATGGTCGCTCCTTCATAGAGCATCAAAATCTGAAGTCTCTGCCAAACACCACAGCGCTGAAATTCC
Organism: Papaver somniferum; assembly: GCF_003573695.1. Lineage (NCBI taxonomy): Eukaryota > Viridiplantae > Streptophyta > Magnoliopsida > Ranunculales > Papaveraceae > Papaver > Papaver somniferum. Next base: position 151,251,847 of record NC_039364.1, on the reverse strand, counting down.
AAGCCTTCAGATTAGATGGTAGTTGAATCCAACGGTTGCTCCCTTGCTGTTCATCAAAGTTTGATATCTCCGCCTTACACTACAGCACCTAACCTAATCTAGCACCGTTCGTTTCGTTGTATCACTTCATCCGACGGTCGATCCTCGCTTGCCTCCGCATCACCGTCCGATCTACCTACCAGCTCCACATCTCACGGCTTAGTCTCGCTGAACATCAAAAATCGATGAAGCCGACACACACTGGAGCACCAAACCCTATACCAGCTACCCAAACGCACCCTTCTCCCAAACCATCGACTTCACCTCCCCCATTCCTCTCTGCAACTTCACCACCTTCTTCAACAGAACCGTACCACCACCTTCTTCACCTCCACTGCCACCACCACACCTCCACCATCATCACCCCTATCTTTCTCCATCATTACCCCCTTGTTCTAGCCTCCTATTATATAGTTTTCTCCCCTAATTTCTCTCTAAAAACCTAGGGAAGAAATCAATAAAATAGGACGAGTTGGAAAGATGCAATTGAGGCATGGGACGGAGCAGGTGAACAAGGAAAATAATGGGTCGACGATTGAAGTGTCAAATCACATGTTTGGTGAGTAAAATTCGAAACCCTAATTTCAACTGTCCAAATTAGGTTTTTGGGGATTTTTATAGAAAACCCTAATTTCTGTTAGGGAAAGCAGGAGGAAGAGAAGATAAAACATGGGTTCAAATTGTACTATCAAATTAGGTAGAATCAAATACCTAATTTCTGTGTTGTTGGATTTTGGGGATTTGGGTGAAGAACCCTAATTTTGTATTTTGGGGAAATGGGGTCTGTGGGTATAAATAGCCCTGTGGGTGTGATGTAAAAACTTTATGCTTGGATTAGCCGGCGTCCAGGACTTTCATGTCCTGTTAATGTGTTTTTTTTTCTCTTCAGTTTTGTGTTGTTTCATGCACTTTTCATGTTCTGTTAATGTTGTTTTTTAGTTCAATTTTCTGTTAATTTTCAATTTCAGTTGTTTTACTCTTAATATCCTGTTTGTTCCTTCATTTCAGTTGTGATGTTTGTTCTGTTAAGGTTTAATTTCAGTTGTGATGTTTGTTCCTTGTGATGTCTGTTAAGGTTTAATTTCAGTTGTTTCATGTTCTTGTGATGTTTTTTCCTTCATTGTTCAACTGTGTTTCAATTCATTGTCAAGAAGTGATGGTATTCTAGGTTAGAGCTTTCAGTACACTGTTTTGATTGAGCAGTGGGGAGAAACTAGTGCTCACTAGTGACAATGAGCAAGCTAGTTTTCTTCCCACTCCATTTGTATGCTTAACTCTCTTGCATTGTTGTGATTGAGCAATGGGAGGAATTAGTGCTCATAGCAAGCTAATTCTCCTCCCATTCCATTGGTATGCCTAGAGCCACTGCTACTACTTGCATTGTTATCACTGTTAGTTTCACCATCTTCCCTGCCTTAGGCTAATTGCCTTTGTGTCACTTTCACTTTGTTCCTTTTTGTTTTGTTTTTGTTCACTGTTTTGTTACTCATTATCTTGTTCACACAATTTTCTTCATTGCCTTGTTTTGCCCTGTTTACTTCCCTTGGCTTGCTGCAACTCTGTTGCTGCTGCTGTTTTCTTGTCCTTGTGCTGCTGTGCACTGCTTGTGCAGCTGCTGCTGCAACCCATCTTCCCTGCAACTCTGCTGTTGCTGCTTTCCTCTGCATTGCTGCATTGCCTCCCTTCCACTGCTGCTGCAACTGCTTCCTCTCCTGCTGCCATTCCTTTCCCTGTTGTTTTCCCTTGTTGCAGCACTGTTGTTAGCCCCAGCTGCTACTGCTTGCATCTGCTCTGCTGTGCACTCAAGCCCATAGCCCAGTTCAATAACCAAGCCCAGTACATTTCATTCCAGAAGCCCAAAGCCCAATTACTGTGAAAGACCACTTCACTGTTAGGGTGAAATTGAGCCCAAAGCTCAATCAAAGCCCAAAGCTCAAAGGTACAAAACCCACTAAGCCCATAAGTCCATTGGTACCCAAAGCCCAACAACAATTTAGAGCCCAAATAGCTAAACACTACAAAACACTCCCGATCTCTGTGGATCGACCCGTACTTGCACGAGCTACAACCGACGACCGTGCACTTGCGGTATTACTGTAGGCCCGCGTTTTTATTGCGCATAATTTTTAACACCTTTTAGAGGCCTACCAGTTTGGAGAGAAGAAACATCATACGAGCGATTATCAATCGTAACGTTATCTCTTTACTTTTCTCATATGTATACCATGGATGTTTCTACATCCATGAGTAGCTAAACACCTATTGATGGAGGATGAATTCTAAGTTGTAAACAAGATTTGAGTTATTATATTAATCTACTTTGAAGTTCTTCATATGATTATCGTTTGTTTATACTATTTTAATATTTATGATTGATTGATAGATTGTTTAGGTGTCCAACTAAATTGATTTGTTGATTCAGTCTATTGCTAGTATTAATTTAAGAGATAAGTAATCGTCGAATAACTTGTACACAAGTAGAGAACACAAAAGCTTGCAGAGGGATTATATGGAGCGATTGTGTGTATAAACAACACTAAAAAGTGTACCTTGATCTAAGAGTCTAACTAGTAGGATCAATCTATAAATTCACAAAAGATAAAGCATTCGATTGGATTACACCTTGAGTGATCTACTACTTGGTGGTTCGTTGAATAGAATCTGGTAGGCGAGAACTTCTGTATCCAGTGATATAAGGAATTTAGGGGATAACATCAATCTAGTTGTTATTCCACGGTTTGTGATAATCTATGATTAACGACAAGTAGGCAACTACAATAACTCATTGACGGTTTATCAACGAAGAAGAATTCCTCGATCATATCTCTCTCTATTAATTATAATACAACTTTATTTGCTTTGATTATTTACTTTGTTCGGAATCTAAAACAAAACCCCCCTTTGTGACACTTTGACAACTAAAACTCACTGCTCTTCGTGGGAACGATCCTTACTTCAATTATCTTACCAGTTAATTGTGTGGAAATAAGATTATTAATTTGATTGCACTTAAGACACGCATCAGAAGTCGAGAGTAACATGGTGGGAATATGGCGATCAAAACACTCGATTTTTGCAGGATGAGATAAAGGATTTCATTGTTAATCATTATCAGGCCAAATTCAATGGTGGTAACGTTAATATTGATCAAGAATTGTTTGATATTGAAGATGAGAGTATTTCAGTTGCTGAAAGTGCTTTTATGGATGCTATTCCGTCTTTGGAGGAAGTTAGAGTGGCGTTTTTTGACTTGGGAGCGGATTCTGCGCCTGGCCCGGATGGCTTCTCAGGTTTTTTCTATAAACAGTATTGGAACATTATTTCTAGAGATCTTTTTAATGCCATTGCAAACTGTTGGGATATGCGTAAAATTCCCAATGACATTAATTCTAGTTTTATTGTTCTTATTCCAAAAAATAACAAATCTGATGCTATCAAAGATTATAGGCCAATTGGCTTGATTAACTTTTTCTTCAAAATCATTACAAAGATTATGGATACCAGGCTTGGTATAGTGCTTAATAAGCTGATTCTGAAGAGCAAGTGGCATTTATGAAGGGTATAAACATTCATGAGAATATAGCTTTGGCGTCTAAATTGATCAATGAGATCAATACGGAAAGGAAGCATGGAAATGTTGGCCTCAAACTGGATATTGCTCAAGCTTTTGATACGGTTAGTTGGTATTTCATAGCTGAAGTTTTTCGACAATATGGCTTTTCCGAGTCTTGGTGTAAGTGGGTTCTTAATATCCTTAGTTCAGCTCGGATTTCTGTCATGATTAATGGCTGCCCTGAAGGTTTCATCAGTATCACAAGAGGTTTGCGCCAAGGTGATCCTCTCTTCCCTTTGATTTTTGTTCTTATTGAAGATGTCTTAGGTCGCATCTTTCTAAGTTGTTTGCAAATCGAAGCATGAATGTTATGGTTAGTAAAAAAGGTGTGGCGCCTACACACCTGCTTTTTGCGGATGATATCCTTATTGTTTGCAGGGGTAATCTTCATAGTTTGCAAAATTTGAAGAATATGCTAGGTTTGTATTAACGTGCGTCTGGCCAGTGCGTAAATTATACCAAGAGCAAGTTTTACTATGGAGATGATATAATTTCTCGTGCTATTGTTATTTCTAACTATTTGGGTATGGAAAGGGCTTTGTTTCCGGATAAATATTTGGGAATTCAATTGAAGCCTGGCATTGTTCGCCACATTCATGTTCGCCAAGTGGTGGAGAAGATTATGGACAAGCTGGCCGGCTGGAAATCTAACCTTTTATCTTTTCAGGCTAGACTTGTGCTGATTAAGTCGGTGATTTCAAGATATGTTATTCATTCCATGGTTGTGTACAAATGGCCATGTACGATTATTAAGATGCTAGAGAGGGCCATTAGAAATTTTCTTTGGTCTGGAGATGCTGAGAAACGTAAATGTTTTACGTTTCTTTATGATGATTTATGTTGTTCTAGGCGTGAAGGTGGCCTCAGTCTAAAGAAGTTGAATGATGTCAACAGAGCCATGCTAATGAAGTTGTGGGTATCTATTAGGGATTCTAACAAGACTAGGTCAAAGTTTTTGAGGGCTAAATATTTTAAAATAAATGGCAACTTGATAGATTATAAACTGGGTTCTTCGGTTTTTTCAGGAATCAAATTGGTTTACAATTTTGTGCAAAAACACACATGCTCAATTATAGGTAATGGTGCTAATACTTCTTTATTTTTTGATAATTGGTGTGGTGATTTTTCTATTGCAAAGAGGCTGGGAATCACTTCCAAGGGCCCTAATGATTTTACGACTAAAGTTAATGATATTATTGTTGATGGCGCTTGGGACATACCTCAAAAACAAGGGAATTGATGCTACGTTGCAATATTGATCTTGAAAATCTGCCTCTTATTGCTGGTGGTGATGATTATAAAATTTGGGACTTGGATAGTAAAGGCGTATTTTCTGTCAAGTCTGCCAAGGCTGCTATCAAAGCACCTGCGGAAGTAGTTCCTAGTGCGGCTCTATTCACTAGGCAGGTTGTGCACCCTACATTGAGTGTGCAATTCTGGAAGATTTGGGAAAAGCAATGTTATGCTAGTGAATACAACATTATTAAGAAGACGGACAGGAGCATGCCTACTATGTGTCGCCTGTGCAGGAAGAGTGGCAAAACTATTAGCCATATCACTAGGCATTGCAGAGTTGCTAAGAGGATTTGGGCTTGGGCGGCTGGAATTTTTAATCTGCAACCTAATGAAGACCTGGTGGCCTCGTACAAGGCTTCAAGGGGGCGCAACAGGATGATAAAGGATCTATGGCTGGTTGCAAATCTTGCAATTTCCAGGGAATTATGGAAGCTGCGCAATAAGGCTTATTTTGAGGATGTGGAAGTTCAATGGCTTGGCTTTAAAGGGAGAGTCTATTAGGTAATTCATGATAACTCAATTAGAATAAAGGCCATATGTATAATAATTTAGAGGATTTGCGCATCTTGGATTATTTCAAGGTGCGGCATAGATCATGCAAAACGTCTACTCCAATTGAGGTTAGTTGGTCTCCTCCTAATCAAGATGAAATCATGATCTATTGTGATGGCGCGTCATTCGGGAATCCAGGCCAAGCTGGTTCTGGTGTTACTTTTCGTGATGCCAACTCATAAGTGCTTGGCGTTCTTTGTGTTGGCCTTGGCTGGCAAACCAATTATTACTCGGAAGTGTGCGGTTATTCATGGAGCGATGTTAGCCAAGAGATGGAATGTGAAGAATATCTGCATTCGTTCAGATTCGATGAGTTGCATCCAAGATTTTCAAAAGGGTGAGCTTCCTTGGCATCTTGTGCAGAAGTGGAGAATGGCGAAGTCTTTCTACAACAACATTCGCTATATTCATAACTACAAGGAAGTTAATTTCTCAGCTGATGCTTCGGCCAAGCAAGCATGTTTGCTAGCTGAAGATATTTTTGAGTTTTATGAGGGTAGGCCAGGTTTTATTCTGTCTGTGGAATGGCCTGGAAGGGTTTATTATCGCTTCAAATAGGTTTTCTTGTGGATGGCCTCACGGCTAGTCACTAGGAAAGCCTAGTCCCTGTACAATTTTCGTTTTTTTAATTTTATTTGACCGAGAAAAAAAATGATATATGAGAGTTTCTTCTCTGATTTAATGCTCGTAGAATGGATTGAAAGAGGTTTAGCGCCTCTAACCATGGTGAGAACAAAAAAAAATTGCTTTGACGGGTTGATTCTATTTTCTACAAGGGAATAAAAGAGCTTGTTATTAGGAGGTTAAACACGTTAGCAGACAAATTTTTCACCCTCTCCGCTCTCTCTCTAAATTTCCGGCGAGAATAATCATAAAAAAAAATATGGCAAGATCTACTGCTTAAATCTACTCGGGTCCTTACACATTTGGGTAGTTATGAACAGTACTGGTTAGTATTTAGTGTTGTTTTTCTTTTCTTTATTTGTTTTAGGGAAAACTTTATCATGATTTTGGATGTTATTTTTGGTGTCATTCCAAGCGGTTAAAGCCTAATATTTCTGAATTACTAACAACAACTAAAAGTTGAGAGACAAGTTTGTATCTTAATTTAGTTAGTTGCAATTTGTTACATAAACCTAACTATAGTCTGTTACAAGCTATCGTGGAAGTGGTTATTTATGGTAATTACTTGGCACTTAGTTCTTCATCCTTCTAAACTTAAGAAAGACTCTTATAGCAAGGTAAAATCAAATTAAGGAAACTAACTAGTTGTGTATCTATGGAAATAACTTATTCAGAGAAGTATTGAGATTGCTTGAATTTTAAGAAACTCCCGTTTTCGGTCTCAAACAACGTAGCCTTGATCACTCACTATAAATAATGGATATCTTGCAACATACATCTTCATCTTATACACTCTATGTATTTGTTATATTAGAGGTTGTACTCCAACCCGGGTTCTTGAGATTAGAACAATAGTTGAATATTATATTGATTGTTCATGGTTGATCATCATAATAATTCTTGTATATTCTAATGTCCTTATCTTCTCCTATAAGGCCATTCAAGAATTATCGGTCAAAACCAAGATATAATAGATCTTCAATCTAAGATTACCTAACGATATTAGTTGATTGAAAACTAGATTAGAAGTATAAATTCATACATATCTCAGGTATTTTCCTATAATTTTTTAGAATGGTTCATCAACAACATATGTTTAAACCCTCCACAAGCAAGAATGGTTCATAAACAACATCTCAGGTATTTTCCTATAATTTTTTAGAATGGTTCATAAACAACATTTGTTTAAACCCTCCACAAGCAAGATTAGTTCATAAACAACATTTTGTTAAACGCTCCACAAGCAATTATGTTCTAGTTTAGACAATGAGGATTCTTTTCTTTTCCGACACTTTATATATATATATATATATATATATATATATATATATATATATATATCAGCAATCCACCAATAAAATTCTACATTAATTGTTATAATAAGACTCGATTACAAAAGTAATTTTTTACCTAGCTTACGAAAATTCTATTTAAAAAAATGTGAAAATATGAGATTAAAATTAATCCCTTAAAAAGTTATTCTAAAAAGACTCCCTAAAAATATAGATGGAAAGAATAAAGTCATCGTGCATATAGGACTGCAAAATGCAGTTGGTGAAATTAGTAATTATCACCCTGTTTAGTTGTGAAGTTGTAATTTTTACTAGTTATACCTGCAATTACAATTGATGAAACATGCAATTTTCACATGTTCACTTGTGATAAACGTAAAAAAATGAAAAAAAAATAGTATTAATTTTTCCACAACTTTATTGATTTACTCGATCACTCTAGTATATCCTTGTACACGGAGATATGTAGAAAGAAAAATTACTCTATAAAGAATTAAAATACTATATTAAAGTTTAATCGCTACTTTATTAAACCCAGAAAGGTTTATCTGTATATAATTCTTTGTTCGTCTCTCAAAACGTCTTTCTAACATTGTATTCACGATGGAAATTAATGAACATGAAAAAAATTTAGGAACAAGGTCTAATAATAGTGTGTATTACTGTGTTAAGCGGTCAAGATGAAAAAAAACAAGAAAAAAATAACCATAACTGGCCGGAGACCATGGTAGCAAATTAATGAACCATAAATTTCGGTAAATATTTTCCATATATATTAGTAAAAATAAGAGAACAAAAGAAATATTAATCATGTTGAAAATACAAAAGTAAAAAAGGCAACTTAATACTTACCAATTTTTACTGATAATGTTGAGTTACAGATTTGTTATGTATTCCATACATCTTATTTCCTCAATGGTGAGGGATCCACGGGAAACCCTTCATGTTAGAGTGTGTGCACGAACGAAGCCATCAAAAATTGACCTTTTAGTTCTCCCGAAACTGTTTTGTCTTGTCTTTTTATTTATTTTGCCATCAGTTCGGGTCTATCAGTCACGCAAAGGGTTTTGCTTCATCATGAATAGGCATATATGGTTTTTGTAGAGTTAGAATAAATATGTTTACAATTATTTAAAAAAATTATCCAAAATATCTTGTATATGTTTTTACTCACGTACTACTTAAGCATTTAGTATTTAGCACTATTACAATCAACCATTGTGAAATCTAGATGGCATTTAATCAATCTAATATCACCATGACCAGGGACCGAGGGGAGGGTACAAGTGACCTCTAGATTTTGGATTTCAATTAGGAAAGGCTAGGCTTTATGAAATTTCACTAACTTTGTAGGCCCAAATGGTCAATTAGTGATTATAAATTGCTTATATGATCCAATTTTTTAATTAGTGATCTCAACTATGTCACTTATTGATACATAATTGATCAGTGGTACCTAGAGTCAGTACTTCTTTGTAGAAAAGATTAAGAGAACACGAAGAAAAGAATAATAAACAGAAAATAATAAGAATATGATTGTTGCTGCTAACTTCTTCTTCTTTTAAACTGTGAAAGAAAAACTCTATTACAAACCATAAACTGGCTGCCTCCTCTCTCGTTTTTCTCTACCTGTCTAGCCTAACAATCTCCTCCTTTTATAGGAGTGTAAACTTGCTGAAAAAGAAATAAATCTATGAGTTTTTAGAACTCATCTAAACTAGGAATCCTATCTAAGTTAGAAAACCTCAAACTTCTAGGCCAATTTATCAAACTTACACCTCTTATAGTACCTTCTAGATATTCTCTAGCCTATGGCTCAACTAAACCTAGGCTAATAATCAGCCTCATCTGGCAGCTTTTAGTTGTCCCTTAGATACGATATTCCTGTATCATGGCTCCCCCATTTTAGAAAGCTGAAACTCCTGTGGAAGCTTTGAACTGAAGCTGTGGAAATTCGACCTCACCTTGTTCCTTGTTAAACCATTTTGCTTTACTTGGTACTTGACCTGCACGTCCCACACGAAACATGACACAGTCACCTCTTCTGGTAGGCATCACTTTCGTCTCAACAATGCAATCTTCTTTAAGAACTTCTTCTCGTTCTACCCATAAGTCTTCTACTTGTGGTAATTTTAACTCTTGATCATCTTCTTCTTCACTAAGTAGTGGAGGTTCAAAAAGCTTCAGATATTCTGCATTAATGACAGAATACATCTACATATAAGGTGGTATCAGGCTTACGAAACATACCTTTCTTAAGAAGACTACGCTTAGAGTTTCCTTTGATGTTATCACCTTTGTCATCTTTGGAAAACCTGTGTTCATTCACATGCGACTGTTATCCATGTCCCCCTTTCCAGTTTCATGTCACAATCTTCGTTTATACTCTGACTAGGAAGACGGTAATTTCTCAATCATCTAAAACACCACATCTCAGTAACCTTAGTTCTGAATCGGAAAATAAAATATGAGTTTTGAAGATAACATCTAGATCTACAAACTTCGTTTGAACACCATTTCAAAAAACTCATGGTTACCCCATAAGTCAACAACAAAAATTTTTTCGTCAAAATTTTTCAGAAACGTTTCTCTATTTTGTAAAATATCAAAAAAAATGCTTTTACAAGTCCAAAAATTCCTAAATTTTACGTGGGTAACTATCAGGATGTCTAGTACTTTAGTTCAAAATGGTTTAACTAAATTCCTTCTAGGTTAGGAAATAAATTCAAAACCCTACAGCTGACCGAAAATTCGTTTTTTGTTTTTCACTCCACAATTAACATCCATGATTCACAAAACAATCAACCATTCTTGATTATTACAAATTCTAATGTCTTAAGATTGTTGGGTGCAATAATCAAAAACAAGGAAAAATCAAATAAGCAAAAGTTATTGATACTTAGCTTTTTTATAATGGAAGTGATTGCTTTGACGAAACGGACGAGCTCCCCATATCTCCGCAACAGTAACAAGGCAAAACTTTGGAAAACAGAGTGAGTCACGTGTTCAACACGCTGTCTTTAAGACATTAGAGCCCGGTTACACTCAAGGGATAAAACACCCTACTACACCTACTACTAGCATATGTAGTAGATGCTCAACTTGAGCTTGGCAACTCCGAAAAACTCATAAGAAAAATCGCGAACGCTAAATAAAACAATATAAAATATTTTCCCTTGGGGTCTCTCTAAAATATAGAAAAACCCCTTTCCCATTGGTTTTATAGAAGTAGAGAATTTGTTTATACAACCGAATAATACCACTTAAGAAGAAGAAATTCCCGATGTGGGACTAAAAAGGTTTTCCATCCATAAGAGAAAAAAATAATTAATTTTATTTAGTTAAAGGTTTAAAATAAAATACATAAAGTTTTCCAACAGTTACCAGAGGAATAACTTTGCCAAAAATTACAGGGAAATGCAATCCCTGCAGCAGCTCCTAAGAAATAAGAAGAGCAAATCCTAGGCACTGCTTTAGGAAGATGGAGTGTTTTCTGTACGAGCCAGCTACCATGAAGATGGTTTACATCGATGAAAACTAGAATCATATTAATGTTGTCAGCTGGTTGCTTCCATTTGCTTGGACTGTCACGTTGTCTTAAACATTTGTTATTGTTGCTGATGGTGCAAGAGCTTTAGTCAATGATCTTACTTTTGATTCGTGATTCAACTATGGAGTTAGCATCCTGCTGACATTACATCATTCGATACTATTGCAAATAAGATAGAATCTCAGGTATCATAGACTCTTAGTTTGTAATACATAAAGCTGATAATCATGTAACACAACACAGAGAGTCAAACCATTCTTCTAATTTTGTTGTATTGCACCCCTCCTAAATTTATAAGTGCACTCATCCAGACATTCATGATGAATTTCTTACCCAGGATATTGGTGGGATGTATTTGGTAAACTGTAAGCTCTTTTGTAATCCTGTATTTTCCTCTTTCACTGAGAATACTTTCATGGAGGCATTTTGTATGTCCCTACTCCAAACTATTTAGGTTTAATACTTTTCTATATATATTATTTCAATCTCTGAAAACTTTTCCTTCTTAATTGTGGTTCTTTTAGTAACCACTATAGCAAGCTGTGACTGTGAACATGAAATGATATTGCCCACTCTCAAGCTCTTATGAGCCCATTAGGCCATCAACATAATTTTCTACCCTTTCCTGCTCTCGAGATCATTTTACTACTTCCCTAACTGTGTTTTACTCTTCTCCAAGTGCCAATGTGACGTAAGATTAAGTGACGGTGTTACAATTTTTATCGGTTTGTTGTTTAATGGTGGAGCTTGGGCATATAGACATTGCTCTCTATTATTAATCCATGGATTCCAGGTGACTCAGGGTGACATAAGTATAAGTTGTGTATTTCTTTTTCTTCTTCTATGAGCTGAATTTCATAGAAACAAGCTTCATCTTGGCCTCTTCAGAGTTGTACACTTTAATGACATTTACTCAATCGTAAAATGAAAAGACTAAAAACAAAAATCTTGCGGCCAATGTATAAAATGCCATGTTTCCTTTTTGCAAAAAAAAAATGACTGTGGGGAGAGACAGTGTCCCATCTTTTTATAGTCCGAAAAATAAGTTTGAACATTCACAAGGCAACTGAACTATATACATTTTCACAAAGTTACCTTGTCTTCGATCTTGCAAGGCGAATGTACATTTTCACAAACAAAAAAATTATTTAACAATCTAATTTTGTGTTCTTCCGATAATGAAAAACTATATGAATTGGGATAATCAATCTGAGCCCCTGCTTCGCATGGGCCCACAACTAGTATATGTGTAGATACTAATTACATATTAATCGATATGTCAAAGAACTCAAGTCTTTAAACTCACATAAGTGTAAAAGAGCATGGATACAAACGAGCGAACAGACGCGACTGTAGCACCGGAAAACGGGTTCCCGAAAGAAACGGCGTACCAAACGGTTAAGATTTGGTTAACGAAACTACTGAATTTTGAATGGGTCCCACACTCACTGACCAAATTACCCTTTCACTCCATACAGACACAGTAATAAGACCTTTCCTCCAAAACTCCCGCCCATGCAAATCAACCAGTATATATATTCTGTTTCTCTCTCTAATATCTTTCATTTCATTAATTAATCACTCTCTGCAAGATCAGAGAAAAAACCTAACCCTAAAAAACACAAAAACAAAAAAAAATTACAGAGGGGAGAAGAAAGACAGAGATTTTCGCTTTTGTTTTTCTTCTTCTGATTATTTGATTAACTTGAAGTATATATACAGAGGGGTTTTTAGAAATGGCTGCTACTCCTACAATGACAGCCAGTCATACTTCACCATCCCCTTCTTCTACAAACGTAGCAGTAACTATTCAAGTTCCTGCATCACTTTATGTTGGTGATCTGCATGTCGATGTAACTGATTCACATTTGGATGAGTTATTCTCTAGGTTGAAGAATTTTGCTTCCGCTCGGGTTTGTAGAGATTCTGCAACTGGACGATCTCTTGGTTATGGTTATGCTAATTTCATTACTCCTGAAGATGGTATTCATATTCATCCAAAACGATTTTTTTTCGGTTGTTTGTTTGATTTTATGATCTGGATTTGGTTTTCTTAATGGAATTAGAGATCATTGTTTGATTTTTTCTTAGAATCCGGAAGAATTTTTGTAAAATTTTGGGATCATTTGTTATATATTTTGTTGTCATTTTTTGATTTTTGTGTTTGTATTTGGTACTTTTTGAGGATAGCAATTCGGGCAATTGAGAAGACTAATCACACTTTACTGAATGGGAAATCGATAAGGGTTATGTGGTCTAATCGTGATGCAGAAGTCAGAAAGAGTGGGATTGGTAATTTGTTTGTCAAGGTACGTGTATTTTTCATTGAACACTAGATATGTGTGCAGATGGTAATGTAAATTGATTTATGATCAGATGGGAATTGAATGTCATGTTTCGTGTTTTTGGATGCGCTTGCTTAGAACTTGAATGATTCAATTGATAATGTGAGGCTTCAAGAGGTGTTTTCGGAGTTTGGTAACATTATGTCTTGCAAAGTTGCAATGTCCCAAGATGGGAAGAGCAAAGGATATGGCTTTGTTCAGTTTGAGTCAGAGGAATCCGCAAATCAAGCCCTTGAGAAGCTTAATGGCTCCACTGTTGAAGGCAAACAAATGTATGTTTTATTCTCTATTTAGTGGCAATGTCTTTCTCTTTCTAATTTCCCCCATTTTCTTTTGATATTTGTTGGGTCCTCGGCATTGCATTGTTCCGGGAATCGTCTACACTTGTTTCTGTTTTCTCATATCCATATACTTTTGTAAATCATTTACCTGCAGATATGTTGCCACCTTTGTGAAGAAAAGTGATAGGGCTTTACCAAGCCATGATTCTAACTATACTAACTTATACATGAAGAATCTGGATCTTGAATTGACAGAAGAACAACTCCAGGAGAAGTTCTCTGTGTTTGGAAAAATTACTAACTTGATTGTTACCAAGGACAACAATGGGAAGTCAAAGGGTTTTGGATTTGTCAACTTTGAAATCCCTGAAGATGCAAAACGGGCAACAGAGGCGATGAATGGAACACAACTAGGTGGGTACTGTTACTTTGTGATTTTGGGTAGTGCTCCCCCTTTTAACTTGCTAAACCTGATTTGGTGTGTTTTGTGTTGACTACTAGGTTCGAAAGTCATATATGTTGGACGTGCACAAAAGCGATCAGAGCGAGACCAAATTTTACGTCGCCAGTACGAGGAAAAGCGCAAGGAGCAAATCCAAAAATATAAGGTAGTCACTACCTTACTTAAATGTATCCTTCAGTTCACTCTTTTTAGTTTGGTTTGGTTTTCCTCTTTGATGCATTTAAGTGTTGTCTGTCAAATTAGGGTTCAAATGTATATGTTAAGAATATCGAAGATGGAGTTGATGAGGATGAACTCCGTGAACATTTTAGCCAGTGTGGCACAATTACTTCTGTAAAGCTGATGCGTGATGATAAGGGAATATGTAGAGGCTTTGGATTTGTTTGCTACTCTACTCCCGAGGAAGCCAACAAAGCAGTAAGCACCTTCCATGGTGAGTTGATCTTTTCCCTTCCATGGTCATGTACACATAATTAGAAAGTTGTCAAAATTAGACTTCAAGGTTGCTTAGCATAGGAACAAAAAGGGCATGGCCTCTCTGTTTAATCTGTGCTTGGGACAGCATAGTAAGATTTTTGAGCCAGAGCATGGTGCGCGGAAACATTTGATTGAAACAGGCCATGGAGATGGAACTCACTCACATTTTACATTATATATATAACTAGCAAATTTAGAAAATTGAAAAGATTCCTCATGCGTTCGCTTCAAACTTTCGACTCATGATTTCTCTTCATAATAATCATTAAACAACATGCTATTTGTCATTGTTACATATGCACAGGATACATGCTTCACCACAAGCCTCTTTATGTTGCCATTGCTCAACGTAAAGAGGACAGACAAGCACAATTGCAGCTGCAATATGGGCAGAGAATGGCAGGATTATCAGGATCCTCAGCTGCTGTTATACCTGCTGGATATTCTCCTCTATACTACACACCTCCTGGTGTTATTCCACAAATGCCTCCAAGACAGGGGCTAATGTATCAACCTTTAGGTATGAGACCAGGATGGAGGGCCAATGGATTTCTTCCTAGTGCCAGACCAACATTCCAGCCTGTGCCACTTCACATGGTTAGTTTCTCAATGTTTGTCTTTGGACTTGCAAAAGAAAAGATAAAATTTAGCCAAATGTGGGACTACAACTGGATTATAGTGATTTCCCCTTTTCTTTTACAGATGCCAGGTGCTCCTAGACCGCACAGGCACAACAGGGGTAGGATGACAGGGCCTATGTATTCCCCGGCTGGTGTACCATTTAGGCCACATTTACAACACCAACCCACTCAAGCAACGAAAGACTCGAATAATCCCCAGGCATGGATATTTCTGCAATTTACTTACACGTTCTTATAAAATCCTAGTATCATTAGTAGGAAAGTGTTATTTTGTCTTCGAAGTGATCTGAAGCTTTATTTTGATTTGATAGCGGCCTGGTCAGGCCAAGTATGTACCAAACGGGCGGCAGCACGAGATGAACAATGGATCTGCTGCTTCTGACGCTGGTTCACAGGGTGGATTGGAAATGTTGAGTAGCATGCTTGCTGCTGCTTCCCCTCAGCACCAAAAACAGATACTTGGGGAGTATCTCTTCCCACTCGTCCAGAACCTTGAGGTGATTTTTTCTTATTGTTGGTAGTTAGTCTAATGAATTACACTATTATTGGTACATTGTATTTGCAACTGTTACATCGCCACAGTAAAGATAGTATTAATAAATTACGTCTATTTTTTTCCAATTGGATGAGCTCATTTATGGTATTCTTGTTTGCCGATGTTGATCATCTTGTGTATATTCTTGCTTTGAGGTTTGCAGCATGAACTTGCAGCGAAAATAACTGGAATGCTCCTAGAGATGGACAACTCAGAATTGTTATTATTATTGGAATCGCCAGAGTCATTGGCAGCTAAAGTAGACGAGGCAGTACAGGTGCTCAAGCTCTTCAAGGCAAAAGCAGCTGCTGGAAATGGTCAAGAAGTCATACATTCCAATAACTTTTTATCCACCGAGGTTGCGGTCAATTAAAAACGATTGAGTGCCGCCCACCTGCCTGCAATTGGATTTTCGGGGTGGACTCATGAGGCGTGGATTTTTTTATAGTACACGATTGGAATTTAACAAACCTTCTACAAGAATTTTTGATAGTACACCATTGGAATATACAAACTTTTTACAATTCCCATTTCGAACTCTTTTTTTATTTTATTTTTTCTCCTGTTAGGATTGTCTTTCTAGTTCATTTATTAGACTTCCAGAAATATTTGAAGGGATATATATAGAGCGATAAAGAGAGCATTTTGGTTGTATTCATGTTTTTGCTCTCTTGGGGTCTGATGTGATTCAGAATTATTTTTTTATATAGAAAAAGAGGTTTCCCTCATATTACATTAGATATGTTTCTATGAACCATTATGGTTTGGTTCCAATTTTGAATATCCAAAAAAGTTAAGATTGCCCATAAAGCATAGCCAGTCCAGGCATGATTGATTAAAAATTTATTACAAAAGGCTGATAAGTTAGCTGCCCAAAATAAGTTTGATCTCCTAACTAGAGCAAAAGAGCTAATTAAAAAGTTGATGTCGAATTTAGTATTATTGCAGAAATCCCCACTGATCTGATATCTTTGCTGTCTTGCTTTTGCATACATTCCTATGAGCAACGGAAAAGTAGCCTTTGAGTTACTTCTGAAGGTGATCGTATGTCCACTCCACTCTGTGGTCCATTTGAAAGCTGCTTCAGCCCCTTCTTTCTCTAGCTGCTCAGTTGTTGTTGCTGTTGTGGAATGCATCCCCTAGCTTCTCTTGTATTTCCTGTGTAATCACGTAAAGTCAGGCCAATTCCGGATTTTGCTTCACAATTCGTCATTGTTAGAGCTATGTTGATTTGTATATCCATTTGTCTTGGTAGTTCCTCCGTCTTTGTCACTTTCAATGTTGCATCATTTAGAGGATTATAAAAAAGAGTTTGCATTAAATTGTATCCTTGATTGTTCACTGTCAAGTAGCTATTCAATGGCTATAGTAACACTGTTTTGGCTTTCTTTTTTAAATGTTACTTTACATCTGGCCTTCCAAATGTGCCAAATAGTAACACTACAGAGGACCTGCCATTCTATACCATAGCCTCCTCTGTTCGGGTTTTCAAAACAATTATTCAACCATTCATGAAAAGTATTAGTGTCATTTCGAATGAACTGCATATCAAATTTTAGGTGCATCCATACCTGGACTGCGAAGTTATACCCCAAGAATAGGTGAGTTAAGGTTTTTTGTCTGTTGTTACACAACTTACAAGTTGTGTTTATGTTTGGAATGACAGCTGCAACTCGCATACTATTGGACAGAATTGAGTGCGTTGCTTTCCAAATGAAAATCTTTACTGAAGGTGTAATGTTCATTCTCCAGATGATATTCCAGTCCTGATTAGGATTTCCTACAGAGTTGATGTGGTTATATAGTGACATCCCATTCTTTGGAAGGAGTGAAAAGATCACTCACTTTTACCAGATTATCAGTTGTCAAGTTTGGTTTATAATATGGTGGTTTGGTGCCTGGGATCCAAAAATCCTCCCAAATGTCAATGTTAGTGCCATTTTCTAACTCCCAAAAATTATGATTTTTTATTTGTTGAATTCCAGTCAACAATCCCTTCCAAATCCAACTATCCCTCCTATTTGGGGTGGTGTTTATGTGTAGAATATCTTTGTTAGGGAAATATTTTGCTTTAAGAATAGATGCGCAAAACGAATCTGGTTTTTCTGTCAACCGCCATCCCATTTTAGCTATCATAGTTAAGTTGAAATGTTTAATATTTTTTATTTCCAGCCCCCTTCACCAAGGGGTCTCGAAATGGAGTCCCAATTTTTAAGAACTACCCCTTTCCTACCTTGCTCATTAAGCCCTTTTTCATTTTCTTTCCCCACCAAAATTGAGGATGATGTTTTTTCTTACATTATATTGTAGTGTTTTCGACTCATTTTGGCTTGACAATCTTTTCCCTTTCCTTTCCTTCTCGTCATGCTGAAGCAATATCAACGTAACGAATGTTGTAGTTATGGAGGCTTTAAAATAGAGTATGTTCTCTGATTGTGGGCAATAATAGCCTTTTTAGATAGTTTGATAAATTAAATGTGTTATTCTTTAACAATCTCTGCTTTGATAATTCCTCTGTTGACTACAGGAGCATTAGTGCATTACCTCCCCCACTTGATATTGATTTCAGTTTAATCCATAATTACTGAACTTCCATCATAAAAAGCATCATCAACATACTCTCCAAAAGTATGCCACATTTTTAGCCTGATAATCTAATTTATCACCCAAAGCAACTAACTTTCTTACTACCAATTGAAAAGCCTAGGGAGACAGGATTTTGTAAGATCTTCATCAACGCGGTGATCATTGGTTTATTTCTCAATGGGGTGCAATTAGAACATCACTGTGTCTCTCAAACAATGAACATTGTTTTTTCAGTGGGGGTACAATTCGAACATCGAACCACATAATTTTCGATAATTGCATATAGATTAGGTGCCTGGTTCCCAAAGTTTTCATATATACAAATAATCTTCTTCTTTTTTCAATTACTATAAGTTTCTTGATATTATTCTTCTGAATTTTCAAATATTTTTCCAAATTTAGGAACCCATTATCTACAAATATAGTGCTAATTCCCCAACAAGAAAAAAATACTACAAAGCACAACCCCAAGGATTGAATTATGCAAATGCAGCTCCTAATGCTTTCCCCATTTGAGAAAGTTACACTGCTTTTTTCTCTACACTACTTAGAATTGTCAAAGTTATTCTATGGATGTCTACATCTTTGGAATCTTTATGACTTTCTTTATGACTTTCTTTTTTTTTTCTCCTTTGATCGAGTAGCTTTTCTACACACAGAAAAAAAAAAGTATCTGATCCCAAGTAGCCTTTTGTTTATATCCTCATCTTGACCCTACTTTTGTATATAGAATCATTCAAACCTATCTTAGCAATAACTTTCATATTTGGAAAATCCGTACATTTCAGGAATATTCAAAAGCTAAAACATGCATGCACACAGTTTACATACAAACACATGTACCATACCACCATTTTACGTATTAAACATCTTCTAATCAAAAGCGTTGATACGAAAATTAGAAACTACTTTAGCAGCTAAATCACTTGAAACATTATCTTGATTCAGCATGGTAATGATAGATTGCAGTTCTTCAACTACATCTTTTTTTTTGACTTAAAAAGGTTAAATTTTATTAAAAAGGGAAAAAAGAAATAGAGAAAGAAGAGTGCACTTGAAAGTGCTACAAAGATATGGCATAACAGCCAAAATTCAACATGAAAAGGAAAATAAAACTAAGGCAACAAACATCAAGAAGCCAAAAACAGCCGACTAAATCACTGTCTCTAGCCTCTTAGAACTTTTTCTTTGCACAGGTTCTCTTGCCGCGGCCTAACAACTCGTTACTAATCTCCCCATTCCATGATAGTCTTGCTCGTTCCTTATCAGTTCTTGAGGACTTGTAATTGTCGACAATTCCTTCATAGATGTTTTCCTTTCCTCCATGAGGAACACCTAATAAGGTACTGCATCGCAGAAGTTTATCCACGTGTTGCTCTTTAGTCCAAGATTTTCTGCACGAGACCTTCTCAATGGGTTTAAACTTCTCCACACATGTCTCTTCATTATCGGTTTCATATTCTGACTCCTCATTTGGCTCTACACAATCATCCACATACATGGCGTCTTCATTGTGTTGATCATTGTTGTTGCTTTGAGACACAAAAGTCTCTACAGAGGGAAGGTCTTCATTAACCTCAATAAGAGATTCAAAAGAATTCTTATTTTTGAGCTCATCTACTTTCTTTCCATTTTCTTTGCTACTTCCCTTGTTCTTTCGCCTAACGTATTTCCATTCCACATCAGGGAACTCTGCCTTCTCCTCAATAGAGATATGCGCAACATTATCTACCATCTCTTCGTTTGATTGTACACGGGACTCCCCTTTTTCTTTTAGGCTTCCACTGTCATTATGCTCCTCATTCCTAGGAGTCTCCAAATTTCCAGCCTTGTCGATAGCAGTCTCAGAGACATTGTTTATATTCATATCCGCATTGACCACCTCCAAATCTAGTGTTTGAGACTCTTCCAGCCTACCCAAAGTCTCCTTGTTGGTTTTGCTCAATTTTGGTTTCAACTACATCTTTCATGCTAGGCCTTTCCGTCTTCTTTTCTCGGAGACATGCCAGTGCTAGGTCAGCAAAGAGTTTCATACTTGTCAGTGTTGTAGTGTAAGGCTCATTATCCAGCAACTTACTATCGACAACCTCCATCATTGCATCACTACTGACTAGTCTGTTCACGTGTACTGCCAGGTTTACGTCATCTTGATCTCGTGTGAAATCGATAGCTTTCTGGGAAGTAAGGAGTTCGAGTAATACAACTCCGTAACTGTAAACATCGCTTTTATCGGTTAATTGGTAGTTTCTATAGTATTCAGGATCTAAGTATCCTAGTGTTCCTTGTGCACAAGTCGAAACATGGCTCAACCCCGGCACAGCTAACCGGGAGAGTCCGAAATCTGCCACTTTTGCGTTCATATTCTCATCTAATAGGATATTGGTTGATTTAACATCTCTGTGATAAATGGGTGTGTAAGCTGATGACTGCAAGTAACTCAACGCTTCAGCAGTTTGCAAACTGATTTTCAGCCTTGTTTTCCAGTTCAGAAATGAAGAAAACTTGCGCTGTAGATGATCATGGAGGGTTCCGTTGGGTATATACTCATAAATCATCAAGGGCAATTCTGCTTCGATGCAACAACCCAAAAGTCTGACAAGATGTTTGTGATTGACTTGAGAAAGAATTCCGACTTCATTTAGTACTTGATTTGTGCTCTTAATGTTTCCCACTTTAGCAGATTTAACAGCCACTACAGTACCATCATGAAGCTCACCTTTGTATACCTCCCCAAAGCCACCGATGCCTAAGATTCGATCCTTACAAAACCCGCAAGTTGCTTTCTTGACCTCCTTCAAGCTGAATATCCTTGAGGATTTCCCTCCATTGCTTGCTTTCAACATGTCTTCTCTTGATTTTGCAAGCTTCGCCTGATTGCTAACTCGTTTGAAGTTTCTTAATGCAATGACAGTTGCAGTTATGACAAGAAAGAAGGAGGAGCATATTCCAGTCGCAACCTTTAAACCCAGCCTTGCGGTGGATCGGTTCTTGACCTCTCTTGAGCAAGTTCCAAGAGCCTGATCCCAGTAATATCCCTTAATGCAAAGACAACGTGAAACACCAGGCTTAGTAGAACTCGAACATGTCGAGGTTCTTGAACAATCAAGCTGGGTTCTGCAGAGAGGTTCGGATGGTAGAGAGCCCACTGGATTTCTAAACCTTCTTCCCATTCACTAGCTGGTTTTCCAGTGTCTAGATGAAGGATACTTCTAAATGCTCTACAGCCTGAAGCATGAAGACGTATTTTGTAAGCCGAAGGCATTCCTCCTGCAAGAAAACTGCAACAAGGTTGAACCTCATTAACACATTGACGGGCACGGTTGGGGTCTACGCGTCCAGACTGTTCCAGGTACTGGTGACAGAGACTAGCGCTGCTGCAATTCAGAGGAGACACAAGAAGGCGAGGTGAGCAGTTAAAGAAGAAGACGGTATTTGAAGATGTGACGTTAAAAGGAAGCGTCTGGCTCAACCAAAGACCCTCACTGATCGGCATGTCTTGTGTAACACATGTCCCAGGTATCCATGGAGATGTTTTCACCACCATGCGGTGCACGGAAGCTTGAATTCTAAGAACGAGGTATGAACTTCCATTAAGGGTGTCGAAGTAAAGCTTTTGTGTGTGAGAATCACAACGAAGAGAGTACTCAGGGTTGCCACAGTTTGGACTAGTACTTAAAGGGTATGGGACTTGCATGGAACCACAGTTTGGGCAGGTAATCTGGGAACAACAGAGATGATTAACGAATAGAAAGAAGGTACACCAATACAGGAAAACTAGTTTTGGGCTTAGAATACTTGTCTTCATCTTCGAAGAGTTGGAAGTTAATGGTACAAAGACACAGATAGAAGAGGGCAATAAAAACTGGTGTAAAGAGAATAAAGTGGAGATGGCATTAACATGTGAAAAAGAAGCTTTAAGTATCTAAGAAATCTTTTAATAAAGTTTTGGCATTTCATAGGGCTGTTGGATTCCTTCTCATGTAGTGTGACCCATGGATTCACTTTTTCTTCTAAGAACATAACAACTAAAAAAAATCTTGCATAATAATGAAATGTAATACAGAATTCAGAGTTTTCGGATTTTCATGTTATCCACAAGTAAAGATTAACAAAAAAGAGGGACGAAATGGATGTACGGAAACATCATTTCATTCATTCATGAGAAAAGAAAGTAGAAAGTCTTAAAGAATAGATTTAGTGATTTTGTGTTAAAGAAAGTAGTGATTTTAGTCTTAAAGAATAGATTTAGTGACTTTGTGTTAATGTGAAGCGTGACAATTCCAATTTAACAAAAATGATTGGATTTGGTTCAATGATGAAAGGACAAAACTGCACCTCCTCAATTTTTTTCCTTTCTTAAACAGCCGTAAATAACTCCAGCTGTGAGGGCATTTTTATAAAATGAAAAAAACAAAAAACCGAAATCTCAGTTAGAGGTCCTGAGGTCGATTCCCAGCCACCTCCAAAAAATTCATTTTTCTTCCCTTCTTCTTTTTCTTCTTCTCCCTCCTCTCGGTTTCTCTGTAATTCCTCACCTTCACCACCATCTCTGCTACACTATTCCTTCACCACCACCACCTCCCTCGTGACCAACAGCACCACCTAAACATCATACACAAACCATTACACCCCAGCAAGGAAACAACACCACCACCACCATTACATTCTCAAAATTCAGGTTCATCTTCTTCAATTGTCACCACCACCGGCCTCTTCCTTCACCTCCGTCAATTCCAGGAGCACCATCACCACCGTTAGAAACCGTAACCAATACCATCACCAACAAATTTTAAAAACCACCTATCTCTTCCTTCGTTCTCTTTTCACCAGCAACGCCATCACCACCACGACCAAATTTCATGATAATTAAAATTATAAGAAATTCGAGATTAAATACATCGAAGGCAAAGAAAAATCTCATATTACTGGATCTCATAGAACAGCATCAATTTCATTTCGGTTTATTCGATGCTCAAAAAAAATTGAACCCACAAATATTCACCAAATCATAAAATTGATTCGATTAAAACAGTTCATACCTCAATTTGATACAAGAGGAACAATACAAAATACAAATTGCAGAAATGGTACCTCTTAATTCAGTTAATTTGAATCATTTCAGATCTAAAAAAAATAGAGCTAGCAGAGGTTTCTTAAGCTTTTATCAACTCAGTGACTGAGTCACACCCGATTTCTCGAATCCATCCAATTTGAAATACTATGCGTCTTCATTTTTGCATTCGTTGATTCAACCGTAGAAAACTGGTAATGTAGAAGGATAAATCAGACTCACAGATCCTGCTCAAACAAATTCTTTGACAGCGGAAAAGTTAACAGTACCATAAAAAAATCATAATCAATGAACCTGAGCAATTGTTTGAGGGATATGATTAGATATTGATTTTGATTTTAAGTTCAATAAACAAAAACAGACGGAGGTGGTGGTGCAGCCATGGAGCTGGAATAGAAAAAGAGATAGGTAGTTTTTAGGAGATAACAGCCGCAGTAAAATTTAAGAGGTGGTTTTAGGTTTCTAGCAACAACCGGAAAGTATTAGTACCATATTACGCTTTAGGAAAAAGTGAAAGTTTTGCTGTTCCAAAAAAGTAGGATACTTGACACGCATGTAGGATATAGCTACACTTTGAAGAAAATGTCATCTCTACATTCCATGGCGTGTTGTTGTTTATTTGGGCTGCCCCATGCTGGTGCCCATGTTTTTTCTTTTTATTTTGGAGGAAAGGTCATGTTTGGACACGACATTAACCATTTTTAACATCTCTATAATTGTAGAATTTCGCTTTACAAATTTAAAAACCCGATTCTGTGCCATTATAATGGAATTAATTTGTGAGTACAAAATTTAGTTGTATCAATTTTTGTGTCGGCCGCCTCACCGTGACAGCGAGTCATCTAGTTCATATCAAGACCGCTACAGATGATTTGCACGAATCATTATCATTGTATATTAACTAAGAAAAGATTTCATGAATCTGTATTTGTCTGCAATTTGCTAAGTGCGTGGTGGTCTTTTCAAGAATTCGTTAAAGTAAAAAATTCTACCTTCAGAACAGGCCAATAGTTGGCGCTAGAGGCCATCGTTCAAACCATAACTGTTATCATCATCACCATTTACATCGTATCATTTTTAAAGGCGGACAAGAAACAGACACTTAGTGAAGGCCATGGTGTCTGATGCATCCATTGCCAATAGAATCGATTCAGTACCATTCATGGACCCAAGGCCATTTACTGGCCAGAAGACTTAAATGATAAGTGATAGTGGGGGGACAATTGCACAATGACTGACATTTCTCTGGAATAGTGGCGCATAAGAGGATTCCAGAACCTTTTTTTTAACCCAAGGAAATAGTTCATTTTTTTACCAGGAAATAAATGGTGTGAATAAGATTTACAAGCTGAATTAGAACTAATGTGCAAGGTAACATTCAAGTCACGCAAATGGGAGCACTTAGTTAAGGCAGTAACTGGGGCTGACTGCCTAAGCCACTAACTGACATTGACGATATTCCTTGTGACAAGAATTATAGCTACCAATCACCAGTAATAGAATTGGATTATAGACGCCATCCTACTGACATTCATCCTCTTATTTAATGATTCATTCCCAGACATACCAAACTTAAATGGAATCTACAGACACTTGTGAAGTCATGCTGTTCCAGAATACTCAAATGCCCAGGAACGTGAGGATGGCACAAGCTCAAACTCAAATATCGGAGAAGCAGATGCCGAGGTTACTGTAGTAGAAGCTCAATCTGCATCAGCTATGACCTGGCAGAAGTTGATACAGATGCTGATGTCAAGATAACTATAGATTTCCTGAAGAATATATCAAATAACATAGGATGGATGGCACATGCACTCTTATCGGATGCACCTCAAAGAATAAATATCGGAGAAGCAGATGCCGAGGTTACTGTAGTAGAAGCTCAATCTGCATCAGCTATGACCTGGCAGAAGTTGATACAGATGCTGATGTCAAGATAACTATAGATTTCCTGAAGAATATATCAAATAACATAGGATGGATGGCACATGCACTCTTATCGGATGCACCTCAAAGAATAAATATGCTTCATCTATTGGTTTGTACCGTTTGTTTATAAATTTGGTTCTCAGATCCTGGCCCAAAAGGTTACTGATGCATCGCGGTTACGTGATACGGCATTCGCTTCCTTAACACTTCTTGTATGCCTTCTTGTATCAATTTTGTTTCTTGCAATGATGTAATAGTAGACTCCTATGTTAACTAAGTTACTACAAGTCTAGAAAAACTAAAACTAAAACTAAAACTAAAAGCATACACAAAAACTAAATAGCATGCCCATAAATTGAAAAACCATGGACAGGAAAGAGTTGTGATTTGCTAACATATACAAGCTGGACAAACACAAAATCAACCTATATAGCCCCACACATTACAACCATAATTCATAAATATGGATGTCAAGAGAAAGGGTCGAGTTTCTCGAAACACTAACCTTTCAAGTAGATTCATTTTTTCCATCAACATATTACTGCATTTCCACCTGATGAAGACTCAAACTTTTGTTAGTATATTTCTGACTGTATCACCGTGTTTTATTCCATTTGGTTTAGCATGCGGGTGAGTCGTGAACCCTCACTTGTACCTGAACGAGGGAGGTGATGCAACAATTTACTTGTACATGGGGTGAATTCAAACCTATGGTTCTGTTGCGGATTCCTGCATCCAGTTCAGTTGGTTCTCAGCTACTTTCTTTTTAGGTCGAAATTTCAGCTGCATCATTCTGATTGATCTTATGTAGCTAATTATAACAACCCAACTATCTTTAGTGTTCATCAACAACCTCGCTTTGAACATTGTGCTTTTGATACCTCAAAAAATTGAAAAAACACTGTTATTCTTCTAACAGGATAATCAGTTAAACGGAGCTGTAACCAGGAATCTTTTCAATTCTTTTTTTCTTCATCATCTCTCTCACTCTAGCAACTTCTTTCCATAAACCGACTCCTGCATAAATATTTGATAACACAACATAAGCTCCATCATTCCATGGTTCTAATTCTTCTAATTTCTTTGCTACATATTCTCCCATTTCCACGTTTCCATATTTCTCACAAGCTCCCATTAATGCTCCCCATATTACAGCATTTGCCTTCATAGGCATTTTCTCAACCATCACTTTAGCTTCGTCTATCAATCCAGCTCGTCCCAATAGATCAACCATTACACCATAATGTTGTATCCTAGGATTAATACCGTAAGTTTGCTTCATCATATCAAAGTAATTTTTTCCTTCACTTACCAATCCTCCATGAACGCAAGCACTAAACACTCCGATGAATGTCACACTATTAGGAGGAACTCCATCCAATCTCATGTCACGAAAACAGTCAAGTGCTTCGCTTACACACCCATGCATTGCATAACCTGTTATCAACGATGTCCACGTAGATACATTGCGACATACTACCCTTTCAAAAACTTTATGTGCTAAATCCATTCTGCCACACTTCCCGTACATGTCTACAAGAGAATTCGACATCAAAATATCTGATTTCTCTAACGTTCTCGCTTGAAAAACACATTTATGCAACTGAAGACCTAGTTCCAAGTTGCCTAATCTTCCGCAGGCGGAAGTTACACTAACCATGGTAACATCATCCGGTGCAAAACCTTCTTTCAGTAGTTTTATGAACATATTTATAGCTTCTTTTGCATTTCCTCCTTGAGCAAGTGCTCCTATAATGGCATTCCAGGAACCCAATTCTCTATCAACATTTTGTTCGAACACTTTGCGTGCAATTCCAAATTCCCCCGCCTTGGAATACAAACTAATTAGAGCACTTTCACAAAACTCATTTGATTCAAGCCCATTCTTTATAACAACTGAATGGAATTGCCGCCAGTTTACAACATCAAGAAGCCGACAAGCAGCTTTTAACACAATGGGAATCGTATAATGATCGGGAAAGATACCAGAACGCAACATCATGAGATAAACTTGAAGTGCGGCAGATGGAATTTCACTCCTAACATAAGATCTCATAATGTTGTTCCATTGGAATGCACCAGGGTACAATTCTAGCATATATGTTCGGATAATTTGGCCGTAAACTTGATTTAGTTCCCTCAAGTTGGAACAATTTGACAAATGATGTGCAAAAATTTGGGCTGGGTTTGAACCAGAAACCAGTGATCGAATGTTTGTTGTGTATTTGAATATCCCAATCTGGTGGGATTGGAAATATCTGTAATGGAAAGGAGAAATAAATTTTTGTGGTTCTTTAACTTTAGAAAGGTTTGATAAGAGGGAGTGAATCGACATCATAATATGAATCCGAAAGCTTTTTCTCTCGCAGCAAGAAAAGGAGGCCTTTAAAGGGTTCAGGAAAGGTGCTGAGAAAACTGCATCTCATAAGAAATACAGAAGCCAATGAGTGCCAGTTAATGCATGGCCAAACATGGCCCCGGCGTGTCACAATGCCTGGTTCACAGAATCATATTCACCGAGCCGTGGAAAATGGAAAGGAAAATTTGGATCAAGTTACTGACTTGTTTTTCCTTACTGGTGGTGTACAAAACATTGACAGCATTCAAGCTGAAAACCGGCAATTCGAAAACCGGCTGCCGGGAAGTTTCTTGAGCCTCCTCGAAATAGTGGAGCGATTTACATATATTCACATTTAAGTAAGAAGTTAAAAGAAAACAATGTTGATGACGATAACGATAACCTTATAATAATATTAACAGTTTAGAAAGTGATATAGAGATTCAACTTCAGACATAGAATTTATAAGGGCTTCAAGAAAACAACAAAAAAAGAGCAGAAAAAAGATTTACAGGCAGGACTGAACCAATGTGTTTCAACTGGAGCCGGAGAACACACAAAATCACTACAGACTGACCAACAACTAAACTAAAGAGATAGAACAGAACTAACTCATGCAAGATTTCAGTGAATCTCCAGCACCTTGAAAAAAGCAACATGATAAGAAAAAATCAGCAATGAAAATACCCACAAGTGATATCACCACCGCAGAAGTGGTTGATTCTCCAACACCTTTAGCACCGCCAAGAGTCGTAACCCCCCATGCACAACTTACAATGGAAATAACCCCACCAAACACCTGGGACTTGATCATAGCGCTGATTATATCCCATGGCCTGAGAGCTCTCTGAGCCGAATCTAATATAATATTGATGCTCACTCCATAGACTGCATCGGCCAGAAGAGCACTAGAAGCCATACCCACTGTGAAGCATATCAGCGTTAAAATTGGTAAAGCAACACAACAAGCGATAACCCTGGGTGTAACCAGGTAATCAACAGGGTCAGATCCAAGCACTCTCAAGGTGTCAGTCTGTTCCGAGACTTGCATTGTTCCCAATTCTGCTGCAAATGCACTCCCTATACGCCCTGCGACTACAATAGATGTGATAACGGGGCTCAACTCTCTAGCAAAAGCAAGAGCAAGAACTCCACCAACGGATCTGTTTAATCCCAATCTGGTAAATTCTCTAACGAATTGAATCGTGAAGGCCATGCCTACAAAAGCCGAGGTCAAAAGACATACCCCAACTGATTTGGGTCCAACCCTCTCCAGCTGCTGAAGGGTGTTTTTCCTGTGGATTTTTCCTTTTAGAAGCCTGATAATTACTTGCCCTGCCAAGATTAAAACTGATAATCCCCTCCAGAGGGGTCTCGGAGGAGACCATCCGCTAAGAATTGAAACTTGTTCCTGTTCAGGTACGTTGTTAGCATTGTCCTCGGGAACCAAAATGGGTGGATGATTGTCGTTTGTGTCAAGAGCTGCAAAGAGTCTGGAGCGATGCATAGATTTGCGGAACTTATAATTGAGGGCATCACAAGGTAATCTGACTTGAATTCCATATGGGACTTCCTTTCTCCTCCTTCCGAATGATTTATTGGAGTTTTTTCTACAAGAGTATTGCTGATAGGATGAGCAGAAGTAACCAAACACAAAACTAAACAGATGATGCTGACAATATATATATACACATGAGAGACACAGAGTGAGAGAGAGAGACCTGATTAAAATACATGAGCGAATTAGAGAAACAGTTTGCATGGCTGCCTATGGTCAGCTGCAAACCGCCCTGGTGATAGCAAGCTGATGCAGACTTCTGTCTGCACACACGGAGAGACGAACAAACAAAGTTCTTCAGAACCGATGCAGTTGCAAGAAGCGGGAGGTTTAAATGTTAGAATTTGTCGAGATATTAATGTTACTCCCAAACAATTAACTAATTAATATGGAGTTAATTCAAATCAAAAACCAAAGAGAAAAGTACAACAAGGAAAAACAAAAGAAATGCAGCAATGGATTATTAAAGACTTGAAGATTAAGATCTCCAAGAAGATGTAATCTACAGTTACTACTTGACCCTCTTTGAAAATGAACATGATAAACCCTCACAATTAAGAGACATCAACACTCAAGTATTGGAATTTTAAGTAATACTGTGATCAAAATCCTGAAGAACTATTAGTTCAAAGACCTACAGAGGAGCGACCAAAAGAAAGTCGATTTTTCGGACTGGGATACTACACTATCTGACCAAATTAAGTAGTTTTTTACACATCTCAAAATAAACACTACGGCAACAAAACTCAAATCCAATTGATCACTCTTTCGCAATGCACATTCTACAAGCACATCGCAGCAACCGCGTTCCAAATTAATTTTTGCATCAGATTCAGAAATCCCAAGAAGAGTAATTGCTTCAGAAGGTAACAAATCTACACTAAACAAGCACGCATATCCGCAAAAAATGTGAATTTCTTTGATATACTGCATGCGCAGCTCAGCTTAAACTTTATAAGATATGGTAAAATTTGTTAGACCTGCACAAATAACAAAGGCGGGTACCTTTTTACGCTTTTAATGACTTGCTTAAGTTAAAAATCACACTCTGGACCACAAATCTACATCAAACTGAGCCTAAACCTTTAGCCAAATAGAGAAAGTGCTGTTTCAGGTTTCAAAATAATAAGAGATGCAAATAGGCAATGATGACATAGCTTAACTAAAACATTTTTTTTATTTCCTTCTGTCTTATCAAACCCCTCCTCACTAGTTTGTCTGATCTTTCCTGTAATTTCTTAAATGAAAATTGACCTGTACAAATATCTTTTGTTGCAATTGGAACATACTAAAATAGGGGAACTGTGAGATTAGATCAGATTAGAGCAGAGAATATAGTACAGTATACCACCTAAACCAGAAGCTCCAGTAACATGGACTCTTTTTTTTGGACTTGAACATGTCACTTTACTCTTACTCCTCAAGGAATGACAAAGTTCAGAGCCTAGTTAGTAATTCGGGATTCGGCAAACGTACGGAACGGCAAACGTACGAGTATTATACGGTTTTGCAAAATTCAGATTCGGTCCAAAATTCGGTCAATGGGACGTGATTCGTCAGTAATTCGGAACGGCATACGTACGTGTATGATTCGATTTATAAATGTGAGTTCGGCTCTGAAAATTCGGTATCTATATATAACAAATAATTTGTATTTATAAGGTCATAGACCAATTTTTATGCATATGTGTGAGTTATTTAAAGAAAAAATAAACTTAATATGATGATATTAATAATATATACAACATTAGTTATCCAAGAGGACGTCGTATGGTGGTTTAGATGCTTGGTTAGTGAGTTTGAGATCTCTCTCACCTTCACCTTCAAATCTCTTCAGTCGTTTTTGTTTCATAAAAATCACAACACGTCTAATATTCGGTCGTGTATGCTCGGGAGGCAGTAAAGCCCAAAAAATGGAGTCTTTGAAAAGTAAAAGCTAAAGAATTTATGGCGAATTAAACGGACGTATCATTCGGGATACGTAAAATTCGTGAACGGTTCGCGAATAATTCGGAAATGTCACATAATACGCGACTTGGGTTCGGAGTTGCAAACGTACGCGAATAAGACGGTAAAATTCGTGATACGGAAAAATTCGCGAATGATTCGCGAATCATTCGCGAACTTACTAACTAGGGTTCAGAGAGAGACCCCATATTAGTCATCTGAAGATACTACTCCTCTTTTCCTTGTTTCAACATAGTTTTTAATGTTTATACGAAGACAAATTTGCATCTTTATGACTTCTATAAAGGTTTGACATGATACGAATGCAATGCATTTTCCGTTGAAGGGTAAAATTGGTGTTTAAACTTTAAATTCCAAGAATCTGGTGGAAAGCCGCTGCTTTTGATACAAGGAGCAATCTGAATGTATAAACCAAAAATTACGTCTTTCCATATTTTTAGAAAATTTGGTAGCTTCAGTGGTTCAGACTATTCAACTTGGTATCCAAGCAAATCACAGCAAGATTATTGTGTATCTGATGGACAGAGGCCAACTTTATCTGAAGTTGGATATGGTTGGGTAGAAAAATTTCATGTTAGATGTCCCTACAGCAAATACAAATATTTCACTGTTCAGTGTACTCTGTTTGATTCTCTTTCAACATGGTTGTCCTAGTGACTTCCAGGTCCAAATAATAGCCCTTCCTAATCTCTATTCTCAATCAAAAGCAATGAAAATGAGATTGCTCTTTATATAAGATTTCGCTTAGCACTACACTGGTACGTCACTAGTAAGAGCTACTACACTTTAATCTCAGTTCAACCCTAAATTGGAACTACACTCAAGTTTCTTACACCACCTTCAATCACTTTTCTTACTCATACTAACATGTTTTATCTATGCTGATGCAACGACTGATAAAACATGTTTTAGAAACAGCAAAACACCGCAATCTCTTTTGATGGCTTCCAGTTTTTCATTTTAATTCTAATTGACAGGAGGAAAAACTAATTGGTGTTGATACACATTTGCTTACTGTCTTGCTTACAGGTAGTGGAACCCCATTACCTATCGGGTATCTAATTATGAATTTCGCAAAAGGTCCCTTCTATTCAAATGCTTTCTACTGAAACCAACAGCATGAACAAGACAACCTAATATAAACAAGCAAATTCACACACTGTATAAAAATAAGAAAAGCAACTAGAATCGAATACATCCCCTAAATTTGTGTGACTGTAGTTAAATGTCATGATATCATACAAGAACAACAAGATTAAAGAAACATAACAGAGTAGTGAGATAAAGATTACCTCTTTGGCAATAGCTTATACCTGTCTGATAAAAGATCAACTCCTTCAGTCTCATCTAAATGATTTCGAACCTAATAGTGATAACCCCATTAACTCCCTCCCACACTACAAAGATACTTTATCTAGGTCATAACAATTTACCCTAGTTTCTCATTTGGGTTTTTTTTTAAACCCTAATTAACTGGAGCTGAACGATGGAAGTCAAGATGTGAGTGAAGATGAAAGGGATAACAGCGGGTACTCAAGTAACTTACTGGGAACGCATTTTTGGGGCTGCTCGTATTTCTTTCTATATGGATGGTTTTCCCAGTAGAATAATTGGTACAGTGATTTGGAACTCACGGACGGACTGAGCTCGATATATTTATTTCCGGTGGATGCAATTTTACTCCAAATTTCTTATGGGTTACTGACTTCACATTCTACAACAATAGTGGTTGTGGTTGCTTTCAATTTCATTTCTCAAGCCCATTTTGCCACTTAATACTCCGGAGTAGTGAATGAATATGCAACTTGTTTTGAAGCATACTGGATTTTTTTGAGGCATACTAAATAATGCTAAAATAGGATCATTAAATAAAAAACAACATCATCCCTTATCCATCCTTTTTGATAATGGCATAATTAGTGTTAATGATTACGATTAGATTTGATTAACTAGGAATTTTAAGGATTGATTAAAAATTAAATTATTAGTGTTAAATTAGTAAAGAAATCAAATTTATGTGAGAGAGTTGGAATTTTTGAGAGGAAGAAGAAGAAGTGAAAAAAACTTGGGTGTTGAGATTTTAGTGATTAGAAATGACCAAAATGTGTGATTCAAATCAGGGGTAGACTTCCATACGAGGTTTAATGTTCTTTTTATAAGTTGAATCTATCAAAAAATTGAATTTTTAAAACCCAGATATACTGACCAGATGAACAGACTGACAAGTTATCAACCGAACTTTACTCTGTAATTCACGAATTTAGGTTCGGCTAAGAACGATTTCAGCCGAACCTAAGTGTATTTTCAAAAAACTGAGGTTCGGTTCACAAGTTATCAGCCGAACTTCACTCTGTAACTGACGAATTTAGGTTCGGTTGATTCGAACAAAATCTAGCAAAATTGCATTAGCCGAACATAGTGTTTCTCTAAATCATATACTAGGTTTGGCTCAAAATTGATATTCCAAGATCAGCCGAACTGATCTTCTGAAAACCCTAATTTAATCTTTGAAATCATATTTTATCGATCGAACAAAATAAAATCAATCAAAAACAAGATGAGTTTGTTACAAATGAGATTTGGATTTCGCACTCCAACATCGCTCACTTCGATTTGTGTTTCCTTTGATTGATTGATTGCTTGATTGAATTGGAGTCCAAGATGTTTAAGTTTAAAGGTTATTTTGATTTTAGGTTTTTGAGGATAAGGGAACTCTAGTAATTAGATTGTTTAAGGATATATATAGGTAATTGCACTACCTTTAGATATCCCTTATAAAACCATCCTAAATGGGATAATAAATAAGTATGCCTCAAAAAAATTCAATATGTCTCAAAACAGGTTTCATGAATATGTGACTGGTGGTGAAAATGTCTAGTTAGTAAGGGCCTGCTAACAGAAATGGGTGTGTGGCAACCGGAAAAAAGAACTGCTTCGGCTTCTCACACTTCGCTTCTATCAGGATAACTTACGAGCAACTTCTAGAAGTTGTTTTGGTATTTTACAAGCCATTCAAGCTTATTGCCTTTTTTTGCAAGTGGTTGCCACAAGAGTAAAAGGTAAATGAAAAAAAGAACGACGAGGAGGCAAAAGAAACACATATACTATTGATAAACTTCAAGATTGTTTAGGTTTTGCAAATTGAATTTCTTGTTTAACTACACACCAGAATCATGGATCAAGCTAGGAAAAAGAAAAGGAAGAGGATTAGAGAAGCCACACAAAGAAGAGGTTGCAGCGAAAAAAATAACATGTCTTGTCGAGCAGATCACAAACTCAAAAGAGTGGAGACCGAAAGATATTCTCAAGAGGCCATTGTGAGTTACCATTTATAATGTAACAACTTTACAAGTATCTGATAAGTAGCCAAGCAACAACAGCCAGACCAACAATCCCAAGGACGGCTATTAGCAAGCACATAAAGGAGCAACCACCCTTTGTACGCTTATTCAATATGGCCAGTCTCTTTTGCACCCGCTGCACCCACAAACAAAAACAAAATGAATGTAATGATCACTGCCAAACCTGCACTCACCATTTAGTGGCTTCAATATAGGCAACAGAAAGAAGGCCCACTATACAATAGGTGGGCACTTACAGCCAAGTGATACTACTTCCGTTTCTGGAAAAGAGGTACTATCACTTTTTCATTTTAGCCTAAAGATAGGCCAAATTGGAAAAATGATGGTAACTCTTTTCCAGAAACGGAGGGAGTAATATTCTTTCACACTTCATTCAGTTTCAGCCACAGAGGAAACTAACTGAAGCTATCAAGATTAAAACCATACTTGTTCCTTTTTGTACTAGTCATACACAAGAATGTTTTGACAAAGATATGGAATTCCAGTTTGCTCTATGTTATACATACTGGGCTCTTCAAGGAAATTTTGTGGCAGTTTGTTACAGATCCTAATGTCAGTAGTAAACCACCAGATTTTGAGACTGCAGCTAGTAAGTACACCATAGTGTGCTGACACTGGAATTTTGTGCATATATGAAATTAGTAGTTGAATTTAAAAAGATACATGGATAGAAAGTGTCACCTGCAACCGGGAGTTTGATTGTTCTACATGGTCGTCCAAGTTATCCTGCAAGCCCATAGAGCAAGGAATGTCAAATTAGAGTCCAATATAGAATTTTGACAAACAAAATAGGTAAGACCAAGAGGAGAAATCATACGATTAGCCTAGTATGTAGAGTGAGTTCCTCATTGACTGCCAATGCAATATGTTTAGTACTATGTACTGTCTCCTCCAGCTTCTCGAGACCCTCATCTTGTTCTGCTCAAGTATGTGTATTGATCCACATCAGAAAAAATTCACGTCCAAGTTAAATATAAGAAGAAGTTAAATAAAATATACTACCTTTCATCACTTGCCTCTGAAAACCAACAAGACCGCGATTGTCCAACCCTGTTGCTCTGGTCATAATATCAGCTGGCTTTATCTCTTGACCAAGCAAGCTATCCCTGGTTGCGAAGTTCGACATATTCAATGCAGAGGCCATCTGGTTTGCTTTTGATTTCAAATTTGTGAGCATGTCCTGCCGTTTCTGCATCTCCTTGTCTTTTCTGCGTAGTCAAACGAGGATGGCATACATAAACCTCAAGAGACAGAAATGACATATTACACCCAATAAGCAATTTTGTGAGCAACTGAATTTGCTTACACCAAAAACTGACTCCAAGTTTTCGGGAACAAAATCCATAAACAAGGACTCCCTTATAGGACGAATCCAAAATTTCCACACAACAAGAAGACATAAAACATGTTTTTGACACTGAGAGAAAATGCACTATATAGGATTGTAATGTGAAGTAGAATCAGAATAGAAACTAACACGAAATTAGTTGGGCGATCTTTTACCAGTTTAACTATATCATATCAACTAATAAAAGAATGCGAACTGCATACATGTTCTGCTTATTTGGAAGCTTTGATAATAGGGATTGCAAGCTGTCAAGTCTTGTTCTTAAAATGGTGATTTTCCTTCGAATTGCAGATAAGTAACGTTGCGTATCTGGTCCTGAAGAAGGTAATGAACCACTATCCGTAATCATGGCACTAACATCATCAGATAATTTTGATGCTTCAGTAAATTCCTTCATCCATGAGTCTGAAGATGAAGCCATTGCACCTGGAAAAAGACAAACCACAAATACCCCCAAAATAATTAAAATTAAATAACCAAACACATCCAGAAACAAACATTTACATGCCCAAAGATCTCAATTCCTCTGACAACATTCAGTTAGGGTTAAAAAGGGATTAATTGATCTAAATTTCAAAAAAAAAAAAAAAAACTACAATGATTCACAAATTAATAAAACAAGCAATTCAAAACCCTAAGTATTTGAAAGACAAGGATTTGTTTACCTTGGATTGGTGGAGTGGAATCAGACAAGAGGAGAGTAGATGTTTACCTTGAAATGGATCAATTGTTTTGATCAGTTGTTGATATCAACAGCTGGGTGTGTTCCTATGGGGGAGAACAGAGAGGAGAGTAGATGTTTTTCTTCAAAAAGTCAAAATAACTTCAGGGTCACCACTCACAGGACGGCATTTGGCGTAGTGTCTCTTATTATATACACGTGACCTGTGCTAACCGTCGATAGGAGAGTTAAATGCGTACTGCTATGCTTCAAATAAAAAAGAAGAAAAAGAAATGCATACTGCTAGAGAGTTCACCAAATTTTAGAAGGGTTATTGTTTACGGGTCTTCTTTTATATACCCCTCGAAACACTAATGCTACCCATTAATTAGTTATGTTAGTTATAATTTTGTAAAGATGAAAATTTCGATAATATTTGAGTTTGTTTATAATTATACCCCTATTTCATTCCGGAAAAGAAATTGTATTGTTAACCGTAAATAGCAAAATCTTCTATATATATATGCATATACGATATAATGAGAATTAAAATATTTCTTTCAGAAATCGTTGGGGACAGTCTTAATCATGATGAGCCATGAGCCGATCAAAAAGAAAAAAATCATGACGAGCCGTGATTATGTACTACTTGATGTTGCTGAAATATATATTGCGTTCATACTTGATGTTGCTTATCGTGCTTCGTCAATATTTTTTTTATATTTGCAGACTTCCTAATCTGGATCAATTAACATTAATCGCAATCATCTTATAATATTGATTTCCATTAATATTTTGACACAACCTGTTGTACTTTTGTCTATCAAGTTTACTTTGTTTCCTCAGAGGACTGAAATTCTCATGCTTAATTTCGAAGACTAATTAATCTGATCGGTCATCACTTAGTATACGAGTCTTATTTGATTTTATTTTATTTTTTACTGAGATTTAGGAAAGAAGAGATGGAAAAAGAAGAGGAACTCCAAATATCATGCGAAGGTAGAGATGGGTTTTTGTTTCACTTTCGGGGGTATATAAATTTGGCATCTGATGGGGTAGATAGATAACTTTTGAGGGTAGATTGATAAAGAGGTATCGCTAGTGTTTTTTGGGGGTATATACAAGAACACCCATATTTACAAGAGTTATTAATCAAGTCTAGTAGACCCGGTTGAAGCATGGTTGCTAATAGGGCACTAACTAGGGTTGTACAGCCATCGGTTGGTTCGGTTTTTAACCAAAACTGGCCAGTGAACCGATAGTCTATCGGTTTTGGAAATTATAATCGTCACCAAGCCGCCTAGGTATCGGTTCAATGTTAAAGCAATCGGAGTTTGTCCGGTTGGTAGTGGTTTATAACGATTCAAATGTATACACACAACAACAAAAAAAAAAACTTAATTTCGTTTTTTCTCAACTATACAGACGTGATGTTGTAGAAAAGGAAAAAATAACAAAGATGTTTATAACACAAATATACTTTAATCCCGGCTCTTCTACAATCAATGTTATGACAAAGCCTCGATACTTCATTTCCATTAATGAAATCAGATTCTCAAATATCTAAAATACCTTGTGTTAGAGCACTGCTCGGTCGAACTCGCAAGCTTTGTTATCTCAAGCTTGTTTGTCAAGTTTAGTTGATCCAAACTATATACTTGATTTCTAGTATACTTATAGCTGTGTCTCGGATTAGGATAGAATGTATAGTTGAGCTTTAGACTTCACGGCGTCCACCAATTGAAGACGAAGATCTACTAAGGAGCTTGGAGGAACTTCATCAACAAAAGGTATGTGGAGACTAAAACTTATCTATCACTCAGAAGTCTATTCTATTATCGTTTAATGAGATTAAGTCGTATAGTTATATAGACTTTTACATTATACACATTTGATATTTCGAGCCGAGTTTATCTCGCTTATCTTTTTCTCGAAATATGTATTGGAAGCTTTTTGTTTAGATATGTTCATCATATTCTTGACGAGTTTAGTTGGAAACAATTTATTTGTTGGAAACTAAATACAATGTCAAAAGATGATCATGTGAAAATTACCTTGAACATCTTATATGGTTTATGTGAGACAATCATTTGATGTTAGCTTGGGAATTTTCGTATTGATCATTCGTTCACTTGAAAATTACTTGAACCTAATGGTATGTGAGACAACCATAGTCGTCTTCCAAGGATGTTTCACTGATTGAAATGAGAGTTTATAAAAATTACCCATATCTGGATACAACACGGTATGCATACCTAGTATGCGAACTGTATTGTGATGGTTCAGGTCCAGAGCTGTTGTTCGCGTACCTGGTTGGCGAACACAGTGGTAAAGTTCTAGAATCGGTCATGTATTCATGAACTAAAACATTTATGATCGAAGGAATGCAATCTTTGTAAACCGTGGCTTAATGTTCATGAATTGATACTTGTATAAGTACTTTGTACGATTACGAATCAAACCGATTTCGATTCAGTTTGTTCATATATATTTCTATGAGATAGTGGACAATTGGACAACTCTATTTGAAATACAGTTAGATTCATTTGATTATCTTTCATGATTGATTGATCTCATATTTTATCTAGAAGTGTTTGATGAATATGGTTAAGACAAAAGTGTTCATATGGCTAACTTCGGTTAACTATTATTGAGCCAACTCAATATACACGTTTAGGTACGGTAACCCATATCTAAATGAAGGTATATTTCATTTGTGTGTAACAAGATAAGATCATCTAACTGTAGAAATTGATTTCTTTATTTTTAAGCAGACTTAGCTTGAATGTTAAATCAGGTTTTCATCTAACGGTGAATATTGAATTTTTTCTTACTAAGCTATCTTATCTTTGATTGAAAGCAACCCTGATTGGAAAGACTATATAAGGGAGAACTCTAGCAATGGGAAAACCTAATCCCCACACTTTTGTGTGTTCCTAGTTTCATACTAGAGTTAATGCTCCTTTAACCTAGGTTTTTCCTAAAATCATTATAGGTTAACGACTTGAAGACTTCATTGGGATTCGTGAAGCCAGATCTAATCATTTTCCTTATAGTTGTGTATTATGACCTTACTTGTTCTATCGTATTGAGTTTTATCTTCTCTAAGATTTACTCGAGATTTATCTCTGATACGTAAGATATAAAAAGTAATCACAACAGTTTTTCGTCTCAGACTCTTGTGATTCTACAATAACTTTTCCTGTTAATCAGTTGGGTTATTGTGAGGTGATTAATATTTCTAGGTTGCTCTTCAGGAGTATAAGACCGAATCATTAGTTGGTTCCTGTTCACCTTGATTTTATCAAAAGACGGAACAAAAACCAAATAAAGAATAGACATATCTGTGGGAAACAGATTTGTTTATAAGTCTTCGACTTTGGGCCATAGCAACTCTTAGTTGTAGGTGAGATCAGCTAAGGGAATCAAGTGCGCATAATCCAATGTGGTTCTAGAGGCGTAAGGAATGCGGTTGTACCTTAATCGATGTGACACTTGGTTAGGGCTCAACTACATTCCAGTCCGGAGTTAACTTGTAGTAGGCTGGTGTCTGTAGTGGCTTAATACAGTGTGGTGTTCAGATCTTGACTAGGTCCCGGGGTTTTTTCTGCATTTGCGATTCCTTGTTAACAAAATTTCTGGTGTCTGTGTTATTTCTTTTCCACATTATATTTTTATATAATTGAAATATCACAGGTTGTGCGTAGTTCAATCAGTTGATTAATTTGACCTTGGTTGTTGGATAGAACTTTATTGACACTTGGGCATTGGTCTTTGGTACCGTCCAAGTTATTTCTCATATCAATCAGGCTCGCAGGTTGCTATCTGTTTGATTTGCTGATTGTATGGAGAGAGAGAGATATATAAACTCTTTGATTTAATTCTTTATTGAGTCTCGCTTTTAAGTTGGTGCTCTCGGAATTAATTTGGAGTTTGGTCATTGTCGAACGAATTATTGGGTGTGGTTGTTATACCCACGCTTTTTCAATTGGTATTAGAGCAGGCAAACACGCTAAGACCTCATAGGTCAGTGTTTATAGCAATTTGACTCTATGGACAGTAATGCTATCTCTGAAAAACGCATCACCAGGAATAAAAGTTTTGTTTCTATGGAATCTATTAAAGAGAATGATTTGTATGTCTCAAATATAGATGAACATCTTGTTCCCATGAAAAAGGCAAATATTGATAAGTGTTATCCTTTTTACCTTATTGATGAGTCGGAATCTGAAGTAGAAAAGGAAGTAGCCAAAGAAAGTGTAGTAATTCTAAAACAAGCTAGAATTTAATCCACTGAAGTTATCAGGCTGAAACACAAAGTCAATATGCTTATCGGTATAGTTAATGATCGTGACTCTCATATAAAGATTATCCGTGAAGGAAAAGCCGAAGTAAGCTTGTCAAATAATTTACTCAAGGCCAAACTAAAGGAGAATGCTTCAGAGGTTAAAAATCTAGTGAGTAAATCCATTCAATGCAACGTTTGTTATGAAGAGCCCACTATACCTATTGCTTCTGACAAAACTGAGATGTCAGAAAACATGACTTCTACTCATAATTTTCTAATGAAATCAGTTTCAGAAGATAAGTTGCAATCCCTTCCGATTACTAGATATGTGCTTACTACCTCCTCTAGTTAAGGAATTGATGCATCTCACAGAATGAAGGAAACTTCTAAGGATTATGTTAAATCTACTCACTTTAATCACTCCAGTGATCAGAAAGTATGTTTATTTTGTGATACAAAGGGACAAGTTCTACGAAAATGCAAATCAAGGTTGGCCAACTCCAACACACCTCAGATTTAATACTCAAAGGTGTAACTGATATTCATATGTCTAAACCAATTGGTTCTAAGACTCACCCTGAGAATTGTTCCAGGAAGATTAGTTCAATTTGCTCCTCTAATGTTCGAACTTATAATGGTAGATTTGACACGAATCGGTCAAGGAGATTTCAAAAGAATCCTTCTCAAAGTAATTTTAGGGATGGTTTTCAAAGTGTGAAAAAGGTACCAGGAGGTGTAAACAACAATGGGGATGTGAAGGATAACCTAAATCTGATAATTTAAGGGTACAAAGATCTTATCAACAGGCTGTCAAATTCCTCCATATAAACTTCTTCAGTTAAGGATTCAAACTTGGTTTCATACTTTGATGATAGTAAGTTTTATGATAATTTTTCTCATCAAAAAGGGTTCCTCGATAAAGTAGAAGTAAAAAGAGGTTTAACCATGAACATTTTTCATTTGATGAGCATAAAGCTCATACTTGTGTTAATTAAAGGTTGAAATCTTACTCATAAAAAATCTTGTTGAGTAAGATATGCTAATGATCAGGTATACTTGATGGCAAAATTGTCTCTGTTTAGTTGAGTTATTCTCTTATCGTTCATAGCTAGACTATTGTTTACAGACAAGCTTTCATGAGTATTTTGTCTTGGATAAATTTTACCAAAGTTTTGTTATTTTTGTATCTTAGGTTGTTTATAAATGGCTTTTGTTCCAATCTTTTCTGTGTAACCTTTATGCCTTGTGGATAGGTTTTTACAACATGTCTAAAGTTTTTTTTTTGTGTGGGCTATATTGGTTTTTGTGCGGGTATTATGTTACATGTCACGAACCAATTTTTATAAACCCTAAAATTACTCTATGTGAAACCATTTATATACCTATCCTATTGAGTTGAGCTCTCTCATTCTAGGTTATTTATTGTTATCAAGAATGTCGTCTCCTTATCGCGCTTGCGATTTTATGAAAGGACTTCTTGAAAAGGGGAACGGTTTCGGATACAAAGGGAAGAATAAAAGAACTCTTGTGGATTAAGACAATGTCACATATCAAAACTCTGAAGACTGTCCTGATGTATCATGCTATTATGCATATACTCATCAAGACGTAGAGCATGATGAGATGGTTTCTGCTGAAGTTGTTCATGATCTTCTTAAATACTTTGAGGAAGCAAAACTGCAACTCGTTGATACTATGAAAGGTCTTGATGTGTTGCAAACTGAGTTGAAAAAGGT
The DNA here is from genome assembly GCF_003573695.1 of Papaver somniferum. Lineage (NCBI taxonomy): Eukaryota > Viridiplantae > Streptophyta > Magnoliopsida > Ranunculales > Papaveraceae > Papaver > Papaver somniferum. Next base: position 151,209,294 of record NC_039364.1, on the reverse strand, counting down.
TAATTTTGACCTTGTTCTCATGAAGACTCACGTGAAAGATCTACTCAATGAGGATATCTTCGAAATGGTTGTTGCTATTGATCACTAGCTCAAAGGTCTCAAAACCCGTGAAGATTCTAAGACTGTGTTGTGAGTCTTTATTAGGTTTTGATAAATAATGTCTAGGAAACTTCTTATGAGAATTTATTCTTGTGATTAAGAAGGATAAATAGGGTTTGGAATAGCATTAATTGTGATTACACATAGCTATTTCAAGGATTTTCATCTTGCAATGTTTTTAGATTTATTTATTTAAATTCTAAAGTTATTTGGAAGATGATTCTTGTAGTATTTAATCTTTTTGATTTCATATATTACAATTGCTTAAAAGATATATATGTGTTTACGTTCGTGAACTGTGCTTATCTCATATATGTTCAAAAGTTAAGTCTATTGTGTCATTATGCAAATATTGATGAAAGATAGAATAAACTTTTGAAAATATTTTGTAGTATTGATCTTTCCCTGATCTACTTTTATGTGAAACTACTGTATGGATCCATAAATTTTCTTATGTTGAGTGTTTCCGATTAAATCAATCTATAAGATATTTTTGTGATTTGATTTATTCGATTTTACTGGATACAAATCCATGTGATTTGTTAATGTCCAAAGAAATCCTTCTTTTCTTTTAAAAGTAAGGTCGCTCATGTTGTTCTCTTGGGAATGACATCAAATGGGGAGAGTTCTTAATTGAACTTGTGCTTGATTGCCATATCTTTGTGGGGAGTGCGGCTGTGGAATATTGTAGGAGTTATCTTGTATCTTTATAAACTCCTTGATGAATACACTAAGTTTCGACTATGTGAAATCATCGAAACAAAGTTGGTATGTTCTCTTTTAGTCATGAAGTATCTTTTTGAAAATTTCATTATGATCCCATAGTTTTCATACCTTTGCCAATTTATATTGACAAAAAAGGGGAGAATTATTTGGCAGTTCGCACTACATACATATGGTTTACGGATCATTATGTAAGGGGAGTAGTTTTCATTATAAGATGAAGTATTGACTAAGGGGGAGTGATAATATCACCATAGTATTATTTCAAAGTTGTGATACAATGAACTTTGATTATCTATAGTAATACTATGACACTGTATAACAATGATTGAGAACATCTGTTTTCTTATTGTTATGGCTCGGATCTTCAACAACAATGATGCTGAGTTCAACACGTTCAGAATCACTGAAATACTTGGAGAAGCGAAGAATTCAAGGAATGTTTAAGATCCAAGGAAATCAAGCATGATGGATGAGAATCTATAAAGTTTATTTATTTTGTAATCCATATGTATTGATAGTTTCGTCACTAAAATTGACAAAGGGGGAGATTGTTAGAGCAGTGCTCGGTCGAACTCGCAAGCGTTGCTATCTCAAGCCTATTTGTCAAGTTTAGTTGATCAAAACTATATACTTTATTTCTAGTCTACTTGTAGATATGTCTTGGATTAGGATAGAATGTGTAGTTAAGATTTAAACTTCACGTCATTCACCAATTGAAGACGAGGATTTACTAAGGAGCTTGGAGGAACTTCATCAACAAAAGGTATGTGTAGACTAAAACTTATCTATCACTCGGAAGTCTATTCTATTCTATCTTCTAATGAGATTAAGTCGTATAGCTATATAGAATTTTACATTATACACATTTGATATTTCGAGTCGAGTTTACCTCGCTTATCTTTTTCTCGAAATATGTGCTGGAAGCTTTTTTCTTTAGTTATGTTCATCATATTCTTGACGATTTTAGTTGGAAACAATTAATTTGTTGGAAACAATTTATTTGTTGGAAACTAAATATAATGTCAAAAGATGATCATGCGAAAATCACCTTGAAAATCTTATATGATTTGTGTGAGACAGTCATTTGATGTTAGCTTGGGAATTTTCGTATTGATCATTCGATCACTTGAAAATTACTTGAAGCTAATGGTTTGTGTGAGACAACTATTGTCGTCTTCCAAGGATGTTTCAATGATTGGAATGAGAGTTTAGAACAATTATCCATGTCTGGATACAACATGGTATGCATACCTAGTATGCGAACCGTATTGTGATGATTCAGGTCCGGAGCTGCTGTTCACGTACCTGGTTGGCGAACACTGTGGTAAAGTTCTAGAATCAGTCGTTTAATCATGAACTAAAACATTTATGATCTAAGGAATGCAATATTTGCAAACCATGGATGAATGTTCATGAATTGATTATTCTATAAGTATTTTGTACGATTACGAATCAAACCGATTTCGATTCAATTTATTCAAGTGCGCAGAATCCAGCGTGGTTCTAGAGGCGTAAGGAATGCGGTTGTACCTTAATCGGTGTGATACTTGGTTAGGGCTCAACTACATTCTAGTCCGAAGTTAACTTGTAGTATGCTAGAGTCTTTTGCGGCTAATACAATGTGGTGTTCAAATATGGACCATGTCCCGAGATTTTTCTGCATTTGCGGTTTCCTCAGAAAAGAAATAACACATACACCACTCTTTTTTATTTTTGCCCTTTCCTTTGTCAAAAGAATAAAATAAAAATATCTGGTGTCTGTGTTATTTCTTTTCCGCATTATCTTTTTATATAATTGAAATATCACAGGTTGTGCGTAGTTCAATCAGTTGATAAATCCGACCTTGTTTGTTGGGTAAAACTTGATTGACACTTTGGCATTGGTCTTTGGTATCGTCCAAGTTATTTCTTATATCAATCAGGCTCGCAGATTTCTATCCGTTTGATTTGCTGATTGTATTAAGAAAGATATGGAAACTCTTTGGTTTAATTCTTGATTGAGTCTCGCTTTTAAATTGGTGCTCTCATAATTAAGTTGGAGTTTATTTCATACAGATTGTCGAACGAATTATTGGTTGTGGTTGTTACACCCCCGTTTTTTCACCTTGGTCATTCGATTGGGTTCTACCTTGAGTGCACCACTACTTGGTGGATTATTTGGATAGAATATGGTGTTTAAGCGCTTCGATATTCAGTGATACAAGGAGCTTTTGGGATAGCCAAGCATACATGTTATTTTACGATTGGTGATGAATGATCCGTACGAAAGGTAAACGAGTATATTATGCGAGTCAACGTTTAGTAACGACGAAGGATTTCTTAATCATATATTTCATTTTATTGTCTTTTTATTATTTTTTTAGTTAATTCGTAAACCAATCTCATTTAGTATTTTCTTTTATTATAGTGTTGCGAATCCAAATAATAAATTACACAATTCTCTGTGAGAACGATCCTTACTGCCGCTATATTTAGAGCTGTCAACGGGCTGAGGTTAGGGTCAACCGGGCCTAGCTTGCCAACCCGTGGTAGGGATAGGGTCAGCCCTAGCCCTAGTATTGTTCATGAACAAGCCCAAAACCTAAACCCTAACCCTAAACGGGTCAGCTCTGGCGGGTTGACCCTAGTAATAACATTTTTTATTAAATAAAGAAATATGCGCCTAGCAGGAATAATAATTAAAAAAATTTGCGCATAGTAGGAGTCGAACCTATGACTCGTGTGTGAAATTGTTTCCGTGTTGGTGTTGCCAACCTATACAACATTTTTTCTTTCCACATCAACTTCAGCACGCCACTCTCTTGACCTCTCTTGGCTTGCGTTATCGCAACAATATATAAGTCTACTTCCTTATTTATTACAACGAAGAGACCTGAAAACCCGTTTGCATCACGACCATTGATGTTCATGGTTTATTATTCATATTTGTGAAATATGTTATACCACATGGTGTTACCATGTTGTTGCGTGAAAAGGAGAGGGTACCAAGTACACCACCAACTTTTTGGTTCGACAATCTGTATAGACAAAACCTAATACAATTGTTAGTAGATCTAACTAAAGATCCTTGAACACAATGTAGTTAATCTCGACCGAGATGGCCAAGATACCGGTGATAATATCGATTTTGGTGTTTATCCGGGATGTCGATATTACCGATATTTCACCGGTATTCACTGATATTTCATTGATATTCACTGAAATATAGTGTTTCGGCCCGGCTGATATTCACCGGAATTCGATATTGACTATATTGCTTGAACAATATGTATATATAGTTTTTATCTTTCTATTCAACAATCAATATGTCCAGACTAAGAAGTTCATGAACCTGATTGTGTAAAAGAGTTCTTTGACGATCTCACAAATCAATATCCAAGATCAATCTAGTATATCTTAATTTTTCCAAGTATGAAACTTGTTATCTATCTTTCAAGATACGAATTTAACAATAACAAGTCTCGTTATTGATTACAATTAATAAGGACTTAAACTACCTAGATTGAATACGCATTACTTGTGTTATTCCTATGTTATAAAGATGAGAAAATATAGTACGGAAGAGGAAAAATATAAGACACCAGAAGTTTTGTTAACGAGGAAAAATGCACATGCAAAAAAATATTCGGGACCTCGTCCAGCTTTGAATGCCAAATTGTATTAAGTCGCTACAGACACTAGCCTACTATCAGACTTCGGACTGGAATTTAGTTGAGCCCGAATTAACCTTCCAAGCAATTCAACTGGAGTCCTGATCCTCACGTTTCTTGAACCTCTCAAGGATCTATGCAGTTGATTCCCTTGGATGGCGTCCTTTACATTCTAAGAGTTTCTTCAATCTAAGTGAAGACTTTTGGTACCAATCTGCCTCTAACAGATAAGCATATTTGAAGTTTCTTTAGATCGTTTACATCAAGGCTTGGAAATATGTTTGCAATAGACAATGATACCAAACCTCACGAATCCAGAAAACTTATACTCAATTAGATGGAAAGCCTGAATTACTAACCACCTCTCAAGAATAATTTAAACCGATCAACAAAGAAGATTTTTAGATATCTATCTTGAGGAATCATAAAGTCTGATCCGAAGAGAACTTTGCGATTTCTATCTATTTCGTTCCTGATTGGAGATTGAGGAAAACCCAGACGATCAATAAGAGCGAGATCATAATACACGAAATATCAGGTAAAATATAGTCAGACCCGGCTTCACGAATACCTATATGAAATCTTTAAGTCGTAAACCTAATTATATTTTTACGAGGAAAGCTAGGTTAATAGAGGACGAATTTATCAAGCAACTAGGTCATAGAAGTGTCAGGGATTGAAATTCCCAGTTGTCTGAGTCTCTCTATTAATATTTATAGACTTTTAAGACTATATGTAGCTTTGAATTCAAGTTAAGATAACTTGAATTTCAAGCAAACACTTTCTCAGTTTAGATAAAATTCTTATTAGAAATTCATGTAAACATGTGAGAAGTGTGTCTTGAAATTATACAAAAAAATATACACTATACGGTCCAGGGTTCAGGAACCGTGTACAATGATAGTTCTTGGAAAATATTCCCGATGAACCTGTAAGCATAATCGTGTTGAATAATACTCAAGACTTAAACCATGATTCACAAACACAAAGTGATTCAGTGAACAAACTTATCTTAGAAGTATTTATGAGAGTTGTAGCAATGCTAAATGTATTTTAGAAAATAGTTTATGAGCATTGCTTAGTTCGTACTGGGTAGGTAAATGTAGGAGTATGCATACCTATGGACTAGTCCATGAACTTAGGATTCTAGGGTACGCGTACTGGGTATGTGTACCCTTATCCTTTCTCGAACTCAGACCCTTGGGGTACAGGTGCTGGGTATGCATACCTCCCTCCTTTTCACGAACTGAGAACCTTTAGGATTTTACGAACCGTTGGATCAGATGCTTAAGCCTGTTTAGTTTTTTTTTTAATGGATAAAGGTAATAGATTGGATATATTTTGGGAGTTTCAAATCATAATATGTTGCTTATGAATACTCTGAATGCAACATGGTTGGTAAAATGTTTAGGAGAGGAAATGTTACTTAATGAGAGATCATCTTAGATTGGGACGGTAGCCTCAATCCCTAATATACAACAGTCGGCTTATGTTGCAACAACTAGATTTATGCCCGTGCTACGCATCGGGAATCTTTTTCTTTTAATCATATTTTTGATTTGGTGTGATGTGGCTTAGCCTCGCCCCGTCGTGCATTTTTGATTTGGTGTGATGAAGCTTAGGATTTTTTATTTGGTGTGTCTCGGCTTCGTCTCGCCCCGTTCAGATGCATTTTTGATTTGGTGTCGTGCAGTTTCGCCTCTCCCCGTCCTGATGCATTTTTGATTTTGGTATCGTGTGAGTTTGATGAAGGATGAAAACATGCGATGCATTTTTGATTTGGTGTGACTCGGCTTAGCCTCGCTCCGTCGCCTAGGATTTTTTATTTTTAATTGTTGAAAAAGCGGGGGTCTAACATCCAATCCCAATATTTATTTTAGGAAATATGTATGGATTAACTCCAATTCAATTCCAAGAATCAACTAGACAGTCAGACTCAATCAAGTAAAATATATCCAAGAGTTATATCTCAGTTTATCAAATCAATATGCAATCGAACATATATGAATCTCTAAGCCGGATCAATATGAGAAATAACTTGGATGGTACCAAAGACCAATATCCAAGCGTCAATCAATTTCAATCAACAACAAAATGTTGTATTTAAAAATTGATTGAACTACCCACAACCTATGGTATTTTAATTATATAGAAAATATAATGCGAAAAAGAAATAACACAATCACCAGAAGTTTTGTTAACGAGGAAACTGCAAATGCAGAAAAACCCTGGGACCTAGTCCAGTTTTGATCACCACACTGAATTAAGCCGCTACAGACTCTAGCCTACTACAAGTTAACTTCGGAATGGAATGTAGTTGAGCCCTAACTAATCTCACACCGATTAAGGTACAGTCGCGTTCCTTATGCTTCTGAATTCCAGCGGGACTCTACGCACTTGATTCCCTTAGCCGATCTCACCCACAACTAAGAGTTTCTACGACCCAAAGTCGAAGACTTGATAAAAAATCTATCTCACACAGAAAAGTCTATTTGAATAGATAAATATGTCTCCCACGGAAATACCTACTAAGTTTTTGTTCCCTCTTTTGATAAATCAAGGTGAACAGGAACCAATTGATAACCCGGTCTTATATTCCCCAACAACAGCCTAGAAATCAATCACCTCACAATAACTTAACTATATGGTAGTAGAATAAGTTATTGTGGAATCACAAAGATAGAGACGAAGAGATTTGTGATTTCTTTTTATATCTTACCTATCAGAGATAAATCTCGAGAAAATCTTAGAGAAGATAGTACTGAATATGATAGAACAAAGTAAGATCGGAAAACGCAACTACAGAGAAAATAGTTGGGCCTGGATTCAAAATCCCAATGAAGTATTTAAGTCATTACCCTATAATGGTTTTAGTAAAAACCTAGGTTAAAAGAGAATCGACTCTAGTCGTAACTAGTATCGTACATGAGGTGTGGGATTAGGTTCCCAATTGCTAGAATTCTCCCTTATATAATCTTCAAATCAGGGTTTGCAATCAATGTTACCTTGGTAACAAAGCATTCAATATTCACCGTTATATGAAACCCGATTAAGATTCAAGCTAATATCTTTATACCGTTAGATGGTATTTATCTAGTTACACACAAATGAAATATAACTTCATTAGATATGGGTAACCGTACCTAAACCTGTATATTGAGTTGGCTCAATAACAGTTAACCGAAGTTAGCCATATGAACACTTTTTTCTTAACCTTGTTCATCTTAACACTTCTACATCAATTTATAATCAAATGAATCTAATTGTGTTACTCATAGAGTTGTTCAATTGTTTATATTCTCATAGAAGTATACAAGACACAATTGAAGCAAACTCGGATTGATTCAAAAGAATCGGTTCATGAACATTTTAGTTACGGTTTGCAAAGATTGCATTCCTTAATTTATAAATGTGTTTTTTCATGAGTATGAAATCATACTTAACCGATTTAAGAACTTGAACCATTTAAGTTTGCAAACGAATACACGAACTTAAGTTCCGGACATTACTCACAAACCGATAGTTTGCAAACGGGTACGCAAACTTTACCTCCGGACCTAATTCAGATGAAACCGTTTGCAAACGGGTAGGAAAACTTGGTTCCCGAACTTCAACAGTTAAATCAGTTTGTGAACGGGTATGCAAACTTAAGTACCCGGACTTAAACAGTTGAATAAGTTTGCGAACGGGTATGCAAACTTCCGGTCATGAATTCCTTCAAACCATTTCGTACACTAAGTACACAAACCGTAATGTATCCAGACATGGGTTTTATCTCTTAACTCTCATTTCAATCATTGAAACATTCTTATAAGATGACGATAGTTGTCTCACACAAACTATTAGCTTATAAGAAATTTTCAAGTGATCGAATGATCAATACGAAACATTCCGAGCCTACATCAAATGAATGTCTAACATAAATCATGTAAAATGTTACCATGTGATTTTCGCATGATCACCTTTTGACTTTCGTCAAGAATAATGATGAACGTGGTTAAAGGAAAAAGCTTACCAACACATATTTTGAGAAAAATATAAGCGAGTTAAACTCAGCTTGAGATATCAAATGTGTATAATGTAAAGTCTATATATCTATACGACTTTTGTGTCAATAGGAGATATAATAGAATAAACTTCTGAGTGATAAATGAGTTCAAGTCTCCATATACCTTTTGTTGATGGATCTCCACAAGCTCCCCTTCGTAGTTCTTCGTATTCAATCGATGAATGCCGTGAAGTCTAAAGCTCAACTACACATTCTATCATAATCCGAGACATAGCTATAAGTATACTAGAAATCAAGACTTATAGTTTTGACAACTAAACTTGACAAACAAGCTTGAGATAGCAACGCTTGCGAGTTCGACCGAGAAGTGATCTAACAATCTCCTACCAATACATATGGATTATAAAATAAATAAACTTTGTAGATTCTTATCCAAATGCTTGATTTCGTTGGTTCTTCAACATTCCTTGAATTCTTCGTCACTCCAACTACTCCAATGATTCTGAACGTGTTCAACTCAGCATCATAGTTACTGAAGATCCGTAGCTATAACAATAAGAAAAAAATTGTTCTCAATTATTGTTATACAGAGTATTATTACACATCATCAAATTTCAATTGTATCACAACTTTGACAATAATACTACGGTGATATATATCACTCCCCCTTAATCAACACTCCATCTCACAACGAAAACCACTCCCCTTTACATAATGATCCATAAACCATATGTATATGTAGTGTGAACTACAAAATGATTCCTACCCCCCTGGTCAATAAATTGGCAAAGGTACGAAAACTAGCGGTATCATAATGAAATTCTCAAATATATACTTCATGATTAAAGAGAACATATCAACTTTGTTTCGATGATTTCACATAGTCGAAACTTACTGTATTCATCAAAGAGTTTATAAAGATACAAGATAACTCCTATAATATTCCACAGACGCACTCCCCAAAAAGATTTGGCAATTAAGCACAAGTTCAATTAAGAACTCTCCCCCATAAAATGTCATTCCCGAAAGAACAACAAAAGCGACCTTACTTTTACAAGAAAAGAAGGATTTCTTTGGACATTAACAAATCTAATGAAACATGAATTTGCATCCTAGAAAACTCAATTATATTAACCACAAAGGAACCTTAATGGTTAATTTAATTGGAAATGCTCAACATAGGAAAACATACGAAGCCATATAATATTTTCACATAGAAGTGGATCAGGGAAAGATCAATACTGTGGAATATTCAAAAATTCATTCTATTTTTCATCAATATTTGCATAATGATACCATAGACTTAATCTTTGACATATGATGCAAAAGTTCATTATATTTTCCATCAATATTTGCATAATGACACAATAGACATAATTTTTGACATATATGGGATAATCATAGTTCACGGACGTAAACACACATATCCCATAACATTATTTTCTATATATAAAACCAATAAAGATTAATAATTCTAAATCATCTTCCAAATAACTTAGAATTTAAATAGATAAATCTAAAAACATTGCAAGATGAAAATCGTTGGCAGTAGCTATGTGCAATCACAATATATGATATTCCACCCTAGTTATCCTTCTTAAAATAGAAGAATAAATTATCATAAGAAGTTTCCTATACAAAATAAAAATGATAGGATATAGAGAAGCTAATCATCATTTCCATCATCGGAATCCATCCAAGAGGCTCGAACTTTTTCCATTTCTTTCTTGATTTCGGGAAACTTTGTAGCAATCACATGTAATTGTGCTTGCACACATTTTACATTGGAATTGATCTTACGCACACCCTTGTGAATTTTTTGAAGAAGACTCAAGGTGGTAGGATCACAATAACCGTCAAAGGAATCACATCTTTGTCTTTTGCAAACATTCGTCTTCTTACGTTTGAAAGTAATCGAATGAACAATTTTGGGAGTTCCAATAGAATTGCCAATGGGAGCAATGGAATGTGTACGACATATCTTCTCAATTAAGCATGAAAAGCCTAACTTCTTGTTGTATGACGTCATCGAGATCATTTGACGAATGATAAATCTACAAATACTAATACCTTGAGCACCCAATTCAAGGAAATAAACTAACTCTGCAAAATCACCAAATCCACCGAGAGTTCTCAATCGTGGAGGGACAAATATTAGAAATGCCAATTTTCCGAACATCAAAGCAGGACTAAGATCATTTGTAGGAAGTTTCCCTTCAAAACGATCAACATTCTTGCCACAAAGACCATTAGAGATGATTTCATAAGATGGTTTTTCTCCTCTTGGTCTAAGAAGGCGAAAATTACCCAACATAATTTTAGTAATCTTTAAAATCAACTCTTTATCAACAAGAATCCTTTTCCTATTTATCATAGTCTTGAATTCTAAGTCATCAAGATTCACATCATGGATGTTAGCATAAAAGATTCTTTTGAGAGTGTCAAAACCTTCACCAAGTCCATTAAAGATGTTTACCAAGATTAAATTTTTCAAAACAAATCAAGTCTTCCTTATGACCACATTCCAATTTCTTCTCTAGAATGAAATCACTAGAAGAAATCTTTTCAAAGATCTTACTACTATAATCATTGATGAATCTAATTCTAATAGAATCTTGGTCACTTGGTATGTTCATACTCCTAAGAGAGGAAGAACCATGATTTTTTGACATCTTCTTGGAAACCTTATAATCATTATTGGTTTTTCCCATGAAACTTAAAATTTAGAGTAATAAGAAAGAGAAAATCTTACTTGATATGCTCCTTGAGAATGATAATAAGCCTTTGTCCCTTATTGACATCGAAAAGGAGTTTAATGGAGTAAACTCGTGAACCCTAGAAACCCCCTTGCTCACGAACTTAGACAAAGAGATGAAGATGAAGGGTACGCGTATGGGAACCCTTAAAATAACCCGGTAGTAGGCCTGAACCCATACTGGTTCGGTAACCTATAAAGGGAAATAGGATTCCAATTTTAATCCAGAACCAAGAGGTTTGCATACAGATAGGAACCAGTGTGATGAAGAAGATATTGCATAAATGCAAAACATCAATTAACCTCAGGTAGGCGGGAGAATCCGTTGAGAGAGTTTTTCCTCAAAAAGAAAGAAAAATCAATTCCAAAAATAAAATAACCATTAATACAAAACAAATCAGACCGTTACTTGCCCCACTTCAAGTTATATACAAATGGGGTGGAGCCAATCTTGTTACCAAGAGGCAAGATGAGCAGAGGAACCCTCTTGCACCTTTTCTGGTCGATATTTGTGAAATGTACCAGAAGTATAATCATGGTAATGATGATACTAAAGGTTATTTGAAAATTTTGATTCCTTTTTCTTATGATTAAAGGAAGGTTTTTTCCAATAACTGGAACTCGCAACACCATCAGTAAAAATCTTTTTGTCTATTTTGATTGATGTTGTTGCCAAAATTCGAATGTATGTCACGAATGACAGAATCCGAAGTTTTTCCAGTACACGCCTTTTCCTTAATCAAGACAAGTCGTTCTAGAGATTTAAAAACGTGTTCAAAATCCATAAATAGATCTTTCTCAATTGATCCATCACGATAGTATTCCTCAAAAAGATTAATAAGAAGTCTAGTGAGGTTCCATATCCTTGAGTTTTTATTCACATGTTTCCTGCGACGAACTTTTTTAAAGGAATCATTAATTTTTCTTTAGATTTTTTTCCATCATCTAGGATTTCTAACATCTTAGATAATGTGAGATTATCTTGAAAGACCAGCAGTCTTGGGAAGAATAAACTCTGAACAATCTTTGAGAAAATCTGGTATGCATCACAGATGCCTAGAACAAGTTTCCCAAAGTGATTTCCCATAGGACAGTCTTTAGGATCAAATAAACACAAACTTATTAGGTTTACCGTGTTTGCCTGCTCTGATACCAATTGAAACATCGGAGGTATAACAACCACACCCAATATTTCGTTTAGGCAATCTGTATGGACTAACTCCAATATAATTCCAAGAGAATCAACTAGACAGTCAGACTCAATCAAGGAAAATATATCTAAGAGTTATATCTCAATTTCTCAAATCAATCTGCAATCGAACAAATAGGAATCTGTGAGCCGGATCAATATGAGAAATAACTTGGATGGTACCAAAGACCAATATCCAAGCGTTAATAAATTTCAATCAACAACCAAAGGTTGGATTTAACAATTGATTGAACTACGCACAACCTGTGATATTTCAATAATATATAGAAAATATAACGCGGAAAATAAATAACACAGACACTAGAAATTTTGTTAACGAGGAAACTGCAAATGCAGAAAACCCCCGGGACCTAGTTCTTTTTTGAACACCATACTGTATTAAGACGATGAACACTACATTGTATTGAGCCGCTACAGACTCTATCCTACTACAAGTTAACTTCAGACTGGAATGTAGTTGAGCCATACTGATTAAGGTATAGTCGCGTTCCTTACGCCTCTGAATACCAGCAGGACTCTACGCACTTGATTTCCTTAGCTGATCTCACCCACAACTAAGAGTTGCTACGATCCAAAGTCGAAGACTTGATAAGAAAATCTTTCTCACACAAAAAAGTCTATTTGAATAGATTAATATGTCTCCCACGGAAATCCCTACGAAGTTTTTGTTCCCTCTTTTGATAAATCAAGGTGAACAAAAACTAATTGATAATCCGGTCTTATATTCCCGAAGAACAACCTAGAAATATCAATGACCTCACAATAACTTAACTATATGGTAGTAGAACAAGTTATTGTGGAATCACAAAGAATGAGACAAAGAGCTTTGTGATTACTTTTTATATCTTACCTATCGAAGATAAATCTCGATCAAATCTTAGAGAATATAATACTCAATACGACATAACAAAGTAAGATCATAACATGCAACTATGGAGAAAATAGTTGGGTCTGACTTCAGAATCCCAATGAAGTCTTTAATTCGTTAACCTATAATGGTTTTAGGAAAAACCTAAGTTAAAGGAGAATCGACTCTAGTCGCAACTAGTATCACACATGAGGTGTGGGGATTAGGTTTTCCGGTTGCTAGAGTTCTACAGTCTCCAAATAAGGGTTTGCAATCAATGTTACCTTGGTAACAAAGCGTTCAATATTCATCGTTAGATGAAAAACTGATTAGAGTCAAGCTAATATCTTTCAACCGTTAGATCGAACTTAGCTTGTTATACACAAATGAAATGTGACTTTATTTAGGCATGAGTAACCGTACCCATACGTGTGCACATAGTTGGCTCACAATAGTTAACCGAAGTTAGCCATATAAACACTTTTATATCAACCTTGTTCATCTTAAGAAGGGATTGTAAGATATTATATCCACAATCATAACCTTTAAAGAGCTTTCTCAATTTCTTGTTTTCTAGATAGAGAGGAGTCAGAAACTCAGCCAAGCAAGATGTTGACTTCTTTTTCTTTTATGAAATGGTAAAAGATCTTGATGTATTGAGAGACTTCCTCATCAACGTCGTATCCATCGTCTGAATCACTTTCATCCGAAAGATCATCCAACTGTTCATCTAGGCGTGTTTGCCAGTTACACACAATTTTTGACAATAGAGAGGATGAGAAAGATTTCTCAGGAGAAGCAGAGTTTTGAACCAAGTCAAAACGTTTCTGAAGTTGTGATGCGTTTATTGAGATAACATTATTGTCCATAGAGTTAGATTGCTACAAACACAGACTTATGAGGTCTTAAACGTGTTTGCTTGCTCTGATATCAATTGAAAAACCGAGGGTCTAACAACCACACCCAATATTTCAGTTAGGAAATCTGTATGGAAAAACTTCAATATATTTCCAAGAAATTAAATAGACAGTCAGACTCAATCAAGGACAATACATCCAATAGGTATATCTTAATTTCTCAAATTAATCTTCAATCGAACAGATAGAAACCTGTGAGCCAGATTAATATGAGAATTAACTTGGATGGTACCAAATACCAATATCCAAGTGTCAATCAATTTATATCAACAACCAAAGGTTGGATTATCTAATTGATTGAACTACGCACAACCTGTGATATTTCAATTATATAAAAATATAATGCGGAAAAGAAATAACACAAACACCAGAAATTTTGTTACGAGGAAACCGCAAATGCAGAAAACCCCGGGACCTAATCCAGATTTTAACACCACACTGTATTAAGCCGCTACAGACTTGATAGACGCATTTATGTGTCTATTTTGATCTCTTTTATGTATTTTATTAGTACCCATTTGTTCTCATTATGGTGTTTTTATGTTTGTTTAGGTGTTTTTGGAGAAAATACCCTTGTATGGAAAGAGTTGCTCAAAAAGTGATGATTTACACCCCGGAGAAAAGTACTAAAGGCACCCCAGAAATGTCCCAGAAACGTCCCAGAAATGTCCCGGAGGAAACCAGAAAAATTACTATTTCAACCCAAGAATTACTATTTCAGCCCAAATTACTAAGGGGACACCAAGACAAGATAGGGGGACACCCCTCTTCTTCATTTGAATATCGATTTTGGCGGGGAAAATGTTCACAACAAAGGAGAATTTTCGATCGAAGAAATGAAGTAGTGTTAGGTCGATTCAATGGCTGAATTTTGGTATAGAGATGTGATATAGGTTGAGGAACACAGTATGGGTGACGGAATCGGTCAATTTTGGCTAAAATTCCTGGTTCGATTCACCAAACCAAAACAGAGCAACACACATTGTAAGCGACCTCAAGTGTGTTTCTGCTGTGCATGGAGTGATGTGGAGGTGCGGGAAAGCTTCTGAGGCATGAAGAAACTAATTTGGAGCGTTTTGGGAGCGAGTTAACGTGTGGAAATTCTATAAATGGTAAGTATTCTCATTTTTGGGAAGCAAAGAATAATCGAATTAAAGAGAAAATATACGCAATCAATGGTCGGATTTCTTGCTCCAAAACACTATAAATACAAGTATCTGTCATTGGGAAGAGGCTGTCGAGAGTTAGAGACGTAAAAATCAAAGAACCAGACGCTGTGAAGAAGTTCCTGCTGCTGCTGGAACTGAAGAACACGAAGAACATTGGACGAGGCAAGAAAGTCGTTAAAAACTGTCGCTTTATTGCGACAGTTTTCCACTCCTTTCCGCGACTGAGTCGTTGTACCAACAACACTATATCTGTGTCGTTGATTCTGGACGCCTTCTGTGGGTCGCAGAATCCTGTTTTATACTATTTACTTATCTTTCTCTTCATTGTAAAACACTTTTGAGCATCAATGAAATTCTTTGAGAGCATTTTTACTATGATGAGTTAATTCCCTCGTAACCAAGGCAATGGAGGAAGCTATCCACGCAACATAAATGGGTAACTATTTCATTTAATTATATAATTCACCTAATCGCTGCTTTTGCAGAGTTTTAAATTGTTTGAATGATTGTTTGAATTATTTGTTATTCAGTTTGATAGGTTATGCTTGGTTTAATCTCTTGATAATCTATGCTTAAGGTTTACAAATAATGTTTGAGAATCTGTATGATTGATAGTGAATTAAAGATAAAAGAGGACTTAAGAATTGAATAGAGATTTGAAATATTTATCAATCAATTTTGCGTAATAGTGGAATCTAGTGTCTTGGTTACCTCTCGCACCCATTGTTAATATTTTTGTATATATATTTTTAAATCTAAAAATCCATTATCTTTACAAGTCCGAGCAACGAACTTTTACTACC
This sequence comes from Papaver somniferum, assembly GCF_003573695.1. Taxonomy (NCBI): domain Eukaryota; kingdom Viridiplantae; phylum Streptophyta; class Magnoliopsida; order Ranunculales; family Papaveraceae; genus Papaver; species Papaver somniferum. The sequence goes on along the minus strand of NC_039364.1, from coordinate 151,193,109 downwards.
ACTTTCAAAACTATAACAAGACTCTAGCCTACTACCAATTCACTTCAGACTGGAATGTAGTTGAGCCCTAACCAATCTTACACTGATTAAGGTACAGTCGCGTTCCTTACGCCTCTTGAGCCACGCTGTATTCTGTGCACTTAATTCCCTTAGCTGATCTCACCCACAACTAAGAGTTGCTACGACCCAAAGTCAAAGACTTGTTAATATGTCTCATACAGAAAAGTCTATTGAATAAATAAATATGTTTCCCACAGAAATACCTACGAGTTTTGTTCCGTCTTTTGATAAATCAAGGTGAATATGAACCAATTGATACACCGGACTTATATTCTCGAAGAACAACCTAGTAATATCAATCACCTCACAATAATCCTAATATTATGGAAGCGAAACAAGATATTGTGGAATCACAAACGATGAGACGAAGATGTTTGTGACAATTTTTTATCTTACCTATTGGAGATTAAATCTCGAGCAAATCTTATAGAAGATATTAATCAACAAGATAAAACAAAGTAAGGTCAGAACATGCCACTACAGAGAAAATAGTTGGGTCTTCTTTCATAATCCCAATGAAGTCTTCAAGTCTTTAACTTATAATGGTTTTAGGAAAAACCTAGGTTAAAGGAGAATCGACTCTAGTCGCAACTAGTATCACACATGAGGTGTGGGGATTAGGTTTCCCAGTTGTTAGAGTTCTCCCTTATATAGTCTTCAAATCAGGGTTTGCAATCAATATTACTTTGGTAACAAAGTATTCAATATTCACCGTTAGGTAAAAATATGATGAGAGTCAAGCTAATATCTTTCAATTAGATCGAACTTAGCTTGTTATACACAAATGAAATGTGACTTTATTTAGGCATGAGTAATCGTACCCAAACGTGTGCACGTAGTTGGCTCAACAATAGTTAACCGGAGTTATCCATATGAACACTTTCATATCAACCTTTTTCATCTTAATCACAACTAGTTCAAATGACTCAAATGAAACTAGTTATGGAGTTGTTCAATTGTTTATATTCTCATAGAAGTATACAAGACACAATTGAAGCAAAATCGATTTCGATTCACTTGAATCAATTCATGAACATTATAGACACGATTTGCAAAAGATTGCATTCCTTAATATATAAATGTACTAGTTCATGAACAAACCGATTTTAGAACTTAACCTACTCAAGTATGCAAACGGGTACCCATACCTAAGTGGTCGGACATAGTTTGGGTTCGCCAGTATGCGAACGGGTACGCATACCTCCAAACTTAGTTGAATTCCCGGACTTGAACTTTACGCCGATATGCATACGGGTATGCATACTAAGTTCCCGGTCTTTCAACTACCAACCAGTACACATACGGGTATGCATACTATGGTTCCCGGACTTTGAATAACTTACAACAGTTAGCATACAAATACGCATATTGCGATATATTCAATCAATGGTTAATCGTTCTAAACTCCATCTTAATAATTGAAACATTCTTAGAAGACGGGAATAACTGTCTTACACAAACTATTAGCTTCAAAGCAATTTTCAAGTGATCACTAGATCAATACGAAACATTATGAGTCTACATCAAATTATGTCTCACACAAATCATGTAAGAAGTTATCAGGTGATTTTCACATGATCATTTTTTGACTTTCGTCAAGAATAAAGATGAACTTGGTTAAAGCGAAAGCTTGCAATGTATATAATATAAAGTTTATATAGCTAAACGACTTTTGTCTCAATAAGAGATAAAATAGAAATAGACTTCTGAGTGATAGATGAGTTCAAGTCTCCACATACCTTTTGTTGATGAAGTTCCACAAGCTCCCCTTAGTAGTTCTTCGTCTTCAATCGTTGGACGCCGTGAAGTCTAATGCTCAACTACACATTCTATCCTAATCCGAGACATAGCTATAAGTAGACTAGAATTCAAGACTTATAGTTTTGGCAACTAAACTTGACAATAACAAGCTTGAGATAGCAATGCTTGCGAGTTCGATCGAGCAGTGCTCTAACAAATGTAATGCTTGCATTAAGCTGAATTTACCACAAAATTGTAGTTCTCTGAAATTATTCATGTCCAGTAAGACAATCTAAAAACCATCTACGTGGCATGTTTTTTGGTCTGGTGCAGTTTGAGTTTGGAAATTAATTTAAATATAGGGAGCATAATGGCCATGTTATTGCTCACAAATAATTTTGTATGTGCTTTTAAATAAATCTCAAAAACAAAAAACTCACCCTACTTCATGCAGTTGAATGTAACTGTATTTTTTCTAAATTATGTGAAACCAAACCAAAAAGTCGAAAACTAAACCTGAGTTTCTCCTAGACATTTACGCAAACACTTAAGGCTCAGATCTTAAATGTTCCTCTACTTTTTCGAAACTCGCAGCTGACTGAAGGCAAAACGTGCACACCCATTTACATATCATGCTTACCAATTACAACTTTCTATCTTGTTCCTCTCCTTCATGAAGCTGCTTATGTATTAACATAATCCCTGCAGCGAATAAGATAAAATACATCACCATAAACCATCACAATAAGCAACCCGTTGATAACATCAACGACACAACTCCTTTACTCCCCGTAGATCAATATAATAATATAGATAAAGTTTCAGGGGATTTTTTTTAGATACAACCCATGGTTCACAACATCAGCTATATCTTTTTTTTGTTTTTATTTTTACTAAAACAGAAACCTAGCTGAATTTATTGGGTAAAACAGACACCCTAGCTATCCCAAATCTTTACTAAAACAGAACCCTTCTAATACTTCAATATCGTCATCGAAACAGAAAACCCATCTTTTATTGATCAACATCGTCATCAATTTCACCTAAAACTATCAATCAATTTAAAACCCTAATTTAGCTTCTCGTTTAATTCTCTTTCAGAGCTAAATCTTCTCTCCAGTAGCATATCCATATCTTGCAGATTTATATATATCATCACCTGAAATAAAAAAAAGAAGGAAAAGAAGGCATAGATTTTAACCAGAGTTACCGTCTTAGCCGTTGGATGGAAGAGAACGTATTTTGCCCCTCGATCTGAAGCGGGGTTTAGATTTTGACGTAAGTACTTTCCACATCGGATGACGTTACTAAAGTCCAGTTCAGTATTCGGTGTAAACAAAGTGTAACGAAATTATTTAGGCGTAAATTCTGACGAAAGTAATGTCCACCCACCTTTAAGCTGACGGTGTTATTAACTGTAAGTTAAATACTTGATGTAAACAAAGTGTAACCTAATTTTAATATTTCAACCAATAGAGTTCCACCAAGTTCCCCTCCATGTTTATGTCCTAAGCTCTTTCCTCAAATGGGAGCATTCTCATTGTTTAACGTAGGGCTTATATGACTTATGCTTTTAAAGAACAATTAATTGGGAGATATTTTACTGTAGCTGCTGATATGATATTTAAATGCCGGCAGTCCATCGACCATCGCCGATTTCATTAAAAAACCAACTAATTTGTGTATACCGGAATTGCGTGTTCCTTTTAAAGGTTTGATAAAGTCTTTCCCGCTATTTAAAACGTGATCAGCCTACCCACCCGCCCTAAGATCTATCATGTGACAACCTACGAGCCTGTGGTTTTACACTTTTATTGTGTAGCACGGCCAGGAACAAATGATGCAGCATGCAGCCCGAAATTATTTGGTTCAATACTTTAAAGTAAACCGAAGATTTTTCTCTAATTTTTTCTACAAGCTATGGAATCATTAATTTTCAGAACCACACCCGCCTACTTAAATCCTCAAAAAACCCAGAAATTTCTGAAACCAACAGGAACAAGAAATTCAATTGGTTATGAACCCTCGATAATTAAGAAATCAATAACATCAATACCTGTTCTGAAAAGGGTTTCAGCTGAATCCTTACAATATGAAAGTGGGTTTCTCTGGGCAACAAATAACAATTCAGATTTGGGGGATATTGAAAAAAGATATGGAGGTCCAGATGCCATGTCTGATTTGACTAGTATTCTTACTTCAAAAGTTTATGATGTTGCCGTTGAATCTGCTTTGGATTATGCACCAAAGCTTTCCGAAAGGATTGGTGTTCATATTTGGCTTAAAAGAGAAGATCTTCAACCTGTAAATATCACTCTTCTGTTTGGTTAAATTTCTAATTTTTTGAATTTCGATTATTGAACAAAGTTGTTGATGATTTGTTTGCTTAATTGCCGCAGTGAGTTTTTTTTCCGCTCATGAAACTATTCAAGCTTGTGACGATAAATTTTATTGATGCCTTAGCGAGATTCTGACTTTAGAGTCTTAGTATTTAAATGGTTGAAGAGTTGGGTAAGAAAACAGTGTTTAGTTATGTAGGCAGCGACTGATTTTGGTAATTGATGCATTCAGGTTTTCTCATTTAAGCTGCGGGGAGCTTATAACATGATGGCAAAGCTCTCGAGGGAGCAATTAGATAAAGGTGTAATTTGTTCATCAGCTGGGAATCATGCCCAAGGTGTTGCCTTATCTGCCAAAAAATTGGGCTGTGATGCTGTTATTGTTATGCCTGTAACAACTCCAGAAATCAAGTGGAAATCAGTTCAGAGGTTAGGTGCAACTGTTGTTCTCATTGGAGATTCCTATGATGAAGCACAAGCACATGCTAAACAAAGGGGAGAAGAGGAAGGGCGAACGTTTATACCTCCTTTTGATCATTCTGACATCATTATGGGACAGGGAACTATTGGTATGGAAATCATACGTCAAGCACAGGGACCTATAGATGCTATCTTTGTTCCAGTGGGTGGCGGAGGACTAATAGCTGGAATCGCCGCTTATGTAAAACGGGTTTCTCCACAGGTTTGTGAGTTGCTATTTTACTTCTGCTTCTGATTTTACAAGATATCCTCCTGTAAGATACCAGCCCTCTAACTGAGAGTTTGGTTTAAAAAATTTGTTGAATAAAATATTATAGAAATTGAAAATACCTTTATCGCGTCTTTTATGTCAATCATGTAGGTAAAGATCATTGGGGTTGAACCGTTCGATGCAAATGCTATGGCATTGTCATTAAATCACGGGGAGCGAATCATGCTGGAGCAAGTTGGAGGTTTTGCTGATGGAGTGGCAGTTAAAGTGGTTGGAGAAGAAACATTCCGTTTATGCAAGGATTTGGTAGATGGAGTAGTTCTTGTCAGTCGTGATGCTATTTGTGCGTCAATAAAGGTAAGCCAACAATCTTTGTTGTTTCATAAGTTACTATGAAATCCCAGAAGTTAAAGGTTATTCATCCGGTTATCAACTGTAGGATATGTTTGAGGAGAAAAGGAGCATTTTAGAACCAGCAGGTGCTCTTGCCCTGGCTGGAGCAGAGGCATACTGCAAGTACTATGGCCTCAAGGGTGAAAGTGTTGTAGCAGTGACAAGTGGCGCAAATATGAACTTCGACAGACTGAGGTTAGTCACCGAACTTGCTGATGTTGGAAGAAAACGAGAAGCTGTGCTTGCAACATTTATGCCAGAGGAAGCAGGAAGCTTTACAAGATATTGTGAAATGGTATATAAAAATTGTTCTCTAACTATTCTTTGATGCATTTTTGATGTGCTTAAGTCTACCCTATCAGTCAGCTAATGATCATTTGGGCTTGCAGGTGGGACCAATGAACATCACTGAATTCAAATACAGATATGATGCTACTAAAGACAAAGCTTTAGTTCTTTACAGGCAAGTTCTGCTTAAAATATCTTCTTTTCGTTCATGGTAATATATAATTTTTGAACTTGTGAATCATGACCTCCTCGTCGAATCCAACTAAGAGATTTACGCCTTAGTATATTAAAATATTCAAGTATTAGAAAAGCTGCTGCTTGACTCAATTGATCTTGGTTGCAGTGTGGGAGTCCATACAACTTCAGAGCTTGAAGCAATGATGATCAGAATGGAAACTGCAAAACTTGAAACCATAAATCTTACAAACAATGATTTGGTTAAAGATCACCTGCGACATCTGGTAAGCATCTTAAACAATCCAACTTCCCATTTATGATTATCATGTTCTTGAGGCAAAAATATATGCGGTTTTCAATCTATGTACTTTCTTGCGTGTCTTCCAGATGGGTGGCAGATCTAATGTTCAAGATGAACTTCTTTGTCGATTTGTATTCCCTGAGAGACCAGGTGCTCTTATGAAATTTTTGAACACTTTCAGTCCACGTTGGAACATAAGTTTGTTTCATTACCGCGCTCAGGTTTGTCATACAGCATTGCCTAAGCCTTTTCGTTTGCGAATGGTCCTTAAATATTGCACCATTTTCTATTCCTATTAGTTATTGGCGTACTTCTTTTCAACTTTTTCCGTTTCTATCACTCCTTGTGCTGGTGTCCCGTAATTTATTGTTAATTATCTCCTCCTTAATAGGGAGAAACTGGTGCAAATGTGTTGGTGGGCATCCAAGTTGGGCAAGCTGACATGGATGAATTTCACGATTGCGTTAATAACCTTGGATATGATTACACTGAAGAGCTCGCTAACGAAGCCTTCCGGCTTTTGATGCAGTAAAATTTAGCAGCCTCTTTAGTTTTTGGATAAAACAAGTTTAGGTGATCAGATTTTACCCTTAATTTGGACAGAAATTTTGAAAAAATAGTTTTACATTATACACAGTGTTCAAAGTTGTATTTGAGATGCTTATTTCTATTCAACGTTTAAGATCTGAAAGCTGATGATATAAGAGCCAATTTTCTGATTTGAAACTTCTTTTTATTGCTATTTCATGAAAAGTTTTGTGTACCTCTCAAGTGAGAGGACAGTTGAAGCAATTTTTGCCCCATAGACTTTAAGAACCCTTCTGAAAATGTGAAGACTGATCTGATAAATTACACATGGCATTGTTTTGCATGTATGTATAAAGAGATGATGATGGTCTTGTAGAAGGACTGAATCTGAAAGACAGAGATCTCTTCTTCTATTTTTTTTCACCGGTATAATTTTGACATTCTTTATTGACTGGATTTATTGGCTTCCCAACTAACCTTAATCAATTCAAAATGATTCATTATATCATCACTTGGCACACAATACGAAAATTACAGTTTACAGTGAAGGCAATTAACTGTACCCTGCAAGACATCCGTAGAGTGATAAGCTGTCATTGCTTTTGTAATAGTAGTTAGGGTTAGAAGTGTGAACTTGAATCAAATTCCCTTTATTCCTCCTTATGGATGTTCTTCCTTTGAAAAATTGCATTCCGTATGAGAATGGTCTCATTATGCATATTGACTGATAACTTCCGTTTTCAATATTTATACTCAGTGATGTACAAAAAACATGACACCTTGTAGCTCTGAAACTTGTTCAGACGCCTTGAAAGTCTAGCCCTAAACACACTAGTTATTGCTCCTTATTTACTACACCAACTTCATACTCATCATCTTCTCCTCTTAAATGCTTCATATCACACCACCTACTCCATATTAACTGATCACATATCTCCTCTGTTTCATAGTTGAAATGCTGGCTAGCCTAACTTTCATTACTCTTACCAAGTGTCCAACCATGGGTTTCTCAAGAAAGTGTTTCTCGTGCACTTCTCTTCTTCTTCTTCTTCTTCTTCATCTTCTTGTTACTCTTTTCCCTGTTTGTCATGGCCAACTTGTACCTGGTTTTTTCATCTTTGGTGATTCTGTTGTTGATGTTGGTAACAACAATAACCTTTACACTCTAGTCAAAGCTAACTTCCCTCCTTATGGAAGAGATTACACTTCTCACTCCCCAACTGGAAGGTTTTGCAATGGAAAGCTGGCCACTGACTTTACTGGTATCCATCTCAAGATCCTTAGTTTGTTTTTCCTCTTCTTGAATTTCTGTATTTTTGTCCTTCTCTAATGGGTTTGTATATTTAATTTGTTGTTGTGGTGTCCAAATTCCAGCTGAAAACCTTGGTTTCACTTCATACCCACCTGCTTATCTTAGTGCTGAAGCCAAAGGAAAACATCTCTTCAAAGGAGCCAACTTTGCTTCTGGTGCTTCTGGTTATTTTGATGGAACTGCACAATTATATGTAAGATACTCACTCACTCACTCACTCACTCTCTGTTGCTATTAACAGCTATCTGATTTGATTTGTTGTTGTTTCCGTAGCGTGCAATTTCATTGACACAACAGTTACAGTATTACAAGGAGTATCAAGGAAAATTGGTAAAGATTGCAGGGCAAGCTAAAGCTACTTCGATAATCTCTGGTTCAATCTACTTGATAAGTGCTGGTAGTAGTGACTTTGTTCAGAACTACTACATCAATCCGGCTCTGTACCAAACTTATACACCTGATCAGTTCTCAGCTGAACTCCAAAAAAATGTTTATACCTTTATTCAGGTACCCCATACACACTTAATTTCTTTTAGCACTGCTCAAATTCATCAAGTTATTTTTGTAGTGAAAATGTTAAGTTTACAACGATGTTTACAGAATCTATATGGGTTAGGAGCAAGGAGAATTGGAGTAACATCATTACCACCGATTGGATGTTTGCCAGCAGCAATTACTTTGTTTGGTTCTGGGAATAATCAGTGTGTGGATAGGATGAACCAAGATGCAGTTTCATTCAATAGCAAACTCAAGAACACTGTTGATGGTCTGCAAAAGAAGTTTTCTGGCCTTAAAATGGTCACCTTTGATATCTACCAACCTCTTCTGGATCTCGTCAGCAAACCATCCGAGCATGGTGCGTTAAATTTTAGTTTTAAAACAGCTCCATAACCGTAAGAAAACAGTTTCTTGTGGATTTTGATATGTGATTCTTATGGTTACAGGGTTTTTCGAGACGAGGAAAGCATGTTGTGGGACAGGAACGATCGAGACGTCACTGTTATGCAACGCAAGGACTGCTGGAACTTGTTCGAATGCTACTGGGTATGTGTTTTGGGATGGATTTCATCCATCAGAAGCTGCAAACAAGATCTTAGCTGATGATCTTCTTACTCAAGGGATCGACCTTATCGGCTAAGCTATCAACTGATTACACTCTGCTCTACTTAATCAGTTGTATTATCTTTTAAATACGTTTAGAAATGGATGTTTAAGCGTAGATAAGTCTTATTTTTATTTTAAATTGCTGGTTGCAGTTGTAGTTTGGCAGTTAAACTGAGCAAGTTGTTGAATGGGGTTCTATTAGGATCTTCTTTGTGGTGAAATTTACATAAGATACCTCACTCCATTTGCACCGAGGGAATGAATTTATTGCATGTTTAAGCATGCACTAGTATGTTGACATTCTCATTCAGAGAGCCTTTACTATTTAAATACTACAAATATGGCCAGTGTAGCAATCCAATTTATAGCTCATTCAGGGAGCCTTAGGTATAAGGCTCTCAAGGATTCCATATTAGAACTTGAAATTAGTGGTGCATTTGACAATGAAAGTAAGTCATGCACCAGTTAATATTTAGGCATATTCTAGGTCACACACCAAAACCTGCAATTACAGTTGCATCCTATAAATTTTGAATAATGCTAATGAAGGAAAGTTGCTTAGATACTGGTTTTGTCTGTACTTTGCTTTTGGATATTAATAGACAGGATAAAGGAAGTGATCATTCTTGGATAATAATCCGGAAATGGTGAAAACTGAGACTCCCTGTTGGCCTTATGTTTCCCTAGGGAGAACACAAGTTCAATTATATAGAATTTGAATCACTGAAATTTTTTAAGTAATTAATTTTTTTATTTGTACTCGTTAGGTAGGTATTTCAAACGACTGTTTAAATATATAAATTTTATGAAAAATTTAGTGTACATCCCGAAAGATATTAGCAGATTTTTAGAATTGTTGATCTATTTTTATAACAATTATATTTTTGTAAATATGTAAATATTTATTTAATGTACATTTTTACTTTTTATTTTTATTGAATTTACACGACATAGTAAAGCTTAGTGATAGACACATTTTTATGTCCGATTTGTCTCGATTATATATATTGTGAGGGCTTATTTTTGTATTTATCATGGTGTTTTATTTATTTGTAGGTATATTTGGCCAATAAACATTTTTGGAAAAAATTGGCTCGAAAAGTTGTTCGGACCCCCGGTTTGGATAAGGGGCACCCCCAGGACACCCCTTAAGGCAGCTGCTAAAGGCACCCCTACTCTGGATAGGGGGCGCCCCTTTATCTTCACGATTTGAATTCTCAAATTTGGCGGGAAACTGTTGCAAGTGAAGAACAAATTTGGGTTTGGATTTTGGACGTGATTTTAAGAGATTCAATCACTAAACTCGATTGGGTTGGACCTGTTTATCTTAAACAGGGATGTTATGACTGCTTGGATCGATTAAATTGGGCTAGGTATCGATCAGAAACAAAACAAGGGAGAAAACTATTTACGGAAACATGGAAAGATTTGGCCGATGTTTTGTTGGATTTTCTCAACTGTTGGATTTGGTACTAGTTGTAACAACACAACAGGATTTCTACGCGTGCTAGAATTGAGAGAAAATAGGATTTGTCGACAAGTCAGGAAAGATATTCTCGGCATTGTTTTGATTTATCTTTGGCAGTTACGTGCAATGGGAGAAGGTATAATCTTCATGGATTCGTATCTTCCAGATTTGGGAAGTTCATAACCATCAAAAGACGCGTTAACTGAGGTGGCAGAGTTATTATCGTTACTTGGCAGAAAATAAAAAAAAGATAACTCTGTAACTTTTGGTGAAAGGCAGGGGAGATTTTATCGAGTATTTTTGGTCCTGTTTCCATATATAGGTTGAGAAGGAGTCATAACAGGGTAATCGAGAGTTGGGGGAAGTTTAGAGAAGAACAGAGAATGAAATCAAGAGTTGCAGGAAATCGTTTCTGCTGGTGCACAAGGAAGAACACGAAGAACAAAAGGCCATTGAAGACAGTCGTTTCTGGGGTCTTAAAATCAGCGACAAAGCAACAGTATTTACAACAGTTTTCTGTAACAGTTCCATTGCAACAACTGTTTTGTAACTCCGATACACTGTTGCAAACAGTCTGTGTTATTCCTTTTCACTCTTTTAATCATCTTTTGAGCAACAAACACATATTTTGAGATCATGATTAATATGAGGAGCTAAACCCCATTGTTGAGGCGATAGAGGAAGCTATTTTTCCAACAAAAAGTGGTATATTCTATTTTATCTTTTTATTTGCAATAATTATATGATTATTTTCCTTGAACTATTATTGATTATGATTTTTATTTGAGTGATTGTGATGGTGATCTATTTTGATGGAGTATGCTTAGTTTTAAGACTTTTGATGCTTCGTACTTGGTATTTACAATTACTACCTTTGAAAATCTACTTGTTGCAATATTCTAAAATCAAATTAATCGAGAAAATTGCATAAATATAAGTATTGGTTTAATCACTTTGAACTTGGAAAATAGTGGAATCTTAGCCTCAATGTTTCTTTTAATATTGATATCATCTTTAATTGAGTTTGCTATAATTTTTAGTGAGTTTTATTTTAATATTAGAATTTAAGTCTAATTAATACCCTTCATAAGTCCGAGAATCGAACAACTTTTACCACTATCTACAAATCACATCATTTAGTAATTCTAATGTGGACAACTTGGTAATTTCGGGGGTATCATGCCAAAAAGATCTCTTTTCTTTATATTAGAGCAAGTCCAATGGGACTACCCAAATTTGATGGTTTACCATGCTAGGCTGCTGGACAAACTCAATTTTGTGCAGTGGAAAACTGTTTTCTCGAGACAAACACATTTACACAGATGATCATTGCAGAGTGGTGTGGTTGTGCCAGGTTGAGCCGGGTGTTGAGTCAAACTGAGCCGCACCTCGTCTCAATATGAGGCGAGCAGATCGGGTTGATGCGACGACGATAATTTTGCAGTTTGAGACGAGCGAAACAGTTTGACGCGACAACGGTCATTTTGCAACTGCAAAATAACAGTCATATTTTCCCAATCCCTATAAATTTAACACAAATTCAATCTTTTGTACTCACAACAACTTCATTCTTCTCTACATATTTCCAATACAAATTCAATCTTCTCTACATGTTTTCTAATCTTCTCTACATATTTTCTCCACAAATTCAACGCTCATTTAACTACCATGTCTCAGTCTCAAAATATTAGTCGAAAATGAAATAGATAATTAACCACCTAGAAGTAAACATAACTAACCTCTAATGAGGAGACAAGAAGATTCAGATGAGGATAACAATTCCACTCTACTTTCCGGTCGAGAAATAACATCAAGTCAACGTCGTCTGTCTACAAAAACAGAGCGGGATAATTCTCATCAAGAAGCAAGAGGTGGTTAGTACGAAGCTAACATAGTTTATGCAAACATTTCTTATGGTGCTAAAATTATTGTCGATTGATTTCCTTGGATTACTTTGTAGTATATACAAGCGTATAAAAGTTCGCCCAAATTGGTGGGTATATTGATGGAATATACTACGTACACGTTTCATTTCCATGACTTCGAAATCAATAGGAGGATTACAAATGAAATTAACAATTTTAACATATTTTTTACAGGTATAACACCATTAGATTTGTATTTCCTACTTGGAATACCTTCTGGGGTGGGAGATGATGTTCAATTTAACCGAGATAGTTGGTTGGCAGAAGACCGATACAAAGATGCACTTTCATTGTACTTTGAGGTAACAACACATCATAGTCATAGGAATTTAATAAGTGGTGGAATTACTAATTACGATTTAAAGACATTTATATTCAACAAATTTCATGGTGGTAATGATCTTGATTCAGCAGCATATGACCCTGTTAAAGATACAAAAATTGCCAGTGTATTTATTTTATGGATTTTTGTTCATGTTTTTCCCCAATTCAAGCGCAAGTAATGAGATGGATATAGGCATTGCAAGATATGGAAAAGGCTGTTTGGGGGTCGGTTATTAGCCAAATTGTACATTTGTATCGATATCGCATGCTTTGTTCGTCAAACATTGAAGGTATATGGGACCTCCTTGAGGTAAATATACGATACTATATACATTCTATTCGCTTTATATTAGTTTACAAGTATCTATCAAGTTAGAATAAATATTTTTTACTTTCCTTTGTATGTTTTTTGCTTCAGCTTTGGCGAGATACATATTTCAATATTAGTCTACCAAGACTTTATGACTACAAGAATAAATTTTTCCCAGTCATGGTAAGGTATGAAGGCGTAAATGGTATCCAAAAAAAAACAAGAATGAGCGGGATAACATTCATTTGTGGATATACCAATGCATGATTAAGAACAAATTACTGCTATTTGGATGCCGAATATGGATTTTGAGGACTTCAACACTGATATGACCCAATGGATAAACGAATTTGCACTCTAGCGCATGGTGTTGTACAGTCTTGTAAATAATATTGATGTTTCTTTTATTTGGGACGGATGTGATAGACAGTTGGTTGGTCGAGTTGGACATCCACATAACACTACATGTTTACCGTGTATGGGTCGAAATACTTATCACTAAAGAGAAAAGTCTGGATAAAGTATGAGACTAATTCATCCCTTGCGACGAATACCAATGGTTTATCGAGTTGTTTCAGTGCAACAATATCCATATCGTCGGGCCAGTCAATAACCTCCTCAATCTCCTCAATCTTATCAAGATTACGGAAGATAATTAAACTACGAAAGCTCTCCAGCTGAAGAAACGTATATCAAGGATTTGTAGATCAAAGTGCAGGACATGGTACTGGTGAAGGGTCCTAAGCTGCATGATCATCACAAGGATTTCAGAGTTTGATGCAGGGGTAAGTATAACAGGAGATGGAGTGGGACTGAGTAGTTATAATTATGTTTTATTTATATTTGTAACTGAATTTGATATTATGACTATTTATATAATTAGAACCGTCTAATGAAAATAAAGGAAACTAGTATAAAATTTTATCATACATTCATAAAATTTATAACAATGCCTTTCTCGAGTAGTATGTTTAGTTTTTAACATCCCATACATGTTATCGAAAAATTCTTAATGAGCTACATAAGAAAATATTCTTCTTTTCCATCTTCGATATTCCTCTCGAGCTCTCAATATAACTTCAACATTTATTTCACCCCTAAATCGATATCGATTGACAACCCGAAGTAAATCTATAAATTCTTCCACTTGTTTTCTTATAGTTTGAAATTGAAAAAACAACCCAACATCATCGCGGATATTGGGGTTACCCGTGTCGTTACAAAATGTTAGAGCACTGCTCGATCGAACTCGCAAGCGTTGCTATCTCAAGCTTGTTGTCAAGTTTAGTTGCCAAAACTATAAGTCTTGATTTCTAGTCTACTTATAGCTAAGTCTCAGATTAGGATAGAAAGTGTAGTTGAGTATTAGACTTCACGACGTTCATCGATTGAAGACGAAGAACTACTAAGGGGAGCTTGTGGAACTTTGTTAGAGCACTGCTCGGTCGAAATCGCATGCGTTGCTATCTCAATCATGTTTGTCAATGTTAGTGATCAAAACTATAAGTCTTGATTTCTAGTATATTATAGCTATGTCTCGGACTAGGATAGAAAGTGTTGTTGATCTCAAGAACTCCATGGCGATCATCATACAAGACGAATAACTACTCAAGGAACTGATGGAACTTTATCGACTAAAAGGTATATGGAGACTTGAACTTATCTATCACTCAAAAGTCTATCTACTCTATCTCATATCTTGAGACAAAAATCGTTTCGCTATATAGACTTTGATTATACACATTTGCTATTTTGAGCCGAGTTTATCTCGCTTATCTATTTCTCGAAATATATGTTGGCAAGCTTTCTCTTTGGCCAAGTTCATCTATACCTAGTGATGAAAGTCATGTTAAGTTTCAATCACTTGAAAATGGCTTTGACGAAAAATGGTTTGTGAATAACAACTATATAACGTCCTCTAAGAATGTTTCAATGATTGAAATGAGAATTTAGATTATATAACCAATGTTGGATATAAGCATTGTGTGGCAACACATACATGTATAAGTCCTTATTCCTTGAACCAAAGTATGCGTACTTTGTTGATCAAGAAATCGGAACAAGAGTCCACGAACTGTCAGAGGTTCTCATCCCGAGAAAATCTGCTGGAGTTTGCAAACTCCTTCCGGGTACTTAAGTCTGCGTACTTGAGTTGGTTATTTCTAAAGACGATTATTTGTGTTGTACTTATATAAACTAAGGAATGCAATTTTCAAACCGTGGCTATAAAGTTCATGAATCGACTCGAGTGAATCAAATCGTTTTTGCTTCGATTGTGTCTTGTATACTTCTATAAGATCTAAGAAATTGAACAACTCCCTAACTAGTTCATTTGAGTCATTTGAACTAGTTATGGTGAAGAAGAATATGGTTGATATGAAAGTGCTCATATGGCTAACCATTTGGTTAAATATTGTTGAACTAACAAATGTACATGTTTGGGTATAATTATACAAACCTAAAACGTGCATTTTATTTGTGTGTAACAAGCTAAGTTTTCGATCTAACGATTGAAAGATATTAACTTGAATCTAATCAGGTTTTCATCTAACGGTGAATATTGAATGCTTTGTTACCAAGCTAACATTGATTGCAAACCATGATTTGAAAGACTATATAAGGGAGAACTCTAGCAACTGGGAAACCTAATCCCCACACCTCCTGTGTGATACTATTTGTATAAGCTAGAGTCGATTCTCCTTTAACCTTAGGTTTCTTCGAGACCCTGTAGGTTAACGACTTGAAGACTTCATTGGGATTGTCAAGCCAGACCGATACTACTTTCTCGTAGTTGTATGATCTGATCTTGTTGTTTCTATTGTACGAGTACAATAGTAAAAATTGGCTTGAGATTGATATCTCTGATAAGCAAGATATAAAAGTAATCACAAACATCTTCGTCTCATAGTTTGTGATTCCACGATATCTTCTTTCGCCACGTCGATTAAGATTATTGTGAGGTGATTGATAATACTGAGCTGTTCTTCGGGAATATAAGTATGGTTTATCAATTGGTTCCTGTTCACATTGATTTATCAAAAGATAGAACAAAACTCGTAGGTATTTCTGTGGGAGACAGATTTATCTATTTCCGTAGACTTTTCTGTGTGATACGGATTTCTTTATTAAAGTCTTCGACTTTGGGTCGTAGCAACTCTTAGTTGTGGGTGAGATCAGCTACGGGAATCAAGTATGTAGCATCCTGCTGGGATCAGAGACGTAGGAGCATAACTGTACCTTGGATCAGTGTGAGATTGATTGGGTTCAACTACAGTCCAGACCGAAGTTAGTTTGTAGTAGGCTAGTGTCTGTAGAGGCTTGATACAGTGTGTATTCAATATGGACTAGGTCCCGAAGTTTTTCTGCATTTGCGGTTTCCTCGTTAACAAAACTTATGGTGTCTGGTTTATTTCTTTTCTGCATTATATTTTGCTATATAATTGAAATATCACAGGTTGTGCGTTTGAATCAATCAATTAGAATATCCAACCTTTGGTTGTTTATTTACATTGATTGATACTTGAACATTGGTCTTCGGTACCTTTCAAGTGATTTCTCTTGTATTCAATTAGACTCGCAGATTTCTATCTGCTTGGGTAAGAATTGAATCGAGAAAGAGACATATAACTCTTTGATATACTTTATTAAGATTGAGTCTAGTTGATTCTCTTATATTGGAGTTAGTTCATACAGATTGTTAATCTAAATATTGGGTGTGGTCGTTGTACCCCCGCTTTTTCAATTGGTATCAGAGAAGGCAAACACGTTCAAAGACCTTACAAGTATGTGTTTGTAGCGATCTGACTCGATGGATAAGAGTATTATCTCAGAGAACGCAACGTCAGCCCAGAGTCATCTTGTGAACTTCAAAGTCCTGAAGCTTCTAAGAAAAACTCTGTCTCTGGTCCTTAGACTGAATCTGCATTTGACTGAGAAAAATCTCTTGATGAACAGTTGGATGATCTTTCAAATGATAATGATTCAGAAGGAGGACAAAGTATTGATGAGGAATTCTCTCAATATATCGAGATTTTTGACCATGCTTTGAAAGAAAAGAAGTCGACTACTTGCTTGAGTAAATACATGGCACCTCTTTGTCAAGAAAACAGAAAGCTGAGAAAACTCTTTAAAGGATATGATTGTGGATATAAACTTTTACAATTTATCGTTAAATATCGTGAAGAGGAAGTTCGTTCAAAAAGGTCCGAGTGTGACAAACTTCTTCACAATCTCTTTGTGTTGAAGGAAAGACTTGCAGCATCTGAAGCAAGATATGACTCTCAACAAAAAGGCTTTAATGACAGGGAACTCAGTCTCCTCGCCAGATAAAAATCGTTGGAGACTGATCTCGCCACTGCTCTTAATAAGGTGAAATCACTAGAGATAATCTGAAAAGATTTAATTATATCTCTACAAAATTTCCTCTATGCTTGGAGCATGTAAAGAACATCGTGATACACGTGGTCTGGGCTATAAGGGAATAAACGCTCCAAGTACTGGTAAGATTAATTTTGTTCATGCTAAAAAAACTCTTCATGTGAAAAACTTTTTAAGCAGCCGACAGTCCTATAAACAAGGACTCTTCAAAATCTACTCACACGAGAACAGTGAAGACAAAGTCATTTAACTGCTATTATTGTGGAAATAAAGGACATCCTGAACGAAGATGTCGTTTTCGATTAAGGAATAAAAAACTTCACAACATTCTTGTATGGATGTCTAAAGAAGTTATTAAACCTGTTTCTCATCTTGGTGGAGTAGGAGGCATTGTTGGAAATCAAGAGAAATACTGTGATAAGACATTTCGTGATTGTGACTTTGAGACTAAAAACGCCTATAATAGCAGAAGGACAGCTGACTTCTCAAATAACTCTCAAAAGGGAAAAAAGACTTAGGAGAAAGAAAGAAAAGCCAAATTCCTTTTCTCTTCCTAAAGAAGACAATAAACCCGAGGTGTCTGCTCCAGATTTCATTCATATCAATAATCGAGTCTCGGTGCTCAAAATCAGCATAAACAGACTCAAGCGGAGCATAAATAAAACAAGGAAAACAGCAAGCTCAGGTATTCCTTGTTCCCCTCTAAGTAAATCTTTTTCTACTAATCCTAATGATTTTTTTGAAAATATTCAAGAAGGAAAGAGAAAATAAGTCAATATTCTTGATGAGCAAAATGCTCATCAAAATAAAACATGACTACTCAATATATAACGTCCTTCTTGTAATATGGAAGGATGCTTATAATTCTCAAGAATCCTGTATGTCTTGAGAAAGTAGTCGTTGTTATATTTTACAAAATAATGATTATTAAACTGTTGAGCCTTGCTCCAGTATTTTACTTGATATAAGATGATCATTCACTCTTGAGAATGATTTTTTTTTGATGGCCTTGACATTCTCCATCGTTGGTATCATTTCAAGGTTGTAATCATAAGTGCACGATCACCGGACCCACACAGAACGTATATGAGCATTCTTAGGGTTTCCTAAGGAATACTCATATATATATATATATATACATGTATCATGCTAAGCTTTGGTACATATACGTTCTGTAACGTCAAGGTTCATCTGGTTTCCGTGCTTACAATGGATGGATGCAACAAGGAAGACAACAATGACAAGGGCAAACCTATCGAGTTTCAAAAGAACCCTGTTTTCATAACCTGTTATCACGCTGTTGACTATGAAAACAAACTACCAGTTCAGATGTCATCAAAGCTGGTTGGAAATATTCTTAGAGAGTTTGAGGTCGTACGTGAACAACTCGGTATAGCAACAAGAAATCTTGATTTTCTGAAAAACGAACTGAAGAAAGCAACTGATGAGCTCGTCCATATTCAATCTCTAGTTGCTGGCCGGGTTTAGTGTTTTTCAAATCATGTTCTCTAAGAGATATTTTTCCTAGTAATCTTCTTATGAGAATTTTGTTCTTATGTTTTTAGGAAGAATAACTAGAGTTTGGAATAACCATTATTGTGATTACACATAGCTATGTCCAACGTTTTCATCTTCATGTTTTTAGGTTTATTTATTTAAATTCTAAAAAAAATTGAAAGATGATTTTTGCAGTATTAATCTTTATAGTTTTATATATTGCAATTAGTTATGGGATATGTGGATTTGCGTCCGTGAACTATGATTGTCCCATACCTTGTCAAAAGTTAAGTCTTTCGTAAGTCGATATGCATGTATTGATAAAAGAACGAATGAGCTTTTGACATCACAAAAGTTTGATCATTATTGATGGAAGATAGGATGAACTTTTGTTACGAGGATTATGTCTGTTGTATGTCATTGTGTAAATGGTGATGGAAAATAGAATGAATCCTTGTCTATTCCGCAGTATTGATCTTCCCTGATCCATATTTTATGTATATACTGTGAGGCTCCGTAAGTTCACTTATGTTGAGCATGACCAATTAAATTGATCACACTCTTGTGGTAATTTAGTTGTGTATTCCGATTGGATTAATCATAGGTTTTCTTGTGGTTAATTTAATTGAGTATATTTGGATTCAAATTCATATTCGTATGTGATTTGTTATGTCCAAAGGAATCCTTATTTTCTCACGAAATTAAGGTCGCTCTTGTTGTTTATTCGGGAATGACATTTTATAGGGGAGAGTTCTTAATTGAACTTGTGCTTAATTGCCAAATCTTTGTGGGGAGTGCGGTTGTGGAATATTATATGAGTTATCTTGTATCTTTATAAACTCCTTGATGAAAGCATTTAGCTTCGTCTATATGATTGCATCTAAATAAGTTGATATGTGCTTGCTTTTGGTCATGAAATGTCTCTATGTAAATTTTCATTAGGATCCCGTTCTTGTACCTTTGCCAATTTTATTGACAAAAATGGGGAGAATTAATGTGTAGTTCACACTACAAATAGATATGGTTTTCGGATCATTATGTAAGGGGGAGTGGTTTCCATGTGAGATGGAGTATTGACTAAGGGGGAATGATACATATCACCATAGTATTGTTGTCGAAGTTGTGATACAATTGAACTTTGATGCTGCATAATGATACTATGACACTGTATAACAATGATCGGGAATTTTGTTTTCTCATTGTTATAGCTACGGATTTTCAAGAACGATGACGCTAAACGTGCAACCTTTGGAATCATTGGAGTACTTGGAAGTTACGAATATTTCGAGTAATGTCGAAGATTAGGCATGTGGAATATGAGCTACAAAAGTTTATTTATTTATTTTTGTATTCCATATGTATTAATAGTTTTTCCACTAAAATTGACAAAGGGGGATATTGTTAGAGCACTGCTCGGTCGAACTCGCATGCGTTGCTATCTCACGCATGTTTGTCAATGTTAGTGATCAAAACTATAAGTCTTGGTTTCTAGTCTACTATAGCTAAGTCTCGGACTAGGATAAAAAGTGTAGTTGAGCTCAAGAGTTCCATGGCGATCATCATACAAGACGAAGAACTACTCAAGGAACTGGTGGAACTTCATCGACTAAAAGGTATGTGGAGACTTGAACTTATCTATCACTCAAAAGTCTATCTACTCTATCTCCTATCTTGAGACAAAAGTCGTTTTGCTATATAGACTTTGATTATACACATTTGCTATTTCGAGCCGAGTTTATCTCGCTTATCTATTTCTCGAAATATGTGTTGGCAAGCTTTCTCTTTGGCCAAGTTCATCTATACCTAGTGACGAAAGTCATGTTAAGTTTCAATCACTTGAAAATGGCTTTGACGAAAAATGGTGTGTGAATAACAACTATATAACGTCCTCTAAGAATGTTTCAATGATTGAAATGAAAATTTATATTATACAACCAATGCTGGATGTAAGCATTGTTTGGCAACACATACATGTATAAGTCCTTATTCCTTGAACCAAAGTATGCGTACTTTGTTGATCAGGAAACCATAACAAGAGTCCGCGAACTGTCGGAGGTTCTCATCCCGAGAAAATATGCTAGAGTTTGCAAACTCCTTCCGGGTACTTAAGTCCGCAAACTTAGTCCGCGCACTTGAGTTGGTTATTTCTAAAGACGATTATTTGTGAACTTATACTTATATAAACTAAGGAATGCAATTTTCAAACCGTGGCTATAAAGTTCATGAATCGACTCGAGTGAATCAAATCGTTTTTGCTTCCATTGTGTCTTGTATACTTCTATAAGATCTAAGAAATTGAACAACTCTCTAACTAGTTCATTTGAGTCATTTGAATTAGTTATGGTGAAGAAGAATATGGTTGATATGAAAGT
Source organism: Papaver somniferum (assembly GCF_003573695.1). Lineage (NCBI taxonomy): Eukaryota > Viridiplantae > Streptophyta > Magnoliopsida > Ranunculales > Papaveraceae > Papaver > Papaver somniferum. The sequence continues at coordinate 151,171,903 of NC_039364.1, read as the reverse complement.
GCTCATATGGCTAACCATTTGGTTAACTATTGTTGAACCAACAAACGTACATGTTTGGGTACAGTTACACAAACCTAAAACGTGCATTTCATTTGTGTGTAACAAGCTAAGTTTTCGATCTAATGGTTGAAAGATATTAGCTTGAATCTAATCAGGTTTTCATCTAACGGTGAATATTGAATGCTTTGTTACCAAGCTAACATTGATTGCAAACCCTGATTTGAAAGACTATATAAGGGAGAACTCTAGCAACTGGGAAACCTAATCCCCACACCTCCTGTATGATACTAGGTTTATAAGCTAGAGTCGATTCTCCTTTAACCTTAGGTTTCTTCGAGACCCTGTAGGTTAACGACTTGAAGACGTCATTGGGATTGTAAAGCCAGACCGATACTACTTTCTCGTAGTTTTGTGATCTGATCTTGTTGTTTCTATTTTACGAGTACAATCGTAAAGATTGGCTTGAGATTGATATCTCCGATAGGCAAGATATAAAAGAAATCACAAACATCTTCGTCTCATCGTTTGTGATTCTACAATATCTTCTTTCACCGCGTTGATTAAGATTATTGTGAGGTGATTTATAATACTGAGCTGTTCTTCGGGAATATAAGTCCGGTTTATCAATTGGTTCCTGTTCACCTTGATTTATCAAAAGACGGAACAAAACTCGTAGGTATTTCTGTGGGAGACAGATTTATCTATTACCGTAGACTTTTCAGTGTGATACAGATTCTTTTATCAAAGTCTCCGACTTTGGGTCGTAGCAACTCTTAGTTGTGGGTGAGATCAGATAAGGGAATCAAGTACGTAGCATCCCTCTGGAATCAGAGACGCAGGAGAAAAATGTCATGTACCTGATAATTCAAGACTGTTTGGTAGTGGGAGCCCCTTATCCTTTTAGGGAGTGTGCTTATCATTTCCTTTATTACAGCTTAATTGTTTCAATTGTAATTCGTGTGTTGAGAACGGCTCGTTGTTTGACAGCTGTTACTCGACTAGTGGGCCATTAACTCGTTCAGGGTTGCTATTAATTTTGTAAGAGATGGAGAGGAGTTCTTTAATGAAGAAGAAGATATTTTAGCTTAGCCGTAATTGTGGATTTAGTTTAATTTCTCCATCTTGATTCCAATTCTGTACTAGATCAGTACAATTGGTATTTAGAGATTTCTTTCCTCACCATGGGAGGCTCCGGTGCACCAACCTGTAAAGATTTAGCTGAGAAATTTGAGAAACAACAATCCCAGATTGATTCTCTTCAGTCTCAATTCAGCTCCTTAAATGGAAAAGTGGATAACCTTATACTACAGATGGTGACTAAAGAAGATTTAAAAACTCAGCTGCGTTCTCAATTTGAATTATTCTTGGGACAGAAAAATGGTAATCGAGAAAGACAAGAAGATATTCTTGAATTGAGCAACAAGACATCTCATAAGGTTACTCCCCAATTCGAGACTGATGAATGTAATTCTCACCAACCTGGAGCTATGAGAGAGCCGATTCAACGTATTCCCAAATTTGATTTTCCCAGATTCGATGGTGAAAATCCTAGAGGCTGGATTCAAAAGTGTGAACGTTACTTTAATCTTCATAACATCAGGGATGAAGCGCAGAAAGTGACTATGGCGGCTATGCATCTGGATGGTAAGGCCGATAAATGGCTTCTTAACCTTCAATTTATTAGATATGTGTATTCTTGGTTTGAATTAGCTGAAAAAGCATGTGTTAGGTTTGAGAACCCTGCTAATGAGAACATTGTGGGTATCTTTAATAAGCTATCCCAAATTACTTCAGTGGATGATTATTTTGAAGAATTTGAGAATTATAAAGCCTCGTTGCTAAGTGTTTTACTTGGATTACCCGACATTTATTTTATGATGAGCTTTATTGGAGGTTTAAAGGAGGAGATCAGACATTCTGTCTTCATGTTTCACCCTACTAATCTAATGCAAGTTTTTTTTCTTACTATAATGCAAGAGCAATCACTTACAGTTCAACCAAAAACGGCTAGACCCACTCAAAAAAATTTCTCCCCTCTTAAACCATCCTCCCTCCAGTTTACCCTCCTAAAGACAATTCTCTCAAACCTTCTCCTATTTCTTCTTAAAGATATTCTTCTTCCATTCCCATCAAAAGACTTACTCCTGAACAGATGAAAATTAGAAAGGAGAAGGGTCTGTGTTATAATTGTGATGAGGTTTATCAGTTTGGTCACATTTGCAAAAAGCAGCAATTGTACTTATTAGTGGGAGAAGAACATTCTGAAGAGGAAGCTCAGGTGTAACCTCAATCATCTGAAGAGGAATTTACTTCTCCTGTGGAATCTGACATGGAGATCTCTCTTCATGCCTTGACCGGAAGTTCTATGGGAGAGACTATAAGAATACCTGGGTGTATCAATGGCCATGCAGTGTCCATTCTCATAGATACAGGTAGTACCCACATTTTTTTGGATGTTGCTCTAGCTCAATGGCTCAATTATAATATCACCCCTACTCAGCAGCTGCTAGTGACAGTAGCAAATGGAGATAAGACTGTTAGTGCTGGCATGTGCTCTGGGTTACAATGGTTTATGGACAACCATTTTTTTTCCAGGGGATTTGAGGTTACTTCCCTTAGGTGGATGTGATATGGTGTTAGGTGCAGACTGGTTAAAGCATCTTGGAGATGTGTTATTCAATTTCTCTACCCTCAGCATTACCTTTAACCACAAGGGCAATAAGATCAAACTGGTGGGAGTTTTTGATGCTCCTTCTTTCAAAATGGTGAGTGCTGCTTATTTAGAGAAATTTTTTCACAAGAATCCACATGGTATTTGTGCTCAACTTAATTCTATCTCCAGTACTCCCTCCCCTACACCCACCCCTCCAAAAATAGCTGATATTATTTCTTCATTCTCTGACATTTTTGAGACCCCCACTCAACTACCTCCACAAAGACCCTTAGACCACAAGATTCCTTTGAAACCAAATTCTGAGCCACCCAATATGAGACCTTAAAAAAAACCCACACATTCAAAAATCATTTGTTGAAAAATTAGTGCAAGAGATGCTTTCTTCTGGCATCATTCAACCTACCCACAAGTTTGCATCACCAGTTCTTTTGGTCAAGAAGAAGGATGCTCTTGGAGGTTTTGTGTTGACTATATGAGGTTAAATGCCATCACTGTCAAGGACAAGTTTCCTATTCCTATAATTGATGAATTATTGGATGAGATTTACGGGTCTGGAGTGTTTACCAAGATAGATTTAAAGTCTGGTTATCATCAAATCAAAGTTCATTTGGAAGATATCTACAAAACATCTTTTAGAACACATCAGGGTCATTATGATTCAAGGTTATGCCATTTGGTCTCACTAATGCTCCAGCCACTTTTCAGGCTCTTATGAATGATATTTTTCAGCCTTACTTGAGGAAGTTTATATTGGTATTTTTTGATGATATTTTGGTCTACAATCCCAATTTGGAAACACATGCTCAACATTTGGCTCTCACATTTCAACTCCTGAGACAACACCATCTTAAGGCTAACATCTCCAAATGTTGTTTTGCTCAAACAGAGTTGGAGTATCTGGGACACATCATCACTTCAGCTGGATTAGTTGCTGAACCAGCTAAAATTTCTTGTATGGTTAACTGGCCACTTCCAACTACTATTAAAGGGCTTAGAGGGTTTTTGGGTTTGACAGGCTACTATAGAAAATTCATTAAGGGATATGGTTGCATCAGAAAACCTCTTTCTGATATGTTAAATAAGAATTCCTTCACTTGGACCCCTCAAGCTACCACTTCTTTTGAGCAAGCTTAAGCTAGCCATGACTACTGCTCCAGTATTAGCTCTTCCTGATTTCTCAAAGCCTTTCATCTTGGAGACTGATGCCTCTGATCACACTATTGTTGTTGTTCTCATGCAGGAAGGCAAACCCATTGCTTTTTATAGTAAGCCTTTAGGTCCCAAGGCTTGTGGTCTCTCCACTTATGAAAATGAGCTATTATCTATTGTCCAGTCTGTGACTAGATGGAGACACTATTTACAAGGGCACCATTTCATCATAAAAACTGACCACCAAAGCATTAAATTCTTATTGGAGCAGAGAATCACTACCATTCTCCAACAAAAATGGTTAATGAAGCTGTTAGGGTTTGATTATGAAATTCTTTATAAAAAGGGTGTGGATAATAAAGTAGCAGATGCACTTTCTAGACTGCCTTTTCCTGATGCCAGCTGCCATATTCTCCACTCTTCTATTCCTTCTTGGACTCAAGACATCTTGGAGAGTTATAGTGAAGACCCTAAGGTGCATCAGATTATATCATCTCTTCTCCTTAATCCTTCTTGCTTACCTAATTACACACTCAAAGAGGGGATTCTCAGATACAAGAATAGACTGTATATTGGTCAGGGCAAGCAGGTGAGACACTTAATTCTTTCTTCAATTCACTTTTCTTCTGTGGGGGGTCACTCTGGCATCCAAGATTCTTATGTCAGATCTAAATCATATTTATTTTGGCCTGGTATGAAAAAAGATATTCTTCAATTTGTTATCCAGTTTGATGTTTGCCAAAGGCACAAAGGTGAGCATGTTCATCCACCTGGACTTTTGCAACCTTTGCCAATTCCTGATCAGGCTTGGAAACATATCTCTATGGATTTCATTGTGGGCTTACCACCCAACAACAGGAAATCAGTCATTCTAGTGGTGGTGGACAGGCTTACAAAGTACAGTCATTTCTTGGCACTTCAACATCCCTACACTGCAGCTTCTGTGGCTAAAGAATTCATCAGTCAGGTATTTAGATTACATGGTCTGCCTTCTTCTATAGTGTCTGACAAAGACAAAGTTTTTACTAGTCATTTTTGGCAAGAACTCTTCAAGATTTTGGTCACTGAATTGAAACTTAGTACTTCCTATCACCCTCAGACTGATGGCCAGACTGAAAGGGTTAATGCTTTCCTAGAACAATACTTGAGATGTATGACTGGGTTTAGCAGAATGGTGGTATAATACTTCTTACTATACTAGCATCAAACTGAGTCATTTCAAATCCTTATATGGATACAACCCTCCTCATCTGGTTTTTCCCTTACATTGTGAGACTACTGTGGAAGCTGTGGGCGACTATTTGAATACCAGAGACATGGTGTTACACATTTTGAAAGACACTCTCTTAAAGGCTCAAGAGAGGATGAAGTAATTTACTTATTTGAAAAGAACTGACAGAAATTTTGAGGTGGATGATATGGTATATTTAAAACTCCGGCCATACAGACAAGCTTCTCTAGCTTTGCGCAAGAGTTTCAAACTACAGGCTAAATACTATGGCCCTTTTAAGGTACTTCAGAAGGTAGGAAACTTGGCTTACAAATTATTACTTCCTCCAGGATCAAGAATTCACCCGGTCTTCCATGTGTCACAACTAAAGAAACAGATTGGCAATTCTCACATTCCATATCCGCAGTTGCCAGTGGTGGATCATGAAGGCCAAGTGATTATTGAGCCTACTGAAATTTTGGCCAGAAGAACTACATCCAGGAATGGCTCTGATATTTTTCAACTCCTTATACAATGGACTAATGCATCTGCTGAGAATACTACTTGGGAGGATGCATCTCATATTACTGCTCATTTTCCAGATTTTTATCCTTGAGGACAAGGATATTTTCGAGACGGGAGTAATGTCATGTACCTGATAATTCAAGACTGTTTGGTAGTGGGAGCCTCTTATCCTTTTAGGGAATGTGCTTATCATTTCTTTTATTACAACTTAATTGTTTCGATTGTAATTCGTTATTCGTATGTTGAGAACGGCTCGTTGTTTGACAACTGTGACTCGATTAGTGGACCATTAACTCGTTTAGGGTTGGCTATTTAGTTTGTAAGAGAGGGAGAGGAGTTCTTTAATGAAGAAGAAGATATTTTAGCTTAGCCGTAATTGTAGATTTAGTTTAATTTCTCCATCTTGATTCCAATTCTGTACTAGATCAGTACACATAACTGTACCTTGGATCAGTGTGAGATTGATTGGGGTTCAACTACAGTCCAGACCGAAGTTAGTTTGTAGTAGGCTAGTATCTGTAGCGGTTGATTGCAGTGTGTGTTCAATATGGACTAGGTCCCGTGGTTTTCCTCGTTAACAAAACTTATGGTGTCTGTGTTATTTCTTTTCCGCATTATATTTTATTATATAATTGAAATATCACAGCTTGTGCGTTTGAATCAATCAATTAGAATATCCAACCTTTGGTTGTTGATTTACATTGATTGATACTTGAACATTGGTCTTTGGTACCGTTCAAGTGGTTTCTCTTGTATTCAATTAGACTCGCATATGTCTATTTGCTTGAGTAAGAATTGAATCGAGAAAGAGACACATAACTTTTTGATATACTTTATTAAGATTGAGTCTAGTTGATTCTCTTATATTGGAGTTAGTCCATACAGATTGCTAATCGAAATATTGGATGTGGTCGTTGTACCCCCGCTTTTTCAAACTTCATCAACAAAAGGTATGTGGAGACTTTAACTCATCTATCACTCAAAAGTCTATCTCCTATTTGAGACAAAAGTCGTATAGCTATATAGACTTCGATTATACACATTTGATATTTCGAGCCGAGTTTAACTCGCTTACATATTTCTCGAAATATGTGTCGGTAAGCTTTCTCTTTTACCAATTTCATCTTATATTCTTGACGAAAGTCAATAGATGATCATGTGAAAATCACCTTGAAACATCTTAGATGATTTGTGTGAGACAGTCATTTGATGTAGACTCGGAATGCTTCAGATTGATCATTCAATCACTTGAAAATTGCTTTGAAGCTAATAGTTTGTGTGAGACAGCTATTGTCGTCTTCTAAAATTGTTTCAATGATTGATATGGGAGTTTAGAACAAATAACCATGATTGGATATATCACAGTATGCATACTTGTATGCTAACTGTTGTATATTATTTCAAGTCCGGGAACCATAATATGCATACCCGTAAGCGTACTGGTTGATTAATGAAAATCATGGAACTTAGTATGCATACCGGTATGCGGACTAGCGTGAGTTTCAAGTTCCGGAAATTCAACTGAGTTTGGAAGGTATGCGTACCCGTTCACATACTAGCGAACCCAAACTTAATCTGGCTACTTAGGTATGCGTACCCATTTGCATACTTGAGTAGGTTATATTATAAAATTGGTTTGTTCATGAACTAATACATTTATATAATAAGGAATGCAATCTTTTGCAAACCGTGACTATAATGTTCATGAATTGATTCGAGTGAATCAGTATAGATTTTGCTTCAATTGTGTCTTGTATACATCTATGAGAATATAAATAATTGAACAACTTTAAAACTAGTTTCATTTGAGTCATTTGAACTAGTTATGGTTAAGATGAATATGGTTGATATGAAAGTGTTCATATGGCTAACTTCAGTTAACTATTGTTGAGCCAACAAAGGTGTACACGTTTAGGTACGGTTACTCATATCTAAATGAAGTCACTTTTCATTTGTGTGTAACAAGCTAAGTTCGATCTAACAGTTGAAAGATATTAACTTGAGTCTAATAAGGTTTTCATCTAACGGTGAATATTGAATGCTTTTTTACCAAGGTAACATTGATTGCAAACCCTAATTTGAAGAATATATAAGGGTGAACTCTAGCAACTGGGAAACCTAATCCCCACACCTCTTGTATGATAGTAGTTGCGACTAGAGTCGGCTCTCCTTTAACTTTAGGTTTTTCAGGAAACCCTGTAGGTTAACCACTTAAAAACTTCATTGCGATTGTGAAGCCAGACCCAACTATTTTCTCTGTAGTTGTGTGTTCTGATCTTTCCATGTTCTATCGTATTGACTACTATCTTTTCTAATATTTGCTCGAGATTGATTCTCTCATAGGCAAGATAAAAAGTAGTCACAAACATCTTCGTCTCATCGTTTGTGATTCCGAAATATCTTGTTTTGCTACCATACGATTAAGATTATTGTGAGGTGATTGATAAATCTAGACTGTTCTTTGCAAATATAAGTCCGGTATATGAATTGGTTCCTGTTCACCTTGATTTATCAAAAGACGGAACAAAACTCATAGATATATTTGTGGGAGACAGATTTATCTATTCAATAGACTTTTCTGTGTGAGACAGATTGGTTTATCAAGTCTTCGACTTTGGGTCGTAGAAACTCTTAGTTGTGTGTGAGATCATCTAAGGGAATCAAGTGCGCAGAATCTGGCGTGGTTCTAGAGGCATAAGGAACACGACTGTACCTTGATCAGTCTCAACTATATTCCAGTCTGAAGTTAACTTGCAGTAGGCTAGTGTCTGTAGCGACTTAATACAATGTGGTGTTCAAATATGGACTAGGTCTCGGGGTTTTTCTGCATTTGCGGTTTCCTCGTTAACAAAATTTCTGGTGTCTGTGTTATTTCTTTTCCACATTATATTTTCTATATAATTGAAATATCACAGGTAGTGCGTAAATTCAATCAATTGTGAACCCAACCTTTAGTTGTTGATTAAATTGATTGACATTTGGATATTGGTTTTTGATACCGTACAAGTTATTTCTTATATTCAATCGGGCTCGCAAATTCCTATTTTTTTTGATTGCATATTGAATTGAGAAATTGAGATATAACTCTTTGATATACTTTTCTTAAGATTGAGTATGACTGTCTAGTTGATTCTCTTGAAAGTATGTTAGAGTTAGTCCATACATATTTCTAAGCGAATATTAGGTATGGTTATTAGACTCCCGCATTTTTAATTGGTATCAGATCAGGCAAACACGTTTAAGACCTCATAAGTCTATGTTTGTAGCTATCTGACTCTATGGACGTACGTGCTATCTCAGGAAACATACCACCAGTCTTCGATAACTCAAATTACTTGTGGTGGAAAATTTCTATGCGTGCTTTTCTTCAAGCGCGTGATTTTCAATCGTGGGTTTATGTTGTTAATGGCTATAATCCTCAAATGGTTACAGTAGGCGGTGTCTCTATTGCAAAGGATATTCGTATATATGATCCTAACGAGATTCTCGCCGCAAAGAAAAATTCTGACGGTTTAAATGCTATCATACATGCCATTACCCCAGATCTTCAACACCATGTGACTATGTGCATTCGATCTAAAGATGCGTGGGATGTCTTAGAAACTGTATTTGAAGGGAATACCTGTGAAAATAAAGCTAGGCTTCAATCCTAAATTCTGATTGGGAAAACCTTCATATGGCTAATGAAGATTCATTTGATGAGTTTAATAACAAAGTGTCTGAAATTGTTAATGCATCTTTTACGTTGGGTAAGACTCTTACTGAAAATGACATTCGTGATGAAAATTCTCAGATCATTGCCAGCCAGATACGACTCTAAGAAACATGCCATCGTTGAAGGAAATAACCTTGATACTCTATCCAGAAACTCTCTGGTAGGAAAACTAAAGATTTTTTTTATCTTGAACTTAGTAAAAGAGAAAAACTTCGAATGAGTTGCAATTCCGTTACTTTTTCTGATGTAAGTTCTCTGTGTCCAAAATTGATTGATCAGAAGGATGAGAATTGCTTTAATTCTACTCTTTCACTGTGTGTACAACATTTATTGAAAACTCTTAGGATAAGAAAAAGAAGTTCTCGCAAAAAATCCTCCTCAATCAATGTAATGGATAAGAAAGTTCACAAAAACTATGACAATGGAACTTATTCCATGTGCTACAAATGTGATCATCACATTTCTGGTGTTCGTGATAAGGAAAAGAGTGAGATAACCAAAGCATGGATGGAAACTCTTGACTACTTTCGGAGGATGAAATTTGTGAAATTTCTCTCACTTATTTTGCTGATAATCACCCTTGTTCTTCCGACAACTCTGATTATTCCATGATAAACAATCAACCTTCTCCAGGAGAAAAAATCAATCTCTTGACCAAACATCTTTACTTGATTAAAATAAAATCTCAACTAGAAAGGAAATATGGATTAAAAGGATTGAAATTCTGGAATGTCAACTGAAAACATTAAGACAAGAAAATGCGACTTCTCGCAATTGTGATATTAAAAAGAAAGATCGACACTATTCGACAAGTTCTAGGAAACCAAATCAGCATATTACTTCTGTGATTTTGTCGTGTTCTAATCTCTCTCATGATGAGAAAGACATGGTTAACTTCACAGCATATCGTGAGTATACCTTGAATAAAAATCAGGATTACCCATAAATGAATTGCAAAAAGGTTCTTAAAAAAACTTATTCTAAATCACGTTTTCAGAAGAAGAAAAAGAAATCTCAAAAGAAATTTGTGTCATTTTCTAAAGAGATTTTCAGAACCATTCATAGTATGCAAAAATCGATGAACAGTCTGTTCAAAAAAAATAAAGGGAAGAAAAATATCCTCTTTGGTTTCTCACTCCACAAAGAGGAATCTGAAACAAGTTTTAACATAACCATCCTCCTCTCTTGTGAAACCTCCCGATCCTTCCTTAGGTGGGAGAAATTACCCTTTGTAAGTTTTGAGATTGTTCTTGTCTATTTTCCATTGGGAAAGAACAATAACCTCCAAGAGGGATGTAAAAAGATTTCTGCTGACTTGTTCGTGTATCTACCTAAATTGCTCTAGCTTTGGTTATTAAGCTAAAAACTGTTTCTCAACACTTGGATGCTTTTCCTATCTCTTTTAAGTTTCTGTTAGGGTTTTTGTCAAAGGTCTTTTTGGGAATTTATCTCATATCTTCTTCTTTTTAATGTGATTCATTTCCCTTAAGCAAGCATTTTATTTACCTTCTCTATCATGTCCTCTTCAAGTCTTTCCAGTAAAGAGGATGATGTATGGACTGTTCTCTTTCCCTCTAAGAAAGTTCATTTTGGTTCTTCTGATAATGAGATGTTTCAAGATAAACGTGATTCATCCCCTGATGGAAATCCTTCTAGTTCTCATTTTGATAAACTCTCATTAACCATGAATCTTGTCTTGGAGCAAGTACGGGCCTTGAAGAGTGAACTAAAATCATCCATCAAAAGACTTGAAGACAAGATGGATAATCTTGAATCCAGGATTGATTTAATCGAAGATGAACTTGATGATTATAGGGAATATGAGAAAAGTCTTCAAAGTAAGTGAAATGATTTTCGGTTCTTGCTTAAATTTATTTTGTCTAGGAAACTTCTTATAAGAATTTATTCTTTTGTTTTAAGAAGGATAACTAGGGTTTGGAATAGCAATTATTGTGAGTACACATAGCTATTGCCAACGATTTTCATCTTGCAATGTTTTTAGATTTATTTATTTAAATTCTAAAGTTTATTGGGAAGATGATTTTGCAGTATTCATCTTTATTGGTTTTCTATATTGCAATAATTATTATAGGATATGTGTGTTTGCATCCGTGAACTATGATTGTCCCATATATGTCAAAAGTTAAGCCTATTATGTCATCATACAAATATTGATGGAAGATAGGATGAACTTTTGATTGCAAACATTAAGTCAATTATATGTCTTTATGCAAATATTGATGAAAAATAGAATGAATCTTTGAATATTCTGCAGTATCGATCTTTATCTGATCCACTTCTATGCGAAAATATTGTGTGGCTCCGTAAGTTCTCTTATGTTGAGAATTTCCGATTAAATTAATCATGGGTTCTCGTGTGGTTAATTTAATTGAGTTTTCTGGATACAAATTCATGTTTCATGTGATTTGTTAATGTCCAAAGATATCCTTCTTTTCTTGTAAAAGTAAGTTCGCTCTTGTTGTTCTTCCGCGAATGACATTTTATGGGGGAGAGTTCTTAATTGAACTTGTGCTTAATTGCCAAATCTTTGTGAGGAGTGCAGCTGTGGAATATTTTAGGAGTTTCCTTGTATCTTTATAAACTCCTTGATGAATAAACTAAGTTTTGACTATGTTAAATCATCGAAACAAAGTTAATATGTTCTCTTTTGGTCATGAAGTATCTCTATGGAAATTTCATTATGATCCCGCTAGTTTTCGTACCTTTGCCAATTTATATTGACAGAAGGGGGAGAATTAATGTGTAGTTCACACTACAAATGCATATAGTTTACATATAATTATTTAAGGGGGAGTGGTTTTCATTGTGAGATGAAGTATTGACTAAGAGGGAGTGATACATATCACCATATTATTGTTGTCAAAGTTGTGATGCAATTGGACTTTGATGCTGTGTAATACTACCATGACACTGTATAACAATGATTGAGAGCTATTGTTTTCTCATTGTTATAGCTATGGATCTTCAACAACTATGATGCTGAGTTGAACACATTTAGAATCACTGGAGTACTTGGAAGTGACGAAGATTTCGAGTAATGTTGAAGAACCAAGGAAATCAAGCATTTGGATGAGAAGCTACAAAGTTTATTTATTTTGTAATCCATATGTATTGATAGTTTTGTCACTAAAATTGACAAAGGGGGATATTGTTAGAGCAATGCTCGGTCGAACTCGCAAGCGTTGCTATCTCAAGCTTGTTGTCAAGTTTAGTTTCCAAAACTATAAGTCTTGATTTCTAGTCTACTTATAGCTAAGTCTCGGATTAGGATAGAAAGTGTAGTTGAGCATTAGACTTCACGACGTTCATCGATTGAAGATGAAGAACTACTAAGGGGATCTTGTGGAGCATCATCAACAAAAGGTATGTGGAGACTTGAACTCATCTATCACTCAAAAGTCTATCTACTCTATCTCCTATTTGAGACAAAAGTCGTATAGCTATATAGACTTCGATTATACACATTTGATATTTCGAGCCGAGTTTAACTCGCTTACATATTTCTCGAAATATGTGTCGGTAAGCTTTCTCTTTTACCAATTTCATCTTATATTCTTGACGAAAGTCAATAGATGATCATGTGAAAATCACCTTGAAACATCTTAGATGATTTGTGTGAGACAGTCATTTGATGTAGACTCGGAATGCTTCAGATTGATCATTCAATCACTTGAAAATTGCTTTGAAGCTAATTGTTTGTGTGAGACAGCTATTTTCGTCTTCTAAGAATGTTTCAATCATTGATATGGGAGTTTAGAACAAATAACCATGATTGAATATAGCACAATATGCATACTTGTATGCTAACTGTTGCATGTTATTCCTAGTCCGGAACCATAGTATGCATACCCGTACGCATACTGTATAATAATGAATGTCCGGGAACTTGGTATACATACCGGTATGCGTACTGGTGTGAGTTTCAAGTTCCGGAAATTCAACAGAGTTTGAAGGGTATGCTTAGCCGTTCGCATACTGGAGAACCCAAACTTAATCCGACCACTTAGGTATGCGTACCCGTTTGCATACTTGAGTAAGTTATATTCTAAAATCGGTTTGTTCATGAACTAATAAATTTATATAATAAGGAGTGCAATCTTTTGCAAACCGTGGCTATAGTGTTCATGAATTGATTCGAGTGAATCAAAATCGATTTTTCTTTAATTGTATATTGTATACTTATATGAGAATATAAACAATTGAACAAATCTAGAACTAGTTTCATCTGAGTCATTTCAACTAGTTATGATTAAGATGAATATGGTTGATATGAAAGTGTTCATATGGCTAACTTCGGTTAACTATTGTTGAGCCAAAAAAGCTGTACATGTTTAGGTACGGTTACTCATATCTAAATGAAGTCACTTTTCATTTGTGTGTAACAAGCTAAGTTCGATCTAACGGTTGAAAGATATTAGCTTGAGTCGAATTAGGTTTTCATCTAACGGTGAGTATTGAATGCTTTGTTACCAAGGTAACATTGATTGCAAACCCTGATTTGAATACCGTTAGAGAACTTCTCGGTCGAACTCGCATGATTTGCTATCTCAAGCATGTTTTGTTAATGTTAATGATCAAAACTATAAGTCTTGAATTCCAGCCTATTTATAGATGTCTCGAACTAGGACATAGATAGTGTAGTTGAGCTTAGATTTCACAGAGTTCATCTTTTGAAGACGTAGAACTACTAAGGGGAGCTTGTGGAACTTCTTCGATAAAAGGTATGTGGAGTCTTAAACTCATCTATCACTTGGAAAGTGTATTTCTACTATCTCCTATATTGAGACAGAAGTCGTGTTAAGATATAGTTTTCTCTGTACACATTTGAGATTTCGAGCTGAGTATATCTTGCTCACATATTTCTCGAAATATGTGTTGGTAAGCTTTCGCTTCGACCAAGTTCATCTTATATCATGAGAAAATTTCTGAGTAACATCTTACACGGTTTGTGTGATACAAACATTTGATGTAGGCTTGGAATGTTTCGATAATGATTATTTCAATATCTTGAAAATTGCTTTAATGCTAATAGTGTGTGAAAACAGTTATTGTCATTATAGAAGAATGCTTCAATCATTGAAATAAAGAGTTGAGAATGTAACCATGTTTGGATATAAGCATATATAGTGTGTTCACACATTAGTGTATAAATCCATAAACCGAGAGCCAAGTGTATACATATGTGTGCATACGAAATTGGTGAAGGAGACAGGTTAAGTATGCGTACCTGCTGAGTTCGGTTTTGACAAACTCTTAACTAGTCACCTTAAGTATGCGTACCCGTACGCATACTGTCGGAGGTTTTCGAACCGAAAATTTCTGCTGAGTTTGGAAACTAAACAAACTCAAATTAGGTTGCTTAAGTACGCATACCCATACGCATACTTAAGTTGGTTACTTTGTCAAATCGGTCAGTTCATGGACTTAAACATTTAAATCATAAGGAACGCAATCTTTGCAAACCGTGGCTATAATGTCATGATTGATTCAAGTGAATCAAACCGATTTGGTTTCAATTGTGTTTTCTATAGTAATTGAACAACTCTTTAACTAGTTTCATTTGAGTCATTTGAACTAGTTATGGTTGAGATGAATAAGATTGATATGAGGGTAATCATATGGCTAACCTCAGTTAACTATTTGTGAACCAACATGGTGTACACGCTTAGGTACGGTTACATAAACCTAAATGAGGGTACATTTCATTCGTGTGTAACAAGCTAAGTTCGATCTAACGGTTGAAATACATTACCTTGGTTGAATCAGGTTTTTCATCTAACAGTGATTATTGAATGCTTTGTTACCAAGATAACTTGGATTGCATTTGAAAACTATATAAAGGAGAACTCTAGCAACTGGGAAACCTAATCCCCACACCTCCCGTGTGTCACTAGTTGCATAACTAGAGTCGATTCTCCTTTAACCTTAGGTTTCTTCTCGAGACCTTGTAGGTTAATGAGTTGAAGACTTCATTGGGATTGTGAAGCCAGACCCAACTATTATCTTTGTAGTTGCGTGATCTGATCTTGCTGTTTCTATCGTGTTGAGCACAATTGAAATAATTGGCTCGATAGTTTATATCTCCGATAGACAAGATAGAAAATTAATCACAAACACTTCGTCTCATCGTTTGTGATTCTGGAATAACTTGTTTCGCTAGTCGATGAAGTTTATTGTGAGGTTATTGATAATTCTAGGCTGTTCTTCAGGAACATAAGTCCGGGTTATCAATTGGTTCATGTTCACCTTGATTTATCAAAATACGGAACAAAAACTCTTGGGTATTTCTGTGGGAGACAGATTTATTCAATCCTATAGACTTTTCTGTGTGAGAAAGATTTGTCTATCAAGTCTTCGACTTTGGGTCGTAGCAACTCTGGGTGAGATCAACTAAGGGAATCAAGTGAGTAGTATCCTACTGGGATCAAAGACGCAAGGAGCACAATTATACCTTGAATCAGTGTGAGATTCATTAGGGTTCGACTACAGTCCAGTCCGAAGTTAATTGGTAGTAGGCTAGTCTAAGTAGCGGCTTAATACAGTGTGGTGTTCAATCTGGACTAGGTCTCGGTGTTTTTATGCATTTGCGGTTTCCTCTTTACAAAATTCTGGTGTTGTGTTATTTCTTTTCCGCATTATATTTTGTTATATAATTGAAATATCACAGGTTATGTGTTAAAGATCAATCAATTAGAATATCCAACCTTGGGTTGTTGATTTACATTGATTGACAGTTGAACATTGGTCTTTGGTACCATTCAAGTTACTCCTCTTATTCAATCGGGCTCGCAGATTTCTATTTGCTGATTGCAGATTGAATTAAGAGTTAGAGATACTAAACTCTTTGATATACTTTACTCTAGATTGAGTCTGACTGTCTAGTTGATTCTCTAGAAAGTATATTGGATTAAGTCCTCTCAGATTGCCAAACGAATTGTTGGGTGTGGTTGTTAGACCCCCCGCATTTTCAAAGGCTATATAAGGGAGAACTCTAGCAACTGGGAAACCTAATCCCACACCTCATGTGTGATACTAGTTGCGACTAGAGTCGATTCTCCTTTAACCTTAGGTTTTTCCAAAACCCAGTAGGTTAACGACTTAAAAAATTCATTGGGATTGTGAAGCCAGACCCAACTATTTCTCTGTAGTTGCCTGTTCTGATCTTGTTGTTTTCTATCGTGATTGAGTACTATCTTCTCTAAGATTTGCTGGAAATTTAATCTCCGATAGGCAAGATAAAAAGTAGTCACAAACATCTCCGTCTCATCGTTCGTGATTCCACAATATCTTGTTTCGCTACCATACGATTAAGATTATCGTGAGGTGATTGATATTTCTAGGCTGTTCTTCGGGAATATAAGTCTGGTATATCAATTAGTTCTTGTTCACCTTGATGTATCAAAATAAGGAACAAAACTCATAGGTATATCCTTGGGAGACAGATTTTTATCTATTCAATAGACTTTTCTGTGTGAGACAAATCGGTTTATCAAGTCTTCGACTTTGGGTCGTAGCGACTCTTAATTGTGGGTGAGATCAGCTAAGGGAATCAAGTGTGCATAATCCGGTGTGGTTCTAGAGGCGTAAGGAAAGCGACTGTACCTTGATCAGTGTGAGATTGGTTAGGGCTCAACTACATTCCAATCTGAAGTTAACTTGCAGTAGGCTAGTGTCTGTAGCGGCTTAATACAGTGTGGTGTTCAAATCTGGACTAGGTCCCGGGGTTTTTATGCATTTGCAGTTTCCTCGTTAACAAAAAATATGGTTTATGTGTTATTTCTTTTCCGCATTATATTTTCTATATATTTGATATATCACAGGTAGTGGGTAAGTTCAATCAATTGTGAATCCAAACTTTGGTTGTTGATTGAATTGGTTGACACTTGGATATTGGTTTTTGATACCGTCCAAGTTATTTCTTATATTCAATCGGGCTCGCAAATTCCTATTTGTTTGATTGCAGATTGAATTGAGATATAACTCTTTGATATACTTTTCTTAAGATTGAGTCTGACTGTCTAACTGATTCTCTTGAAAGTATATTTGAGTTAGTCCATACAGATTGTTAAGCGAAATATTGGGTATGGTTTTTAGACCCCCGCTTTTCCACAAAAGTTTTCATAAATTCTATGCCATTAACTCATACTCATTAAACCATTTTGACGTCGTTTTGCACCCCTAGCCGGATAAAATGTTACAAAGTTTCTACTAGAGACGGATCTTCATCTATGCCAATTTGGGATAACTCAGTTGGCTAGGGTCGAACTCTCGAGTTTTTAGGTCAGAGGTTCGAATCCCGCACGGATCATATCAAAAAAACAGTCCACAAGATTAATATACGGTTGAGCCATTACTCAAAAATATTAGTAAGTGTAGAAGGTGTAATTTATTGTTGTAGAAGGTGGAGAAGGTGTGGTTTTGGAGTTGAAATCAGTTGAATTTATAGGTAGTGGATTGACATCCGTTGGATGAGACTAGCCGTTGCCGGCTCAACTAAGGCCTCCCGTATCAGTGTGATATGAGACTCGTCTACATATGAGCCGACTGCCATCCCAGATGAAGTCGGTCGTCCCATGATGTTGTGCTCTTCTCAGGTTGAGACGCTAAACTCAACCTAATATGCGATGGACAAACCCTTTTATTTGAGGGTTTTTCCATTCATTTTATGTGTTTTCTAGTCCCACTGTGGGGTGAAAATGGGTAAATCAACAGGTTTTTCCATCCCACCTGACTCTCTTAATTAGATAGGCTCGGTGAGAAACTAGAGATCAAATTTAAAACATTATCTTTCACGTTCATGCAAACTATTCCCAAGGATTTTGTGCTGAAGGATTTACCTCATTGAGAAATAATCCAATAAACATAAATCTGCATCTGTAAACACAGATAATTTAATTCGGTAAACATATCAAAAGATAATAGTTTAATTCCATGGAAATGAAAAACTGGTTTTCACCCTATCTGGGAGGAGTCTAGGACCAGTATGCCTTCTCTTTTGTGGCAGTTAGAATCATGTTGAACCAAAGCCTCTAACTTCACCCTAAGCTCAATTTCTGATTCTTGGAATCGCTGGACAATACAATGCAATAACAAACTAATTGTTGATCGGAGGATTTTGTCGCTCTAGGGAGACATAGGTGATGGGTGTTATAAAATTGCTAGGTTGTTGCAGAATTGGTGGTTTGGAATCTCCCAGCCTCTGATTTCCGATGCTGGCTAATAAGGTATACAAAGTAGTGTCAGTTAACATGGTATTCCACTAGGTAACCTATTTAGCCAGCGACAGTTTTTTTTTTGGGTCGATTTTATTTACGATTGAAAGAACTACATATGGTTTAAGTCGGATTGAATGGATTGTTCTAACCATTTATGCCTATTAACTTGCCAGTCTTGGATGACATTTGGGGTTCTAACAAACTTAGAAATAGAATCATAAACATTATTTGTGTCTCTATGGGATTAGGCACATTGCCATGAATCAAAAACATTATTAATAACTAAAGCATCGTTTGTCAAATTATAGTTTTTCCATTTCACTACCGAGGCGTTTACATTTACCGCGTTTATGGCATTTTGACAGTCTCCTTCAAAGATTATCTTGCACATTCCTTTATCTCTTTCCCATTGCACGGTTGTTAAATATGTCTTTGCTTCAGCTTGTTCTGCATCAATTGTCGTGATTATACATCCTTTTGCTCTAGTCCAAGTACCTGCATATTTTCTAGAAATTATACCAATACCAGCAATACCCGTAGCTTCAGTGAATGAAGCATCAAAGTTTATTTTTTCTAAACCATCTAGAGGAGGTTTGCAAGTTTGGTTTGTGCTGATAGGATTCAACACTTCGTTTCCTACCAGTGTATCTGTGTTGCACTCCGTTTCCATTCATTCATGTAATTTCTTCACATTCCCTGCAATTACAGACTGACTTACCTGGATATTATCATATGTTTTCGAGCACTCAGGTTTCCGTAAGTTCCAAGCCATGAAACCAATAGTCTCAAGAACAGTCAATTCATGAATTGCTTTGTTTATACAAAAGAAAGCAGTCAACCAATCATAGAAATTAAAATTGTTGTGCACGGTATCAAAATCAGGAAAGACTTGTTTCCAAATAGCTATTGAAACATCACACTCTACCATAATGTGTTGGACATAATCACTGCAATTACCACACAAAGCACAAAGACTATCTTGGTGATTTGTGTTGATACATGAAAATAGTTACCCTCTAACATGGTTAAGGAGTTCCCAAAAGAGAGGGTAATACTATTAGGAAAATTGGGACTTGGGGACTAAAGGCCAAGTCCAATAGAGTATGTCCATGAAGTAGCAAGGATAAGGAGGGGATTAATGAGAAACTAGGGGTTATATTAGGGAGAGTAGCAACAATAGTAAATAAGAGTGTTCCAATGACATGTGGCATGATGTCATGAGAAGAAGGGAGTTTGGGAAAATCCTATAAAAGGAGAAATATAGTACACTGGAAAGTAATCTCTCTCTCATACTAGGACGTGCAGGACTTATATCGTCTTTAACTCTCAATAATTTGTTATCCTCACAAATCTATCCAGGATTGGTAAGCACCTATGCAAGAATTTCCATATGAAATGTTGAATCCTAGGTGAAAGCAGACATTTCCAGGAAAATTTCAAATTTATATTAGAGTTAATGATGGAAAGGTGGATAGCAAGCTTATTATCTAAATTAGCATCTGCTAACCAGCGTATAACAATGAGAATCAATCTATAATAGGTAACCTATTTAGTTAACATGGAACTCCAACATATCATCATTGTATAACCATGTTTCATCAAATGTGTAGAACCATCAAGTGGTCTGATGGTTCTCATGCTCCCTCCTACTGGGGAGATAAGGATTCGAACCTCATAATTATCAAACCAACTCCAATTTATAGGAGTTTGGATGTAATCCAGGGATCACTGTACTACCATATAATTATTATTTTTATTAAAGAAGTTTGGATGTAATCTAGGAATCATTATACTATCCTATCAAAAAAAAAAAAATTATCCGAGTCTTCTGATATGATAGAATCCATGAACATTTTGATAGAATTCTGAATAAAAGGGAGATATTATGACCCGTAGTCAGGCCTATTCCTATGCACATGCCAAAATCATATATTTGGTATATATGCACCCACTATGGGTATGTCAAAGTGCCAAACTCATATGCCTATATGTCAGTAATAACATATAGGCATACACGATGGAGTTTCCATCGAGAGATAGAGTGTCCATCGCTCAATGGTCATAATCACGCTCACTGGTCTTTAAAGCGCCAGCGCTAGTCAAGCTGTCGCTCGTTTGTCTGATCAACGCTTATCAGATCCTCATCCAACGACTACTATTTTTTCCCTCTATAAATACGTAATTTCAAACTCATTTCAACTCACACCAGAATTTCTAAATCTCTCTAGATTTTCTCAATCTCCAATTCTTTTGATCACTCTTCCAATTCCCCAGAGAGCATGACTGATAATACGAACATGGTTGAGTTTGCTGAGTTCGTAGCAAACGAACATGCTTCCGAAAATCAAAGAGTTGCTAATCGCCAATGTGCAAAGTGAAATTAGGAGAAGTCAATCTATGAGAAGTCAAACTAGGAGAAGTCGAATAAGGCGAAAACCAAAATTCACTACTGCGGAAGATGAATGTATTTGCAGGAATTATATTTCTTCTACTGATGAGATTTTATTCGGAGACGCATTACACCAAACATTTTGGCAAAGTATTTTTGGGAAATTTCAAGAACAAACAATGAACCTCAACAATCGTGATGTTTCAGAGTTGATTCAGCGCTTCACTACAATCGATCAAGAAGTTACTAGGTTTTTTTTTTTTTACTTCAGCAAGAAGGTCCAAATTTGAGGGATGGTGAAACCATGATGGAACTTCAACAAAGGTGTCATGCGGATGGTGAAAGCAAGGTAGTCAATTTCGGATTTCGGATTGTCTCGGTCGACACCGAGATACTGGTACAACTTTGTCTCGGGGAAATTCCGTTTTAAAATCTCGGTAAAATCTCGGTTTCATATTTTATATCCTCGTATCGATAATCACTTAAAAGAAACATAGTATTAGTAAATCTGGTTGTTCACCTTCCTCATCATCAACACCAAATAATAATTTTAGCTCAAGAAATTCAAACACATCAACAAGCAATAATACTAGTGAGTGAATTAATCTTTTTAAACGTGAGATTAGTCCACTCAATTTAAAAAGAAAAAAAAATCCGGCCAAGACAAATCAATTCCGACCGAAATACGCGTTTCCGGCCGAAATTTTCGCAAAGGTTTCGTCCGACCGAAATTAACAAAATCGTGTCTTCTTGGACCGAAATCCGGAATTTCGCCGAAATTTCGACCGAAATGACCGAAATCGACTACATAGGGTGAAAGCATGATGGAACTTCAACAAAGGTGTCGTGCGGAATATCGTCGCATCTACTAAAAAGACTTCCAATTTGGAAGTTGTTTCGAGGTTTTAAAATATTTTCCCAAATATTGTCCAATATTTATGTTTTAATTTCTCGATTGTCTGCTTAAGTTCTTATTTAATTTCTTAATTGTCTAAGTATTAAGTTTTAATATTTATTTAAACTATTAAATGTATTTCTAATTAAATTGTAAGATTGGATTAAGAATAGAATTAAGCTTAAATTTCAACAATACTAGTTAAACTTAAATTTCAACAATACTCATCAAAATTTTAAATTCATTAATAGTCATTTTACAAGATATAAAACTAGACAATAATAATTTAAATATAAAAATTTGGGACAATGTTCTTCATGTTGTTAATCTTCTTCATTTCACCAAATTTCCAATCAATGCGCTCATGAACGGTGTTTCCTTTGTTTATCTTCTTTTTTAGCTTCAAATTTGTTTTGCCTTGATTTTCCTTGCCTTGAACTTTTCTTAGTTGCGGTTTTGACTTGGTTAATATCCAAAACTTGAAGACTTCTTTGCTTCTTACCTATTTCTTATAACTATCACATATCTTCTTAACGGCACCTTCAAGCACTACTCCGAAAAAATCAAGTTGTGTTGCCGAATCAAGTTGGGTTTGAAATTGTGCCAGAAATTCGGAAAAAAAAAATAGATTGAGAAAGAGAGAAATAGAGAAATTTAGATTGAAAAAGAGAGAATTAGAGAAACTTTTTGTGTAAAAAATTTTGGGGTAAGTTCTGAGTTTGAAAATTACCTATTTATAACGATAAAGAACTAACCGTTGGCGCTAGAGTCAATAGCGAGCGATATTCATGGGAGCGCTGGCGATAAAGACTTTATTCGTTATAGTCAAAATCACTCGCTAAAATCTCGACCGCTCTATGATTTTCCCATAGTGACACACTTAGTTTGCCATGCCACCTGGTATGCCAAACAACTTTTTGTGGCATGTGCATAGGAATAGGCCTCATGGATGTAAAATTCCACTTTACAACCACTGTACGGGCAGCCGCAATAGAGGCATATCGGGGTTGTCACTTGCTCCAAGAGCTTTAATGAGTTCCGGTTCCAAGCCAGGAACTGGATAACCGAACTTAAAACCAAACCTGTTCCCTATAACTAAAAAATATCATATCTTCATTCATCTTTGTTTAGGGAGATAAACCTTCAGAGAGACAGTAAAGAACGTTATGTTGCCGCCATTTTTACATGGCCACAACAACCGCTCTCCCCTCTTTTCTTCTCCTTTGTCTTCCAAACAAACCCTACCGGAACCACCACCACCGCCACCAATCTCTTCTTCTTCCACCATCCACCACCACAACAACGGTTTCGGTACTTTCTCCTACTAGACCCAAACCCTCAAACCCACTCACTTATTCAATTCCCTTTAACCCTAATCCTCATCCTCAGATTCATCCTACTTACCCTTCACAAACTGTAAGCAATCTTAACTCAGATACTGATAATCTTGATTCTTTCTCTGATAATTATCACCATTTACTTCGGCTTTCCATTCATCACCATGATTACAGACTTGCTAGAGCTATTCATGCTTCAATTCTCAAACTTCAGGAAGAAATTGATTTATTCAACACTCTTATTGATGTTTATATCAAACTTGGAAAACTTACTGATGCTCGGAATTTGTTTTCTTCCTTATCCTCTCCTAATGTTGTCTCTTATACTTCCTTGATTTCTGCTTATGCTAACTCGAATCGAGAAAAAGAAGCTATCCGTCTGTTTTTTGCCATGAGAAGTTCTGGCATTCAGCCCAATTCGTTCTCTTTTGTTGCAATTTTGACTGCTTGTGTTAGAATTTTGAATTCTAAATTAGGTTTTCAAGTCCACTCGTTAATTATAAAAATGGGCTATTGTTCATATGTCTATGTATCAAATGCACTTATGAGTGGGTATTTGAAATGGGGTTCTGTGAATTCTGCTATTCAAGTGTTTGATGAATTACCCCAACGAGATTTGGCGTCCTGGAATACTGTCATAGCTGGTTTGGTTAAGGATTCACAATATCAGAAGGCGTTTGAAAGGTTTCGCGACTTACAAAAAAGTGATAGATTTTGTGTTGATCATTTTACTATTTCGAGTTTACTTACTGCGTCCAAGGAATCATATAGTTTAAGGGAAGGACAAGAGATTCACGCTCATGCTATTAAGATTGGTTTTGCATCTAATGTTAGTGTGAATAATGCCCTCATTGGGTTTTATACTAATTGTGGTAGTGCGAAAGATGTGACTTCTGTTTTCAAGAAGATGCCTGTTAGAGATGTTATAAGTTGGACAGGAATGGTTACTGGATGTATGGAATTTGGATTGGTTGAATCAGCAATGAAGGTTTTCAATCAGATGCCGACTAGGAACTGTATTTCTTATAATGCACTTTTAGCTGGGTTTTGCAAGAATGGAGAAGGTTTGAGGGCTTTGGAAATGTTTCGAGGAATGTTGGAGAACTCCATGGAGGTATCAGATTTCACTTTGAGTAGTATAATAACAGCCTGTTCTGTGGTTACAGATGTGAAGGTCAGCAAACAGATTCATGGGTTTGTTGTTAAATGTGGCTGCGGGTCGAGTAATTCTTGGATTGAAGCTGCATTGATCGATATGTGCATGAAGTGTGGAAGAACGAGTGATGCTCAGAAATTGTTCACCAAGTGGTTGTGTAAACACAACGAGTCGATGGTCTGGACGTCAATGATTTGTGGGTATGCTCGAAACGGACATCATAATGAGGCAATGTCTCTTTTCTGCGAGATGCAAGCCGATGGAGGAGTGAGGGTGGATGAAGTAGCATCTACTGCAGCTCTTACTGTCTGTGGAAGTTTAGGGTCCTATGAAATGGGGAAACAGATCCATTGTTATGCTCTTAAGTCTGGTTTTCAGTATGATTTACATGTAGGGAATGCTACTGTTGCTATGTACTTCAAGTGTGGAAACATGGAAGACGCGGTTAAGTTTTTCGATCTGATGCCAAAACATGATATAGTTTCATGGAACGGTTTGATCAGCGGACATGTTCTTCACAGGAATGGAGACAAGGCATTATATGTGTGGTCGAATATGGAGGAAATGGGTATAAAGCCAGACTCCCTCACATTTATGTTACTTATTTCGGCTTTTAAATATACAAACTCAAACCTGTTAGATCGTTGTCGGGAGTTGTTTTTGTCCATGCAAAATCTGTATGGAATAGAACCAACTTCTGAACATTATGCATCTATGATCAGTGTATTGGGTTACTGGGATTGCTTTGATGAGGCAGAAGAAATGATCAATACCATGAATATTGAATCTGATGCTTTGGTATGGCGTGCATTACTTGACAGTTGTAGATTGCGATCAAATGCAAACCTTGGAAGATTGGCTGCAAAACATCTTCTTGCTATCGAGCCAAAAGATCCTGCTTCATTTATACTTGTTTCTAATCTTTATTCGGCTTCTGGGAGATGGCATTGCTCTGAGAAGATTAGAGAGGAGATGAGACTGAAAGGGTTGAAAAAGAACCCAGCTCAAAGTCGGATCATTCATCAAAACAAAATCCATACATTTTTTACCAGAGATAAATCTCATCCAGGCACAAAAGATATCTACAGCGGTTTGGACATACTCATCTTAGAATCCATAAAAGCCGGATATGTCCCTGACACAAGCTTCGTTCTTCACGAAGTAGAGGAGCATCAAAAGAAGGAGTTCCTGTTCTACCACAGTGCAAAGCTTGCTGCCACATATGGACTCCTGACGACAAAAGTGGGAAAACCAATTAGAGTTGTGAAGAACATTCATCTGTGTGGAGATTGTCATACGTTTTTCAAGCATGTTTCGTCTATAACCAAACGAGAGATTTATCTCAGAGATGTTTCGGGTTTTCATCGTTTTAAAAATGGTGAATGCTCTTGCAGAGATTACTGGTAACTTAAATTTCAAATTAACCTTTTGGTGGAACCCATCTTTTTGAGACTTTGTAGGGTTCTAATGAGTATATATGTTGTAATGTAAATTCTCAGTTATGGAAGTGATAGTGTCTCATGAAATTTTGTTAGATGCGATTTAGTAAAATCGCAGAAAGTACATTCATACTTTCTGCCGCATAATCTTGAACTCTAGACTGCGGACTTGAACCTCTCACTCTCACCTCACCTATGAGTGTCATGCCCCGACTCCTGACCGAAAAACATAAAAAAGGGAAGAACTTACGGAGTTTCCTGTAACTTGAGAGAGAGAGAGAGAGAGAGAGAGAGAGAGAGAGTGAGAGATGGATTTCAAACTTGCAGCATTGAAGCTGACGAGTGGACAGATGAAGGATGTTTTAACTTCAAGATCTGGCATGACTTTTGGTGGTACACTTTTCCAGAGAGCTTGGGTTCAGGTTTTGTATTCCTCCATCAAAAACGAAAGAATCATTCCTTTTTTTCCTAGGCTTTACTTCATTTTTCAACATGTTAAACAAATGGAAACTGCAGGGAACTCTGGTTGCAGAAATAAAAAAAGGGTATTTCTATCTAGATGATGGAACTGGGATTACAGAACTTCAACTTTCCAACGAACACTTCCTCCGAAACTGGAAAATAGGTTCTCTAATCTGACAGTCTTCGGTCTAACTTTTTCTGCAAAAATGGTGTATCTCATTGAATTTCTCTTTCGTCTCTTTTGTTTGTGTAGGAATGTATGTGATGGTTGTTGGTTTGCTCGTAATGCGTACAGGTGAATCTCCATTGATCAGGGTAAGCTATGTTCTTTGAATATCTATGGGATCATTTAGAACATGAATGAAAAAGTGCATTTTTGGTGTTTGTGGTAATTACTGACTCGGAGTTTGTGAAACAATCTAGTATAGTTTTATGAAAAAATATAGTTTTCAAATGCTAACTAGGTTAGATCATTTAAGGACAACATTAACGAAGAACGCGATTACGAGATAAATTATTTTACTTGTTTGATCAAACTTTTGTTAAACGATCATAAAAGAACATTTGTTGAGCAATGAAACTTGTGCTTGTGGGATTACGTTTGTCATATGTTTTTATTGTTAGTCTTAATGTTGCTTTTGTAATGCAGGTTCACAAAATGGTTGATCTTTCTGGGTCTCCTGATAGAGAAGCAATGTGGTACCTGGAAGTGATTGAAGCTTACAAACTGTTTTATGATCTCTCATTTGAAGAATGAACCGTCATTTTGTGTCTATACTATTACTAGGTGTTCAATGCTGCTCAACTTGATGGCCTCTATAACCGAGTTAGTTAGTTTAATATGTAGATACTTTTTACTCTTTATCGTTATTTGTCCTCCTTTTGGAATCATAGATTCACCTAGAATTCCTAGTATTCCTCTGCGTACACTCACCAACATTGCATATTACAAAGTCCAAAGATGACAATCCATTCACTCAATTTGAAAGTTCTGTTTGTTAGACTACCTCTCAGACTAACTCTTACAACCCTTCAACTTGGGACGAAGAGAAAAAATGATAGTTACCCAAGCAATCTCTGTTCTATTCCAGTTTATTTAATCGTTATTCTTATTTTACTGCATTCTCTCATACTTGTTTGAATATTGTTTTGTTTTGTTTTAAACTTGTGCAACTTGCATGTCAGAACTTACTGCTCCCACTCTTTCTTCTTTTACCTAGTATTTCATGCTTATGTTGCATTGGTACCTTGCATTCAACCTCGATCAGCATGAGAATTATTGCCTGGTGTTGTCAAGGTTTTGGTGCGAAACCTACTGGACATCATATTATGAATCTTTCTCAATCTCACAACCCAGACATTATCATCACTCTTATTACTCCTTCGGAAGGATGGTTTCGATCTGGAAATTATGCACTCTTCAAAGAACATGATACACTGTTTAGTTAAGCGTGATCCCTCTAAAGCCAGAATGATTAACCGTCTTGTGTTTGTGGTTCTCCAAACCCACTTGAAAAGACACCGGGATGGGAATATATTAGAGATTTAGGTTGTGCTTTGGATCTGCCATGGGTACTTTTGGTGATTTGAGTGTTACTTTCAATGTTGATGAGAGTAACAGATATAAGACTTCTAGTTCTTCCTCACCTTATATAAGTGCATCAGTGATGCTGGTTTAGGTTATAATGGTAAGCTCTGCACTTGGACAAATAATACACATGCACAGGTAAAAGTAGCGCTAGACTTGATCGAGCTGTGGTAAATAATGAGTGGTTAAAAGAGTATCCTAATTCTAAATTATCTCATTGTCTTGACCGTGCTCACTCTAACTAATACTTAACTATTAAGCATAAATTGGAAATATGTGGCAAGTGTGGTGCCTTTTCTAGCATTAGATTTATCAACTGAAAGCAAACTGTGGTGGCTTTCCTAGCATTAGGTTTATCTACTGAAAGCAAAGTGTGGTGCCTTCCCTAGCATTAGATTTATCTACCGAAAGTTTTTAAGCAATACAAATGGGGTGCGTATTATCTCAACTAACGGTACAATCAAAACGTTTTGTCTGCTTTGCTAATGTATCTGGTACCATATTAGCGGTTTTAGGAACAAAGAAAAAGTTGAAAAAATCTGAGTAGGATTGAGCTAGCCTGTTAGCTTCTTTCAAAATTGCGTGACTGCCGTGAAATGGAGGATGAGATTCCATTCAGGTGATCAAAAAGTTTCTTACAGTCTCCTTCTATACATAATTTGGTAATGTTTTTCTCTCTAGCCCAATATGCTGCCTGCAAAACCAATACTCCGATCAATCTAGCCGTATCCAAATAACCAAATTAGAATTCTGCCAAGTTTGAACTTGTTATATATCTTTCAAGATATGAATTCTACAAGAACGAGTCTCGTAATCGATCAAACTTAATATGGATGTATCTCCTAAGATTGAATATGTACTACTTGTGTATTAGAGCACTGCTCGGTCGAACTCGCAAGCGTTGCTATCTCAAGCTTGTTGTCAAGTTTAGTTGCCAAAACTATAAGTCTTGATTTCTAGTCTACTTATAGCTAAGTCTCGGATTAGGATAGAAAGTGTAGTTGAGTATTAGACTTCACGGCGTTCATCGATTGAAGACGAAGAACTACTAAAGGGAGCTTGTGGAACTTCATCAACAAAAGTTATGTGGAGACTTGAACTCATGTATCACTCAAAATTATATCTACTCTATCTCTTATTTGAGACAAAAGTCGTATAGCTATATAGACTTCAATTATACACATTTGATATTTCTAGCTGAGTTTAACTCCCCTACATATTTCTCGAAATATGTGTGGGTAAGCTTTCACTTTAACCAAGTTCATCTTATATTCTTGACGAAAGTCAAAAGATGATCATGTGAAAATCACCTGGTAACATCTTACATGATTTGTGTGAGACGGTCATTTGATGTAGGCTCCGAATGTTTCGTATTGATCATTCGATCACTTGAAAATTGCGTTGAAGATAATAGTTTGTATGAGATAGCTATTGTCGTCTTCCAAGAATGTTTCAATGATTGAAATAAGAGTTTAGAACAATTGGATATAAGCATAGTATGCGTACTTGCATATATGTAATCCAAGTCCGGGTACCATGGTATGCATACCCGTATGCGTACTGCTTGGTTTAGTCAGGTCCGTGAACCTTTTACACATACCGGTACGCGTACTGGCGTGAGTTTCAGGTCCGGGAATTTCTGCTGAGTTTGGAAGGTATGCGTACCAGTTCGCAACTGGCGAAACCTAAACTTAGTCCGGCCACTATGGTATGCATACCTAGTGGATAATGTTCTAAAATCGGTTTGTTCATGAACTAATACATTTATATAATAAGGAATGCAATCTTTTGCAAAGCGTGGATATAATGTTCATGACTTGATTCGAGTGAATCAAAATCGGTTTTGTTTCAGTTGTGTCTTGTATACTTCTATGAGAACATAAACAATTGAAAAACTCTAGAACTAGTTTCATTTGAGCCATTTGAACTAGTTATGGTTAAGATGAATACGGTCGATATGAAAGTGCTCATATGGATAACTTCGGTTATTATTGTTGAGCCAACAAGATGCACACGTTTAGGTACGGTTACTCATATCTAAATGAAGTCACTTTTCATTTGTGTTTAACAAGCTAAGTTCGATCTAACGATTGAAAGATATTAGCTTGAGTCTAATCAGGTTTTCATCTAACGGTGAATATTGAATGCTTTGTTACCAAGGTAAGATTGATTGCAAACCCTGATTTGAAGACTATATAAAGGAGAACTCTAGTAACTGGGAAACCTAATCTCCACACCTCCTGTGTGATACTAGTTGCGACTAGAATCGATTCTCCTTTAACCTTAGGTATTTCAGGAAACCATGTAGGTTAACGACTTAAATACTTCATTGGGATCGTGAAGCCAGACCCAACTATTTCCTCTGTAGTTGCGTGTTCTGATCTTGCCCTGTTCTATCGTATTGAGTACTATCTTCTCTAAGATTTTCTCGAGATTGATTCTCCGATAGGCAAGATAAAAATTAGTCACAAACATCTTCGTTTCATCGTTTGTGATTCCAAAATATCTTGTTTCGCTACCATATGATTAAGATTATTGTGAGGTGATTGATATTTCTAGGATGTTCTTCGGAAATATAAGTCTGGTATATCAATTGGATCCTGTTCACCTTGATTTATCAAAAGAAGGAACAAAACTCATAGGTTTATCCGCGGGAGAAAAGTTTATCTATACAATAGACTTTTCTGTGTGAGACAGATTGGTTTATCAAGTCTTCAACTTTGGGTCGTAGCAACTCTTAGTTGTGGGTGAGATCAGCTAAGGGAATCAAATGCGTAGAGTCCTGCTGGGATTCAGAGATGTAAGGAGCGCAATTATACCTTGATCAGTGTGAGATTGGTTAGGGCTCAACTGCATTCCAGTCCGAAGTTAACTTGGAATAGGATAGTGTCTGTAGCGGCTTAATACAGTGTAGTGTTCAAATTTGGACTAGGTCCCGGGGTTTTTCTGCATTTGCAGTTTCTTCGTTAACAAAATTTATGGTGTCTGTGTTATTTCTTTTTCGCATTATATTTGTTTATATAATTGAAATATCAAAGGTTGTGCGTAGTTCAATTTAGATAATCCAACCTTTGGTTGTTGATTATATTGATTGACACTTGAACATTAGTATTTGGTACCGTTCAAGTTGTTTCACATAATAATCAGGCTCGCGGATTTCTGTCTGTTTGATTTGCTGATTACATATTGAAATAGAGATACAACACTTGGATATATTTCCATTGATTGAGTCTGACTTTCTAGTTGATTCTTTTGGAATTATATTGGAGTTTGTCCACACAAATTGCTAAGCGAAAAATTGGGTGTGGTTGTTGAAAATGCGTGGGCCTAACCACCACACCCAACAATTCGTTTGGTAATCTGAGAGGACTTATTCCAATATACTTTCTAGAGAATCAACTAGACAGTCAGGCTCAATCTAGAGAAAAGTATATCAAAGATTTTAATATCTCTAACTCTTAATTCAATCCGCAATCAACAAATAGAAATCCGCGAGCCTGGTTTAATATAAGAGGAGTAACTTGAACGGTACCAAAGACCAATGTTCAAGTGTCAATCAATTTAAATCAACAACCCAAGGTCGGATATTCTAATTGATTGAACTTAATGTACAACATGTGATATTTCAATTATATAACAAAATATAATGCGGAAAAGAAATAACACAGACACCAGAAGTTTTGTTAACGAGGAAACCGCAAATGCAGAAAAACCCCGGGACCGAGTCCAGATTGAACACACACTGTATTAAGACGCTACAGACACTAGCCTACTACCAATTAACTTCGGACTGGACTGTAGTTGAACCCTAATCAATCTCACACTAATTCAAGGTACAATTGTGTTCCTTACATCTCTGATCCTAGCAGGATACTTCACACTTGATTCCCTTAGTTGATCTTACCCACAACCAAGAGTTGCTACGACCCAAAGTCGAAGACTTGATACACAAATCTGTCTCATACAGAAAATTCTATAGATTGAATAAATCTGTTTCCCACAGAAATACCCAAGAGTTTTTGTTCCGTCTTTTGATAAATAAAGGTTAACAAGAACCAATTGATAAACCAGACTTATATTCCCGAAGAAAATCTTAGTATTATCAATCACCTCACAATAATATTAATCGACTAGAGAAACAAGATATTCTGGAATCGCGAACGATGAGACGAAGATGTTTGTGATTACCTTTATCTTGCCTATCAGAGAAATTAATCTCGAGTATTTTAGGTGTACTCAATACGATATAATAGGGAAAGATCAGAACACACAACTACAAAGAAAATAGTTGGGTCTGGCTCAAGGTAGTTAATATCGCGTATCGGTCTCGTATCGGTCGGGTCCGATACACCTATATACAAAAGATAATATCGGTTTTTATTTGTGATACATCATTTAATATGGAATTTCAAATAATTATAAAACCATAATAAAAAATAATAAGAATCATACACATATCTTAAATTTCCAAAATATAAGGTGGTTTATTAGCCAACGTTGTGATTGTTGTCCCATTATGCCGGTAAATCTTTTTTATTATCCTTCATATTTATCTTTTATATATCTCTGCCTTGCAATCGAAATATGGCTTCCATCTTATATCCTACCATATAGTCATTGATTTTATATTATAAATATACTAGGGATTTTTACCTTCTACAATTGACATTATACTTTTCTGTAAATACTAGATGCATGTTGATGAAAAATTTATTCAGAAACCGATATTATCGGTGTACAAGTAAAACCGATATATCGGTCTGTACCAGCCTGTAAAACCGATAATATCATTCCGTCTTTGTATCGCCAAAATTTTTGATATCGTATAGGTATTTTCCGACATCCGATAAAAACCTGTATTATCGGCCTGTACAACCGATATTGACTACCTTGGTCTGGCTTCACAATCCCAATGAAGTCTTTGAAGTCGTTAACCTACAGGGTATCGATAGAAACCTAAGGTTAAAAGAGAATCGAATCTAGTTTATGCAACTAGTAACACACATGAGGTGTGGGGATTAGTTTTCCCAGTTGCTAGAGTTCTCCTTTATATAGTTTTCAAATCAGGGTTTGCAATCCAAGTTACCTTGGTAACAAAGCATTCAATATTCACCGTTAGATGAAAAACCTGATTAAACCAAGCTAATATCTTTCAACCGTTAGATCGAACTTAGCTTGTTACACACAAATGAAATGTACCCTCATTTAGGTTTATGTAACCGTACCCAAACGTGTACACCATGTTGGTTCACAAATAGTTAACCGAGGTTAGCCATATGATTACTCTCATATAAACCTTATTCATCTTAACCATAACTAGATCAAATGACTCAAATGAAACTAGTTAAAGAGTTGTTCAATTGCTATATTCTCATAGAATTATACAAGAACACAACTGAAGAAAAATCGGTTTGATGCACTCGAATCAATCATGAACATCATACCCACTGTTTGCAAAGATTGCATACCTTATTATATAAATGTTTATGTTCATGTTCATAACCGATTTCAGAACTTTAACCTTCAAGTATGCAAACAGGTATGCATACTTGAAATACCCGGACTAAGATTGGGTTTCGCCAGTACGCAAACGGGTATGCGAACTTTCAATCCCATCAAAAATTCACGGACATGAACCTGTATGCCAGTACGCATACTTAAGTTCCCAAATTTCTCAAACCAACAGGTACGCAAACGGGTGCGCATACTATGGTTCCTGGACATGGATTACATATGTGCAAGAGTGCACAACAGGACATATCCAATAATGGTTAAGTGTTCTAAACTCTTATTTCAATCGTTGAAACTTTCTTAGAGGATGACAATAGTCGTTTTCACACACTATTAGCATCAAAGCAATTTTCAAGTTATTGAAATAATCATAACGAAACATTCCAAGGCTACACCAAATGATTGTATCACACAAACCATGTAAGATATTACTCGGAGATTTCATATGATATAAGATGAAATTAGTTGAAGCGAAAGCTTGCCAACACATATTTCGAGAAATATGTAAGCGAGATAAACTCAGCTCGAAATCTCAAATATGTATATAGAAAACTATATCGTAATACGACTTATGTCTCAATATAGGAGATATAGTATAAATACACTTTCCAAGTGATAGATGAGTTTAAGTCTCCACATACATTTTGTCGATGAAATTCCACAAGCTTCCCTTAGTAGTTCTTCGTCTTCAAATGATGAACGCCGTGAATTCTAAGCTCAACTACACAATCTATGTCCTAGTCCGAGACATCTATAAATAGGCTAGAAATTAAGACTTATATTTTTGATCACTAACATTGACAAACATGGTTGAGATAACAACGCATGCGAGTTCGACCGACCAGTGCTCTAACAATCTCTCCCTCTGTCAATTTTAGTGACAAAACTATCAATACATATGGATTACAAAATTAATAAAAATTTGTAGCTTCTCATCCAAATGCTTGATCTCCTTGGGATCTTCAACACGACTCGAAAACTTCATCACTTCCAAGTAATCCATGATTCTAAACGTGTTCAACTCAGCATCATAGTTGTTGAAGATCCGTAGCGATAACAATGAGAAAACAAATGCTCTCAATCATTATTATACAGTGTCATAGTATTATTACACAATATCAAAGTTTAATTGTATCACAACTTTGACAACAATACTATGGTGATATGTATCACCCCCCCTTAGTCAATACTTCATCTCAACATGAAAACCACTCCCCATTACATAATGATCCGTAAACCATATGTATTTGTAGTATGAAACTACACATTAATTCTCCCCCTTTTTGTCAATATAAATTGGCAAAGGTACGAAAACTAGTGGGATCCTCATGAAATTTTCATAGAGATACTTCATGACCAAAAGAGAATAACATACCACATTATTTTGATGCAATCATAAAGCCGAAGCTAAATCCATTCATCAAGGAGTTTATAAAGATACAAGATAACCCCTATAATATTCCACAGCCGCACTCCCCACAAAGATTCGACAATTAAGCACAAGTTCAATTAAGAACTCTCCCCCATAAAATGTTATTCCCGAAAGAACAACAAAGGCGACCTTGCTTTTACAAGAAAAGAAGGATTTCTTTGGATATAACCAAATCACATGAAAACATGAATTTGAATCCAAAACTCTCAATTGAATCAACCACAAAAATGATCAATTCAATTGGTCATGTGATAGACACATTTTTGTGTCTGATATAATCTCAATTGTATATATTGTTAGTGCTCGATTTTGTATTTGTTTTGGCTTTTTATGTCTTTGTAGGTGTTTTTGGAAAAATAAGATTTTGCTTTAATGGGAGGACATTTGCTATTCGTACCATCACTTTGGATAAGGGGTAACCTAATTACCAAGGGGCATCCCATTTCCAGACAGCTGCTAATCGCACCCCTACTCTGGATAGGGGGCGACCATCTTCTACATTTGAATTATATGTTTTGGCGGGAAATATCTTGACAATTTCTGGCAGATTTAGGGTTGTTGATTTGAAGGAGTTTGAGGTCGATTAAACCTCTGATTTTCATAGGATAGACTCCTTATGGGTCTAGGAATCTGATATGGGTGTTGAAATCGATTAGACTGGCCTCAATCGACGGATTTTTATCACAACAGAAAATATGGAAAGTCACGTGTGTGACCTGTTTTAGGGAATTTTAGAGAGATTAAAGTGCTGTAAACCTTCCCAAAGATTTGTATTTATTTAAGGAAGAGTTTAGAATAAAAAGGAAAGCTCAGAAACGCGTAGAAATTCTAAAACAAGAAATTGCCGCAACTTTGCCGTGAAGAAAAGGAAAGAGATTTTGGAAGATTTTGGAGAGATTTAATCGGTATTTTTGATATAAATAGATTGTTTGGGTCATATAGAAGGGGTGTCGAAAGTTTGAGGACCTGAGGAGAGCCAGAGAAGAAGAAATCAGAGTTTTATCAAACTCTGTTTCTGTTGCTGCTGCTGCTGAAGAGGAAGAACATGAAGAACATTGACGCACAAGCAACTGTCGTTGTTCAACAGCAGAAGATAAGTAACGTTTATATACAACAGTAATCATTGTTCCTCTTTGTACCAGAGATCTGTAACACTTTTACGTTGTTGCAAATCAGCTGCTTTACACCTTTCACTCTTTTAATCAACTTTTGAGCAACAAACATGTATTTTGAGCAAGTGATTAATATGAAGAGCTAAACCCCATTGCTGAGGCGATAGAGGAAGCTATTTTTCCAACAAAAAGTTCTATATTCTTATTTATTTATTTATCGCAATTATTTTTATGATTGTTTTGCCTTGAGTGAAAATTGTTTGAATGATTCTTGTTAAGAAATTGTTATTTCTTTTGATAAAGCATGCTTCGACCTAGGTTTTTGATGTTCTATGCTTCGGATTTACACTTGTTATTTTGAGAATCTACTTGTTGCAATAGTTTAGAATCAAATTGAATGAAAAAAATTGCATGAATATAAATATTGGATTAAATCACTTTGAATTTGGAAAATAGTGGAATCTTAGCCTTAGTGTTCTTTTAATATTTATATCAACTTTGATTGAGTTTGCTATAATTTTTAGTGAGTTTTCTATTTTAATATTAGAATTTAAGTCTAATTAATATCCTTCACAAGTCTGAGAATCGAACCACTTTTACCACTATCTACAAATCACATCATCATGCTCGACATAAGAGAACTTACGGAGCAACACAATATATTCACAAAAATGTGGATTGAAGATCGACCAATACTGCGGACTATACAAGAATTCATTCTATTTTTCATCACTATTTGCACAATGACATATAATAGACATAATCCTTGTAAATAAAAGTTCATCATTTCTTCCATCAAAGTTTGCATAATGACATAAAAGGCTTTAACTTTTGTTTGTTAAAAGTTTATTCTATCTTTTATCAATACTTTCATACCGACACAATAGAGATAACTTTTGAAAAAGTATGGGACAATCACAGGTTCACGGACGTAAACAACATATCCCATAACAATTTGCAATATATAAGATCATTAAGATTAAAATTGCAAACATCATCTTCCAAAAAACTTAGAATTTAAGTAAATAAATCTAAAAACATGAAGATGAAAACGTTGGACATAGCTATGTGTACTCAC
Organism: Papaver somniferum; assembly: GCF_003573695.1. Lineage (NCBI taxonomy): Eukaryota > Viridiplantae > Streptophyta > Magnoliopsida > Ranunculales > Papaveraceae > Papaver > Papaver somniferum. Next base: position 151,134,995 of record NC_039364.1, on the reverse strand, counting down.
ATGAATGGCTATTCCAAACCCTACTTATTCTTCTAAAAACACAAGAAATAAATTCTCATAAGAAGATTTACTAGACATTGAGACCTCTGAAGAATTCTTTATCGTCCCCGAACTCCTTGTCGTCAACAACCATGGGAACATAGGGTTCATAAAGAAAGGAGTCAATTCCAACAAACCTTCTAGACTGATGCCGAACCAGGGCCTTCTGAGTTTCAAGAGTTCTCAACACAATAACCTTTATTTTCTGAATCTCCTTCCTTGTTTCCTTCAACTCTTCAAGAACACCAGAAAACTTCTGAGAATTTGAAGGAACAACTCTTGGCTTCCTCACATTCCTTATTTTTATTTTCAAAGTTGGGGGTAACAGAGATTTCTCTTTTCCTTCAAGATTGATATCTTAAAAATCATATTAACATCTTTTCCATCAGAACACATGATGCTTGGAGTATCCATACGTGTATGGGTTTGTGAGAGGAAATCACAATTTAAACTCAACAGGCAGTCTTAAGATGAAAAGAGTTTTAGAGAAGGAAAAGGATTGTAGGGTTATGGAACTTTTAACCACACAGGTTCATGCACGCACAATCACAACCCTAAAGAGAGTAGAATTGTCGATAATAACTCTCTTTTATTGATTAAACAGGGAAGTCCTTTCCAATATGAAAGAATTCTAATGCACGACAAATATAAGAAAACAAAAGCATTTTTTTATTAAATCCTGAGGGTTGAACAATCTTGTCTCTTTTAATCATGCACATGAGACAAGATGCACCAAAACAACACAATTAAGCTGTGCTGCGCAGTGAACAACAATTTGTCCACCATAACCTTTTTGAAAGGAATTCATAGAACCATGTCTATCAAAATGTTTATACCATACTCTATTTTATAGTGGTATTGTCTTCTCTTTGGAAACTAACTTCTTTGAAGAGGATAAATCTTACATACCTCAGCGGTTTTTTGAACAAGTTTGAGCTTGTTTGCTAGCCGATTTGATCTTCGTTGAAGTTTATTGACATATCTCATCTTGTGTTTGTACTTGAAACACTTTGAAAGTTCATAACCTTTTAGTGAACAATATCAGCATGTCAACGGATAAGATGATTCAGACTCCCGAGATGTGCAAGCTACTAGACACAGAGTGGAACCTGAAAAATCAGACAGAGAGTTTCCAACAGAAAGGTCAATTTTTTCTTCCAGATTTGTTGAGTCTTCTTCTGAAAGAATATCAAGATTGATGTATGTATTTCTCCAATTATCAAAATCAATATCTTCACAAAGAAGTGAAACACTTGATTTTTCGTCTTCATGGGAATCATAGTGATCAGACATTTCATCAAGAGTTGCAGCAAGACCTTTGTTCCCAGTGTACTTTCTATAGTTCATACACTCATTTGCAAAATGATAAAAACCTTTACACTTAAAGCATGTGGCATATCCTCGTCATCAGCTTCGTCAGCATCCCTGTTTTTAGGAGGAATGCGATTGTGAGGTTTACCTGATGATATGTGTTTGTCTCTGGAGAACCGTTTACTTCTCTTCAATAGAATATTTCTAAACTGTATTGTGATCAAAGAGACTGACTTGTAAATATCTTCATCTGATGAATCAGCCTCAGAGACATAAACGCTTTTACTTTTGTCAAGTAATTTAGTGTTCTTTTGTGCTTTGAAGGCAACATCCTTTCCGATTTTGGATGTATGATTATGATCAAAGATCTTTAGATTCCCAACCAACGTGTTTCTGGAGAGAGCATCAAGGTTATTTCCTTCAACGATGGCATGCTTCTTAAAATCTTATCTAGATGGCAGCGATCTGAGAATTTTCATCATAATGTACTTTTCAGGAATAGTCTTACCCAATGCAAATGATGCATTAACAGTTTCAGACACTTTGTAATTAAACTCATCAAATGAATCTTCATCTGCCATACGAAGGTTTTCCCAATCGGAATTTAGGTTTTGAAGCCTAACTTCCTTTTCACTGGTATTCCTTTCGAATACGGTTTCTAAGATATCCCAAGCATCTTTAGACCGAGTGCACGTAGTCACATGGTGCTGAAGATCCCGGATAATGGCATGTATGACGACATTCAAACCGTTGGAGTTTTGCTTTGCAGCAAGTATCTCAACAGCGTCATATGCACCAATATCCTTAGGAACGGTCGCATTCCCTACTACCACAATGGGAGCATCATAGATATTAACTACATAAACCCATGATTGAAAATCACGCGCTTGGAGAAAGGCACACATAACAATTTCCACCACAAGTAATTTAATCCATCGAAGACTGGTGGTACGTTTATAGAGATAGCACTTATGTCCATATCAGATCGCTACAACACACAGACTTATGAGGTCTTTAATGTGTTTGACTTCTCTGATACCAATTGAAAATGCGAGGGTCTAACAACCACATCCAACAATTCGTTTGGAAATCTGAGAGGACTTACTCCAATGTACTTTTTAGAGAATCAACTAGACAGTCAGACTCAATCTAGAGAAAAGTATATCAAAGAGTTTAATATTTCTAACTCTTAATTCAATCCACAATCAGCAAATAGAAATCTGCGAACCCAATTGAAACGCAAACGGGTACGCATACTTAGGTTCCCGGATTTCTCAAACCAACAGGTACGCAAAAGGTGCCCATACTATGGTTCCCGGACATGGATTACATATGTGCAAGAGTGCACAACATGACATATCCAATAACGGTTAAGTGTTCTAAACTCTTATTTCAATCATTGAAACTTTCTTAGAGGATGAGAATAGTCGTGTTCACACACTATTACCATCAAAGCAATTTTCAAGTTATTGAAATAATCATAACAAAACATTCCAAGACTACACCAAATGATTGTATCACACAAACCATGTAAGATGTTACTCGGAAATTTTCACATGATATAAGATGAACTTGGTCGAAACGAAAGCTTGCCAGCACATATTTCGAGAAATATGTAAGCGAGATAAACTCAGCTCGAAATCTCAAATGTGTATATAGAAAACTATATCGTAATACGACTTATGTCTAAATATAGTAGATAGAGTAGAAATAAACTTTCCAAGTGATAGATGAGTTTAAGTCTCCACATACCTTTTATCGATGAAGTTCCACAAGCTCTCCTTAGTAGTTCTTCGTCTTCAAATGATGAACGCCGTGAATTCTAAGCTCAACTACACAATCTATGTCCTAGTCCGAGACATCTATAAATAGGCTAGAAATTAAGACTTATATTTTTGATCACTAACATTGACAAACATGGTTGAGATAACAACGCATGCGAGTTCGACCGAGCAGTGCTCTAACAATTGTTAGACCCCGCGTTTTCAATTGGTATCAGAGCAGGCAAACACGTTTAGGACCTGTTGATGGTGGATTTTAGTTCAGGGCTAAAATTGTAAAACCATTATTTAATGCACCGTCGCCCTGCAAAGGGTAAAGCCGTTTAAGAAGTGATGAGTGCACAAAACCTCTTTGCTTTGTTTGAATCAATTCAATATGCATATGTACATGAAATTCAATTAAAATGGTGCGTGCAACAACAATCCCGAATATTTTGAGAATTTTATCAGCAATACTAATTAATGCATTATTTGCCAAGTATTTTCCATTCTATGTTCTCAGCGAACTCTCATCACTGACATGACATGACGATTAAGTGTTCACTCTCAGCAGAGTAGCACAAATCTCCCGAAGTGCCAGTATTGAGATCTGCATGAAATACCCACACAAGCTACATCACTCTCTGACAAAGAGAATCTCGTATCGACGCGCTTTTAATTAAAGACAGATCGATCGAACATGTTTAATTTCCTTAGGGGAAATCTAGACTGACCATATCATTCTCATAAACGATCGCGGCCACACAATTTGGCCGCGCAATCTGACAAGCCTAGCCAAACCCTGGCAGGAATAGGGCGGGCCCACTACAGCCCTGACCGACCGGACCTCACCCATTAATCTCCCAGCGATGTCAAACGCCAACCCTAAGCAGAGTGGTCGCTCTGTTTAGAGAAGCTCGATCAAGCATCCAACCCTAAGCAGGGTGGTCGCGCTGTCAAACGCCATCCAACTTAGCCATCCTATTTGGATGGCTTAGATCGTATTTTGGACCATCAGGAAGGTGCACATAAGTTCACTACCACCCCAATATTGTCAACACGTGATCAATTTCCTCAAGGGAAGCCAACAGCATGCCAAACCTCTTGGTCAAACTCGTGTGGATGTGGCTATCTCAAAACCCTAATTAGGGTTAACGGTAACGTGTTTCTGTCGTAAATTGATCACGACCATCCATCTTCGCCAGCCTAAACGGATGGTGTAGATATAGATTCAAGTGGTCCCAAAGGTGTTAACATGTCCACCATTGGCCCACCTTTACATGTGACCGGCCGTCCTGTGCAAACCAGGGCCATATGCCTCGAAACGCACGCCCAAAGGGCGATAGGTCACACGACCTTCAAACCCTAATTTGTGCTTTGCGGAAATGTATTTCTGTCGCAAATTGATCGTGACCACTCATCTTCGCCGGTCGATTTGAGTGACCTAGATCTGATTTTTGATGAACCAAGAGGTGTATACATGCACGCCGGCATCCTGCCTCCATGCATGCCCGATCGGCCCGCATGGATTAACACTCAATGCTTGCGATTCAGTTGGCCAAAGTAGGGACGACGCACGTCCCTAAACCCTAAATTTCATCAACGACAATGCACAACTGCCGCAAATCATCTTGTCCATCCAACTTTGCATGCATAATTCGATGATGTAGATTTATTTCCAGCAAACCTGCAAAGCATCATGACAACCACCAGCCGCCTTTCTTTCACAGGGAAAGATCGACCAAGTGACGGCTTGTTTACACAGCCCTCAAACGATCGCCCAAAGATAGTCTGGCATGCTGCCATTTTAAGACGCTCAATCCGCGACTTATTCAATCAAGCTTTAAAACAACGATGCTTCATGCATATCGATTGTTTTGAGATGCTTGCTTAAAAGCGATGCATCACATGCATCGAGCATGTATGATATTTTATGAATATCCATTCCATAAATAACTTAGTTATTTAACTTAGCACTATATGCTATTTTTTGCGACAAGTCCTACGACTTGACCCACTCACTCGAGACATCAAACATGTCACAAACTGGGGGATACTTACTGGGGTATTGGTCCGGCGGTTTACAGCGTGCGGCGCCCAACGCGCTTATTACGAGAAGGTGTCAGGAAAAGATGGACGGTTAACAGTGATGAGGGAAGTGGGCAAAGGCGTGATCGTGTGACAATCACCATCCCTACACGACCCCACTACTCCATCACTTAATTTCCTCCACTTCCTACGAGATGAGGATTGCGCTCAAATGACTTGTATAAATAGGTTCTTCGACCTATTTCCGAACAACACGGAAAACCAAGTTGTTGTTAACAACGTGTCCAGAAAACACCCAGAACTGATAGCTTACATTATGCAAGCCAGTTCAACATTATGATACAAGTCATAAAAAACCAACATCTTCACAATATCAACACCTTCTTCGCTTCCCTCCCTAATATCAACCCCATATCCTTCACTTTGTGACCGAAGCAAGTCTGGAACGGCCATTTCTTGGTTTAGGCCAGAATTGTACAGATTGATCTCTCGAATCTAAAGTACTCCCGTGCAGTGCATTTGTTTAGGGTTCAGATTCGTTTCTCATCCACACACACCCAAATTTACCAAAACCAGCAGAAACAGTTTTCACCCATAAACAAGACCTTATAAGTCTGTGTTTGTAGCGATCTGACTCTATGGACAATGGTGTTATCTCTGAAAATCGCATCACCAGGAACAAAAGGCTTGTTTCTATGAAATATATTAAAGAGAAAGATTTTTCAATTTCAAATATAGATGAACCTATTGTTCCAATGAAATATACTTGCACTGACAAGTGCTACCCCGATTACCTTTCGAACGATTCTGTCTCTGTTGATGAAAGTGTTAGAGCATTGCTCGGTCGAACTCTCATGCATTTCTATCTCAAGCATGTTTGTCAATGTTAGTGATCAAAACTATAAGTCTTGATTTCTAGTCTATTATAGCTAAGGTCTCGTACAAGGATAAAAAGTGTAGTTGAGCTCAAGAACTCCATGATAATCATTATACCAGACGAAGGACTACTCAAGGAACTGGTGGATCTTCATCGACTAAAAGGTATGTGGAGACTTGAACTTATCTATCACCCAAAAGCCTATTTATCTCATATCTTGAGTCAAAAGTCGTTTTGCTATATAGACTTAGATTATACACATTTGGTATTTTGAGCCGAGTTTACCTCGCCTATCTATTTCTCGAAATATGTGTTGGTAAAGCTTTCGCTTTAGCCAAGTTCATCTTTACCTAGTGACGAAAGTTATGTTTCATTTGAAAATTGCTCGGACGAAAAATGGTTTGTGAATAACAACTATATAACGTTCTCTGAGAATGTTTCAATGATTGAAATGAGAGTTTAGACTATATAACCATCTGGAGGATATAAGCATTGTTGTGGAAACACATATATGTATAAGTCCTTATTGCTTGAACGAAGTTTTCGAACTTTGTTGATCAGGTGAACCGGAGAAGTGCGTGAGCTAAGTCCGCGAACTGGCGAAGTTCTCAAACCCGAGAATTTCTGCCGGAGTTTGTGAACTCCATCCGGGAACTTAAGTCTGCGAACCCAGTCCGCGAAATTGAGTAGGTTATGTCTAAAAGAATGTTTAGTGAACTTATCTTTATAAACTAAGGAATGCAATTGCAAACCGTAGCTATAGAGTTCATGAACCGATTCATGTTAATCAAATCGTTTTTGCTTCAATTGTGTCTTGTGTAGTACATAAGATTTCCTTGCAATTGAAAACTCTCTAACTAGTTCATTTGAGTCATTTGAACTAGTTATGGTGAAGAAGAATTTGGTTGATATGAAAGTGATCATATGGCTAACCATTTAGTTAACTATTGTTGAACCAACTAATATACAAGTTTTGGTACGGTTACACAAGCCCAGGAAAGTGCATTTCATTTATGTATAACAAGCTATGTTTTCGATCTAACGGTTGATAAATATTAGCTTGAATCTAAATCAGGTTTTCATGTAACGGTGAATAATGAATGCTTTGTTACCAAGCTAACATTGATTGGAAAACCTGATTTAAAAGACTATATAAGGGAGAACTCTAGCAACTGGGATATCTAATCCCCACACATTCTGTGTGATACTAGTTGTGCTAAGCTAGAGCCGATTCTCCTTTAACCTTTGGTTTCTTCTTCTAAACCAGGTTAACGACTTAAAGACTTCATTGGGATTGTGAAGCCGGACCGATACTACTTTTCTTGTAGTTGTGTGATATGATCTTGTTGTTTCTATAGTACGAGTACACTTGTAATAATTGTCTTGAGATTTATATCTCCTATAGGCAAGATAAAAAGTAATCACAAACATCTTCGTCTGATCATTTGTAATTCCACAATATCTTTTTCGCTGCGTCGATTAAGACTATTGTGAGGTGATTGATAATACTAGGCTGTTCTTCGGGAATATAATTACGGATTATCAATTGGTTCATGTTCACCTTGATTTATAAAAAGACGGAACAAAACTCATAGGTCGTGGGAGACGGATTTTCTATTATCATAGATTTTTCTGTGTGATACAGATTTGTTTATTAAAGTCTTCGACTTTGGGTCGTAGCAACTCTTAGTTGTGGGTGAGATCAGCTAAGGGAATCAAGTACATAGCATCCTGCTGGGATCAGAGACGTAGGAGCATAACTGTACCTTGGATCAGTGTGAGATTGGTTGTGGTTCAACTACAGTCCAGACCGAAGTTAGTTTGAAGTAGGCTAGTGTCTATAGAGGCTTAATACAGTGTGTGTTCAATCTGGACTAGGTCCCGGGTTTTTTTTTGCATTTGCGGTTTCCTCGTTAACAAAAATCTGGTGTTTGTGTTATTTCTATTTACGCATTATATTGTGTATCTTTATAATTGAAATATCATAGGTTATGCGTTATGTTCAATCAATTAGAATATCCAACCTTTGGTTGTTGATTTAAATTGATTGACACTTGGATATTGGTCTTTGGTACAATCCAAGTTATCTGTCTTTGATAAAGACTCGCAGATTTCTATTTCTTGAGTATAGATTAAATCGAGAGATTGAGATATAAAACTCTTTGATGTACTTTTATCTAGATTGAGTCTGACTGTCTAGTTGATTCTCTAGAAAGTATATTAGAGTTTTTCCATACAGATTGCTAAGCGAAATATTGGTGGTTGTTTGACCCCCTCTTTTTCAATTGGTAGGCAAACATGTTTAAAGGCATTATAAGTCTATGTTTGTAGCGATCTGATTATGGAAGAGTCTATCTCTAATAACATACATGTTCATAAATTACCATATGATTTTCAAATCTTGGATTCACCAGAGAGGACTGTCACATCTAGGTCAGTATCCAAACATTCTCTTAATGTAAAACCTGTTGAAGTCCGGGAACACGCCTAGAAAAACAGCTGGATGAACTTTCTGATGAAGGTGATTCAGATATTGATAGAGATATTGATGAATAAGTATCTGAGTATGTGAAGGTTTTGAATTGATTAGAAAATAATAAGATGACAACTTCTCATGTCACTCCTCTTATGACTCCTCTCTGTCGAGAAAACAATAAATTGAGAAGATGTTACGCAGGTGTTTATGTTTCGAACCGTTCTAACGAATCGATCCTCAAGGATTCTGAGGAAAACCTACGTATGAAGTCACTTGAATGTGATAATCTTTATCAAAAGTATTGTTTGTTGAAGAGAAACTTGCAGAATCTGAAGCAAGGATTAACTCCCAGCAAACAAGTTTTGACGACAGAGAAAGCACTTATCTCGCTCGAGAAAAACGCATTGAGGATGATTTAACTGCTGCTCTTGATAAAATCAAGATGTTGGAAGATGACTTGAAAAATTTCAATACTAGTTCAAGCAAATTAACCTCTATGCTAGGAGCAAGTAAAAATCATCGTGATACACGAGGATTTGGCTATAAGGGAATAGATGCTCCAAGTATTAGCAAAGAGGTAAAATTTTTCAAGGCTAGTGATTCTTCTCAAAAAAAGGTTTCCACTGATGGAAAAAGTGAAATACCTTCACCGGAAGTTAAAGTTCGAAATAGCAAAGTATATCAACCTCCAAAGTCAGCACACACAAATCGAGGTAAGAACATTCCTTATGTTTGCTACTATTGCGGTAATAAAGGTCACATGGAAAGGAGAGGTCGTTTCCGTATAAGGAATGAGAAACTTCATGATGTTCTTGTTTGGGAATCACAAGAAGTTGTGAAACCAAGATCATATGTTAGGACTAATCCCCTTAACGTTACAGGTTGTAACTGTCCAACCTTTAGGCAAAGGAATCAGTTCCGTGATAATCCTAGTTTTGCCTATAGACGTCATACGAACCCTTTTCACAATCGTAATGGTTATCAAAAGGATAACTTCGTAAAGACGAAGAAAATATTTGATGCTCCCAATTGGAGAAAGACTAACTTGCTAAAGAATAGTCAATCCAATCCTCTTCCGAGAATTCTAGAAGAGAGTAATGGGAAGAAGGTTCCGGTTGTTCCTAAATGCACTCAGAAGTGGGTACCAAAGAAAGCCAATGATACTTTGAGTGTGAAAAGGAATGATCTTCCAGAAAATTCCATGACTATGGAGAAGGCAGTATCCATGATGATGGAACTTAATAAGTTTTTTGAAAAAATGGAATTGGATGTGAAAGATTCTAAAAGCGATATCTTTCATGATAATCCAAAGGTCACTTGTGGTGAGCAAGACATTGTTCACCCCAACACAACTTGATTGTGTTATAAGTGCATCCCCACCAAGGAATGCCCTGCTTTGTACACGGCGAGGGAAGCACGAGAATTGGGGCACACAGATTATGTTCGGTAAGGCTGTAGAATTCAACTGGATTCTTTTAAAAAGGTATGTATATAAACCTTGGAAATATTTGTGTTTTTATAATGATCCATGTACCTTGCTTATTGTTCATTTCTATCTAACTTGATATGTGTTTAAGGTTCTTAAACGTTTAGGCTTGAAAATAGTAGTTTGGGATGTTTGGACTTCATGGTACACCTACCACGTATACATAACATCATTTAAAATCAAAATCCAGGGGTTTAAGTATGCATACCCATCTGCATACTGCTCCACGTCATGAAAATTCGTTTGCAAACCCGCATGCATACTTGCCTGTAGACGTCGATATTCGGTAAACTTGTTTTGGTCGTATCTTCTTCGTTCGAACTCGGATTGACCTCATTATTTTTGCATTATCTTCCTCTTTGAATTATCTTCAAAATAGAGATGAGAAACCTTGAATTTGGATGAGTTAAGATTGGTATTTGTCATGCCTCTTGTTTTTGAGTGTTTTGCTCCGTCTCGTCGCACTTGTTCCACCTCTCTTGGACTTGGACACTTGGATTCTTGGAGTACTACTCTTCTAAGCTCATTTGTAGCTTCTATAAGAACATTGTTGGTGAATCACAAAGAAGGAAGTTCAAGAATGGGCAGTAACACGCATTACTATGGGATTCTTGAATGTTCACAATCATTTTATGCGAACTATGGTGCATGGTCGTTAATGACTTTGTATGATCTTCTTTGTTAGGAAAATCTTTTTATACGCCTTTGGTAGTTATTCTTGGTGTAAATCCGGGCGAAAAAGATTGATTCTACCCTCTAAGGACAAATCATCTTATATGTGCATTACGAGTTTGTCTTGGTGCCTAGGAAACTTCTTATGAGAATTTATTATTGTTTTTGAGAAGGATTACTAGAGTTTGGAATAACTATTATTGTGACTACACATAACTATGACCAACGTTTTCATCTTCATGTTTTTAGATTTATTGGTTTAAATTCTAAATTTGTTTGGAAGATGATTTTTACAGTATTAATCTTTATGGTTTTATATATGGCAATGTGTTATGGGATATGTGCGTCTGTGAACTATGATTGTCCCATACTTTGTCAAAAGTGAAGTCTTTCTTCAGTCGATATTCACATATTGATAAAAGAATGTATGGACTTTTGACAAATACAAAAGTTAAGCCTATTATGTCAATTATTGATGGAAGATAGATTAAAATCTTTTGTTTACAAGGATTATGTCTATTGTATATCGTTATGCGAATAGTGATGGAAAAATAGAATGAATCCTTGTGTATTCCGCTATACTGATCTTCCTTGATCCATAATCTTTTATGTATTACTGTGAGGCTTCGTAAGTTTTCTTGTGTTGAGCACTAACGATTGAGTTGATTATTTCCTTATGATTAACTTAGTTGTTGCTCCATGAGAATCCTTAAAGATTGAGCATACCCAATTGAATTGATTATACTTGTGTGATCAATTTAGTTGTTGCTCCGTAAGTTCTCTTATGTCGAGCATGATAATCAAAATCATCACTTTTTGTGGTTAGTTTGGTTGTGTATTCCGATTAGATTAATTACGGGTTCTCTTTTGATTAATCTAATTGAGCATTTTTTGAGTCTCCATAAGATCAAGATCACTTATGTTGAGCACTTCCGATTAAATTAATCATAGGTTCTCATTGATAAAGACTCGCAGATTTCTATTTGCTTGAGTATAGATCAAATCGAGAGATTGATATATAAAACTCTTTGATGTACTTTTATCTAGATTTAGCCTGACTGTCTAGTTGATTCTCTAGAAAGTATATTGGAGTTTGTCCATACAGATTGCCAAGCGAAATATTGGGTGTGGTTGTTTGACCCCCGCTTTTTCATAAAGGAAAGCATCTAAGGAGAGTGAACTGATTCTAAACCTTGTTAGAATCCATGCTGATGGAATCAATCGATTAAAACACAATATCAATGCTCTTATCGGTATAGTAAAAGATAATGACTCTAAATTAAAGGCTCTTAGCGAAAAAAACGCAGAAGTTTGTTTCTCACGAACCTTACTCGAGGCGGAACTCAAGAAGGATGCCTTGGAAATTGAATATGAGTAAACTCTTTATTCAAGGATGTTCTAAAGAGTCCACTATACCAATCGCTTCTAACCCAACTGTAAATTCAGTTGCAGAAGCTAAGTCACAAACCCTTCCGATTGGGAAAGATATGCTTGTATCTTCCTCTAATCAAGGAAAATTCACATCGCTCGGAATGAAGAAATATCCTAACAACGTCGTTAAGTCTGTTCACTCTAATCACTCATGTGATCAGAAAATGTGTCTTTTTTGTGATTCAAAAGGACATATTGAAAAATCGGGTGTCTAACAACACCACCCAATATTTCGCTTAGCAATCTGTATGGACAAACTCGAATAAACTTTTAAGAGAATCAACAAGACTCAATCAATTAAAAGTATATCAACGAGTTTATATCTCTCTTCTTGATTTGATTTACTCAAGCAAGAACTGCGTCTAATCAAATACAAGGAATAACTTGGATGGTACCAAAGACCAATATCCAAGGATCAATCAATATCAATCAACAACCAAAGGTCAGATTTCCAATTGATTGACTCAAATGCACAACTTGTATTATTTAAATAATATAAACAAATATAATGCGGAAGTAGAAATAACACAGATACCAGAAATTTTATTAACGAGGAAACCACAAATGCAGAAAAACCCCGGGTCCTAGTCCAGATTGAACACACACTGTATTAAGCCGCTACAGACACTAGCCTACTCCAAGCTAACTTCGGACTGGACTGTAGTTGAACCCCAATCAGTCTCCCACCGATCCAAGGTACAGTTGTACTCCTACGCCTCTGATCCCAGCAGGATACTGCGCACTTGATTCCCTTAGCTGATCTCACCCAGAACTAAGAGTTGCTACGACCCAAAATCGCAGGCTTTGACAATAAACAAATCTGTCTCACATAGACAAGTCTATCAAAGGATCAATCTGTCTCTCACAGATAAACCCTAAAGGTTTTGTTCCGTCTTTTGATAATTATCAAGGTGAACAGGAACCAATTGATAATCCGGTCTTATATTCCCGAAGAACAGCCTAGAGTTATCAATCACCTCACAACAATCTTAATCGTATGGTAGCGAAACAAGATGTTTTGGAATCACAAACAATGAGACGAAGATGTTTGTGACTACTTTTTATATCTTGCCTATCGGAGATATGAATCTCAATCCAATTAATCTGATTGTACTCGTACGATAGAAGATGCAAGATCATATCACACAACTACGATAAAAGTAGTATCGGTCTGGCTTCACAATCCCAATAAAGTCTTTAAGTTTTTAACCTGGTTTTAGAAGAAGAAAACCAAAGGTTAAAGGAGAAACGACTCTAGCACGCAAAGTAGTATCACACGTAAGGTGTGGGTATTAGTTTTGCACAATACTAGATGTCTCCTTTATATAGTCTTTCAAATTAGGGATTGCAATTAAGTTACCTTGGTAACAAAGCAATCAATATCCACCGTTAGATGAAAACCTGATTTAGATTCAAGCTATTATTTCTCAACCGTTAGATCGAAAACTTAGCTTGTTACACACACTTTACAATGCACGCTTCTAGGTTTGTAAACCGTACCCAAACGTATGCACTTTGTTGGTTCAACAATAGTTAACCATAAGGTTAGCCATATGAGCATTTCATATCAACCATGTTCTTCTTCACCATAACTAGTTCAAATGACTTCAAGATGAACTAGTTAGAGAGTTGTTCAATTGCAAGGAAATCTCATGTACTACACAACACACAATTGAAGCAAAGATGATTTGATTCACTTGAATCGGTTCATGAACTTTTATATCCACGGTTTGCAAACTACATTCCTTATTCTTTTTAAGTTTAAGTTCAGAAATCATCTTCAGATATATAACCCTCTCAATTTCGCAGACTAGGTTCGCGGGCTTAAGTTATCGGGCAGAGTTTACAGACTCCACCAGAAATTATCGGGTATGAGAACCTCGCCGGTTCGCGGACTGGGTTCACGGACTGAGTTCGCGGACTTAGCTTCACGCAAGTATCTTGTCAACTCCAGCAGAAATTCTCGGGTTTGAGAACTTCGGCAGTTCGCGGACTTGGCTCACGCCATTCTTCCGGTTCTCTTGATCAACAAAGTTCGCAAACTTTGGTTCAAGGAATAAGACTTATACATGAATGTGTTTCCACAACAATGCGTATATCCACCATTGGTTATGTAATCTAAACTTTCATTTCAATCATTGAAACATTCTTAGAGGACCTTATTTAGTTGTTACACCATTTCTCGTCAAAGCAATTTTCAAGATGATTGAAACATATCATGACTTTCGTCACATGATAAAGATAAACTTAATCGAAGCGAAAGGCTTACCAACACATATTTCGAGATATAGATAGGCGAGGTATACTCGGCTAGAATTACCAAATGTGTATAATATAAGTCTATATATATAGCATACGACTTCTAGTCTCAAAGAGTAGGAGATAGAGTAGATAGACTTTTGAGTGATAGATAAGTTTAAGTCTTCACATACCTTTTTGTCGAGAAGTTCCAACGGTTCCTTGAGTAGTTCTTCTACTTGTATGATGAATCGCCATGAAGTCCTTGAGCTCAACTAAACTTTCTATCCTAGTCCGAGACTTAGCTATAATAGACTATAAATCAAGACTTATAGTTTTGATCATTAACATTGACAAAAATGCTTGAGATAGCAACGCATGCGAGTTCGACCGATCAATGCTCTAACACATATCGAACGGAAAAGCAAATCAAGGTTGAATGAAAATTCTATTGTTCAACTTCAACACACCTTAGATTTAATTCTTAGAGGTGTAACTGACATACAAATGTTTAAACCTCTTGGTCTTAATACTCACCCTGTGAATTCTTCTAGGTAAGTCAGTTCAATTTTCTCATCGAATATTCAGACAAATTGTAGTCTTAATACAATTGGGTCAAGGAGATTTCATAAAGGTTCCTCTCAACCTAATGAGAATTATGATGTTCAATATGTGAAAAAGTTTCATGTAGATGGAAACAATAGTGGAGACATGAAGGACAACCTTTATCTGATAATTGAAGGATACAAGGATCTTATCAACAGGCTGTCAAAATCCCCCGAACAAACTTCTTATGGTAAGGACTCGAACACTGTCTCGTATTTTGATGACAACAAGTTTTATGATAACTTTTCATATAAAAAAGGTATCTTTCCTATAATTGGAAGTAAAAAGAGACTCAACCGTGACATACTCTAGGTTTTTGTCGTTTTGTCAAGAATGTATTCACCTTCTCGCACTGATGGTTTTGCAAGAGGTTTTCTTGATAGGGGTATTGGTTTCGAGTCCATAGGGATGAAGAAAAGAACCCTATTATAAGATGATGATCAAAATCCTGATGCCTCATGATACTATGCCTATACTCTTCAGGATGTTGAGAATGAGGATATGGTTTCTGCTGAAGTGGTTCACGATTTTCTTAAATACTTTGAGGAAGCAAAAATGCAACTCGTTGATACTATGAAGGGTCTTGATATGTTAAGAACTGAGTTGAAAAGGTTTATTCAGACCTTGTTCTCATGAAGACACATGTTAAAGATCTTCTCAATGAGGATGTCTTCTCTGAAGAAGCAGTGGATGCTATCAATTACAAGCTCAAAGGAGTCAAGACTCGTGGGGGTTCCGGAAGTGATCTCTGATTTACGTTCATGATCAGTTTTGTTGGTTTAGGAGTCTTTTGATTTTTGCTTGTTGTCTTCGGTTTTGTCTAGGAAACTTCTTATGAGAATTTATTCTTGTGTTTTAAGAAGGATAACTAGGGTTTGGAATAACCATTATTGTGAGTACACATAGATATTTCCAACGATTTTCATCTTGCAATGTTTTTAGATTTATTTATTTAAATTCTAAAGTTTATTTGGAAGATGATTTTTGCAGTATTAATCTCTATAATTTCATATATTGCAACTTGTTATAAGATATATGTGTTTGCATCCGTGAACTATGATTGTCCCATATATGTTAAAAGTTAAGTCTTTCATATGTCATTATGCAAATATTGATAAAAGATTGAATGAACTTTTGACAAACAAAAGCTAAGTCTATTATGTCATTATGAAAATATTGATGGAAGATAGGATGAACTTTTGATTACAAAAATTAAGTCTATTATATATATGTATGCAAATATGGATGAAAAATAGAATGAATTTTTGAATATTCCGAAGCATTGGTCTTTCACTGATCCACATCTTTGTGTAAACACTATGCGGCTCCGTAAGTTTTCTTATGTGAGCATTTCCGATTAAATTAATCATGGGTTTTCTTGTGGTTAATTTAATTGAGTATTTTGGATAGAAATTCATGTCTCATGTGATTTGTTAATGTCCAAAGAAATCCTTCTTTTCTTGTGAAAGTAAGGTCACTCTCGTTGTTCTTTCGGGAATGACATTTTATGGGGGAGAGTTCTTATTTGAACTTGTGCTTAATTTCCAAATCTTTGTGGGGAGTGCGGTTGTGGAATATTGTAGGAGTTATCTTGTGTCTTTATAAACTCCTTGATGAATGCATTTAGTTTCAGGTATATGATTGCATCTAAACAAAGTTGATATGTTGTTCTCTTTTGGTCATGAAGTATCTCTATGGAAATTTCATTAGGATCCCACTAGTTTTCGTACCTTTGCCAATTTTATTGACAAAAAGGGGAAGAATTAATGTGTAGTTCACACTACAAATACATATGGTTTACGGATCATTATGTAAGGGGAAGTGGTTTTCATGTTAGATGAATTATTGACTAAGAGGGAGTGATACATATCACCATAGTATTGTTGTCAAAGTTGTGATATAATTGGAATTTGATGTTGTGTAATAATACTATAACATTGTATAACAATGATTGAGAGCAGATGTTTTCTCATTGTTATATATACGGATCTTCAACAACTATTATGCTGAGTTGAACACGTTCAAAATCATTGGAGTACTTGGAAGTGACGAAGATTTCAAGTAATGTTGAAGAACCAAGGAAATCAAGCATTTGGAATGAGATCTACAAAGTTTATTTATTTTGTATTCCATATGTATTGATAGTTTTCTCACTAAAATTGACAAAGGAGGAGATTGTTAGAGCACTTCTCAGTTGCAAGAGTTGCTATCTCAAGCTTGTTCTCAAGTTTAGTTTCCAAAACTATAAGTCTTGATTTCTAGTCTACTTATAGCTAAGTCTCGAATTAGGATAGAAAGTGTAGTTGAGCATTATACTTCACGGCGTTCATCGATTGAAGATGAAGAACTACTAAGGGGAGCTTGTGGAACCCCATCAACAAAAGGTATGTGGAGACTTGAACTCATCTATAACTCAAAAGTCTATCTACTCTATCTCCTTTTTGAGAAAAAAGTCGTATAGATGTATAGACTTCAATTATACACATTTGATATTTCGAGCTGAGTTTAACTCGCTTTAACCAAGTTCATCTTATATTCTTGACAAAAGTCAAAAGATGATCATGTGAAAATCACCTGGTAACATCTTACATGATTTGTGTGAGACAGTTATTTGATGTAGGATCGGAATGTTTCGTATTGATCATTCGATCACTTGAAAATTGCTTTGAATCTAGTAGTTTGTGTGAGACAACTATTTTCGTCTTCCAAGAATGTTTCAATGATTGAAATAAATTTTTAGAATAATTGGATAAAAGCATAGTATGCGTACTTGCATATATGTAATCCAAGTCCGAGAACCATGGTATGCATACCCGTAGGCATACTGCTTGGTTTAGTGAGGTCCATGAACCTTGTAAGCATACCAGTACGCGTACTGGCGTGAGGTTCAGGTCCAGGAATTTCTACTGAGTTTGGAAGGTATGCATACCAGTTCGCGTAATGGCGAAACCCAAACTTAGTCCGGCCACTATGGTATGCGTACTTGTTTGCATACCTAGTGGATAATATTCTAAAATCGGTTTGTTCATGAACTAATACATTTATATAATAAGGAATACAATCTTTTGCAAACCGTGGCTAAAATATTCATGACTTGATTCGAGTGAATCAAAATCGATTTTGTTTCAATTGTGTCTTGTATTCTTCTATGAGAATATAAACAATTGAACAACTCTATAACTAGTTTCATTTGAGTCATTTGAACTAGTTATGGTTAAGATGAATATGGTTGATATGAAAGTGTTCATATGGCTAACTTCGGTTAACTATTGCTGAGCCAACAAGGTGCAAACGTTTGGGTATGGTTACTCATATCTAAATGAAGTCAATTTTCATTTGTGTGTAACAAGCTAAGTTCGATCTAACGGTTGAAAGATATTAGCTTGAGTCTAATCAGGTTTCATCTAACGGTGAATATTGAATGCTTTGTAACCAAGGTAATGTTGATTGCAAACCCTGACTTGAAGACTATATAAAGGAGAACTCTAGCAACTGGGAAACCTAATCCTCACACCTCCTCTGTGATACTAGATAGTTGCGACTAGAATTGGTTCTCCTTTAACCTTAGGTTTTTCACGAAACCCTGTAGGTTAACGACTTAAAGACTTCATTGGGATTGTGAAGCCAGACCCAACTATTTTCTCTGTATTTGCGCGTTTTGATCTTGCCATGTTCTATCGTATTGAGTACTATCTTCTCTAAGATTTTATCGAGATTGATTCTCCGATAGGGAAGATAAAAAGTAGTCACAAACATCTTCGTATCATCGTTTGTGATTCAATAATATCTTGTTTCGCTACCATACGATTAAGATTATTGTGAGGTGATTGATATTTCAAGGCTATTCTTCGGGAATATAAGTCCGGTATATCAATTGGTTCCCGTTCACCTTGATTTATCAAAAGACGGAACAAAACTCATAATTTTATCTGTGGGAGACAGATTTATCTATATAATAGACTTTTTTGTGTGAGACGGATTGGTTTATCAAGTCTTCGACTTTGGGTCGTAGCAACTCTAAGTTGTGGGTGAGATCAACTAAGGGAATCAAGTGCGTAGAGTCCTGCTGGGATTCAGAGATTTAAGGAGCGCAAGTGTACCTTGATCAGTGTGAGATTGTTTGTGGCTTAACTACATTCCAGTACGAAGTTAACTTAGAGTAGGCTAGTGTCTGTAGCGGCTTAATACAGTGTGGTGTTCAAATCTGGACTAGGTCCCAGGGTTTTTATGCATTTTCGGTTTCCTCGTTAACAAAATTTCTGATGTCTGTGTTATTTCTTTTCCGCATTATATTTGTTTATATAATTGAAATATCACAGGTTGTGCGTAGTTCAATCAATTAGAGAATCCAAACTTTGGTTGTTGATTATATTGATTGACAATTGAACATTGGTATTTGGTATCTTATAAGTTGTTTCACATAATAATCAGGCTCGCGGATTTCTATCTGTTTGATTTGCTGATTATATTGTGAAATAGAGATAAAACTCTTGGATATATTTCCATTGATTGAGTCTGCCTGTCTAGTTGATTCTCTTGTAATTATATTGGAGTTTTTCCATACAGATTGCTAAGCGAAATATTGGGTGTGTTTGTTAGACCCCTGCTTTTTCATTGTGTAAATTATATTATAAATATAAACAATATAATGCGGAAAGGGAAAAAAACAAGACACCAGAAGTTTTGTTAACGAGGAAACCGCAATAGCAGAAAAACCCCGAGACCTCGTCCAGATTTGAATAACAAATTGTATTAAGCCTCTACAGACACTAGCTTATTATTAGACTTCAAACTGGAACATAGTTGAGACAGAATCCACCCTCCAAGTGACACAGTTACACTCGCGCTCCATACATGTATGGAACCTCGCAAGCTCTACACAATTAATTCCCTTAGGTGACGTTCTTTACAACCTACGAGTGGCTTCAACCTAAGTTAAAACTTTTGATACCAATATGCTTCTAACAAATAAGCTTATTTGATTTCCCTTTAGATCAAAGATCAAGAATCAAGGTTTGGGAATCTGTTCGGAATAGACAAAGCTAGCAAACCTCATAATCCGGAACACTCACACTTAGTTAGCAAAAGAAGCCTAGATCTTTAACCACCTCTCAAGAAAAATCTTGAAATAATCAATTAAGAGAAGTTTTTTCGATATCTATTTAGAGAAATCACAAAGTCTGAGACGAAGAGAACATTGTGATTTCTATCTATCTTGCTTGAAAGAGATTACGAAAACGATAACAAAAAAATAAGATAAGGATACACGTACTATTAAGATAAAGGATAGTCAGACCTGGATTCACGAATCCCCAAGTGAAGTCTTTTAGTCGTAGACCTAATTATGTTTCTCAGAAGAAACCTAACTCTAACTATTACCAAGGACACAAAATTTCAGCAATTGATTTTCCCAGTTGAAAGAGCATCTTTATTTATAGATGTTCAAGACCGAGGGTTGCTAAGAACTCAATCTAAGATAACTTGAGATTCAAGCAAACACTTTCTCTGTTAGATGAAACTCTAATTAGGATTTCAAGTATGCATGTGAGAATTAGTCTTGAAATCACATAAAAGAATATACATAGTGGTCCGGGTAAGTGAACCATGTATAATGATAATTATTTGGAAAATATGCCGTATGAACTAATAAGCAATTTGATGTTCATTTAAACACTAAGGAATTTAATCTTGATGCACATACATAAGTGCTTTAGTGATAAATGATATCTTAGAGGTGTATATGATGAAGCAGGTATTACATCTAGTCCGAATAGGTAGTAGGAAATTGGTGTAACAACTTTTAATCAGTGTGTGTTTATTCTGGACTAGGTCCCGGGGTTTTTCTGCATTTGCGTTTTTCTCGTTAACAAAATTCTGGTGTCTGTGTTATTTCTTTTCCGCATTATATTTAATTTATATAATAGAGATATCACAGGTTGTGCGTTAAGATCAATCAATTCTTGTATCCGGCCTTTGGGTTGTTGAGTGAATTGATTGACACTTGAATATTGGTCTTTGGTACCGTTCCTCTTATATTCAATTGGGCTCGCAAATTCTTATTTGCTGATTACGGATTGAATCAAGAGATAGAGGTATAAAAATCTTCGATATACTTTTTATATATTGAGTCTAACTGTCTAGTTGATTCTCTTGAAAGTATATTGGAGTTTGTCTATTAAGATTTCCAAACGAAATATCTCGTGTGGTTGTTAGACCCCCGCTTTTTCAATTGGTATCAGAGCAGGCAAACACGCTAAGACCTCATAAGTATGTGTTTGTAGCAATCTGATTCTATGGACAGAGGTGCTATCTCTATAAACGTACCGCCAGTCTTCGATGGCACAAACTATTTATGGTGTAAAATTGCTATGCATTCTTTCATTCAAGCGCGAGATTTTCAATCATGGGTTCGTATTGTTTATGGATATGATCCTCCATCAGTTACAGTAGACGGTGTAACTGTTGAAAATAATATTGGTGATTATAATGATCTTGAGATTCTTGTTGCAAAGCAAAATTCTGAAGGATTAAATGCGATCATCCACGGCATTACCCCAAATCTTCAGCACCACGTTACTACGTGTAATAAGTCTAAAGATGCTTGGGATATCTTAGAATCCGTATTCGAAGGGAATGCCGCAGAGAAAGAAGCAAGGATTTAAAATCTAGCTTCTGACTGGGAAAACCTTCTCATGTATGATGATGAAACCTTTGATGAGTTTAACCAAAGACTTTCTCAAATAGTTAACTCCTCGTTTGCATTAGGAAGAACTATTCCGGAGAAAGATATTGTGTGCAAAATTCTCAGGTCCCTACCATCAAGATATGAGTCTAAGAAACATGCCATTGAAGAAGGAAACGATCTTTCTACACTCTCCAGAAATACTCTTGCTGGAAAGTTGAAGATCTTTGATAATGAACACGCAAGAAAAGAGGTGATTTCTCTTAAAGCTGCAAACTATTCTGAATCCTCTAAGGATAAATCTGGTTCGCCAGATACTAAGGATGTTACTCCACGGAAATTTAGAAAATTCTTGAGAGACAGGAAAAAGAGTTTTTCTAAAAGTGTAACATCTCCTAAGGATGATGTACAATGCTATAACTGTCGTGGTTTCGGGCACTTGTCTGCATTATGTCCTAGCTGGAGCTGTAGATAATCGGCATACGTAGCAGATTTTCCTACTCTTGATGATGGACCTGAATATTATAATCCTCAAGAGATCGTAGGCGAGGTTGCATTAGCTTCTGGAAAAATTATTTCGGATACTGATTCTGATTCTGACGAAGAAGTGTTCCATTTCGATCCAGTCGCTAATAATCTTCTTAAAGAATGTCATCGGAAACTTTCGGAAGCTGATAGTACCATTTTCAGTGAGAAAGTTAAATATGACAGACTTTGTAGTCGGAATAAATACTTGCAAGACCAACTTGATTCTAGTGGTGCAAGAGATTATCTCAACGAAATACGAAAGCTTAAAGAAGAAATTGCCGAAGGTCGAGATCGGGAAATTATTATTCAAGCAAAGCTAGATAAACTTGGAGAACGTGGAGATGAACTTGTTATCGGATTCAAAACGAGAAGATCTCAAAGTTCAATGTGAATCATCCAAGAATGATCTAGTTATTGCACTTGAGAAGGTCAAAAGAGAAGAAAACTCGAGCTTAAAAGAGAGGTTGTCTAGAAATAGCAGCTCAGATAAATTAATCTCGATTTTGGGAGCATGTAGAATTCATCGAGATACACAAGGATTTGGCTATGAAGGAATAGACGCTCCTAGTATTTGTAAAGAGGTAAAATTTGTCAAAGCTAAAGATTCTTCTCAACCAAAATCTTCCACGGTTGACAAAAATAAAGTATCTCTATCAACTGCTGATAACGAAAAGAGGAAATCCTGTCAAGTTCCAAAGCAAGCACATAAACATTCAGGTAACACTAAACATAACTTTTTCCATTCTACTAAACATTGTTTTTTTTTGTGGAAAACCAGGTCACTTTCAAAGGAATTGCAGATTTCTTAAACGAGATAAAACTAGATCTTATTCTGTTAAGATGACAAGATATGATGTTCCAAACTGGAGAAAAACTGAGTCTCATAATATCAGTTTTTTCAGTATTCCCCCAAAGAAGTTCCATAATTATATTGGGTAGAAGAAGAAATACGTTGCTCCAAAAGCTGCTCAGAAATGGGTACCAAAGAAGACCAATAAAGCAACGAGTACTATTAAGAAGGATCTCCCAGACAAGAGTTCGACAAGGGATAACATCTTAAAAAGGTATGGAGCAGTTATTGAAAGTTTCAATGAAGTTGTTAAATTCCTAGATTCCATGTTTGATTTTGTTTCAAATACCTGTCGTGAGCAAGATTTTGCTCACCTCAACACAACCTGATTGTGTTGAAAGTGCATCCTCACCATGAAGACCTATTAAATGCGGTGAGGATTGCAAAAGAATTGGGGCGCACATATCGTGTTGGGTAATTTCTGGATATGTGGAACAATTTATTGTTTCGAGCTGAGTCTAACTCGCTTACATATTTCTCAAAATATGTGTTGGTAAGCTTTCCACTTCAACCAAGTTTATCTTTACCTAGTGACGAAAGTCATGATATGTTTCAATTACTTTGAAAATTGCTTTGACGAGAAATGGTGTAACAACTGTATAACGTCCTCTAAGAATGTTTCAATGATTGAAATGAGAGTTTAAATTACATAACCAATGGTGGACATAAGCATTGTTGTGGAAAAACATTTATGTATAGGTCCTATTCCTTGAACCAAAGTTTGCGAACTTTGTTGATCAAGAGAACCGGAAGAATGACGTGAGCCAAGTCCGCGAACTGCCAAAGTTCTCAAACCCGAGAAATTCTGCTAGAGTTGAGAAACTACTTGCGTGAAGCTAAGTCCGCGAACTCAGTCCACGAACCCAGTCCGCGAACCGACGAAGTTCTCATACCCTAGAATTTCTGCTGGATTTTGTAAACTCTTCCCGGTAACTTAAGTCCGCGAACCTAGTCTGCGAACTTGAGTTAAGTTATATCTAAAGACGATTGTTTGTGAACTTATACTTATATAAACTAAGGAATGCATTTTGCAAACCGTGGCTATAAAGTTCATGAACCGATTCAAGTGAATCAAATCATTTGCTTCAATTGTGTATTGTGTAGTTACATAAGATATCCTTGCAATTGAACAACTCTCTAACTAGTTCATTTTGGTCATTTGAACTAGTTATGGTTAAGTATGGTTAGATACCACGCGTATGAGTCTTAATTACCTAACTTGATTTGTGATTGGAATTCTTAAATATAACATGTTAGAAGCAATTATCAAAGCCATGGATGTTGGTTTTTATTGTCAAAGAATCTTTTCATACTCTTATGGTAACCATTGTTGGTGTAAATACTTATGGAAAAGATTATTCTTCCTTCTAATCATATCATTCTTGTTCATACAAGTTTGTATCTTAGAAAAGATGATCACAATATTTGATCTTCATGATTACATATTGTGTATTATTACCATGAGATATTTCTATTGTTAAGTAACTTGATCTCATGAGAGACTTTCAATGATTGGTTCTTAGTTCGCATTTCCTTGAGGGTTTTCTGAAATCCAATATATAAATCCTTATCTCTGGAGTAAGGTCACTCTTGTGGTTCTTTCGGGAATAACATCAAATGGGGGAGAGTTCTTTTGAAGTTGTGCTTAACGGGGTCATATCTTGAGGGGTGTGCGGCTGTAGAATTTTAGAGGGGTTATCTTGTATCTTTAAACTCCTTGATGAATGCATTTAGCTTCGGCTTTATGATTACATCTAAATTAGTTGGTATGTATTTTTTTCTTTTAGTCATGAAGTGTCTCTTTCAGAAATTTCATTATGATCCCGTTCTTGTACCTTTGCCAATTTTATTGACAAAAAGGGGGAGGAGTGGTTTCCATGTGAGATAGAGTATTGACTAAGGGGGAGTGATACATATCATCATAGTATTATTGTCAAAGTTGTGATACAGTGAAACTTTGGTGCTGTGTAATAATACTATGATGTATCTTCAAAAAGTACAGGATGAACACATGAAGAGTTGAAGAACCAAGGAAATCAAGCTTGTCGATTTTGCTTTTAACAAGTACAAGCCATATGTAAAATGGTTTTGTCACTAAAATTGACAAAGAGGGAGATTGTTAGAGCACTGCTCGGTTTAACCCACTAGCGTTGGTATGTTAAGTTAATTGTCAATTTTAGTTGCCAAAATGCATTCTTGATTTAGCATACTAAAGATAGTTTCATACTAGATTAGGTCTAAGAAGTTGAGTCGAAGCTATCCTTAAATGATGAAGATTGAAGATTGAAGACTACAAGAAGACATCAACAAGTACTTCATCAACAAAGGTATGTGATTGATTTCATTTGGATTCTTGTTCAGTTATAACTTTCTAATCTATCAAGATATATGCTCACTCTATGGAACAATTGGTGGCTCTCTAAAAGAGTCACAAACTAATACCGCAAGTGCACGGTGTCGAGGTGTAGAACAATGCAAATACGGGTCGATCCACAGGGACAAGGTGTGTGTAGTTGAAGCTTAGAGTTTCACTAAAACTGAGTTGTAACAAAGAGTCTTGGTTGTGTTAAAACACACTTGAGATGATGGCAGTGACTGAAATGAAAAACAGTAGAATGTAAAGCAAGTAAACAGGAACATGCTAGGGATTTTGAATCCACCTCTAA
Source organism: Papaver somniferum (assembly GCF_003573695.1). Classification (NCBI taxonomy): domain Eukaryota; kingdom Viridiplantae; phylum Streptophyta; class Magnoliopsida; order Ranunculales; family Papaveraceae; genus Papaver; species Papaver somniferum. Next base: position 151,109,324 of record NC_039364.1, on the reverse strand, counting down.
CTCACATTGATTATTCATCACTGACAGTAACATTGTTTTTCTATAACCACCAGCAAGAGGGATGTCAATCCTCTATATAGCAAGGGTCATTTTGATATGAAATCTCCTATCACAACTAAGGTATCTTCCCTAAGTATTAACTGTCTGTTTAAAGCACAATTAATCAAAAGAACAATATATAAAATTAAGCATGAGTTGCAGTTCAGCAACACTAGCTGATTCTAACTACAATGGATGCCTGACATCCAATGTGAAAGACTAGTGTTGAAGCCCTAAGATGGAGTTTCACTATGAGCATTTACACACATCATGGCTACTGACAAGAGCATGAATAACAAGCAATAAGCTAGGGCTTCATCTCAACCCTAGCAGAACAGGTTAGAACATAATTGACAGTGCAAAACAATTGAAAATAACACAAAACAGTTGAACTAAAAACAGGACATGAACAATTGAGGAACTGGCTAGTCCAGTCCTCTTGGTGGTGCACTGGCTAATCCAGGCATGAGTTCTAATCCTCCCATACATCCCCTATTTATAGTTACAAGCTTCAATTAGGGTTCTACACAAGTTTTCCCCAAATCCCCAAAAACAGTAAATTAGGGTTTGTTGAATCTTACCCATACTTCTCTGATTTTCTTCATAGCCTTCGACCCATTCTTCTTCTGACTCTCCTGCTCCTCTCCATGCCTTCCAATTGCTTTTCTAACTCGACCTATTCTATTGATTTCTTACCTAGGGTTTCAGAGGGAAATCAGGGAAGAAATCGAGAGAATAGATGGCTTGAAGTTTAGGGGAATGATGGGTTTCGGTGAGGGATAGCCATGATGGCTTTTGGTGGTTGATTGTGGTGGTTGAGGCAGTGGAGTTGGCGGAGTTGGTGGTGAAGGTGAGGCTGTTGCAGACGGAGGTGAGGGAGGTGAAGTCGATGGAGAAGAAGGAGGGGAGTGTTTGGTTGATGGGTATAGGTATTAGGTGTTTGGGTGTTGAGCGGATGCATCAAGTCTCGATGATTCGCAAAGCTGAGTCGTGGGATGCGGAAATGATAGATTGATCTAACAGCTACAAGTGAAGAGGATGGTATCGACCGTCGGATGCCTGATACAACGAAACTGACGGCTCAAGATGGAGTTAGGTGCTGTAGTGTTAGACAGGAGCTTCAGACTTTGATGTACTGGCGATGCTGCGACCATAGGATGCTGAGATGATCCAATCTGACGGCTAGAAAGGGAAACGGGTATGGATATAGGAAATGGATTTGGGTGAGGGTTTTGGGCCTTGGGTATGCCAAGCCCATATCTTATTTAAGGACAATTCTTCCTCTTCAAGCCCAGTTCTAGCCTTTTGGTCTTGCGCACAACATTCTTCGCGGCTTCCTTGTGTAATTCCTCCCGACTTTTCACTACTTTTATGCTCTTTTCGCTCCGCAATTCATCCAAACTTTATTTGGTACCTAAAAATACAAAATTAATTAATAAAAATATTTATTCTTGAAAACAATGAAAATACAGAATATGGGTTAAAATGTAGAATTAATGCACAAAAGATGAGTTAAATGCCAAAAAATATATAGAAATATGCACTTTTTAGCACTCATCAAATACCCCCAAACCTGAATTTTACTTGTCCTCAAGTAAAAAAAACTAAGGAAATCCTACCTATACCACTGTCGCTGGTCTCTCGAATGCATTTAGCGTATGCACTAAGCCTTTTAAACCACTAAGTGTCCCTAGTGGACGAGTGAAGTCTCGTGAAGGTTTGCTTAGAACGTACCTACAAAGTTCTAGGTCAAAATATAAGCTCAGATTCCATCAAATGTGACATGTGCAAGTCAGTTTAAGCTCACAGCAAAATGGAGATGTCAATCTAGCTATCAAAGGCACAATCCTAGCACTGATAACAAATAAAGACATGTGATAAGAGTGTAAAGTGTATCTACACATGTGAAAAAGATCGGATGTTATGACTACTAATCACCAAGAGATAGTTTCTCAGGCTAAGAACCAAGGTCGAAATCTAGCTAGCTGTCCGGACTTTACGAGAATTGTGAATGAGTTGGAGGTATTTCACAATTACTCGCGTTGTACATCAATGGCATACACCCTTCCTTGCTTATTATAAAAAAAAAAATGACTCTTTACATGACTCTTATTTATATTGACTACTCTCTTTATTTTTTGGATAAGAGAGAACTATTTTCTTTACATGACACAAATGGAATTTGAATACTTGATTTTTTTTTTTCTGATTTTTCTGAATTATACATCGTTTTTTTTTTTTTTGGAACAAGGAAACACTTTTGATACATAAGGAAAAAAACAAAAACATGACACTTCGCAAGAGGTAGCCCTTTTTGATGCACCCAGTTAAATTCGATGGTTGTTTTTTTAATGTAACCTCCACCTTCTATCCCAACCAACCAAAGAACAAGCTAGTCAAGTTTCGTTCAGTATTCTAAAGTGATTGGCAACTAAAACTTCCGATAGAACACCTCAAGGATGAGGCTATACATGTATTGGTAGATCGTGCGCGTGCAAGTTTCTTATCACTATGTGAATTGTGCTAGAATCAGGGTGCCTAAATATCTAGACTAAGACTCCTAATAATTACATATTTGCACAAGAGTCAACATTTCAAGGTAAATGAGCTCCATTTTTAGTTTTTTTTTTTTTTTTTTATTTTTTTTTTTTTTTTTTGATTTTTTTTTCAAAAAAGAAGGAGTTCTTGTTTTCAATTATGCATATTATCAAAGTATCTACTTTTCACCCCCAAACCTAAACTAAACATTGTCCTCAATGTTTCAAAAGATGTAAAGAATTATAATACAACATATGGAGAGGATTATGCTGAGTAGAGAAAAAGGAAAGAGAATACCCGATTCGGCGAAAGCAAGATTAGAACTCCGTTATTCAAGGCAAAAATCCAACATTTTTTAGCCGAGATCATATTGGATTAGCACTATATATACAAAGAAACAAAAGATTTAACTAAGAAACTATCTACTAGATTTTATACAAGAAAATTTTGTTTTTAATGGGATTGGACTTTTTGGGAAAAATTTGGTTTTGTCGGGAGACATTTGGTTTTGATGGGAAAAAGAAAATTTTGGTTTTTAGGGAAACATTTGGAAAACTTTGGTTTTTATGGGAGAAAAACATTTGGTTTTAATGGGATAAGGAGACCAAGCCCACTGTTGGGTTTTGCGAAGCCCAGCTACGTTTTTGAAAAACAGGCCCACTGCTGGTGAGTAAAGCTCACTGTTGGTTTTTGGAATTTTGAAATTTTGGCCCACTTGAAATTTGGTTCAGGCCCACAATTCAGAAACAAGCCCAGGTAACAATTTGAAATTTGGGCTCTTAAATAGCCAAAGGTCGAGGCCCAACTGGGCTTTGAAAACGTTCTGTTTTTGGGTCAAGCCCACAGTGTAAATGTTTAGTTTTCAAATGGATGTTAAGCCCACAGTCCCAGAAATTTAGTTGGGCTTTGGCTAGCTACTAACTAAAATATGAGGCCCAACTGGGCTTTCAAAAGTTCAGTTTTCTTTAATTTAAACAACAGGCCCAAATCAATCTAAAACCACAAGCCCACAAGAAATTAAACAAACAAGCCCACAAGAAATTAATTACAAACCCAACAGAAAAATGGAAAAAATTACAAGCCCACAAATTAAAAATGGAAGCCCACAGGTTGGGTTCTCTTAATGGGTTTAGGCTTACTTGCTTAAGCACAGCCCAGCTGCTCAGTTTGGTTGCAAAATCCCAGTTGGGCTTTGGATCATCCTAAGCTTTTGTCTTTGTTCAGGCCCAGTTGGGCTTGGCTCAACTTGTTAAGCTTGACAGCAACTTCAGCAGGCCCAGTTGGGCTTGTGATTTTCCCCTCAGCAGCACAGTAGCACCAGCAACAGCAGGGCTACACAGCACTCAGCAGCAGCAACATGGCAGCACAGCAGCAGCAGCAGAGGCTGGCAGCAGCAACAGGAACAGGGAACAACAACATGTGTACAGCAGCAAGAGCAACAGCACCAGGCATCCAGCAACAGCAGGAGCCACAGCAGCTCAAGTTGGCAGCAGCACCAAGGGTTGAGCACAGGTAAAGCAGCAACAGGTCCTTGGCAAGCAACAGGTCAGTTGGAGAAGGCACCTGTTACTCAACAGAGTTATCAGTTAAGAGCAAGCTACAAAGAACAGGAAAATTACACTAGATGCTACACTAAATGCTCATGCAGGAATGCAATGCAAAGATGAATATGCAAGTTATGATGCAGAAATGTAAGCAAGAAACAACTTCAACACAGCACCAGTCCCCGACAACGGCGCCAAAAACTTGGTGGCTCTCTAAAAGAGTCACAAACTAATACCGCAAGTGCACGGTGTCGAGGTGTAGAACAATGCAAATACGGGTTGATCCACAGGGACAAGGTGTGTAGTTGAAGCTTAGAGTTTCACTAAAACTGAGTTGTAACAAAGAGTCTTGGTTGTGTTAAAACACACTTGAGATGATGGCAGTGACTGAACTGAAAAACAGTAGAATGTAAAGCAAGTAAACAGGAACATGCTAGGGCTTTTGAATCCACCTCTAACTCACACTGATTATTCATCACTGACAGTAACATTGTTTTTCTATAACCACCAGCAAGAGGGATGTCAATCCTCTATATAGCAAGGGTCATTTTGATATGAAATCTCCTATCACAACTAAGGTATCTTCCCTAAGTATTAACTGTCTGTTTAAAGCACAATTAATCAAAAGAACAATATATAAAATTAAGCATGAGTTGCAGTTCAGCAACACTAGCTGATTCTAACTACAATGGATGCCTGACATCCAATGTGAAAGACTAGTGTTGAAGCCCTAAGATGGAGTTTCACTATGAGCATTTACACACATCATGGCTACTGACAAGAGCATGAATAACAAGCAATAAGCTAGGGCTTCATCTCAACCCTAGCAGAACAGGTTAGAACATAATTGACAGTGCAAAACAATTGAAAATAACACAAAACAGTTGAACTAAAAACAGGACATGAACAATTGAGGAACTGGCTAGTCCAGTCCTCTTGGTGGTGCACTGGATAATCCAGGCATGAGTTCTAATCCTCCCATACATCCCCTATTTATAGTTACAAGCTTCAATTAGGGTTCTACACAAGTTTTCCCCAAATCCCCAAAAACAGTAAATTAGGGTTTGTTGAATCTTACCCATACTTCTCTGATTTGCTTCATAGCCTTCGACCCATTCTTCTTCTGACTCTCCTGCTCCTCTCCATGCCTTCCAATTGCTTTTCTAACTCGACCTATTCTATTGATTTCTTACCTAGGGTTTCAGAGGGAAATCAGGGAAGAAATCGAGAGAATAGATGGCTTGAAGTTTAGGGGAATGATGGGTTTCGGTGAGGGATAGCCATGATGGCTTTTGGTGGTTGATTGTGGTGGTTGAGGCAGTGGAGTTGGCGGAGTTGGTGGTGAAGGTGAGGCTGTTGCAGACGGAGGTGAGGGAGGTGAAGTCGATGGAGAAGAAGGAGGGAGTGTTTGGTTGATGGGTATAGGTATTAGGTGTTTGGGTGTTGAGCGGATGCATCAAGTCTCGATGATTCGCAAAGCTGAGTCGTGGGATGCGGAAATGATAGATTGATCTAACAGCTACAAGTGAAGAGGATGGTATCGACCCGTCGGATGCCTGATACAACGAAACTGACGGCTCAAGATGGAGTTAGGTGCTGTAGTGTTAGACAGGAGCTTCAGACTTTGATGTACTGGCGATGCTGCGACCATAGGATGCTGAGATGATCCAATCTGACGGCTAGAAAGGGAAACGGGTATGGATATAGGAAATGGATTTGGGTGAGGGTTTTGGGCCTTGGGTATGCCAAGCCCATATCTTATTTAAGGACAATTCTTCCTCTTCAAGCCCAGTTCTAGCCTTTTGGTCTTGCGCACAACATTCTTCGCGGCTTCCTTGTGTAATTCCTCCCGACTTTTCACTACTTTTATGCTCTTTTCGCTCCGCAATTCATCCAAACTTTATTTGGTACCTAAAAATACAAAATTAATTAATAAAAATATTTATTCTTGAAAACAATGAAAATACAGAATATGGGTTAAAATGTAGAATTAATGCACAAAAGATGAGTTAAATGCCAAGAAAAATATATAGAAATATGCACTTTTTAGCACTCATCAAATACCCCCAAACCTGAATTTTACTTGTCCTCAAGTAAAACAAAACTAAGGAAATCCTACCTATACCACTGTCGCTGGTCTCTCGAATGCATTTAGCGTATGCACTAAGCCTTTTAAACCACTAAGTGTCCCTAGTGGACGAGTGAAGTCTCGTGAAGGTTTGATTAGAACGTACCTACAAAGTTCTAGGTCAAAATATAAGCTCAGATTCCATCAAATGTGACATGTGCAAGTCAGTTTAAGCTCACAGCAAAATGGAGATGTCAATCTAGCTATCAAAGGCACAATCCTAGCACTGATAACAAATAAAGACATGTGATAAGAGTGTAAAGTGTATCTACACATGTGTAAAGAAAGATCGGATGTTATGACTACTAATCACCAAGAGATAGTTTCTCAGGCTAAGAACCAAGGTCGAAATCTAGCTAGCTGTCCGGACTTTACGAGAATTGTGAATGAGTTGGAGGTATTTCACAATTACTCGCGTTGTACATCAATGGCATACACCCTTCCTTGCTTATTACAATAAAACAAAAAATGACTCTTTACATGACTCTTATTTATATTGACTACTCTCTTTTATTTTTGGATAAGAGAGAACTATTTTCTTTACATGACACAAATGGAATTTGAATACTTGATTTTTTTTTTTCTGATTTTTCTGAATATATACATCGTTTTTTTTTTTTTTTTGGAACAAGGAAACACTTTTGATACATAAGGAAAAAGAAACAAAAAATTACATGACACTTCGCAAGAGGTAGCCCTTTTTGATGCACCCAGTTAAATTCGATGGTTGTTTTTCTTAATGTAACCTCCACCTTCTATCCCAACCAACCAAAGAACAAGCTAGTCAAGTTTCGTTCAGTATTCTAAAGTGATTGGCAACTAAAACTTCCGATAGAACACCTCAAGGATGAGGCTATACATGTATTGGTAGATCGTGCGCGTGCAAGTTTCTTATCACTATGTGAATTGTGCTAGAATCAGGGTGCCTAAATATCTAGACTAAGACTCCTAATAATTACATATTTGCACAAGAGTCAACATTTCAAGGTAAATGAGCTCCATTTTATGTTTTTTTTTTCAATTTTTTATTTTTTTTTTTTGATTTTTTATTTTTTTTTCAAAAAAGAAGGAGTTCTTGTTTTCAATTATGGCATATTATCAAAGTATCTACTTTTCACCCCCAAACCTAAACTAAACATTGTCCTCAATGTTTCAAAAGATGTAAAGAATTATAATACAACATATGGAGAGGATTATGCTGAGTAGAGAAAAAGGAAAGAGAATACCCGATTTCGGCGAAAGCAAGATTAGAACTCCGTTATTCAAGGCAAAAATCCAACATTTTTTTAGCCGAGATCATATTGGATTAGCACTATATATACAAAAGAAACAAAAGATTTAACTAAGAAACTATCTACTAGATTTTATACAAGAAAATTTTGTTTTTAATGGGATTGGACTTTTTGGGAAAAATTTGGTTTTGTCGGGAGACATTTGGTTTTGATGGGAAAAAGAAAAATTTTGGTTTTTAGGGAAACATTTGGAAAACTTTGGTTTTTATGGGAGAAAAACATTTGGTTTTTAATGGGATAAGGAGACCAAGCCCACTGTTGGGTTTTGCGAAGCCCAGCTACGTTTTTGAAAAACAGGCCCACTGCTGGTGAGTAAAGCTCACTGTTGGTTTTTGGAATTTTGAAATTTTGGCCCACTTGAAATTTGGTTCAGGCCCACAATTCAGAAACAAGCCCAGGTAACAATTTGAAATTTGGGCTCTTAAATAGCCAAAGGTCGAGGCCCAACTGGGCTTTGAAAACGTTCTGTTTTTGGGTCAAGCCCACAGTGTAAATGTTTAGTTTTCAAATGGATGTTAAGCCCACAGTCCCAGAAATTTAGTTGGGCTTTGGCTAGCTACTAACTAAAATATGAGGCCCAACTGGGCTTTCAAAAGTTCAGTTTTCTTTAATTTAAACAACAGGCCCAAATCAATCTAAAACCACAAGCCCACAAGAAATTAAACAAACAAGCCCACAAGAAATTAATTACAAACCCAACAGAAAAATGGAAAAAATTATTACAAGCCCACAAATTAAAAATGGAAGCCCACAGGTTGGGTTCTCTTAATGGGTTTAGGCTTACTTGCTTAAGCACAGCCCAGCTGCTCAGTTTGGTTGCAAAATCCCAGTTGGGCTTTGGATCATCCTAAGCTTTTGTCTTTGTTCAGGCCCAGTTGGGCTTGGCTCAACTTGTTAAGCTTGGCAGCAACTTCAGCAGGCCCAGTTGGGCTTGTGATTTTCCCCTCAGCAGCACAGTAGCACCAGCAACAGCAGGGCTACACAGCACTCAGCAGCAGCAACATGCAGCAGCACAGCAGCAGCAGCAGAGGCTGGCAGCAGCAACAGGAACAGGGAACAACAACATGTGTACAGCAGCAAGAGCAACAGCACCAGGCATCCAGCAACAGCAGGAGCCACACAGCTCAAGTTGGCAGCAGCACCAAGGGTTGAGCACAGGTAAAGCAGCAACAGGTCCTTGGCAAGCAACAGGTCAGTTGGAGAAGGCACCTGTTACTCAACAGAGTTATCAGTTAAGAGCAAGCTACAAAGAACAGGAAAATTACACTAGATGCTACACTAAATGCTCATGCAGGAATGCAATGCAAAGATGAATATGCAAGTTATGATGCAGAAATGTAAGCAAGAAAACAACTTCAACACAGCACCAGTCCCCGACAACGCGCCAAAAACTTGGTGGCTCTCTAAAAGAGTCACAAACTAATACCGCAAGTGCACGGTGTCGAGGTGTAGAACAATGCAAATACGGGTTGATCCACAGGGACAAGGTGTGTGTAGTTGAAGCTTAGAGTTTCACTAAAACTGAGTTGTAACAAAGAGTCTTGGTTGTGTTAAAACACACTTGAGATGATGGCAGTGACTGAACTGAAAAACAGTAGAATGTAAAGCAAGTAAACAGGAACATGCTAGGGCTTTTGAATCCACCTCTAACTCACACTGATTATTCATCACTGACAGTAACATTGTTTTTCTATAACCACCAGCAAGAGGGATGTCAATCCTCTATAGCAAGGGTCATTTTGATATGAAATCTCCTATCACAACTAAGGTATCTTCCCTAAGTATTAACTGTCTGTTTAAAGCACAATTAATCAAAAGAAAAATATAAAATTAAGCATGAGTTGCAGTTCAGCAACACTAGCTGATTCTAACTACAATGGATGCCTGACATCCAATGTGAAAGACTAGTGTTGAAGCCCTAAGATGGAGTTTCACTATGAGCATTTACACACATCATGGCTACTGACAAGAGCATGAATAACAAGCAATAAGCTAGGGCTTCATCTCAACCCTAGCAGAACAGGTTAGAACATAATTGACAGTGCAAAACAATTGAAAATAACACAAAACAGTTGAACTAAAAACAGGACATGAACAATTGAGGAACTGGCTAGTCCAGTCCTCTTGGTGGTGCACTGGCTAATCCAGGCATGAGTTCTAATCCTCCCATACATCCCCTATTTATAGTTACAAGCTTCAATTAGGGTTCTACACAAGTTTTCCCCAAATCCCCAAAAACAGTAAATTAGGGTTTGTTGAATCTTACCCATACTTCTCTGATTTGCTTCATAGCCTTCGACCCATTCTTCTTCTGACTCTCCTGCTCCTCTCCATGCCTTCCAATTGCTTTTCTAACTCGACCTATTCTATTGATTTCTTACCTAGGGTTTCAGAGGGAAATCAGGGAAGAAATCGAGAGAATAGATGGCTAGAGTTTAGGGGAATGATGGGTTTCGGTGAGGGATAGCCATGATGGCTTTTGGTGGTTGATTGTGGTGGTTGAGGCAGTGGAGTTGGCGGAGTTGGTGGTGAAGGTGAGGCTGTTGCAGACGGAGGTGAGGGAGGTGAAGTCGATGGAGAAGAGGAGGGGAGTGTTTGGTTGATGGGTATAGGTATTAGGTGTTTGGGTGTTGAGCGGATGCATCAAGTCTCGATGATTCGCAAAGCTGAGTCGTGGGATGCGGAAATGATAGATTGATCTAACGGCTACAAGTGAAGAGGATGGTATCGACCGTCGGATGCCTGATACAACGAAACTGACGGCTCAAGATGGAGTTAGGTGCTGTAGTGTTAGACAGGAGCTTCAGACTTTGATGTACTGGCGATGCTGCGACCATGGATGCTGAGATGATCCAATCTGACGGCTAGAAAGGGAAACGGGTATGGATATAGGAAATGGATTTGGGTGAGGGTTTGGGCCTTGGGTATGCCAAGCCCATATCTTATTTAAGGACAATTCTTCCTCTTCAAGCCCAGTTCTAGCCTTTTGGTCTTGCGCACAACATTCTTCGCGGCTTCCTTGTGTAATTCCTCCCGACTTTTCACTACTTTTGCTCTTTTCGCTCCGCAATTCATCCAAACTTTATTTGGTACCTAAAAATACAAAATTAATTAATAAAATATTTATTCTTGAAAACAATGAAAATACAGAATATGGGTTAAAATGTAGAATTAATGCACAAAAGATGAGTTAAATGCCAAGAAAATATATAGAAATATGCACTTTTTAGCACTCATCAAATACCCCCAAACCTGAATTTTACTTGTCCTCAAGTAAAACAAAACTAAGGAAATCCTACCTATACCACTGTCGCTGGTCTCTCGAATGCATTTAGCGTATGCACTAAGCCTTTTAAACCACTAAGTGTCCCTAGTGGACGAGTGAAGTCTCGTGAAGGTTTGCTTAGAACGTACCTACAAAGTTCTAGGTCAAAATATAAGCTCAGATTCCATCAAATGTGACATGTGCAAGTCAGTTTAAGCTCACAGCAAAAGGAGATGTCAATCTAGCTATCAAAGGCACAATCCTAGCACTGATAACAAATAAAGACATGTGATAAGAGTGTAAAGTGTATCTACACATGTGTAAAGAAAGATCGGATGTTATGACTACTAATCACCAAGAGATAGTTTCTCAGGCTAAGAACCAAGGTCGAAATCTAGCTAGCTGTCCGGACTTTACGAGAATTGTGAATGAGTTGGAGGTATTTCACAATTACTCGCGTTGTACATCAATGGCATACACCCTCCTTGCTTATTACAATAAAACAAAAATGACTCTTTACATGACTCTTATTTATATTGACTACTCTCTTTTATTTTTGGATAAGAGAGAACTATTTTCTTTACATGACACAAATGGAATTTGAATACTTGATTTTTTTTTTTTTTTCTGATTTTTCTGAATTATACATCGTTTTTTTTTTTTTTTTTGGAACAAGGAAACACTTTTGATACATAAGGAAAAAGAAACAAAAAATTACATGACACTTCGCAAGAGGTAGCCCTTTTTGATGCACCCAGTTAAATTCGATGGTTGTTTTTCTTAATGTAACCTCCACCTTCTATCCCAACCAACCAAAGAACAAGCTAGTCAAGTTTCGTTCAGTATTCTAAAGTGATTGGCAACTAAAACTTCCGATAGAACACCTCAAGGATGAGGCTATACATGTATTGGTAGATCGTGCGCGTGCAAGTTTCTTATCACTATGTGAATTGTGCTAGAATCAGGGTGCCTAAATATCTAGACTAAGACTCCTAATAATTACATATTTGCACAAGAGTCAACATTTCAAGGTAAATGAGCTCCATTTTTATGTTTTTTTTTTCAATTTTTTATTTTTTTTTTGATTTTTGATTTTTTTTTTCAAAAAAGAAGGAGTTCTTGTTTTCAATTATGGCATATTATCAAAGTATCTACTTTTCACCCCCAAACCTAAACTAAACATTGTCCTCAATGTTTCAAAAGATGTAAAGAATTATAATACAACATATGGAGAGGATTATGCTGAGTAGAGAAAAAGGAAAGAGAATACCCGATTTCGGCGAAAGCAAGATTAGAACTCCGTTATTCAAGGCAAAAATCCAACATTTTTTTAGCCGAGATCATATTGGATTAGCACTATATATACAAAAGAAACAAAAGATTAACTAAGAAACTATCTACTAGATTTTATACAAGAAAATTTTGTTTTTAATGGGATTGGACTTTTTGGGAAAAATTTGGTTTTGTCGGGAGACATTTGGTTTTGATGGGAAAAAGAAAAATTTTGGTTTTTAGGGAAACATTTGGAAAACTTTGGTTTTTATGGGAGAAAAACATTTGGTTTTTAATGGGATAAGGAGACCAAGCCCACTGTTGGGTTTTGCGAAGCCCAGCTACGTTTTTGAAAAACAGGCCCACTGCTGGTGAGTAAAGCTCACTGTTGGTTTTTGGAATTTTGAAATTTTGGCCCACTTGAAATTTGGTTCAGGCCCACAATTCAGAAACAAGCCCAGGTAACAATTTGAAATTTGGGCTCTTAAATAGCCAAAGGTCGAGGCCCAACTGGGCTTTGAAAACGTTCTGTTTTTGGGTCAAGCCCACAGTGTAAATGTTTAGTTTTCAAATGGATGTTAAGCCCACAGTCCCAGAAATTTAGTTGGGCTTTGGCTAGCTACTAACTAAAATATGAGGCCCAACTGGGCTTTCAAAAGTTCAGTTTTCTTTAATTTAAACAACAGGCCCAAATCAATCTAAAACCACAAGCCCACAAGAAATTAAACAAACAAGCCCACAAGAAATTAATTACAAACCCAACAGAAAAATGGAAAAAATTATTACAAGCCCACAAATTAAAAATGGAAGCCCACAGGTTGGGTTCTCTTAATGGGTTTAGGCTTACTTGCTTAAGCACAGCCCAGCTGCTCAGTTTGGTTGCAAAATCCCAGTTGGGCTTTGGATCATCCTAAGCTTTTGTCTTTGTTCAGGCCCAGTTGGGCTTGGCTCAACTTGTTAAGCTTGGCAGCAACTTCAGCAGGCCCAGTTGGGCTTGTGATTTTCCCCTCAGCAGCACAGTAGCACCAGCAACAGCAGGGCTACACAGCACTCAGCAGCAGCAACATGCAGCAGCACAGCAGCAGCAGCAGAGGCTGGCAGCAGCAACAGGAACAGGGAACACAACAGTGTACAGCAGCAAGCAACAACACCAGGCATCCAGCAACAGCAGGAGCCACAGCAGCTCAAGTTGGCAGCAGCACCAAGGGTTGAGCACAGGTAAAGCAGCAACAGGTCCTTGGCAAGCAACAGGTCAGTTGGAGAAGGCACCTGTTACTCAACAGAGTTATCAGTTAAGAGCAAGCTACAAAGAACAGGAAAATTACACTAGATGCTACACTAAATGCTCATGCAGGAATGCAATGCAAAGATGAATATGCAAGTTATGATGCAGAAATGTAAGCAAGAAAACAACTTCAACACAGCACCAGTCCCCGGCAACGGCGCCAAAAACTTGGTGGCTCTCTAAAAGAGTCACAAACTAATACCGCAAGTGCACGGTGTCGAGGTGTAGAACAATGCAAATACGGGTTGATCCACAGGGACAAGGTGTGTGTAGTTGAAGCTTAGAGTTTCACTAAAACTGAGTTGTAACAAAGAGTCTTGGTTGTGTTAAAACACACTTGAGATGATGGCAGTGACTGAACTGAAAAACAGTAGAATGTAAAGCAAGTAAACAGGAACATGCTAGGGCTTTTGAATCCACCTCTAACTCACACTGATTATTCATCACTGACAGTAACATTGTTTTTCTATAACCACCAGCAAGAGGGATGTCAATCCTCTATAGCAAGGGTCATTTTGATATGAAATCTCCTATCACAACTAAGGTATCTTCCCTAAGTATTAACTGTCTGTTTAAAGCACAATTAATCAAAAGAACAATATATAAAATTAAGCATGAGTTGCAGTTCAGCAACACTAGCTGATTCTAACTACAATGGATGCCTGACATCCAATGTGAAAGACTAGTGTTGAAGCCCTAAGATGGAGTTTCACTATGAGCATTTACACACATCATGGCTACTGACAAGAGCATGAATAACAAGCAATAAGCTAGGGCTTCATCTCAACCCTAGCAGAACAGGTTAGAACATAATTGACAGTGCAAAACAATTGAAAATAACACAAAACAGTTGAACTAAAAACAGGACATGAACAATTGAGGAACTGGCTAGTCCAGTCCTCTTGGTGGTGCACTGGCTAATCCAGGCATGAGTTCTAATCCTCCCATACATCCCCTATTTATAGTTACAAGCTTCAATTAGGGTTCTACACAAGTTTTCCCCAAATCCCCAAAAACAGTAAATTAGGGTTTGTTGAATCTTACCCATACTTCTCTGATTTGCTTCATAGCCTTCGACCCATTCTTCTTCTGACTCTCCTGCTCCTCTCCATGCCTTCCAATTGCTTTTCTAACTCGACCTATTCTATTGATTTCTTACCTAGGGTTTCAGAGGGAAATCAGGGAAGAAATCGAGAGAATAGATGGCTAGAAGTTTAGGGGAATGATGGGTTTCGGTGAGGGATAGCCATGATGGCTTTTGGTGGTTGATTGTGGTGGTTGAGGCAGTGGAGTTGGCGGAGTTGGTGGTGAAGGTGAGGCTGTTGCAGACGGAGGTGAGGGAGGTGAAGTCGATGGAGAAGAAGGAGGGAGTGTTTGGTTGATGGGTATAGGTATTAGGTGTTTGGGTGTTGAGCGGATGCATCAAGTCTCGATGATTCGCAAAGCTGAGCCGTGGGATGCGGAAATGATAGATTGATCTAACGGCTACAAGTGAAGAGGATGGTATCGACCGTCGGATGCCTGATACAACGAAACTGACGGCTCAAGATGGAGTTAGGTGCTGTAGTGTTAGACAGGAGCTTCAGACTTTGATGTACTGGCGATGCTGCGACCATAGGATGATGAGATGATCCAATCTGACGGCTAGAAAGGGAAACGGGTATGGATATAGGAAATGGATTTGGGTGAGGGTTTTGGGCCTTGGGTATGCCAAGCCCATATCTTATTTAAGGACAATTCTTCCTCTTCAAGCCCAGTTCTAGCCTTTTGGTCTTGCGCACAACATTCTTCGCGGCTTCCTTGTGTAATTCCTCCCGACTTTTCACTACTTTTCTGCTCTTTTCGCTCCGCAATTCATCCAAACTTTATTTGGTACCTAAAAATACAAAATTAATTAATAAAAATATTTATTCTTGAAAACAATGAAAATACAGAATATGGGTTAAAATGTAGAATTAATGCACAAAAGATGAGTTAAATGCCAAGAAAAATATAGAAATATGCACTTTTTAGCACTCATCAAATACCCCCAAACCTGAATTTTACTTGTCCTCAAGTAAAACAAAACTAAGGAAATCCTACCTATACCACTGTCGCTGGTCTCTCGAATGCATTTAGCGTATGCACTAAGCCTTTTAAACCACTAAGTGTCCCTAGTGGACGAGTGAAGTCTCGTGAAGGTTTGATTAGAACGTACCTACAAAGTTCTAGGTCAAAATATAAGCTCAGATTCCATCAAATGTGACATGTGCAAGTCAGTTTAAGCTCACAGCAAAATGGAGATGTCAATCTAGCTATCAAAGGCACAATCCTAGCACTGATAACAAATAAAGACATGTGATAAGAGTGTAAAGTGTATCTACACATGTGTAAAGAAAGATCGGATGTTATGACTACTAATCACCAAGAGATAGTTTCTCAGGCTAAGAACCAAGGTCGAAATCTAGCTAGCTGTCCGGACTTTACGAGAATTGTGAATGAGTTGGAGGTATTTCACAATTACTCGCGTTGTACATCAATGGCATACACCCTTCCTTGCTTATTACAATAAAACAAAAATGACTCTTTACATGACTCTTATTTATATTGACTACTCTCTTTTATTTTTGGATAAGAGAGAACTATTTTCTTTACATGACACAAATGGAATTTGAATACTTGATTATTTTTTTTTTTCTGATTTTTCTGAATATATACATCGTTTTTTTTTTTTTTTGGAACAAGGAAACACTTTTGATACATAAGGAAAAAGAAACAAAAAATTACATGACACTTCGCAAGAGGTAGCCCTTTTTGATGCACCCAGTTAAATTCGATGGTTGTTTTTCTTAATGTAACCTCCACCTTCTATCCAACCAACCAAAGAACAAGCTAGTCAAGTTTCGTTCAGTATTCTAAAGTGATTGGCAACTAAAACTTCCGATAGAACACCTCAAGGATGAGGCTATACATGTATTGGTAGATCGTGCGCGTGCAAGTTTCTTATCACTATGTGAATTGTGCTAGAATCAGGGTGCCTAAATATCTAGACTAAGACTCCTAATAATTACATATTTGCACAAGAGTCAACATTTCAAGGTAAATGAGCTCCATTTTTATGTTTTTTTTTTTCAATTTTTTATTTTTTTTTTTGATTTTTTGATTTTTTTTTTCAAAAAAGAAGGAGTTCTTGTTTTCAATTATGGCATATTATCAAAGTATCTACTTTTCACCCCCAAACCTAAACTAAACATTGTCCTCAATGTTTCAAAAGATGTAAAGAATTATAATACAACATATGGAGAGGATTATGCTGAGTAGAGAAAAAGGAAAGAGAATACCCGATTTCGGCGAAAGCAAGATTAGAACTCCGTTATTCAAGGCAAAAATCCAACATTTTTTTAGCCGAGATCATATTGGATTAGCACTATATATACAAAAGAAACAAAAGATTTAACTAAGAAACTATCTACTAGATTTTATACAAGAAAATTTTGTTTTTAATGGGATTGGACTTTTTGGGAAAAATTTGGTTTTGTCGGGAGACATTTGGTTTTGATGGGAAAAAGAAAAATTTTGGTTTTTAGGGAAACATTTGGAAAACTTTGGTTTTTATGGGAGAAAAACATTTGGTTTTTAATGGGATAAGGAGACCAAGCCCACTGTTGGGTTTTGCGAAGCCCAGCTACGTTTTTGAAAAACAGGCCCACTGCTGGTGAGTAAAGCTCACTGTTGGTTTTTGGAATTTTGAAATTTTGGCCCACTTGAAATTTGGTTCAGGCCCACAATTCAGAAACAAGCTCAGGTAACAATTTGAAATATGGGCTCTTAAATAGCCAAAGGTCGAGGCCCAACTGGGCTTTGAAAACGTTCTGTTTTTGGGTCAAGCCCACAGTGTAAATGTTTAGTTTTCAAATGGATGTTAAGCCCACAGTCCCAGAAATTTAGTTGGGCTTTGGCTAGCTACTAACTAAAATATGAGGCCCAACTGGGCTTTCAAAAGTTCAGTTTTCTTTAATTTAAACAACATGCCCAAATCAATCTAAAACCACAAGCCCACAAGAAATTAAACAAACAAGCCCACAAGAAATTAATTACAAACCCAACAGAAAAATGGAAAAAATTATTACAAGCCCACAAATTAAAAATGGAAGCCCACAGGTTGGGTTCTCTTAATAGGTTTAGGCTTACTTGCTTAAGCACATCCCAGCTGCTCAGTTTGGTTGCAAAATCCCAGTTGGGCTTTGGATCATCCTAAGCTTTTGTCTTTGTTCAGGCCCAGTTGGGCTTGGCTCAACTTGTTAAGCTTGGCAGCAACTTCAGCAGGCCCAGTTGGGCTTGTGATTTTCCCCTCAGCAGCACAGTAGCACCAGCAACAGCAGGGCTACACAGCACTCAGCAGCAGCAACATGCAGCAGCACAGCAGCAGCAACACAGCAGCAGCAGTCTTGGCAGCAGCAGAGGCTGGCAGCAGCAACAGGAACAGGGAATAGCAACAGGTGTACAGCAGCAACAGCAACAACACCAGGCAGCCAGCAACAGCAGGAGCCACAGCAGCTCAGGTTGGCAGCAGCACCAAGGGTTGAGCACAGGTAAAGCAGCAACAGGTCCTTGGCAAGCAACAGGTCAGTTGGAGAAGGCACCTGTTACTCAACAGAGTTATCAGTTACGAGCAAGCTACAAAGAACAGGAAAATTACACTAGATGCTACACTAAATGCTCATGCAGGAATGCAATGCAAAGATGAATATGCAAGTTATGATGCAGAAATGTAAGCAAGAAAACAACTTCAACACAGCACCAGTCCCCGGCAACGGCGCCAAAAACTTGGTGGCTCTCTAAAAGAGTCACAAACTAATACCGCAAGTGCACGGTGTCGAGGTGTAGAACAATGCAAATACGGGTTGATCCACAAGGACAAGGTGTGTGTAGTTGAAGCTTAGAGTTTCACTAAAACTGAGTTGTAACAAAGAGTCTTGGTTGTGTTAAAACACACTTGAGAGGATGGCAGTGACTGAACTGAAAAACAGTAGAATGTAAAGCAAGTAAACAGGAACATGCTAGGGCTTTTGAATCCACCTCTAACTCACACTGATTATTCATCACTGACAGTAACATTGTTTTTCTATAACCACCAGCAAGAGGGATGTCAATCCTCTATATAGTAAGGGTCATTTTGATATGAAATCTCCTATCACAACTAAGGTATCTTCCCTAAGTATTAACTGTCTGTTTAAAGCACAATTAATCAAAAGAACAATATATAAAATTAAGCATGAGTTGCAGTTCAGCAACACTAGCTGATTCTAACTACAATGGATGCCTGACATCCAATGTGAAAGACTAGTGTTGAAGCCCTAAGATGGAGTTTCACTATGAGCATTTACACACATCATGGCTACTGACAAGAGCATGAATAACAAGCAATAAGCTAGGGCTTCATATAACCCTAGCAGAACAGGTTAGAACATAATTGACAGTGCAAAACAATTGAAAATAACACAAAACAGTTGAACTAAAAACAGGACATGAACAATTGAGGAACTGGCTAGTCCAGTCCTCTTGGTGGTGCACTGGCTAATCCAGGCATGAGTTTTAATCCTCCCATACATCCCCTATTTATAGTTACAAGCTTCAATTAGGGTTTTACACAAGTTTTCCCCAAATCCCCAAAAACAATAAATTAGGGTTTGTTGAATCTTACCCATACTTCTCTGATTTGCTTCATAGCCTTCGACCCATTCTTCTTCTGACTCTCCTGCTCCTCTCCATGCCTTCCAATTGCTTTTCTAACTCGACCTATTCTATTGATTTCTTACCTAGGGTTTCAGAGGGAAATCAGGGAAGAAATCGAGAGAATAGATGGCTAGAAGTTTAGGGGAATGATGGGTTTCGGTGAGGGATAGCCATGATGGCTTTTGGTGGTTGATTGTGGTGGTTGAGGCAGTGGAGTTGGCGGAGTTGGTGGTGAAGGTGAGGTTGTTTCAGACGGAGGTGAGGGAGGTGAAGTCGATGGAGAAGAAGGAGGGGCGTGTTTGGTTGATGGGTATAGGTATTAGGTGTTTGGGTGTTGAGCGGATGCATCAAGTCTCGATGATTCGCAAAGCTGAGCCGTGGGATGCGGAAATGATAGATTGATCTAACGTCTACAAGTGAAGAGGATGGTATCGACCGTCGGATGCCTGATACAACGAAACTGACGGCTCAAGATGGAGTTAGGTGCTGTAGTGTTAGACAGGAGCTTCAGACTTTGATGTACTGGCGATGCTGCGACCATAGGATGCTGAGATGATCCAATCTGACGGCTAGAAAGGGAAACGGGTATGGATATAGGAAATGGATTTGGGTGAGGGTTTTGGGCCTTGGGTATGCCAAGCCCATATCTTATTTAAGGACAATTCTTCCTCTTCAAGCCCAGTTCTAGCCTTTTGGTCTTGCGCACAACATTCTTCGCGGCTTCCTTGTGTAATTCCTCCCGACTTTTCACTACTTTTCTGCTCTTTTCGCTCCACAATTCATCCAAATTTTATTTGGTACCTAAAAATACAAAATTAATTAATAAAAATATTTATTCTTGAAAACAATGAAAATACAGAATATGGGTTAAAATGTAGAATTAATGCACAAAAGATGAGTTAAATGCCAAGAAAAATATATAGAAATATGCACTTTTTAGCACTCATCAACAATTCCGATGACGGTAAATGTACATTTATGTATATATACTTGAGGTTATTTGATTCATGACCTTGGAGACAATAACCTTTATCCTTATAAAGAATCTCATGTCATAATGAATGAGCTTACGAATCCAACGAGCCAAGAATCACTCAATTCTGAGTTATAACGATGAAGTTATGAGTGATTTATTAAAGTTCGTTAGTAGGAAATAATCCATGGGTTGTTTGTAACAGTTCACGGACTTGGGCCCAATTACGTGACTAAAAGCTATTTTTGGTCAAGTTGGTGATATTTCCTTGTCTAGGCAAGATGGCTATTAATCAAAATATATTTGATTACCATATTAAAGTGTTTATGATAACTTTTAATTCCTACCTAAGTTAAAATGTGATTTATTCACATAAATCAATATTTTCTAATTAATTATTTATGCATAATATTTATAACTTAGGAAAGACTCCCATAATTAGGAAGGTCTTGAAAAAGGAAATAGCTTTGCTTAGCTTCCAAGATATTGTTCACTATAAATAAAGGGTTCGTGAGTTTACACGTTTTTCATCCCCTTTTGGAAAATTGGGGTAAGCTTTGCAGGTTGTTTCCATGTCTTCTGTTCTTCATGAACAAGAGTGAGATAAAAGTATTTGTATTGGGGATCACAAAGCCAAGTTGGATTTAATCTTCGTGATTGATCATACAACTTGTAATCTAGGTTTTTCACCTCTTGTCTATTCTCAGGTTTTCTCTTC
The DNA here is from genome assembly GCF_003573695.1 of Papaver somniferum. Classification (NCBI taxonomy): domain Eukaryota; kingdom Viridiplantae; phylum Streptophyta; class Magnoliopsida; order Ranunculales; family Papaveraceae; genus Papaver; species Papaver somniferum. Next base: position 151,088,555 of record NC_039364.1, on the reverse strand, counting down.
TGATATAAAACCATTCAAGAGTTGTTGATCATAAACCCTAGGTTTTGATAGATTTCAGTTTCCGATCGTATACCAACACTAGTTAGTCGAAATCGGAAGCTAGAAAGAAAACTTCGATTAAGGTATCTCGTAAAAATCCTTAAGAAGTTTTAAACAAGATATCTCTAGATTTATTCTAGTTGTTCTTGTTGTAGAATTATTAGGGTTTTCTTAACTTGGAAATTGATCTTTGGAATCACCCAAGTTTACTTACGGAAATCAGGTTCACGGACTCCTTGTGTGTACGTATACCGATTGTAAGTTAAAACCCTAATCTACAAGTTTGTTTTGATATTAATTTTACCTAGTAATTGTTTTTATCAAAATAAACACAAGATTTCCAAAACCTTGATTCACATCTAAAGGGAAATCAAACCGGTGTTTTGTGCAAACAAAATATCAAATCATATCAATCGTGTTGGTGTATCTGCTAAAGAGAACTTTGGGTTCTACTAGAAGATTTGTGAGAAGAGTTCCTAAAGAGAATCGGTATTCTGCTAGGAGTTCGATAAGTGCTGAAGCAGGTATTACATCTAGTCCGAATAGGTAGTAGGAAATTGGTGTAACAGCTTTTAATCAGTGTATCTTTATTCTGGACTAGGTCCTGGGTTTTTTTCTGCATTTGCGGTTTCCTCGTTAACAAAATTCTGGTGTCTGTGTTATTTATTTTTCGCATTATATTTTATTTATATAATATAAATATCACAGGTTGTGCGTTAAGATCAATCAGTTCTTGTATCCGGCCTTTGGGTTGTTGAGTGAATTGATTTACACTTGAACATTGGTCTTTGGTACCGTTCAAGTTAATCCTCTTATATTCAATCAGGCTCGAAAATTCCTATTTGATGATTGCGGATTGAATCAAGAGATAGAGATATAAAACTCTTCGATATACTTTTTATAGATCGAGTTTAACTATCTAGTTGATTCTCTTGAAAGTATATTGGAGTTTGTCTATTCAGATTTCCAAACGAAATATTGGGTGTGGTTGTTAGACCCCCGCTTTTTCACCAGCCTTCCCTCATAACGGAAACATGATGATCACCACCTTGCGCACAAACCCACTTCTCCACTACTTAACTTCCTCCACTTCCTAAGAGATCAGGGTGCGCTCAATGACATGTATAAATAGGTTTTCAATCTATTTCGAAAAGGGGGACAAAAGTGTTATCAACACAAGTAGCCAGAAACCATATTCTGATACAAGTCATAAAACAGTCACACCTTCATAATTCAACATTCTGATCTCAAACACCTTCTTCGCTTCCCTCTCTAAGATCAACCCTTCTCCTTCACTTTGTGACCGAATTGAATCTGGAACATCCATTTCTTGGTTTAGGCCAGAGTCTTACAGATTGATCTCTCGAACTCAAAAGTATTCCTGTGCAGTACATTTGTTTGGGGTTTGAATTCGTTTCTCATCAACACACTCAAATTTACCAAAAAAAGCAGAATCAGTTTTTACCCTCAAACAATTGGTGACCATAGTAGGAGATTAATCTCTCAGTTGCAAGATCAATTTTCAATTTCATTTCAATTTTCTCAAAATTCAAGATGGTGGATCTTAGGTCTGGATCAGCGAAAAATCCCGATGTTACTGGCGCTGACAACGCCACTGGTGTCCACATTCCTGCCGGTGACACCAATGTACTGCCTACCAGCACCATTTACGTATCTCACGGTACTACTTCCTCAACCACCAACACCAGCGGCGCAGAAGACACTCCCTTAGGCGTGACACCTCCAATCACCAGAGCCAGAGACGTTGCCGCCACCAATATTTCTTCGAGCGTAATGCCCCCGGTCATTACTAGAGCTACTGCCACTTCCCTATCCGGACGAGAGTAGGAGCCATAGGAGGCTAACCCCCTATCACCATTTTTGATTTGATGGAAAGACGAGAAGTTCTCGCTGAGGCTCAGATGGACATGACTACAACTCAGAAAGAGGTACTCACTTTCTTCAAGACGCTAATGGAGCGACTAGCACAAGAGCCGTGTCAACCAATATAACCAATGAGGAGTACTTTCAACACTTTTGCCGCAAGCACTTCAACATGGCGTGCATTTATAGATGAAGAAGTTCGTGTTGCTACTGAACGCTCAAGGGAAAGGAATTAGACGTCCAATTTCATCATGCGTGAGGATTTAGAACGACTTCTCCAGCATCGAGGCAAGGAAAACCCGGTATACCTGCACCAGCATCGGCATCCTTATCCTCCTGATGTGCAAAGAGTTCCTCTTCTGAGAGGATACTCCTCTCCCCAATTTTCCCTTTATGACGGAAGTGGTAATGCTCGTGAACACATCTCTCGTTTTATAGAGTCACTAGGAGAGCACGAATACGATGATGTCCTCCGCCCGAAAGATTTCTCAAAGTCACTTACCTGGAGAGCGTACACCTAGTACAACAACATTGCACCAAAAAGCGTATCCAACTGGTGTGAGATGGTAACCACTTTCTACAAGAAGAATTTCTTCGTATCCGAGCAAATCACCTTTTCAGATTTGGAGAGAATGTTTCAACGAAACAATGAGCATCCAAATGATTATGTCAAGAGGTTCAAAATCCAGCCACTGGATTGTCACGATCCAAATATGATTGAACAACGATTGGTGGAATTATGCATTAATAGGATGGTACCCATCTATCTTGTTATGCTGGAGAATCTATAATTTCAGACATCCTCCGAACTTCGTGAATATGTTAAACGCTCAGCTACAACAGCACCTGCCCCGCTAGAAAGAACCAGGCCTGCTAGGAATGAAGAGCCTCAAGATATTCGTGGAAGCATACATCTCACCAACAGGCAATACAACCTTCAGCCTTCTGTAAGCATCTTCACTGAAGCAGGAAGAGGAAAACCACCGAGATACAACATCCTGCGCGTCCAAAACTGCCAACTCCAATTCCAGTACCACATGCACGACTGTCACAATGATAAAACAACGTCCAAGATATACCATATCTGGCTTGACGGCAACAACATCGGTGAGAGACGCTTTCAGAGTTTCGTCTCCCGTAGAAGAAGTAGTTGCATTACCGAAGGAGGTTGCACATGAGAATTAAGAGGTACATACAGACTCTTCATGTCAAGAGCTTCATCATGTTAGCACAACATGTTAGTTAAGTCATTCGAATGAGGGAACTTCCATACTCCTCAAAGACACAATCCAAAGATGATAAAGGAAAAGGAGTGCGGCTGGGGACTTCTCAACACTACCCATCTCAAAGATGCAAGCATGCTATCATTATGATTCTAAGATGTACAAAGACGAGGACAAACTCAAGATAGCAAATGTATTGTAAAAGACCAACAATATGCCTGGACGTCTATGAAACGCAACGTAGACGCAAAGACGACCTCATGATTAACAACTCATACGATCCTCATCAACATTGGGTTCAACCCCAAATCTCTTCAAAATTATTTCTTCAGAAACCCAGCGTATCTATCAAGTTGAAATCTCAATAGATACTCGTGGACAGGGTACTTTCTCCCTCTTCTCCATTCCATGAGGAAACATCAAGGAAGCTATCGATTCCATCATCAGCTTCTCCCTCTAATAACGAGACGATCTCTACAATTATATGAAGACTTCCAAGTTCGTGCAAGTAGCTGCCACGCCCCACCTGCCAGTCTCTTCTGATCATAGCTTCTTCCAAGAATCGTTGTTGCTCGCTAGGGCTTCACCATAGCAACAACCACTACGGACAGAGGTAATCCGAACTTCTGCATATTTTTTTTCCTATGGAGAAATAATAGAGTCACCGGTACGGAGGAGAGATGGTGATGTCTTTATTATGGTAAAACCACCGACAATTCAAGATAGAGCCATGTAACTCACGCTTGGGGACTGAGGCTCGACACAGAATCCCTTCACTGCCAAGGACCTTTTCAACTCAGAAGAGACAGTCAACCAAGAAGTCATAACTGTGGCAAGGTCACCACTCTTCGAGGACGTAGCGTAAGGATATCATCACCTCCATGTCTGGAAGGCGCCTGACCAAAAATCAGTAATCGGTTCAGCCATCCACAAACACTGGTATATGGAGAATTGAAGAGGAAACTCGCGCCTCAGCAAGCCATGCCGATCGAATCATTCCTTCCACGGAACTCAGTGATGCCTACCCAAAGCCTGCACGAAGCTGCGCATCAACAACCGCATTGCCGACAAAGTCAGATCTGGTATTTCTAGATTTCCAATTTCCTATGGGGATACATGGGCTGCCAAAAGTTTGGATACAATTCAGATCTATCGAGAGCGACTCCCGTGCATTGATCAACAAATGGCGAATCCAAAAGATTGCCGCCTTCATTAATTCGTTAGCCACCTTACCGGCAAATGCAGTGGAAGTACATCTTTCAAGAGAAAATAAGCTTGGGATAATTACACCTGGGTACTTCCAGCACAAGATGCCTTCACATCCCTCAACCGATTTATTTCTAATATCAGCATCAACACTGTTGAAGCTTTACGAGCCGCAAAAATTTCTCAACATGAAGACGTACAAGTGCATCAAAGACTCCAAAAGTACGAATCAGAGATATTTTCACATATCCAGCCACGCCATCGAATCTGAAGTGTAACTGGGGACTTCTCATCACATCCCATTCCATACAACCATCCAAGATTTCAGAAGACGGTTCAAAAGATGTCGCTTGGAATGAAGTTCTTAAAGATTCGCGGCACAACGTCCATCCTTCTACATACCTAATCAGGACGCCACAAATCTTCAAGAAGCATGTAGTCTGCAAGGGGAATATCAAACAAAAGAATGGGAGAGTTCAGATTGCAAAATCAGGAAGAATGACCGCAATGCTGGGCATGTCAGATAATATACTTAGTGTCAAGCAAGGTAACTCCAATCCCCAATAACAAAATCCGTCTTCGTCAATCAATATTCGCTTAGGAACGAGAAATACAGAAGAAATAAAAAAAAACGTTAGCTCAAGAGAGGAAGGAAACTCGATTAGGAGCTGAGCTACTGTTGAGCAGCTTGGGGAAGGCTCTTCTTCCCCGGCCTATCCTCAGATTGCAAAATCATGTACACATGTTCTACTCTAACCTTACCGAGGAGCGCTACGTCTAAAGTTTCAAGATATTGCGAGATATTTCTAAGAATTTGGATTTCTTAGTCGGGAGATTTCATTTATTCATCCATCCAACTGGAAACATAAAATCATAAAAGCAACATGAATGAGGGATTATTATTCGATTAAACCCTGGCTACAGTCGCAGGAAACAAAGACTAATAAACATAAAAGATGTGTCGTCAACGCCAGGGCCAATGATGCTTTCACCAGAGTCCTCTCCAGAAGCTGCTTCAACATCCTCTCGAGCTGCTTCAACATCTTTTTCAGAAGTTGATTCAGCATCCTTTTAAGGATATTCCTCATGATAGGGATCGTCCACATCAGATTCGAGGATTATGACGTCGTCATGAAAAGGGTATCCATGTTTATCTAGGAGTTCATGTTATGCTCCATCCTCCTTCACTTTAGTCGGACATCAAACCTTTCAGCCCTAGCACTTGTTAGCTGAGATGCTTCATCGCGCCTCCACTTTTCCTCCATGCTAACCGAAGCCAGGAAAACTTGGACACACTCTCGAACAAGGTACTTGGAATGCAGTTTGATATCCCAACCAACCGACATCATGCTAGGGGAATGCTTACGTGGACACCTCTTGAACTTGACATGTTCCAAGGAAAGGCCGACCCATCTCTCCTGGTAACATCTAACTTTGTCTCATAAGTTTTACCTTTATTTGTCACCATCTAGTGCTTACCCCGCAACAATGTCACTGTTACGTACTAAGCAGCAGACTTAATGTTGATGGTGGTTTTTAGTTCAAGGGATAAAATCGTAAACCCTGTATTTAATACGTTGTCTTCCTGCAAAGGAACATAAGCCATTTAAAATCAATGAGTGCTTGAACCTATTCACTCACATATGTATTGAGTAATTCAATATATATGAAATTTACTCAAAATGGTGCGTGCAACAACAATCCCAAAATATTATGTGAATTTTATCTCCACCATCATTATTCACTAATACATGACTTTCCTAGTATATTTTCCTACGCTATTTTCCCATCCGAACTCTCAATATTGACATGACATGACGATTAAGTGTTCACTCTCAGCAGAGTAGCTTGAATCCCCCGAAGTGTCAGTATTGAGATCTGCATGGAAGTACTCACACAAGATGCATCACTATCTGACAAAGAGACCAGCGTGTTTACACACTTTTCAAATTAAAAGATAGCGCGATTGAACGCGTTTAAATTCCTTAAGGAAAATATAGACTGTTCATGTCAGTCTCAAAACGATCAGGGCCGTACGTTTTGGCTAGTCGATTTATAAAACCTTACCGCCTCCTAACATGGTAGGACAAGCTCCATAATGTTCACCATCGGGCCCACTATGATACCAACTGATCGGGATACTTTTAGTTCACCCGCAACACCCTAGTCGTTAGCCAGAAGTTAGGGTGACCGCGCTTGTTGAAAAGAAGATCAACGAGCCAAGACCGACCATATCGGTCTCAAACTCATCACATCCGTCAAATTTAGCCAGCCTAGTTGGATGGCTTGAATGTTATTTCGAACGACCAATGAAGTGTAAATATGCTCACCAGAAACTCACCTCCATCCCTGGCCGGTCGAACTATTTACGATATGCTAACAACCACCACAAACGTTAGCACGAAAATAGGCCATCCACGTGAGCATAAGGAGTCTTAATCGAATTAGGCTTCCTAGGTCGGTCTTAAATCAATCCTGACCAACCAACTTCGCCAGCCTAGTCGGACAGCTAGATCGCGTCTCTAACGATCAAAAAAGCGCTAATGTGTTCATTGGCGGCCCGACCTTCTTCCCAGTCGATCGACTTGACCATAGCAAGTCAATGACACATCAAACTATTCGATTGAATTAGGGCGGACGCGGCTGCCTTAAAACCCTAATTTGTGCTTGTGACAGTATACAACTATCGCAAATCAATCACGACCACCCATCTTCGCCAGCCGAATCGAGTGGCTTAGATCTAATTTCAAATGGCCCAAGAGATGTCAGCGTGCACACCAGCGGCTCATCTTTGCACATGGCCGATCGGCCTGTTCGAATCAGCCTCAAACGCCTTGATTCTACTATCTAAAACAGGGATGGACGCACGGCTTCCAAAACCCTAAATACGACAACGACAATATACAACTGCCACAAATCTTCTCGTCCATCCAAATTTTCCAGCCTAGTTGAATAGTGTAGATTTATTTTCATAAATCTAACAAAGTAGCATTTTGATCACCGGCCATCTCTTCCCCACAGGGAGCGATCGACCAAGTGATATCTCGCCCATAGGGTCCTCAAAAGAACACCCAAAGAGGGCCGGCCGTGCTGCTTTCAAGACGCTTGATTCGTGACTGATTCGATCGATCTCAAAAACAACGATGCTTCTAGCACATCGATTATTTTCAGCTGCTTATTCGAAAGCGATGCTTTACATGCATCGATTATAAGCAATGCTTTATAAATATCGGTTTCACAAATAATTTATTATTTGACCTAAAAGCACTTTGTGCTGCTTTCAGCGACGAGTCCCACGACTCGACCCACTTACTTGAGGCATCAAACATGTCACAAACTGGGGGATGCTCACTGGGGTATTAGTCTGGCGGTATACAGCGTGCGGCGTGCAACACTCTCATTACGAGAAAATGTAAGGAAAGACGGATAGTTAACAGTAATGGGTGAACGTGTGGTCAGTCTTCCCTCATAATGGAAACATGATGATCACCACCTTCCGCACAAACCCACTTCTCCACTACTTAACTTCCTCCACTTACTAAGAGATCAGGGTGCGCTCAATGACATGTATAAATAGGTTTTCAATCTATTTCGAAAAGGGGGACACAAGTGTTATCAACACAAGTAGACAGAAATCATATTCTGATACAAGTCATAAAACAGTCACACCTTCATAATTCAACATTCTGATCTCAAACACCTTCTTCGCTTCCCTCCCTAATATCAACCCTTCTCCTTCACTTTGTGACTGAATTGAATCTGGAACGACCATTTGTTGGTTTAGGCCAGAGTCTTACAGATTAATCTCTCAAACTCAAAAGTACTCCCGTGCAGTACATTTGTTTAGGGTTTGAATTCGTTTCTCAGCAACACACCCAAATTTACTAAAAACAGCAGAACCATTTTTTACCCTCAAACACACACAGACACCAGAAGTTTTGTTAACGAGGAAACCGCAAATGCAGAAAAACCCCGGGACCTAGTCCAGATTGAACACCACACTGTATTAAGGCGCTACATACACTAGCCTACTACAAACTAACTTCGGTATGGACTGTAGTTGAACCCTAATCAATCTCACAATGACTCAAGGTAAAGTTGCACTCCTTACCTATTTGATCCCAGCAGGATTCTACACACTTGATTCCCTTAGCTGATCTCACCCACAACCAAGAGTTGCTACGAACCAAAGTCGAATACTTTAATAAAAAAATCTGTATCACACAGAAAAGTCTACGATAATAAATAAATCAGTCTTCCACAGATAAACCTAAGAGTTTTGTTCCGTCTTTTGATAAAATCAAGGTGAACATGAACCAATCGATAACCGAGACTTATATTCCCGAAGAACAGCTGAGAATTATCAATCACCACAAAATAATCTAAATCGTATGGTAGCGAAACTAGATATTGCAGAATCACAAACGATGAGAAGAAGATGTTTGTGATTTATTTTTATCTTGACCTATCGGAGATATAATCTCAAGTCAATTATTCAATTGAACTCGTGCGATATAAAATGGCAAGATCAGATCGCTCAACTACAAGATAAGTAGTTCCGTATGTCTTCACAATCCCAATGAAGTCTTTCAGTCGTTAACCTACAGGGTCTCGAGAAGAAACCTAAGGTTAAAGAAGAACCGACTCTAGAAAAACCAACTAGTATCACACTGGAGCTGTGGGGATTAGTTTTTCTAGTTGCTAGATGTCTCCTTTATATAGTTTTCAAATTAGGGTTTACAAGCTAAGTTACCTTGTAACAAAGCATTCAATATTTACCGTTAGATGAAAAACATGGTTTAACCAAGCTAATATCTTTCAACTGTTAGATCAAAAGTTAACTTGTCACACACAAATGAAATGTATTTAATTTAGGTTTGAGTAACCGTACCTAAACGTGTACACTTAGTTGGTTCACAAATAGTTAACCAATGGTTATCCATATGAGCACTTTCATATTAACCGTATTCATCTTCTTCACAACTAGTTCAAATGACTTCAAAAGAACTAGTTGGAAGAGTTGTTCAATTGCTTAGGTATTTATGAATAGACACAATTAAAACAAAATCGGTTTGATTCAGTTGAAGCAATTCATGAACAATATATTCACGGTTTGCAAAGATTGCGTTCCTTATTGATTTATTGTTTAAGTTCATAAACTTCGGATTTGAGAAATATAACCAGCTTGGGTACGCGTACGGGTACGTGTGATGTGATTTGTAGATAGTGGTAAAAGTGGTTCGATTCTCAGACTTGTGAATGATATTAATTAGACTTAAATTCTAATATAAAAATAGAAAACTCACTAAAAATTATAGTAAACTCAATCAAAGTTGATAGCAATATTAAAAGAACACTGAGGCTAAGATTCCACTATTTTCCAAGTTCAAAGTGATTAAACCAATACTTATATTTATGCAATTTTCTCATTAAATTTGATTCTAAAATATTGCAACAAGTAGATTTCAAAAGTAATAATTGTAAATACCAAGTATGAAGCATCAAAAGTCTTAAAACTAAGCATACTCCATCAAAATAAATCACAATCACTCAAATAAAAATCATATTCGATAATAGTTCAAGGCAAATAATCATATAATTATTGCAAATAAAAAGATAAAATAGAATATACCACTTTTTGTTGGAAAAATAGCTTCCTCTATCGCCTCAGCAATGGGGTTTAGCTCCTCATATCAAAAACAGGTTCAAAATAATAAATCATGGCTCAAAAGGTGTTTTTATTGAAGAGAATATATAAAACAGCAGATCTGCAACGGTGTATAGATGTTACAGAAGTCACTGTTACAGCTGGTGTTGCAATGCTGAAGATATACGTTACTAATCAACTGTTACAGGATCAGAAATTTAAGACCCTAGAATGCGACTATTCTGCACAGCTTAATGTTCTTCGGCTTAGGGTTCTTGAGAACGACACTTTCTATATGCCTTCTGCAACTCTTCTTCTTCCTATTCTCTGTTGCTGCTGCAACTCCACCTGCAGCGTGATTCTCTGCCTCTAAACCTACCCCCAAACTCTCTACTCCCTTACGGTACTCTAACCAACACCTTTTATACCAAACATGCCGATTAGTTCTCAAGGAAATCTCGTCTTTTGTTTTCCTCAAAGTCACGGAAATAGCTCCCTGTTTTCTTTTTCTACGCGTCATTTTGTCAAATCCGACGTCCCAGAATCTCTTAAGGATAGCACTAAATCAACATAGAGTAATTTTTCCTATTATTTTCACGTAACTTCCACAAATATGTCAAACATAAATCCCGTAGAAACTTTCTTCCCTGTTTTCTCCAAGTCGCGGAAATCTCCCTTTGTTTTCGATTCTAACACACCTACCCATCATGTTTCAATAGATCAAGCACAAACCGAACCATATCTGTGAGAAAATCCGAGTTAATTCAGCCCAAATCTTTCCCAGAAGCTCAAACCTGAGAAAACTCATTCCACAGTGTTTTCGAGACCAACTATCCAGCCCAATTTACACCATCAAATCTCTTATATTAGCTCTGTTTATCCCATTATTGTCCATCCAAACTATTTCCGTTGATTAAATCTCTTCAGAAATCGCTCCGAAATCCAACCCTAATCTGCCAGTTTAAGCTCAAACTTTCCCGCCAATTTCAAGACTCAAAAGGTAGGGGATGACCTCCCCTTATCTTGTTCTGATGTGCCAATAGTAGCTGGTGGTGAATAGTAAAGAGGGTGGCCCTTATCAACTGAGTGCCCCTTAGTAATTGAGGTTCCCTTTATTCAAATGACTTTCGAAAAATATAGAAGGTGACCCTTTTTTGTTCAACCGAGTGTCATATAGAAGAACTTTTTGACCTGGAGAAAATGACTTTCGCAAAATATTCCTATCATGCACAAGTTTCATTTTGTTCTTATACTCCTTAGCACTATCGTATGCATCTCTACGAATATCGTCCAACTCATTGAGCTGGAGCTTTCTTTGAGCTCCTGCCTTGTCAAGTGAAAATTTTAAGTTCTTAATAGCCCAATAGGCTCGATGCTCTAACTCAACAGGCAGGTGACATGCCTTTCCAAACACTAAACGATAAGGTGACATTCCAATGGGTGTCTTAAACGCAGTACAATAAGCCCATAAGGCATCAGTAAGCCTCGACGACCAGTCTTTCCTATTTGGATTAACTGTTTTCTCTAGAATACGTTTAATTTCCCTATTGGAAACCTCTACCTGACCACTAGTCTGAGGGTGATATGGGGTTGCTACTTTATGGGTAATACCGTATTGTTTCATTAAAAGAGCAAACGGTCTATTACAAAAGTGTGAACCTCCATCACTAATTATAGCTCGCGGCGTACCAAAACGTGTAAGTATATTCTCTTTCAAAAACTGGACTACGACCCTGTGGTCATTCGTTTACACGGAACCGCCTCAACCCACTTAGACACATAGTCTACAGCGACAAGTATGTAAAGATAACCAAACGAAATAGGAAATGGACCCATAAAATCAATGCCCCACACATCAAAGACCTCAATCACTAAAATAGGGTTCAAAGGCATCATATTTCTACGGGAAATGGTTCCTAACTTCTGGCAACGCTCACAAGAAACACAATGACTATGGGAATCTTTAAACAACGAAGGCCAGTAAAATCCACACTGCAAAATCTTAGCAGCAGTCTTCTTAGCACTAAAATGACCCCCACATGCATGTTCATGACAAAAGGATAATACTAGACTGGTCACTCTCAGATACACATCTCCTAATAATCTGGTCCGGACAATACTTAAACAGATAAGGATCGTCCCAAAAGAAATGCTTAACCTCGGCTAAAAACCTAGAACGATCTTGCTTACCCCAATGTTGAGGGGTTCGACCAGTAACAAGATAATTCACTATATTTGCATACCAAGGTGATTGGGAAACAGAGAACAATTGTTCATCAGGAAAGCTATCCCTTATAGGAAGGGAATCACTAGGGGAACTAACAACTAGCCTAGACAAGTGGTCTGCTACTACATTTTCTGCACCCTTTTTGTCTCTAATGTCTGGGGAAAATTCCTGTAACAATAGGATCCATCTAATCAATCTAGGTTTGGTATCCTTCTTAGATAAAAGGTATTTCAAAGCAGCATGATCTGTATAGATTATGATCTTAGAACCTAATAGGTAGGACCTAAACTTATCCAAGGCAAACACGATGGCTAAAAGTTCCTTCTCGGTAGTTGTGTAGTTCATTTGGGCATCATTCAGAGTTTTGCTAGCATAATAAATCACATGAAGTAATTTGTTTTCTCGTTGTCCTAAAACGACGCCTATAGCATAATCTGAAGAATCACACATAATCTCAAAGGGTAGGTTCCAGTTAGGTGCCTGGACTATCGGGGCAGTAGTGAGTAAAGTTTTAAGCTTCTCAAAAGCCTCTAAACAAGCATCATCAAAGACAAACTTAACATCTTTTGCAAGCAAATTGCAAAGAGGTCTAGAAATCAAGCTAAAATCCTTAATGAATCGACGGTAAAAACCTGCATGCCCTAGGAATGACCTAATATCTTTTACGGTTTTTGGGACCTGTAAAGTCTTAATAAGGTCAACTTTGGCTTTGTCTACCTCTATACCCTTTGAAGAGACGATGTGCCCTAAACAATTCCTGATTTAACCATGAAATGGCATTTTTCCCAATTAAGCACTAAATTTTTTTCCTTACACCTAGTCAACACTAATGTCAAATGATGCAAGCACTCATCGAAAGATGAACCAAACACTGAAAAATCATCCATAAAGACCTCTAAAACCGTTCTACCATATCAGAAAATATGCTCATCATACAACGCTGAAAAGTTGCAGGGGCATTACATAGCCCGAAAGGCATGCGTCTATACGCAAAGGTACCAAAGGGACAGGTAAAAGTGGTTTTCTCTTGGTCTTCTGGGGCAATAACGATCTGATTATAACCGGAGTAGCCATCTAAGAAGCAAAATAGTGACTATGTCCAGCTAATCGCTCTAGCATTTGGTCGATAAAAGGAAGGGGAAAGTGATCCTTCCTTGTGACCTTGTTCAATTTCCTATAGTCAATACACACACGCCATCCCGTGGTCACTCGGGTTGGGATTAATTCATTATTATCATTCTGGACTACAGTGATACCTGATTTCTTGGGGACAACCTGAACAGGGCTGACCCACTTACTGTCTGAAATTGGGTAAATAATACCCGCATCTAACAACTTAAGCACCTCTTTTCGAACTACCTCTTTCATGTTAGGGTTCAGTCGACGTTGCATCTCCCTAGAAGGTTTGGAGTCTTCCTCTAAATGAATCTGATGCATACACACAGTAGGACTTATACCCTTAATGTCTGCTATAGTCCACCCTAAAGCTTCCTTATTGTCTTGAAGTACATTTACTAGCCTACTTTCCTGATCACTATCCAAATGGAAGCTACAATCACAGGTAAAGTCTCAGATGGGCCTAAAAACACATACTTTAGAGTATCGGGTAGTGGTTTAAGGTCCAACTTTGGGGGCTCTTCTAAAGAAGGAATTAGGGTAGTCTCAGAAACTGGTAACGGTTCGAACCTAGCTTTCCATCTATCAGTGTCTAACACAGGGGTAGAATCTAATAGAGCATTCACCTGTTCAATAGTGCTATCGTCGTCAAAATCTAAACCAAAATGGGATAGACAACTTTCTAATGGGTCTTCAGACAAGATGTTTGGTAATGACTCCTGAACTAAGGCTTCTATCATGTTCACCTCCTCAACACATGTGTCATCTAGCTCATGAGGTTGCTTACTGACATTAAAAATGTTCATCTCCATAGTCATATTACCAAAAGATAAACTCATCACACCATTTCGACAGTTAATGATCGCATTAGACGTAGCTAAAAATGGGCGACCTAAAATCACAGGTATCTGGTTCTCTGGGTCAGGGACAGGTTGGGTATCTAGGACCACGAAATCCACTGGATAAATAAACTTGTCGACCTCAATAAGAACATCCTCGATAACACCTCGAGGGATTTTAACAGACCTATCAGCTAACTGCAGTGTCATCTGAGTAGGTTTCATTTCACCAAGTCCTAGCTGTAAGTATACATGGAATGGCAGTAAGTTCACACTGGCTCCTAAGTCAAGTAAAGCTTTTTCTACCCGGAAGTTACCTATTGTGCAAGCAATGGTAGGAGAACCTGGGTCTTTGTACTTTGGAGTTGTGGTGTTCTGAATGATTGAACTTACGTGACTAGCTAAAAAGGCTTTCTTATGGACGCTAAGTTTTCGCTTTCGCGTACACATATCCTTAAGGAACTTGGCATAAGCAGGAATTTGCCTAATTGCATCTAATAAGGGAAGGTTTATGGTAACTTGCTTAAAAACCTCCACTATGTCATTAAAGTTCGATTCCTTCTTTGTTGGTACTAATAGCTGAGGAAATGGGGCTCTAGGCCTAAAATCAGACCTTTCAGGAACCGAATTCACATCATCAGAAACTTTATCAGTCTCTTCAGCTACTGGTCCTGAGAGGTGAGATCCTGAGGGGTGAACTACAGTATGTTCACTATCGGGCATGGTTACCTTATTGTCTACAACTCTACCACTTCTAAGGGTTCTAACAGCATTCAATTGATTCGATGGTTTTGCACCTAATTCATGAACTCCTCTAGGGTTGGGTTGTGTTTGACTAGGAAACTTACCTTTTTCTCTCAAAGAATCACTTATCAGACCAACCTGGGTTTTTAACTCGGAAATAGCCTGACTATTTTCTTGTCCTATCCTGTTACTAGCTTGTAGACTTGTTCTACGGATAACTGAATTTTGCAGTTTGCTGAGTTAACAAGGCGAGAGATTCCTCTAAACTTAGGATTTTCTTATCTGACTGATTCTGAAACTGAGCTAGTCCTGAAGGATTCTTAGTATAGCCAAAACCTGGGGGAGCATTAGAATTACTAAACTGACCTTGACTTTGGCCCTTAGACCACGAAAGGTTCGGATGGTTTCTCCAACCAGGATTATAGGTTTCTGAATATGGGTCAATCTTTTGACGGTTATCAAATCTAGTGTTATTATAAAGAGCATTGGCTTGCTCTTCAATATTCTGGCCTTCCCAAAAAGGCTTCACTCTACCACTAGTCTGGCCCACTTCTAAAGCTTCTAACCTTTTTGCTATAGCAGCAATTTTGGCATCTGATTCATAGCCTCCTTCTACCCTATTAACATTTCCTCTACTTAAAAGAATTATTTTCTAGGGTGCCCTACTATTTTCCCATTGCTGGGTTTTTTCGGCGATTTCATTAAAAAATTCCATCGCCACATCAACAGTTCGGTTTTCAAATCCACCAGTGCTTAGAGACTCAACCATGGTCGTTGTGGAATAATCTAAACCCTCATAAAGAATATGAACTAGCCTAACCTTTTCTAAACCATGATGAGGACACTGGGATAATAAATCATAGAACCTTTCCAAATACCTATATAAAGATTCTCCCTCTTGTTGTGAAAATGTGCATATTTGCGTCCTAATAGACGATGTTTTGTGCCTAGGGAAAAACTTATTGAAAAAGGCAGATGTAAGTTGTTCATATGTCTCAATTGACTCGGAGTCCAAACTATATAGCCACCACTTGGCCTTATCTTTCAGGGAAAATGGGAATAACCTAAGTTTCAAAGCATCATCATCTAAGCCTCTAATTCTTAGAGTACTACAAATTTCCTCAAAATCCCTAACATGGTAATAAGGGTTTTCATTTTCTTTTCCTAAAAAGATTAGAAGCATTTGTAAGGTCCTAGGTTTCAGTTCATAGGGTGCCTCCGTTTCAGCTAACTTAATACACGAAGGACAAGTAGTCCTAGTTGGATTCAACAAAGCTTTCGAAGTTGCCATTTCTGGCGCTATTGGAGCAACATGGATTCTCTCCTTAGTCAAAGGACGTTCAAAAACATACTCTTCAAAAGTCGGACTCTCTAGATTAAGGTAATCGAGACGCTTCGAACTACTAGGTTTCTCTTTAACAAATCTACCTAGTGCGTCTTTTTTACGTTCATGCATACAATAGTATTTTCTAAATTGGATGGGTAAGCAAACATAGATCAAGGCCGACTCAACCAAATCAAACCTATTGATTTCTAGCAAACAAAAAGCATGATGGCTCCACTTAGATTGTTTCTAGACCAGCTTCTAATCCTTCGAACGAGAATTCGTTACAATTTAAGCAAACCCCTCTGGAATCAATCCGAGTTAACGTAAGTTGAATAGAGGCGAGGGAAGCTCGGTGGAGCTTTGATACCCAAGGCCTCACCGGTATTACAAGGCGGCGCAGTCACACATTCAATTTACAGAAACCGTCAGGAACTTCGAAATATGCTTAAAAGAGTAATCAATATTTTTCGAATGACTTTCCTGTTAAGCTCGTCACCCTATCGGTCTCGTTCTAGTCAAAATTTTAGGCTTAGGTTCGCGTAGGTTACGTTTTCCTAAAGCGGACAAGAAGAGAACGGTGATGAAATCCGAACCCTTATCTTGTATGGCCAGGCCTTTCCCTTTACTAGAAAAATAAATGTCCGTATTCAGTCCTCAACATATATGCATACGAAGGAGTCCAGTAACTCCCTGACAGGGGATTCGCGAGTGTTTAGAATCTTACCTCCCGTTCCAGACGGGGGATGAATCGGTTGTAGTCGACTCGGGCCATTGACTCCGATATCTAGTGTACGAACCCAAGGTGCAGAGACAATATCGTAATTTTCCTCCTTCTATGCAAACAGTTTATATTTAAAGTACCCTTCCGTAGGGTAATAAAAAAACATAAAAAAATAATGTCCCAAAGTCCAAAAGTCCAAAAAGTAAAGAAAAATTACAAAAATAATAAACCCTAATACAGTTTTTTTTTTCTAAAAGAAAATAAACAAACCCTAAACTAAAATTGTCTAAAATAAAATTGTCTTCTTTTCTGTTCTTTTTGCTTTAATCTTTAGCTCCAAGTCTCTATGAAATCACCAAACTCTTTGGCTCAATTTTCTTTATGATCCAGAACCTGTAGAAACAAGATAAATACCCAAAAACATAAAAAAGAACAAAAAAAAAAAAAAAAAAAAAAAAAAAAAAAAAAAAAATCTAAAACCCTAAAAACAAGTCCGCGTCGTCGGCGCCAAAAATTGATGTGATTTGTAGATAGTGGTAAAAGTGGTTCGATTCTCAGACTTGTGAAGGATATTAATTAGACTTAAATTCTAATATTAAAATAGAAAACTCACTAAAAATTATAGCAAACTCAATAAAAGTTGATATCAATATTAAAAGAACACTGAGGCTAAGATTACACTATTTTCCAAGTTCAAAGTGATTAAACCAATACTTATATTTATGCAATTTTCTCGTTTAATTTGATTCTAAAATATTGCAACAAGTAGATTTTCAAAAGTAATAATTGTAAATACCAAGTATGAAGCATAAAAAGTCTTAAAACTAAGCATACTCCATCAAAATAAATCACAATCACTCAAATAAAAATCATATTCGATAATAGTTCAAGGCAAATAATCATATAATTATTGCAAATAAAAAGATAAAATAGAATATACCACTTTTTGTTGGAAAAATAGCTTCCTCTATCGCCTCAGCAATGGGGTTTAGCTCCTCATATCAAAAACAGGTTCAAAATAATAAATCATGGCTCAAAAGGTGTTTTTATTGAAGAGAATATATAAAGCAGCATATCTGCAACGGTGTATAGATGTTACAGAAGTCACCGTTACAGCTGGTGTTGCAATACTGAAGATATACGTTACTAATCAACTGTTACAGGATCAGAAATTTAAGACCCTAGAATATGACTGTTCTGCACAGCTTAATGCTCTTCAGCTTAGGGTTCTTGAGAACGACACTTTCTATATGCCGTCTGCAACTCTTCTTCTTCCTATTCTCTGCTGCTGCTGCAACTCCACCTGCAGCGTGATTCTCTGCCTCTAAACCTACCCCCAAACTCTCTACTCCCTTACGGTACTCTAACCAACACCTTTTATACCAAACATGCCGATTAGTTCTCAAGGAAATCTCGTCTTTTCTTTTCCTCAAAGTCACGGAAATAAATCCCTTTTTTCTTCTTCTACGCGTCATTTTGTCAAATCCGACGTCCCAGAATCTCTTAAGGATAACACTAAATCAACATAGAGTAATATTTCCTATTATTTTCACGTAACTTCCATAAATATGTCAAACATAAATCCCGTAGATACTTTCTTCCCTGTTTTCTCCAAGTCGCGGGAATCTCCCTTTGTTTTCGATTCTAACACACCTACCCATCCTGTTTCAATAGATCAAGCCCAAGCCGAACCATATCTGTGAGAAAATCCGAGTTAATTCAGCCCAAATCTTTCCCAGAATCTCAAACCCGAGAAAATTCATTCCACAGTGTTGTTGAGACCAACTATCCAGCCCAATTTACACCATCAAATCTCTTATATTAGCTCTGTTTATCCCATTATTGTCCATCCAAACTATTTCCGTTGATTAAATCTCTTCAGAAATCCCTCCGAAATCCAACCCTAATCTGCCAGTTTAAGCACAAACTTTCCCGCCAATTTCAAGACTCAAAAGGTAGGGGATGACCTCCCCTTATCCTGTTCCGATGTACCAATAGTAGCTGGTGGTGAATAGTAAAGAGGGCGGCCCTTATCAAATGAGTGCCCCTTAGTAATTGAGGTGCCCCTTATTCAAATGAGGGGTGCCTTTAGTAATTTTCTCCCACGAGCGCAAATACCACTTTTCGAGCCGAATTCTACGTAAAAGCTTATTTCTCCAAAAACACCTACAAAGACATAAAATAACCAAATAAGTACCAAATCGAGCACTAACAATATATACAATTGAGATCAAAATAGACACATAAATGTGTCTATCAAATACCCCCAAACTTATTATTTGCTAGTCCTCGAGCAAATCAAATCTATAAAAATAAAATCCTAACTCACTGTCGCAGGCATCGTCGATTGCATTTAGCGTATGCAATAAGCCTTTAAACCCCTAGGTGTCCCTAGTGGCGGAGTGTTGTCTCCGGAGGGCTTACCAGAGGTATACCCACAAAACCTTTATACTCCAGACCCTAGCTATCTACACAGAACCTTGGAAGGCACTAAATAATCTCCTTAGTTGGCATACTTATTGACTACAGGAGGAAGTACCCTGATGCGAAATTCCAACTGCTGTACACGAGTTCTCACTCAAGCATACTAAAATTCATATGAAGTGACAGAGCTCTACTCAGATAATCGCACTATGGACATCAATATTCGGAGTCAAAACTAATCACATGGATATATCAAGAAGATGGATATAGAAAAACATAGATGGTTTTGATGTTTACTAGGTGAATGATGTTTCTCATATCTGTCTGAAGGCCTCCACTAAAATGAACCTATCCTAATGGACTGAGATACTAGTCTGACTAATATCAACACACTGGCATATACAAGGGTACCAGTGGTCGATAATTCTAACTCTAGGTCAACACAACTGGCATATATAAGGGTTCCAGTGGTCGACTTTATTGAATTTATTCCAGTTGTTCTAATGGTCTGGTCTCAATTTCTGTTTTTTTCTTTTTCTTTTTTTTTTCTCTTTTTTTTTTCAACTTTTTTTTTGTTTGTTTGTTCTTTTTGTTTTTTGTACTCAATCACTCTAATTCACCCTAGCATTGGTAACAACTTGAATCGTGAGCCCCACCTAATCACTTAGAGAAACATAGTTTAAAAACAAAACAAAATAAAAACAGAAGTGAAAATGACTCAACGAGATATGGTGAAACTATCATGTTATTTCTAACACCTGAGCTCCGTGCTTTTATGAATAGACTCTTTAGATGTTGCCATCTAGTCAGATTGGTTCCTCAACTCCTACAACCAAAATGCTTCCATCCACTTAGATTGGTTAGTGCCATCCTTAATAGGGATAAATTTCTAGGCTCTGGAGTTTATTTATTGCAACGAAAAGGTAACAAAAAGTTCTACCCCACCCCCAAACTTAAATCTAACATTGTCCTCAATGTTTCTAATTAAAGAACGGTACCAAAAATATAAGTAACATGAGGAAATAGTAAAGAGAGAAGTTGGAAAGATAGTACCTGGGTGAAGTGTAACCAAAAACCTATAAAAATATTATACAACATACAAAATCGCTTCGATGGTCAATCAAGGTAAACAGGGTCCTCCAGAGGGACCTCCTCAACATCACCTGTAGTAAAAGGCTCTAAAAAGGGCTTCAATCGCTGACCGTTAACCTTCGAAGAACTACTACCATCTGGAGTCTTAATCCCAACAACGCCATGAGGAAAAACAGTACGGACCACAAAAGGACCGGTCCACCGAGAGCGCAACTTCCCGGGGAATAGATGCAACCGAGTGTCATATAGAAGAACTTTTTGACCTGGAGAAAATGACTTTCGTAAAATATTCTTATCATGAACAAGTTTCATTTTGTTCTTATACTCCTTAGCACTATCGTATGCATCTCTACGAATCTCGTCCAATTCATTGAGCTGGAGCTTTCTTTGAGCTCCTGCCTTGTCAAGTGAAAATTTTAAGTTCTTAATAGCCCAATAGGCTCGATGCTCTAACTCAACAGGCAGGTGACATGCCTTGCCAAATACTAAACGATAAGGTGACATTCCAATGGGTGTCTTAAACGCAGTACGGTAAGCCCATAAGGCATCAGTAAGCCTCGACGACCAGTCTTTCTTATTTGGATTAACTGTTTTCTCTAGAATACGTTTAATTTCCCTATTGGAAACCTCTACCTGACCACTAGTCTGAGGGTGATATGGGGTCGCTACTTTATGGGTAATACCGTATTGTATCATTAAAAGAGCAAACGGTCTATTACAAAATTGTGAACCTCCATCACTAATTATAGCTCGTGGCGTACCAAAACTTGTAAGTATATTCTCTTTCAAAAACTGGACTACGACCCTGTGGTCATTCGTTATACACGGAACCGCATCAACCCACTTAGACACATAGTCTACAGCGACAAGTATGTAAAGATAACCAAACGAAACAGGAAATGGATCCATAAAATCAATGCCCCACACATCAAAGACCTCAATCACTAAAATAAGGTTCAAAGGCATCATATTTCTACGGGAAATGGTTCCTAACTTCTGGCAACGCTCACAAGAAACACAATGACTATGGGAATCTTTAAACAACGAAGGCCAGTAAAATTCACACTACAAAATCTTAGCAGCAGTCTTCTTAGCACTAAAATGACCCTCACATGCATGTTCATGACAAAAAGAGATAATACTAGACTGGTTACTCTCAGATACACATCTCCTAATAATCTGGTCCGGACAATACTTAAACAGATAAGGATCATCCCAAAAGAAATGCTTAACCTCGGCTAAAAACCTAGAACGATCTTGTTTACCCCAATGTTGAGGGATTCGACCAGTAACAAGATAATTCACTATATTTGCATACCAAGGTGATTGGGAAACAGAGAACAATTGTTCATCAGGAAAGCTAGCCCTTATAGGAAGGGAATCACTAGGGGAACTAACGACTAGCCTAGACAAGTGGTCTGCTACTACATTTTCTGCACCCTTTTTGTCTCTAATGTCTGGGGAAAATTCCTGTAACAATAGGATCCATCTAATCAATCTAGGTTTGGTATCCTTCTTAGATAAAAGGTATTTCAAAGCAGCATGATCTGTATAGATTATGATCTTAGAACCTAATAGGTAGGACCTAAACTTATCCAAGGCAAACACGATGGCTAAAAGTTCCTTCTCGGTAGTTGTGTAGTTCATTTGGGCATCATTCAGAGTTTTGCTAGCATAATAAATCACATGAAGTAATTTGTTTTCTCGTTGTCCTAAAACGACGCCTATAGCATAATCTGAAGAATCACACATAATCTCAAAGGGTAGGTTCCAGTTAGGTGCCGGGACTATCGGGGCAGTAGTGAGTAAAGTTTTAAGCTTATCAAAAGCCTTTAAGCAAGCATCATCAAAGACAAACTTAACATCTTTTGCAAGCAAATTGCAAAGAGGCCTAGAAATCAAGCTAAAATCCTTAATGAATCGACGGTAAAAACCTGTATGCCCTAGGAATGACCTAATATCTTTTACGATCTGATTATAACCGAAATAGCCATCTAAAAAGCAGTAGTGGTTACGTAATCTCAACTCTACATTTCAATCATTGAAACATTCTTCTATAATGTTATAACAATCATTATTCACAATTATCGTCATCAAATCTATTTTCAAGGTTGAAATGTCATCATGACTTTCGTCACGTGTTAAGAAGAAAAGTGGTTAAAGCGAAAGCTTACCAACACATATTTCGAGAAAAAGATAGGCGAGTAAACTCTACTCGAAATAGCAAATGTGTATGTATGAAAACTATCATACTTATACGACTTTGTCTCAAGAATAGGAGATAGAGAGGTAAAATTTTGAGTTATAGATAAGTTCAAGTCTCCACATACCTTTTAGTCAGATGAAGTTCCACTGGTTCCTTGAGTAGTTCTTCGTCTTCGTAAGATGATCGCCGTGGAGTCTGGAGCTCAACTACACTTAACTGTCCTAGTCCGAGACTTGGATACAAGTAGTTTAGAAATCAAGACATATAGTTTTGACAACTTAACTTGACAAACATGCTTGAGATAGCAACGCATGCGAGTTCGACCGAGAAATGCTCTAACAATCTCCCCCTTTGTCAATTTTAATGGCAAAATTATCAATACATATGGATTACAAAATAACTAAAACTTTGTAGCTTCTCGTCCACATGCTTGATATCCTTGGTGCTTCAACACTACTCGAAAACTTCGTCTTTTCCCAGTACTCCCATGATTCCATAGATGTTCAATTCAGCAGCATAGTTGTTGAAGATCCGTAGCCATAAAAATGAGAAAACAAAAGCTCTCGATCATTGTTCTACATTGTCCTAGTATTATTACACAGTATGAAAGTTCTTATATCACAACTTCGACAACAATACTATGGTGATATGTATCACTACCCCTTAGTCAATACTTTCATCTCAACATGAAAACCACTCCCCCTTACATAATGATCCGTAAAACACGTAAACCATATGTATTTGTAGTGTGAATTACATATTAATTCTCCCCGTTTTTGTCAATAAAATTGACAAAGGTACGAAAACGGGATCCTAATGAAATTTCCACGGAGATGCTTCAAGACCAAAGAAAAGTACATATCAACTTTGTTTAGATGCAATCAAATAGCCGAAGATAAATGCATTCATCAAGGAGTTTATAAATATACAAGATAACTCCTAAAATATTCCACAGCTGCACTCCCCACAGAGATATGGAAATTAAGCGCAAGTTCAAAAGAACTCTCCCCCATTTGATGTCATTCCCGAAAGAACAACAAGAGAGACCTTACTTTTACAATAAAAGAAGGATTTCTTTGGACACCAAAAACCACAAAGTGATTTGTATCCAAAAATTCTCAATTAAACTAATCACAAAAGAACCCATGATTAATTTAATCGGTATACACAACCAAATTAATCACAAAAAAATCTATGATTTTTTTAGTTGGAATTGCTCACATAAGAAGACTTATGGAGCCGCACAATATATAAATAAAATATGGATCAGGGATGATCAATACCGCGGAATATAAAAAGATTCATTCTATCTTCATCACGATTTGCATAACGACATATAATAGACATAATCTTTGTAAATAAAATATTTTAACCTATCTTCCATCAAAGAATTGACATAATAGGCTTAACTTTTGTTTGTCAAAATTTCATCGATCTTGTATCAATATATGCATATCGACATATGAAAGAGATAACTTTTGACATTGTATGGGACAATAATAGTTCACGGACGCAAACACACATATCCGATAACATATTGCAATATATAAAACCATAAAGATTAATACTGCAAACATCATCTTCCAAATCACTTTAGAATTTAAATAAATAAATCCAAAAACATTGCAAGATGAAAACGTTGGACATAGCTATGTGTACTTACAATAATGGCTATTCCAAACCCTAGTTATCCTTCTTAAACAAAAACAAGAATAAAACTTCTCTTAAGAAGTTTCCTAGAAAAATAAAAACAAAAGCAATGTCTTCCAAAAAACTGATCATAAGCTGCATCAAAGTTCACGTTCGACAGCTTCACGGGTTTCGAGACCTTTGAGCTTGTGATTCATATCATCAACTGCATCTTCAGAGAAGCTATCCTCATTGAGAAGTCCTTTAACATGTGACTTTATGATACCAAGGTCAGTAGTAACCTTTTTCAACTCAGTTCTAATCACATCAAGATCTTTCATAGTATCAACAAGTTGCTATCATGTCTTCCCACTTTTCAATAGTTGATTCAAATATCACGTACGGATGTACCTTCCATCTCGGAAATCATGGTAAGGAGACAGTTTACCGTGGTAACTAAAGCAGACGAACAATGCCGCACCACGTTCCTGGTTGCAGTATGGACGTACCTCCTCCATATTTTTGTATACAAGGGTATGGACTCCTTCCTCACTAGAAAACCTCCAACAACCCGGTAACTAGAAGATAAACATCTCATGTGAACATCTAAACGCAAGCCTGCATTGGGGTACTCATAGGAGGAGATGCCAAAATCAGGGTCCTCCAGATCAGCGACAGGCGTGTTTGAGCTTGAAGGGAGGGAAATGGTTAAATCATCGTCGTCAACCACTGTTACACATGTCCCAGAAGGATACCTATACCAAAAAAAAAGTAGGAGAAGGTTACGTCACCGACTATCCATGGCATACAAATACATATTCACCAGTAGAAATATATACCGGTATGATCTTCTTGACTCGCATGATCCGGACAGGAGAACCGTCACAAGGCTCAGGGATTCGACCGCTCTAAAAGAAGAGAATGATTAGACGCCGAAAGAAAAAGAAGAACTACTACCTCAAAATCAGAAAATATTTAAAATCATACTCTGGATAAAAGACGCTTGTGTTTAACAGAAGAATCTGGCTGAGTCGAAGAAGATAATCCACTTCTATCTGGCATGATGAAAACAGAGAGTTTCAGCAAGAGAATATTTATCTCAGCATGATAAGGGTGTTTTAGCTTCCATGTATATATATATATGTACACGACAGAAACCCTAAAGTGATACTGAATAACTGTAACAAGATTCATCCGATAAACAAGGATTCAACACCAACCAAGCCATGCTTCTTCTTGAAACCCTAATTAATAACTGGAAAAGACCGTTGGATGGTCAAAGAATGAATACGTCCAACCCAACTCCGAGTCCTAGTCAGTATTCTGGAGGATGCAAGGCAATCGTTGTCCCATATTCAAAGCGCGGACACTTCCCTTCTACAACAATGGAGGGAGATCAACACAACAAGGAGCACCAGCTGTTGCAAGCAAATACACAGGCGGACGAGCAAATAATAAAGAGGAAGGACGACCCCCTTTTTATACACATGGCGTTTTTGGAATTCGAGTTTAAAAGGGTTTCCTTTTGTACCATGCACGGAGGAAGGCAACTGCCCATGAGCGCCAACGCTCCACGGCCGAACTAACTGTGCACCAGTGTCACTCGTACTTATTACAAGAGTGGATCAAGTGTTTCCTGGTAATCCTTGCATGCCTTGTCTTTTCAATTGGTTCTTGCCTGTCACCATCTATTGTTTACCCCGCAACAATGTCACTGTTACGTGATAAGCAGGGGACTTAATGTTGATGGTGGTTTTCAGTTCAGGGTTAGAATCATAAAACCCTATATTTAGCGTTGCCATCCTGCAAAGGAATAAAGGTCGTTTAAAATTAATGAGTGCATAATCCTCTTTACTTACATATGTACTGAGCAATTCAACATATCTATGAAATTTATCCACAATGGTGCATGAAGCAACAATCCCAAATACTCTGTAAATTTTATTAACATATTGCATTACTTACTAATGCATTGACCTGCTTGATATTTTTCTATGCTATGTTCCCAGCCGAACTCCCGATATTGACATGACATGACGATTAAATGTTCACTCCCAGCAGAGTAGCGTGAATCTCCCAAAGTGTTAGTATTGGGAATCTGCATGAAAATACTCTCACAGGACACGCCATCCTATGACAAAGAGATTTTCGTGTCGACGCACTTTTAGTTGAAAGTTAGCGCGATCGAACGCATTTGAATTCCTTAAGGAAAATCTAGACCGATCATATCAGTCTCAAAAATAATCACGGCCCCACGATTTGGTGCGCCATTTAACAAGCTTAAACTACTCCTAATATAACTAGGCGATCATCATAGCAACCACCGGCGGGCCCACTAGTGCCCTAGTCAATCGAGCCCTATTTTTCTCGTTCACAAACGCTTCAAACGCCGACCCAAACATGGGCGTTCGCGCTGAATAAAAACAAGCTCAAACGAGCTAAGACCTGCCAAAACGGTCTCAAAAACCCATCACGTCCTTCCAACTTAGCCAGCCTAGTTGGACGGCTTAGATCGCATCTCAAACGATCAAAAAGGTGTCAACGTGTTCGCCGTTGACCCAACTTCTCCCTTGGTCGATCGAACTGTCCACGACAAGATCAGAGAGCATCAAATCGTTCGCCTAAACTCGAGCAAACACGCTATTTCAAAACCCTAAATTTTGGGTTTTGGCAGTATACTACTGTCGCAGATCGATCACATCCGTACAACTTAGCCAGCCTAGTTGGACAGCTTAGATCGCATTTCAGACAATCAAGGAGGTGCACATGAGTTCACCACCGGCCCAATTCTATTCCTACTCGATCGACTTGCCCAAGGGAAGTCAATGACACGTTAAACCGCTTGATCGAACTAGGGAGAATGCGACCGTCTCTAAACCCTAATTGGCGTTTGCGGCAACACACCACTATCGCAAATCGATCACAACCATCCATCTCCGCCGGCCTAGTTAAAAGGCTTAGATTTAATTTCAGGCAGCCCCGAAGATGTCAACGTGATCACTTTTGTCTCACCTTAACACGTGACCAACCGGACTGCTCGAGCTAACGCCCGATGCCTCGAATCGCACGCCCAAAGAGGGTTGGCCGAGTGTCCCTCTAAACATAAGATACATTACGGGGCCTCACAGCAATACATAGAATATGGATCAGGGATGATCAATACCGCGGAATACACAAGGATTCATTCTAATTTCCGTCACTATTTGCATAACGATATTTAATATACATAATCCTTGAGAACAAAATATTTTAACCTATCTTCCATCAACGATTGACATAATAGGATTAACTTTTATATTTGTCAAAAGTCCATTCATTCTTTTATTAATACATGAATATCAACTCATGAACGACTTTACTTTTGACAAGGTATGGGACAAACATAGTTCACGGACGTAAACACTAATATCCCATAACAAATTGCAATATATAAAATCAACAAGATTAATATTGCAAAAATCATCTCCCAAAGAGTTTTAGAATTTTAAAAAATAAACCTAAAAACATGAAAATGAAAATAATGGACATAGCTATATGTAATCACAACAATTGCTATTCCAAACTCTAGTAATCCTTCTCAAAAGCAAGAATGAATTCTCACAAGAATTTTGCTAGGCATCAAGACAAACTCGTAATGCACATATAAGATGATTTGTCCTTAGAGAGTAGAATCAATCTTTTTCTCCCGGATTTATACCAAGAATAGCTACCAAAGGCTTATAAAAAGATTTTCAAAGAAGAACATATAAAGTCATTAACGACCATGCACCATAGTTCACATAAAATGATTGTGAACATTTAAGAATCCCATAGCAATGCGTACTACAGCCCATTCTTGCACTTCCTTCTTTGTGATTCACTAAACACATTCTTGTTAAGGATACTAATGAGCTTAGAAGAGTACTCCAAGAATCCAAGTGCCCAAGTCCAAGAGAATTGGAACAAGTGCGAAGAAACGGAGCAAAACACTCAAAACAAGAGACGGGACAAATACAAATATTCCGAGTTCGGACGAAGAAGTTACGACCAAAACAAGTCGACCGAATATCGACATCTACATGAAAATATGCATACGGGTTTGCAAACAAATTTTTAAGTCCGCGAACTTAGACCCCTGGATTTTGATTTTAAAAGATAGTAAGCATACCAGGTATGTGTACCATGGAGTCCAAATATCCCGAACTATTATTTTCATACCTAAACATTTAAGAACCTTAAACACAAACCAAGTTAGGTACAAAAGAACGATAACAAAGGTACGTGAATCATTATAAATTTTCTAAGAAAATAAAAGCACAAATCTTGCTCAAGTTTATAGACATACCTTTTTTAGATGAATCCAATTGAATTCTACAGCCTTACCAAACATAATATGCGCGCCCCAATTTTCATGCTTCCCTCACCGTATATATAACAGGGCATTCCTTGGTGAGGATGCACTTAAAACACACTCAAGTTGTGTTGAGGTGAAAAATGTATTTCTCACCACAAGTGACTTTTGGATTATCATGAAAGAGATCACTTTTAGAACCTTTCACATCCAAATCCATCTTTCCAAAGAACTCTTTAAGTTCCAACATCATGGATACTGCCTTCTCCATAGTCATGGAATTTTCTGGAAGATCATTCCTTTTCACACTCAAAGCATCATTGGATTTCTTTGGTACCCACTTCTGAGTGCGTTTAGGAAGAATCAGAACCTTCTTCCCATTACTCTCTTTTAGATTTGAAGAAAGAGAACTGGATTGACTATTCTTTTGCAAGTTAATCTTTCTCCAATTGGGAGCATCAGATCTTGTCTTCGTCTTTACAAAGTTATTCTTTTGATAATCATTACAATTGTGAAAAGACTTCATATGACGTTTATAGGAAAATCTTGGATTATCATAGCACTGATTCCTTTGCCTAAAGGTTGGACGTTTACAACCCGTAATGTCAAGAGTGTTAGACTTAACATATGATCCCGGTTTAATCACTTCTTTTGACACCCAAACAAGAATATCATGAAGTTTTTCGTTCCTTATACAAAAAAGACATCTCCTTTCCAGGTGACCTTTGTTTCCACAATAATGACAAATATAAGTAACGTTCTTACCCGGATTCATGTGTGCTGGTTTTGGAGGTTGATATACTTTGCTCTTTTGAACCTTAACTGCCGATGAAGGTATTTCACTTTTGCCATCAGTGGAAACCTTTTGTTGAGAAAAATCACTAGCCTTGACAAATTTTACCTCTTTGCTAATACTTGGAGCATCTATTCCCTTATAGCCCAATCCTCGTGTATCACGATGATTTTTACTTGCTCCTAGCATATGGGTTAATTTGCTTGAACTAGTATTGAAAATTTTCAAGTCATCTTCCAACATCTTGATTTTATCAAGAGAAGCAGCTAAATCATCCTCAAGGATTTTTTCTCGAGCGAGACAAGCATTTTCTCTGTCATCAAAACTAATTTGTTGAGAGTTAAACCTTGCTTCAGCTTCTGCAAGTTTCTTTTCCAACAAAACGTACTTTTGATAAAGATTATCACATTTAAGTGCCTTCATACGTAGGTTTACCGTAGAATCCTTGAGGATCTATTTGTTAGAACGATTCGAAAAAATAAACACCTGTGCAACATCTTCTCAATTTCTTGTTTTCTCGACAGAGAAGAGTCAGAAGAGGTGTGACATGAGAATTTGTAATCTTCTTCATTTTCCATGAATCCAAAAACTTAACATACTCCGAGACTTCCTCATCAACATCTCTATCAATATATGAATCACCTTCATCAGAAAGTTCATCCAACTGTTCTTCTAGGACAGTTTCCCAATCAACAATTTTTACATCAAGAGAATGTTTAGATATTGACTTAGATGTGACAGTTCTCTTAGGTGAATCCAAGATTTTAGAATCATCTGGTAATTTCTGAAATGGTACGTTATTAGAGATAGCACCTCTGTCCATAGAGTCAGATCTCTACAAACACAGGCTTGTAAGGTCTTGAATGTGTTTGCCTGCTCTGATACCAATTGAAAAAGCGGGGGTCTAACAACACCACCCAATATTTCGCTTAGAAATCTGTATGGACAAACTCCAATATACTTTGCTAGAGAATCAACTAGACAGTCAGACTCAATCTAGATTAAAGTATATCGAGGAGTTAATATCTCTCTCTTGTTTTGATTTACTCGAGCTAATAGAAATCAGCGAGTCTTTAACCAAACACAAGGAATAACTTGGATGGTACCAAAGACCAATATCCAAGGATCAATCAATGAAAATCAACAACCAAAGGTTGGATATTCTAATTGATGATCTAAACGCATAACCTGTTTTATTTCAATTATAAAGATAAAACAATATAATGCGGAAATAGAAATAACACAGACACCAGAATTTTGTTAACGAGGAAACAACAAATGCAGAAAACCCCGGGACCTATAACACACACTGTATTAAGCCGTTACAGACACTAGCCTACTCAAAGCTAACTTCGGACTGGACTGTAGTTGAACCCCAATCATTCTCCCACTGATCCAAGGTACAGTTGTACTCCCTACGCCTCTGATCCCAGCAGGATACTGCGCACTTGATTCCCTTAGCTGATCTCATCCACAACTAAGAGTTGCTACGACCAAAAATCGCAGGCTTTGACAATAAACAAATCTGTCTCCCACAGACAATTCTATCAAAGGATCAATCTGTCTCCCACAGATAAACCCTAAAGGTTTTGTTCCGTGTTTTGATAATAATCAAGGTGAACAGGAACTAATTGATAATCCGGTCTTATATTCCCGAAGAACAGCCTAGAGTTATCAACCACCTCACAACAATCTCAATCGTATGGTAGCGAAAATTTTTTTTGCGGAATCACAAACAATGAGACGAAGATGTTTTGATTACTTTTTATATATTGCCTATCAGAGATATCAATCTCAATCCAATCAATATGATTGTACTCGTACGATAGAATATGCAAGATTAGATCACACAACTACGATAAAAGTAGTATCGGTCTGGCTTCACAATCCCAATGAAGTATTTAAGTCGTTAACCTGGTTTTAGAAGAAGAAAACCAAAGGTTAAAGGAGAACCGACTCTAGTATGAAAACTAGTATCACACGTAAGGTGTGGGGATTAGTTTTGCACAATGAGATGTCTCCTTTATATAGTATTTCAAATCAGGGTTTACAATTAGGTTACCTTGGTAACAAAGCAATCAATATCCATCGTTAGATGGAAATTTGATTTAGATTCAAGCTAATATTTCTCAACCGTTAGATCGAAAACTTAGCTTATTACACATACTTGACAATGCACGCTTCTAGGTTTGTTAACCGTACCCAAACGTATGCACTTGTTGGTTCAACAACAGTTAACCAAATGGTTATCCATATGAGCATTTCATATCAACCATGTTATTCTTCACCATAACTAGTTCAAATGACTTCAAATGAACTATTTAGAGAGTTGTTCAATTGCAAGGAAATATCATGTACTACACAAGACACAATTGAAGCAAAGATGATTTAATTCACTTGAATCGGTACATGAACTTTTATAGCCACGGTTTGCAAACTGCATTCCTTAGTCTTTTTAAGTTTAAGTTCAGAAATCATCTTCAGATATATAACCTTCTCAAGTTCGCAGACTAGGTTCGCGGACTTAAGTTACCGGGCAGAGTTTACAAACTCCAGCAGAAATTCTCGGGTTTGAGAACTTCGCCGGTTTTCGGACTGGGTTCGCGGACTGAGTTTGTGGACTTAGCTTCACGCAACTAGTTTGTCAACTCCAGCAGAAATTCTCGGGTTTGAGAACTTCGGCAGTTCGTGGACTTGGCTCACGCCATTCTTCCGGTTCTTTTGATCAACAAAGTTCGCAAACTTTGGTTCAAGGAATAGGACTTATATATAAATGTGTTTCCACAACAATTCTTATGTCAACCATTAGTTATGTAATCTAAACTCTCATTTCAATCATTGAAACATTCTTAGAGGAGGTTATATAGTTGTTACACCATTTCTCGTCAAAGCAATTTTCAAGAATATTGAAACATATTATGAATTTTGTCACATGGTAAAGATAAACTTGGTCGAAACGAAAAGCTTACCAACACATATTTCGAGATATAGATATGCGACGTATACTCGGCTGAAAATACCAAATATGTATAATCCAAGTCTATATATATAGCATACGACTTCTTGTCTCAAAGAGTAGGAGATAGAGTAGATAGACTTTTGAGTGACAGATAAGTTCAAGTCTTCACATACCTTTTTTTCGAGAAGTTCCATCGGTTTCTTGAGTAGTTCTTCTACTTGTATGATGAATCGCCATTAAGTACTTGAGCTCAACTACACTTTCTATCCTAGTCCGAGACTTAGCTATAATAAATTAGAAATAAGACTTATAGTTTTGATCACTAACATTAACAAAAATGCTTGAGATAACAACGCATGCGAGTTCGACCGAGCAATGCTCTAACATCTTTCATGGATGGGTACAACGGCTACAACCAGATAAAAATGTATGAACACGACGCGAGTAAGACAACTTTTCGAACTCCTCTCGAAAACTTTTACTATGTTGTGATGCCTTTCGGTTTGAAAAATGCTGGTGCTACCTACCAACGCGCCATGACAATAATTTTTCATGATATGATGCACAAGCAAGTCGAAGATTATGTAGATGACATAGTAGTCAAGTCGAAGTCTCGAGCATCCCATACAAACATTCTACGGCAGGTGTTTGAAAGGTGTCGCGAGTACAAATTGAAGATGAACCCTCTGAAGTGCGCTTTCGGTGTCTCTTCCGGCAAATTTTTGGGATTCCAAGTCACCTCTGAAGGAATCAAGGGTGATCCAACCAAAACCCAAGCTATTCTCATGATGCCTCCTCCGCAAACTGTGAAAGAACTCCAGAGCTTCATGGGCAAGGTAAACTACATCCGACGTTTTATACCTGGTTTGGCTCAGCTATCTCTTCATTCACCCCTTTCTGAAGCAGGGAGCACGTTTCATTTGGAGCACAAAGCAACAAGAAGCGTTTCGAAAGATCCAACAAATATTGTCATCACCTGTTGTCATGCAATCCCCCATACAATAAAAACTGTTATGTCTATACACTCCCTCTAGCGATGCTGTTGTTGGTCCCTCCTTGCCCAAGAGGATGATGAGGGGATCGAACACCCTATATATTGTTAGAGCATTGCTCGGTCGAACTCGCATGCGTTGCTATCTCAAGCATGTTTGTCAATGTTAGTGATCAAAACTATAAGTCTTGATTTCTAGTATACTATAGCTAAGTCTCGGACTAGGATAGAAAGTATAGTTGAGCTCAAGGACTTCATGGCGATTTATCATACAAGAAGAAGAACTACTCAAGGAACCGGTGGAACTTCTCGACAAAAAGGTATGTGAAAACTTGAACTTATCTGTCACTCAAAAGTCTATCTACTCTATCTCCTACTTCTTGAGACAAAAAGTCGTATACTATATATAGACTTAGATTATATACATTTGGTATTTCGAGCCGAGTATATCTCTCATATCTATATCTCAAAATTTGTGTTGGTAAGCGTTTCGCTTCAACCATGTTTATGTTGAGCATTCTTGAACTAAATTAATCATCTTGTTTGGTTATTTAGTTGTTGCTCCATAAGTCTTTTTATGTCGAGCAAAAAAAATGACAATTAAATTGATTACTTTTGTAATTAGTTTGATTGTGTATTACAATTAAATTAATTATGGGTTCTCTTGTAATTAATCTAGTTGAGTATTTTCATACTCCGTAAGATTCCTCTTATGTTGAGTATATGAGCGACTATACTATTCATTTTTTTGATGGTTATGTTAGTCGTATGCTCCGTAAGTTCTCTTATGTCGAGCATAATCAATTAAGTTGATCACTTTTGTGTTTAATTTGATTGCGTATTCCGATTAAATTAATCATGGGTTTACTTGTGATTAATTTGATTGATTTTTTGGATATAGAAAATCATTCTCATGGTTTTTGGTGTCCAATAAAAATCCTTCTTTTCTTTTGAAATTAAGGCCGCTCTTGTTGTTCCCTTGGGAATGACAACTAATGGGGGAGAGTTCTTTTGAACTTGTGCTTAATGGTCATATCTTGAGGGGTGTGCGGCTGTGGAATTTTAAAGGGGTTATCTTGTATCTTTTAAACCCCTTGATGAATGCTATTAGCTTCGTCTATATGATTGCATCTAAATTAGATGGTATGTATATTTTTATTTTAGTCATGAAATGTCTCTTACGGAAATTTCATTACGATCCCGTTCTTGTACCTTTGCCAATTTTATTGAAAAAAAAGGGGAGAATTAATACGTAGTTCGCACTACAAATACATATGGTTTTCGGATCATTGTGTAAAGGGGAGTGGTTTTCATGTGAGATGGAGTATTGACTAAGGGGGAGTGATACATATCAGTTGTGATACAATTGGACTTTGACACTGTTTAATAATAATATGACACTGTGTAACAATGATCAGGACCGATGCTTTCTCATTTTTATAGCTACGGATCTTCAACAACGGTGATGCTAAAGTTACAACCTTTGGGATCATTGGAGTACTTGGAAGTGACGAAGATTTCGAGGAATGTTGAGGATTATACATGTGGAATAGGAGCTACTAAAGTTTCTTTATCTTTTTTGTATTCCATATGTATTGATAGTTTTGTTACTAAAATTGACAAAGGGGGAGATTGTTAGAGCATTGCTCGGTCGAACTCGCATGCGTTGCCATCTCAAGCATGTTTGTCAATGTTAGTGATCAAAACTATAAGTCTTGATTTATAGTCTACTATAGCTAAGTCTCGGACTATGATAGAAGGTGTAGTTGAGCTCAAGGACTTCATGGCGATTCATCATACAAAAAGAAGAACTACTCAAAGAACCGGTGGAACTTCTCGACAAAAAGGTATGTGAAGACTTGAACTTATCTGTCACTCAAAAGTATATCTACTCTATCTCCTATTTCTTGAGACAAAAAGTCGTATGCTATATATAGACTTAGATTATACACATTTGGTATTTCGAGCCGAGTATATCTCGCCTATCTATATCTCGAAATATGTGTTGGTAAGCGTTTCGCTTCGACCATGTTTATCTTTACCTAGTGACGGAAGTCATGATATGTTTCAATCACTTTGAAAATTGTTTTGACGAGAAATGGTGTAACAACTATATAATGTCCTCTAAGAATCTTTCAATGGTTGGAATGAGAGTTTAGATTACATAACCAATGATGGAGATAAATATTTTAGTGGAAACACATATGTGCATAAGTCCTATCCCTTGAACCAAAGTTTGCGAACTTTGTTGATCAAGAGAAACCGGAAGAATGTCTTGTTGCCAAGTCCACGAACTGCCGAACTTCTCATCTCGAGAAATTATGCTGGAGTTGACAAACTTGTTACGCGAGTACCAGTCCGCGAACCCAGTCCGCGAACCAGCCGAAAGTTTTTGCCGAGATTTTCTGCTGGAGTTTGTAAACTCTTCCCAGTTTCTTAAGTCGGCGAACCTAGTGTGCGAACATAAGAAGGTTATATATCTGAAAAAGATTTCTGAACTTAAACTTATAAAGACTAAGGAATGAAAATTGCAAACTGTGGCTATAAATTTCATGAACCGATTCAAGTGAATCAAATCATCTTTGCTTCAATTGTGTCTTGTGTAGTACATAAGATTTCCTTGCAATTGAACAACTCTCTAACTAGCTCGTTTGAGTCACTTGAACTGGTTATGGTGAAGAAGAATATGGTTGGTATGAAATGCTCATATGGCTAACCTTTTGGTTAACTATTGTTGAACCAACAATGTACACGTTTGGGTACGGTGAAAAAACCTAGAAGCGTACATTTCATTTGTGTATAACAAGCTAAGTTTTCGATCTAACGGTTGAGAAATATTAACTTGAATCTAAACCAGGTTTTCATCTAACGGTGGATATTGTTTGCTTTGTGACTAAGGCGAAACCCTGATTTGAAAGACTATATAAAGGGACATCTAGGAACTCCGGAAAAACTAATCCCCACACCTCAAATGTGATACTAGTTTGCGTGCTAGAGTCGTTTCTCCTTTAACCTTTGGTTTTCTTCTTCTAAAACCAGGTTAACGACTTAAAGACTTCATTGGGATTGTGAAGCCAGACCGATACTACTTTTATCGTAGTTGTGTGATCTGATCTTGCATCTTTTATCGTACGAGTAAAATCAGATAGATTGGCTTGAGATTAATATCTCTGATAGGCAAGATATAAAAAGTAGTCACAAACATCTTCGTCTCATTGTTTGTGATTCCGCAACATCTTGTTTCTCTACCATACGATTAAGATTGTTGTGAGGTGATTGATTTATCTAGGCTGTTCTTCGGGAATATAAGACCGGATTATCAATTGGTTCCTGTTCACCTTGATTATTATCAAAAGACGGAACAAAAACTTTAGGGTTTTTCTGTGGGAGGCAGATTGATCCTTTGATAGACTTGTCTGTGTGAGACAGATTTGTTTATTGTTAAAGCCTGCCATTTTGGGTCGTAGGAACTCTTAGTTGTGGGTGAGATTAGCTAAGGGAATCAAGTGCGCAGTATCCTGCTGGGATCAGAGGCGTAGGGAGTACAACTGTACCTTGGATCAGTGGGATACTGATTGGGGTTCAACTACAGTCCACTCCGAAGTTAGCTTGGAGTAGGCTAGTGTCTTTAGAGTCTTAATACAGTGTGTGTTCAATACGGACTAGGTCCCGGGGTTTTTCTGCATTTGCGGTTTCCTCGTTAACAAAATTTCTGGTGTCTGTGTTATTTCAGTTTCCGCATTATATTGTTTTATCTTTATAATTGAAATAATACATGTTGTGCGTTAGATCATCAATTAGAGTAATCCAACCTTTGGTTGTTGATTGTCATTGATTGATCCTTGGATATTGGTCTTTGGTACCATCCAAGTTATTCCTTGTATTTGATTAGTACTCGCAGTTTCTGTTTGAGGAAATCAAATCAAGAGAGATATATATAAACTCGTTGATATATTTTTAATTGATTGAGTCTTGTTGATTCTCTTAAAAGTATATTCGAGTTTTTCCATACAGATTGCTAAGCGAAATATTGGGTGGTGTTGTTAGAACCCCGCTTTTTCATATACTACTTCAGTCGTACTTTGAGGGATACTGTCGAACAAAGTGGTGTTAATCTTCGGAGACGACCCTATCAAGTTCTTACTCTCAAAACCGGCCTTGGTCGGCATACCGGCCAAATGGCTTCTCCAGACGTCAG
The DNA here is from genome assembly GCF_003573695.1 of Papaver somniferum. Classification (NCBI taxonomy): domain Eukaryota; kingdom Viridiplantae; phylum Streptophyta; class Magnoliopsida; order Ranunculales; family Papaveraceae; genus Papaver; species Papaver somniferum. The sequence continues at coordinate 151,050,960 of NC_039364.1, read as the reverse complement.
AGTTTGATATAACATGCGCTCCTCCAAAATCTATCAAAGGGCAAGCGGTAACAGATCTGCTAGCAGCATTCCAAGGATAAGGAACTACCGCACTGCATGAAGACCTTCCTGGAGAATTTCCAGAAATCTCTCATGTCAAAGAGGAGGTATGGCTATTATATTTTGATGGTTCTGCTACTCCTAGTAGTAATACGGGAGGATCGGGCATAGTTCTAGTGTCTCCAATGGACGAAGTCTTTTCACACTCTTCCAAGCTGGACTTTTAGTGAACCAACAATTCGGCAGAATACGAATCTTTCCTCATAGGATTTTCACTAGCCAAACAAGAAGGAGCCACACACCTGGAAGTAGAGGCGACTCTAAATTGTCGGTCAATCAGATGAATGGAGTATACTCCCTCAAAGTGGTGACACTGGCCCCTTATCTGAGGCGCAAAAGCTATTGAACTACTTTGCTGACGCAACCATAACCCATATTGGCCGCAATAATAACAAACACGTCGATTTCCTAGACACATTAGCCTCGAAGCTGCATTTTGAAGGCTTGGAAGAAACTTTGATCGTAAAGAGACAGACTGTGGCGTCAATATGGCTCTCACAAATTAAGGATGTTGAAACCAACGACTGGAGAACTCCAATTATTCAAGAGTTAAACAGTTCGCTCTCACAAGGAAAGGTCAGTCTCAAAACCCTGCAAAGATTTTTTTGCTTCATGGAGTGTTATACCACCAGAATCCAGATGGGTCTCTGTCAAGATGTCTTGGAGACGAGGAAGCATAACTACAATTTAACTATATTCACAGCGAGATCTGCGGACAAACGTTGGTAGTGACTCTGTACTGACGTCTTCAACGCCTTGGATACTACTTGCCGGATATGGAGACTCAATCCCGATCGCTCCAGGGTTTTTTCTCTAGTTGTCAAGTGCCACCACATCAATTGGAGGTCTTTAACGTTGGTTATGCTGGGGACTGGCGAGAACCATACATCAATTATCTTCGCAATGGTGTGTTGCCCGCCAACAAGAAGGATGCAGCTAAGTTGAAACAGAATGCCAAGAGATTCGTATTTCATGAGGAAATCCTATACCGCAAAAGCCTTGGAGGAAACCTGCTACGGTGTTTGGCAAAATCTGAAATCCCAATTATGTTAAAGGAGACGCACGAAGGCGAACACCAAGGAAAAAAGAAGTTGTTCCTCCAAGTGCACGAAAGGTATTACTGGCCAACTATGGAGGATGATGCAGCAGCATTTGTTCAGAGATGTCGTGAATTCCAGACTTACGAGAATCTCATCCACGTGCCTTGCACCCCACTCCACTCGGTAAGTAGTCCATGGCCTTTCTACAGATGGGGACTTGATATTATTGGGAAAATCAATCCAGCCTCCTCAAAGCAGCATGAGTAAATCATAACTGCGACGAAATACTTTATCAAATGGGTTGAAGCCATTCCTCTTCGAGGAACCACTGGAGCGACAATTGCAGCATTTATTAAGAAATACATCATCTGTCGGTTTGGTGTACCTATGCACATTATTACTGATAACGATACCCCCTTTGCCAACAAGCAAGTGCAAGAGATACTCGAAGAATATGGATTTAAACAGATTTTCTCTACTCCTTACTACCCTCAAGGGAATGGACAAGCTGAAAGCACTAAGAAAACTCTGATCCGAATTCTCAGTCGGACGGTGCACGATAATCCCAAGACATGGCACGAACAACTACCAATGGCGTTGTGGGCGTATCACACAACACCTAGGAGCTCCACATGCGTCTCTCCTTATTCACTTGTCTATGGTGCGGATGCGATCCTTCCAGCAGAGATTAAAATCCCGTCATCTAGAATTATAGCAGTGAGTGGAGTTCAATCGAATGAGGTCGAAGCATCGAGTTTCGAAATTGCAGAATAAGATACTTTGGACTTCAGGATAGTTGAAGCGGAAGAACATGCTCGAGCATACAAGAGCAGGATCTCGAGAGCCTATGATAAAACTATAAAGCCACGAGTTTTTAAGGTAGGAGATCTGGTGTTAAATACTGCTAAACCCATCCAAAAAGACATGTCCGCACCAAAGTTTTCTCCAAACTGGGAAGGTCCCTACGTGATCACCAAGGCTTATAACAGTGGTTACTACAAGATTGTCAAAGAGGATGGAGGTAGATTGGAAGCAGTCATCAACGGGAAGTGGCTCAAGGAATACTACGCTTAATCGTCATTTTATTCCTCGCGGCCTCACTACGCAATAATCAGGCATTTTCATTCTTCTCATATCTTAGTTATCAAATTCTCCATTAGTTAAAGCATATTAATGTAATCTCCATTCGCTTAACAAAACCCAATGCAATTCATTTTCCAAAGCAAGGTTCAAAACCCCAACAAAAAAAGACGATCAAAACGTCATTGTGCCTACTTATTCAAAACAACAAATAAAAATACGACTCAGAAAAGGCCATCCAACAAGTTGTAGTTCATTGAAAGCATCATTTTCAACCTCTCCTGATACCTTTCAGTCCTACTCTTCAAGTTTTGGATCGCTTGTTCCACCTTCTCAGATTCCATATCCAAGGCCTTCTCCTCTTCCATGATGGTCTTCGCAGCAGGAACGACATTGGCGATGATGCCGGCTCGATCAACTTTGATAATATCAAGGCGCTGCCGCAACTAGCCCACGTTGAACTCCATGGATTCACAGGTAGATATCATGTCTTCCCACTTATCAATATTTGATTCAGCAACATCACGTATGGATGTACCTTCCATTTCGGAAATCATGGGAAGGAGACAGTTCACCGTGGTAACTAAAGCATACGAACATCTCCTCACCACGTTTCTGGTTGCAATATGGTCGTACCTTCTCCATATTTTTGTATACAAGGGTATGGACTCCTTCCTCAATATAAAACTGCCAACATCTCGGTAACTAGAAGATAAACATCTCATGCGAACATCGAAACGAAAGACTGCGTTGGGGTACTCGTAGGAGGAGATTCCCAAATCAGCGTCCTCCCGATCAGCGGCAGGCGTGTTTGAGCTTGAAGGGAGGGGAGTGGTTAAATCATCATCGTCAACCACTGTTACACATATCCCAGAAGTATGCCTCTACAAAAAAAAAGGGAGGAGGAGGTTGCGTCACCGACTAGCCATGGCAGACAGATACATATTCACCAATGAAAAATATACCGGTATGATCTTCTTGACTCGCATGATCCAGACAGGAGAACCGTCATAAGGCTCGGGGATTCGACTTCTCTAAAAGAAAAGAATGATTAGACGCCGAAAGAAAAAGAAGAACTACTACCTCAAAATCAGAAAATATTTAAAATCATACTATGGATACAAGCCGCTTGCATTTAGCAGAAGAATCTGGCTGAGTCGAAGAAGATGATCCACTTCTATCTGGCATGATGAAAACAGAGAGTTTCAGCAAGAGAATCTTTATCTCAGCACGATAAGGTTGTTTTAGCGTCCCTGTATATATATATATATATATATGTACACGACAGACACCTTAAAGTGAGACTGAATGACTGTAACAAGATTCATCCGATAAATGAGGATTCAACACCAACCAAGCCATGCTTCTTGTTGAAACCCTAATTAAGAACTGGAAAATACCGTTGGATGGTAAAAGAAAGAATACGTCCAACCCAACTCCGAGTCCTAGTCAGTATATATGGAGGATGCAAGGCAGTCGTTGTCCCAAATTCAAAGCAACGGCCACTTCCCTGCTACAGCAATGGAGGGAGATCAACACAACAAGGAGCACCAGCTGCTGCAAGCAAATACACAGGCGGACGAGAAAATAATAAAGAGGAAGGACGACCCCCTTTTTATACACATGTAGTTTTTGGAATTCGAGTTTAAAAGGGTTTCCTTTTGTACCATGCACGGAGGAAGGCAACTGCCCATGAGTGCCAACGCTCCACGGCCGAACTAACTGTGCACCAGTGTCACTCGTACTTATTACAAGAGTGGATCAAGTGTTTCCTGGTAATCCTTGCATGCCTTGTCTTTTCAATTGGTTCTTGCCTGTCACCATCTATTGTTTACCCCGCAACAATGTCACTGTTACGTGCTAAGCAGGGGACTTAATGTTGATGGTGGTTTTCAGTTCAGGGTTAGAATCATAAAACCCTATATTTAGCGTTGCCATCCTGCAAAGGAATAAAGGTCGTTTAAAATTAATGAGTGCATAATCCTCTTTACTTACATATGTACTGAGCAATTCAACATATCTATGAAATTTATCCACAATGGTGCATGAAGAAACAATCCCAAATACTCTGTAAATTTTATTAACATATTGCATTACTTACTAATGCATTGACCTGCTTGATATTTTTCTATGCTATGATCCCAGCCGAACTCCCGATATTGACATGACATGACGATTAAATGTTCACTCCCAGCAGAGTAGCGTGAATCTCCCAAAGTGTCAGTATTGGGAATCTGCATGAAAATACTCTCACAGGACACGCCATCCTATGACAAAGAGATTTTCGTGTCGACGCACTTTTAGTTGAAAGTTAGCGCGATCGAACGCATTTGAATTCCTTAAGGAAAATCTAGACCGATCATATCAGTCTCAAAAATAATCACGGTCCCACGATTTGGTGCGCCATTTAACAAGCTTAGACTACTCCTAATATAACTAGGCGATCATCATAGCAACCACCGGCGGGCCCACTAGTTCCCTAGTCGATCGAGCCCTATTTTTCTCGTTCACAAACGCTTCAAATGCCGACCCAAACATGGGCGTTCGCGCTGAATAAAAACAAGCTCAAACGAGCTAAGACCTGCCAAAACAGTCTCAAAAACCCATCACGTCCTTCCAACTTAGCCATCCTAGATGGACGGCTTAGATCGCATCTCAAGCGATCAAAAAGGTGTCAACGTGTTCTCCGTTGGCCCAACTTCTCCCTTGGTCAATCGAACTGTCCATGACAAGACCAGAGAGCATCAAATAGTTCGCCCAAACTCGAGCAAACACGCTATTTCAAAATCCTAAATTTTGGGTTGTGGCAGTATACTACTGTCGTAAATCTATCACATTCGTCCAACTTAGCCAGCCTAGTTGGACATCTTAGATAGCGTTTCAGGCGATCAAGGAGGTGCACTTGAGTTCACCACCGACCCAATTCTATTCCTACTTGATCGACTTGCCCAAGGGAATTCAATGACATGTTAAACCACTTGATCGAACTAGGGAGAATGCGTCCGTCTCTAAACCCTAATTGGCGTTTGCGGCAACACACTGCTGTCGCAAATCGATCACAACCATCCATCTCCGCTGGCCTAGTTGAAAGGCTTAGATTTAATTTCAGGCAGCCCGAAGATGTCAACGTGATCATTGTCGGCTCACCTTAACACATGACCAACCGGCCTGCTCGAGGTAACGTCTGATGCCTCGAATCGCACGCCCAAAGAGGGTTGGCCACGTGGCCCCCTAAACCCTAAATTTGCGTCAACAACAGTATACAACTGCCGCAAATCATCTCGTCCATCCAACTTCGCCAGCCTAGTTGGATGGTGTAGATTTATTTTTAGAAAACCAACAAAGTAACATTGTGATCACCAGCCGTCTCTCCTCTATAGGGAGAGATCGACAAAGAGACATCTTGACCATAGGGTCCTCAAACGATTACCCAAAGATGGTCGGTCGTGCCACTTTTAAGACGCTCAGTCTGTGACTGATTCGATCGAGATCAAAAGAGCGATGCTTCTAACACATCGATTATTTTCAACTGCTTATTCGAAAGCGATGCTTTACGTACATCGATAATGTTTTACAAATATCAGTTTTACAAATAATTTATTATTTGACCTAAAAGCACTGTGTGCTGCTTTCAGTGACGAGTCCCATGACTCGACCCAATTACTCGAGACATCAAACATGTCACAAACTGAGGGATGCTCACTGGGGTATTGGTCTGGCGGTTTACAGCGTGCAACATGCAATGCGCCCATTATGAGAACGTGTTAGGAAAGAACGGACGGTTAACATCAAAGAGATAGTGGGTAAAAGTGTGGCCAGTTTCCACTCATAGTGGAAACGTGGTGATCACCACTCTTTACACAATTCCACTCCTCCATTTTCCTAATCACCTCCACTTCCTACGAGATCAGAGGGTGTTCGAACATGACTTGTATAGATAGGTTTTCAATCTATGTCGACAAAAGGAGAACAAAATAACAAGTGTTATCAACACAAGTATCCAGAAACCATTTTTCTGATACAAGTCATAAAACAAGCATACCTTCATAATTCAACATTCTGATCTCAAACACCTTCTTCACTTCCCTCCCTAAGATCAACCCTTCTCCTTCACTTTGTGACCTAATTGAATCTGGAACGGATATTTCTTGGTTTAGGCCAGAGTCTTACAGATTGATCTCTCGAACTCAAAAGTACTCATGTGTTGTGCATTTGTTTAGGGTTTGAATTCATTTCTCATCAACACACCAAATTTACCAAAACCAGCAGAACCAGTTTTTACCCTCAAACAACTGGTTCCTTGAGTAGTTCTTCGTCTTCGTAAGATGATCGTCGTGGAGTCTGGAGCTCAATTACACTTAATTGTCCTAGTCCGAGACTTATCTATAAGTAGTCTATAAATCAAGACATGTGGTTTTGAAAACTAAACTTGACAAACATACTTGAGATAGCAACACATGCGAGTTCGACTGAGCAATGCTCTAACAAAAATAACTTAGATTCAAGGAAACACTTTCTATATTTAGATGAATTAATTAGGGTTTCAAGTAAGCATGTGAGAATTAGTATTGAAATCATATAGAAGAATATACACAGTAGTCCGAGTACCTGAACCGTATATAATGATAGTTCCTTTGGCAAGTATGTATTATGAACTAGTAAGCAATTTGATGTTCATTTAAACACTCATAATTTAATCATTATGCACATACAAAAGTGTTTTAGTTATCAATGATGTCTAAGAGGTGTTTATGAGAGTCATAGAAATGCTAAACATATCTGAAAAATAAGTCTTTATGCATCTGCTAAATTTATCCAGGGAATTTTGGCGAAACGGCTCGTGAACCGTAAGTCATAGTTCACAAGTCAAGGTGCAACGGTTCGTGAATCAAGTTCTCCGACCCTATTCGGCTCGAGAACTCAGATGGACACGGTTCACTAACTGGGTTCGCCAACTGTTAGCCATTTTTACCAATATTAAAAACTCAGATCACCATGGTTTGTGAACTGTCCCGTTCTGAACCTAAGATTTGTGAACTGGTTCTCCAACCATCCTGTATTTCATAAACTGAGATGTTTATGGTTTGCGAGATGGTTCTCCAACCTACCCTAAGTCGAAATAACAGAAATTATGAATTGTTCTTTTTGATGTTTGAAACATTCCCAAATGATAAAATCATTGCTTGGGAAATTTTCAAATAATCCACAAATTAATTCTTAAAAAATAAATTGTTTCGAACTCGTATTGTTAAGGACTTTTGAACATCCAATGCTTGAAATATATTTCGAGATGTTTAACAAGACAAGCTTGGCTCAAAATTTCTTCTTTGCAATAAATCTACTAGAAGCCATACAACATAGTCTCATAAAGATAGAATAGTAAGATAGTAAGTAAAATAGAATGATTCAGTCTTCACATACCTTGTTGATGAAGTTCTTCAAATGTGTTCGTAGATCTTTAGTCTTCGAGAGTGATGTCTGATACTCAACTAAAAAATTATCAACCTAGTCCGAGACATGACTTAGTAAACTACAAATTAGGATATAATTTTGATCAACCAACATTGATAACAAGCTTGAGATAACAAAACTTGTGGCTTTAACCGAGAAATTCTCTAACACAATATGGTTCCTGCAAAATCCATGTATGCCTCTGTTTTCTGTTGCTATGGATGGACCTGCTCTTCCACTTTTGAATTCACCTGTATTATCTCTTAAGATTAGTGAAAACCTATAAGGTTCATCTTTTGGCATTGATAGAAATAGAGGGGTTGGCTAAAGTGGAAGCACTTCTTTTCTCAAAAAATTCATTCTTCAACAAGAATTGATGGATTAATTCCTGATTGGTGGATCAGACACACTATCCAGTAACCATAATGACCCTTTCCTATGCAGGGTTTAGAGATTTCTATTTAGTACAGATTTTGATGAAGTTTTTCCTAAAACTTTGCAGATTGCACTAACTATAACCATTTCAAATCAGAACTTTCTATCGTTTTTAAATAACCCTTCTATCAGCAATAAGCCTTATTTCAAACTGGAAAAAAAGTTGGGTTGAGCACAATGGCTTTGTTAGCAATGTGAAGATATAGTAGTAATCTACGGTTTTCAGCGGGAGTGAAAGCACTATTTTTGTTTTTTTAAATTGCAGAATCTTAATTTTGTTTATTGAAACTTGAAGCTTTTGCAGGAATTTTTCTCTATTAAAAGAGATAAAATGCTTCTTATTGAGAACATAGGCGAACTGGGTTTTCTTGAGGGGAATTAAGCTCTTCAAACTGATTAGCAAGAGGTTATACTTCAAAGTAAAATCAAGCTCAAAACTATTGAAAACATAGAAGCTAGAGAGTGGTAGCTTAGAGCAAAACAAAATGGTTTTGGATACGGAGATGCAGACACTGGTATTTTCATACAATTGCAGGTGAAAGAAAGAAAACAAATATTGTTGCGAATCTGCAGGTAAATAGTGGAGATCGTTTTGATCAGGATATTGTCAATGATGAGAATATAATTTACTTCATAAATATTTTTAAACTCATAATAATATCCCCTTTCTCTTTAATCCATTCATTTTTCTCAAGTGGATAATGATAAATATCTTTGGTTGAAGAGAAAGTTTATTGAAAAAAATATGGAATATGATCAAGAATATGGGTTCAAACAAATCACCCGGGCCACATGGTTCTTCAACTGAGTTTTAAAAAAGTTGTTGGAATACCATTAATCAAGTCTTTATAAGAATGTTGAATATCATCCATAGATATGAATGTTCAGATTGGATATTAAATTGCTCTTTCAATACTCTGATTCCTAGGAAAGAGGATTCTTGTACTCCTAAAAACTAAAGGCCATCGAGTCTTATAAGAGATACTTATAAAATCATCCTAAAGATTCTTGCTGGGAGACTCAAAATGGTAATGCCAAGTCTTATTCCAGATTATCAAGGGGGTTTTATTAAGGAGTAACAAATTCTAGATGGCGTGCTTATTTCCGATGAATATGTGGATATCAGAGTCAAGTCCAAAACTTTAGGAATTATATGCAAGATAGACATGGAGAAGTCTTTTGACAATGTCAATTGGCATGCTCCCTTTTCTATCTTGAAAAATCATGATTTTGGTGAGAAGTGGATTTACAGGATGAATTGGTGTGTTTCATCTCCTCATTAATCAGTTATTTTAAATGGTGTTTCGACAAACATATTAAGGCATTCCAAGGGGTTGATTCAAGGGGATTCTTTTTCTCCGTACTTGTTGTTGCTCGTGGTTAAATTGTTATCTAAGATTATGAATGATGCTGTGGAGAGAGGGAAAATTCATGATTTAAATTAGTTGAGAAAAGTATTATGATTTCTCACTTACGATTTGCAAAGTATGCCCTCTTGTTTATTGATGCTAATGGAGAAGAGGTAACTAGATGCTTCGTTATTCTTTTTATTTTCGAAACTCTTAGTGGCATAAGATTAAATTGGAAAAATGTACAATGGTGAGTATGGGTGCTAACTATGGGATTGAAGAATTGGCTATGCCAATGGAGAAGAGGTAACCAAACTGTTGTTGATGAAATATTTGGTCTATCGGTTGACGCTAGTTCAAGAATTATTGTTGTTTGAGACTCAGTGATAGAGAGAATGGAGATGCAACTTGCTTCTTGAAAAATGATGATATAGTTCCAAATATGGTGGAAGATGATGATGATGTTGATATCTTGTATAACTTCAGCAGCAAGGATTGTTATGATTACAGAAGGTTTATCAAGTGAAATTCTGCGACGTTTCTTTGGAAGAAGTGCATACCAAACAAAGTCAGTTTTATGCTATGGGTTACTTTCTATAACTCCTACCTACTAGAGTTACGCTAAGGCATAGAAAAGTTCATTTGGATAGTGAAAGTTGTGTGATTGTTCAACTCTGACAGAGAAACTTCTAGCCATCTCTTGCTGCACTTTAACTTTACTTTTAAAGTTTGGGATCATTTCACAAAAGGGGTGCGTATATCGTGGCTTATATTGGCTACAACAGTACAACTATTTGAAGCTTGGAATTTAAATAGCTTAGGAGGGAGATGCAAGGGAATCCGGGGCATACTTCACCATGTTTTGGATTGAAACATTTGGAAGGTGCGTGATATAAGGGTTTCCGGAGATAGGCACAAATCGTTTTTGAGGAACTTATTGTTCTATTTAAGTAAGCTATGGTCATATGGATTTGTGAGAAGGGGTTTAGTCTTATTAGTAATAAATCAAGTCTTGCGTAATTAGGAGTTTGTTTTACATATGTAATATTGCAGCTTTCGCGAATTTTGTATTTGGCCTTGTATTTTTATTTTAATATAATCTTTTTTGTTAGGAAAAAAAAACTAACTAGAAAAAAAGATGCAGAAGTTTTTATGGGAGCATAAATATGCTGGTTCCACTTGTTCTCACCTCTTCAATTGGAAAACGGTTTGTGGTAGTAAAACGAGGGGGTGTGGGTGTTATTAACGTCAAATTTATGAATCTAGTTGTGCAAACATATACAAGGCATTTGATTTATGCCAATTCTTCTCTTAATCTTCACTTTGGTCTAGATGTGTCACTTTTGCATGATAATTGTTCTTGTAATGTCCTTTTAGCGGATGAATATCCCAGTCTGTTCAAATTAGCGAAAAATATTGTTACGCAAATTATTACTAATGGGAAATGAAAACTCGAATTTAAAAGAGTGTTGTCCAACATTATTGCAGATCTTCTATTTTGTATTGGTTATCACCAACATTGCTAGACTCTCTGCCCGACACAAGAAGTTGTTTACTGCATAATTCAGGTTCCTTTTAGTCAAGTCCCTGTATGCCAAGTTGACTGAGGGGGATGGAGTAGAAGATTTTCCAAGTTCATCCATTTGGAGCCTGCCATTCCCCTAAAGTAAACTTCTTATGTGGTATACATGGAAAACTCAGCTCTATATAGTACCAGTATCTGTGCCAACCTGTAACCTTGTGACAGCCTGTCTATTCTTTGTCCAGTCATCATTGCTTTGCTGTCATTTTATATTTGTCAAATTCTTATTGGTCCAAAATGTAGTCACAACATTTATGGTGTCTGAAAGGTCTCTTAAAAACTGCGTCTTGTTTTCAAGAGTTAGTACGAAAGACAATTGATTGATCAATTGCAAATTCCTGTTCGTTGAATCTTCAGTAATGAAATAATCTGTTCTACTATGGTACCAGTTATCCAATCGATCCATACTTCCGCTGTTTTCAACTCATTAATGGAGTTTTAGTAATTCACATTCATCAACAAATTAGTTTCTTCAGTATTTCTTTTTCAATTTCTTCTTTTCTTGCTTCAAATCAATGGCGGCTGCACCTTATGAATCAAGAATTATTACAATTCCTCTCAATCAGATCTCAAATATCATTCAATACAAGCTTAAAGATGATAATTTCTCAACCTGGAAGAGTTTAATTTTTCCTCTTTTAAAGAGATATAAACCTTCAGGGTTCTTGGATGGATCTCTACCTTGTCCGGCTAAATTTCTTACACAAGAAGATCTTGAACAAGGTAATATTAATCCTGCTTATACTTCTTGGTGTGATAATGATAATACGCTTGTTCTTTGGATACAATCCACTATTTCTGAGTCAGTAGTAGCTTATGTTGTTGGTACTGATTCTGCTAGAGAATTATGGTCAAATATTGAATCAAGATTTGCCAGAACATCAATTGATCATGCTATACAATTGCGTACTCAATTACAATCTCTTATACTAGGTTATGGTGCAATGTCTACATATTTGGGAGATGTTAAGAGGCTTTATGATCAATTAGCTGCATCTGGATCTGAGATTTCCAATGATGAACTTGTTGTTCTTATACTTACTGGAATTGGTCAAGAGTACAACTCATTTAGTACTTCTATTAGGATCCATAATCCTCCTGTTACATTTGATGAGTTACACAATTTGTTGTTAAGTGAAGAAATTGTAGTCAAAGAAAGATCAAAATCCTTACTGTCTGAAGCAAATAGCAAAGCTTTTTCTGCTTATCAATCTCAACAAGCTTTCCTGGCTCAACAAAGACCTCAGTATGGATATTCTCATCCAAATTCTTCATTCAGACTAAGAAGCAGAGGTAACTTTTCATTTGCACTTTCTTACAGAGGTTTTTCACCACAATAGAGGAGTAATTTTTAGCTACCACCAAGAATGCACTCTACACAGTCTTATTCATATCCTCCTGTCTCTGCACCAAATACTAGTGCTGCATCCACATCTGTACTTCCAACAGAACCACCTTGTCAGCTGTGTAATAAGAATGGTCATACAGCTCCTGCTTTTATACACAGACTTAATTTTGCATATCGGAATGCTCTTACACTCAATAATATGAGTGCCATGCTTGCCACTTCAAACATATTGGGAGAAAATCCCTGGTATGCTGATTCAGGTGCCAACAATCATTTAACTTCTAATGAAAATAAGTTACAACTCATGTCTGCTTATGATGGCTCTGAGGAAATACATACATCCAATGGATAAGGTATGAATGAAAAAGCGGGGGTCTAACAACACCACCCAATATTTTGCTTACCAATATGTATGGACTAACTCCGAAATACTTTCTAGAGAATCAACTGGAAAATCAGACTCAATCTAGGTAAAAGTATCTCAAGGAGTTAATATCTCTCTCTTGTTTTGATTTACTCAAGCTAATAGAAATCAGCGAGTCTTTTAATCAAACATAAGGAATAACTTGGATGGTACCAAAGACCAATATCCAAGGATCAATCAATGACAATCAACAACCAAAGGTTGGATTATTCTAATTGATGATAAAAATGCACAACCTGTATTATTTCAATTATAAAGATAAAACAATATAATGCGGAAATATAAATAACACAGACACCAGAAATTTTGTTAACGAGGAAACCGCAAATGAAGAAAAACCCAGGGACCTAGTCCAGATTGAACACACACTATATTAAGCCGCTACAGACACTAGCCTACTCCAAGTTAACTTCGGACTGGACTGTAGTTGAACCCCAATCAGTCTCCCACTGATCCAAGGTACAGTTGTACTCTCTACGCCTCTGATCCCAGCAGGATACTGCGCACTTGATTCCCTTAGCTGATCTCACCCACAACTAAGAGTTGCTACGACCCAAAATCGCAGGCTTTGACAATAAAAAAATATGTCTCACACAGACAAGTCTATAAAAGGATTAATCTGTCTCCCACAGATAAACCCTAAAAGGTTTTGTTCCGTCTTTTGATAATAATCAAGGTGAACAGGAACCAATTGATAATCCGGTCTTATATTCCCGAAAAACAACCTAGAGTTATCAATCACCTCACAATAATCTTAGTCATATGGTAGGGAAACAAGATGTTAGGGAATCACAAACAATGAGACGAAGATGTTTGTGATTACTTTTTATATCTTGCCTATCGGAGATATTAATCTCAAGCCAATCAATAAGATTGTACTCGTACAATAGAAGATGCAAGATCAGATCACACAACTACGATAAAAGTAGTATCGGTCTGGCTTCACAATCCCAATGGAGTCTTTAAGTCGTTAACCTGGTTTTAGAAGAAGAAAACCAAAGGTTAAAGGAGAAAAGACTCTAGCACGCAAACTAGTATCACACGTAAGGTGTGGGGATTAGTTTTGCACAGATACTAGAGTTCCCCTTATATAGTCTTTCAAACCAGGGTTTGCAATCAAGTTACCTTGGTAACGAAGCAATCAATATCCATCGTTAGATGAAAACCTGATTTAGATTCAAGCTAATATTTCTCAACCGTTAGATCGAAAACTTAGCTTGTTATACACACTTGACAATGCACGCTTCTAGGTTTGTTACCGTACTCAAACATATGCGTTTGTTGGTTCAACAATAGTTAACCAAAAGGTTTGCCATATGAGAATTTCATATCAACCACGTTCTTCTTCACCATAACTAGTTCAAATGACTTCAAATGAACTAGTTAGAGAGTTTTTCAATTGCAAGGAAATCTCATGTACTACACAAGACACAATTGAAGAAAAGATGATTTGATTCACTTGAATCGGTTCATGAAATTTTATAGCCACGGTTTACAAACTGCATTCCTTAGTTTCTTTGAGTATAAGTTCAGAAATCATCTTCAGATATATAACCTTCTCAAGTTCGCAGACTAGGTTCGCGGACTTAAGTTACCGGGCAGAGTTTACAAATTCCAGCAGAAATTATTGGGTATGAGAACTTCGCCAGTTCGCGGACTGGGTTCGCAGACTGAGTTCGCGGACTTAGTTTCACGCAAGTAGTTTGTCAACTCCAGCAGAAATTCTCGGGTTTGAGAACTTCGGCAGTTCGCGGACTGAGTTTACGGACTTCGCTCACGCCATTCTTCCGATTCTCTTGATCAACAAAGTTCGCAAACTTTGGTTCAAGGAATATGACTTATACATAAATGTGTTTCCACAACAATGCTTATGTCCACCATTGGTTATGTAATCTAAACTCTCATTTCAATCATTGAAACATTCTTAGAGGACGTTATATAGTTGTTACACCATTTCTCGTCAAAGCAATTTTCAAGATAATTGAAGCACATCATGACTTTCGTCACATGGTAAAGATAAACTTGGTTAAATCGAAAAGCTTACCAACTTATATTTCGAGATATAGATAGGCGAGGTATACTCGGCTCGAAATACCAAATGTGTATAATCAAAGTCTATATATATATAGCATACGACTTCTTGTCTCAAGGAGTAGGAGATAGAGTAGATATACTTTTGAGTGATAGATAAGTTCAAGTCTTCACATACCTTTTTGTCGAGAAGTTCCACCGGTTCCTTGAGTAGTTCTTCTACTTGTATGATGAATCTCCATGAAGTCCTTGAGCTCAACTACACTTTCTATCCTAGTCCGAGACTTAGCTATAATAGGCTAGAAATCAAAACTTATAATTTTGATCACTAACATTGAAAAACATGCTTGAGATAGCAACGAATGCGAGTTCGACCGAGCAATGCTCTAACAATCTCCCCCTTTGTCAATTTTAGTGGCAAAACTATCAATACATATAAAATACAAAAAAGATAAAGAAACTTTAGTAGCTCATATTCCACATGTCTAATCTTCAACATTCCTCGAAATATTCTTCACTTCCAAGTAATCCAATGATCCCAAAGGTTGTAAGTTTAGCATCACCGTTGTTGAAGATCCGTAGCTATAACAATGAGAAACCATCGGTCTCGATCATTATTATACAATGTCATAGTATTATTACACAACGTCAAAGTTCAATTGTATCACAACTTCAACAATAATACTATGGTGATATGTATCACTCCCCCTTAGTCAATACTCCATCTCACATGGAAACCACTCCCCCTTACACGGTGATCCGAAAACCATATGTATTTGCAGTGTGAACTACATATTAATTATCCCCCTTTTTGTCAATAAAATTGGCAAAGGTACAAGAACGGGATCATAATGAAATTTCCGAAAGAGACATTTCATGACAAAAGGAAAAAAGTACATACCAACTAATTCAGATGCAATCATAAATCCGAATCTAAATGCATTCATCAAGGAGTTTAAAGATACAAGATAACCCCTCTAAAATTCCACACCCGCACACCCCTCAAGATATGACCATTAAGCACAAGTTCAAAAGAACTCTCCCCCGTTTGATGTCATTCCCGAAGGAACAAAAAGAGCGACCTTAATTTCGAAAGAAAAGAAGGATTTTTATTGGACACAAAAACTATGAGAATGATTTCCTATATCCAAAAACTCAATAAAATTAATAACAAGTAAACCATGATTAATTTAATCGGAATACGCAATCAAATTAAACACAAAAAGTGATCAATTCAATTGATTATGCTCAACATAAGAAAATTACAGAGCAATAACTAAATAACCAAAATAGATGATTAATTTAGTTCCATATGCTCGACATAACATATCTCACGGAACACCAACTAAGCTAAAAAATCAACTTGGTTGTATAGTGCTCAACATAATATACATTACGGAGCCTCACAGAAATACATAAAATATGGATCAGGGATGATCAATACTGCGGAATACACAAGGATTCATTCTATTTTCCACCACTATTTGCATAACGATATTACTAGACATAATCCTTGAAAACAAAAGATTTTAACCTATCTTCCATCAAATATTTGACAATATAGGCTTAACTTTTGTATTTGTCAAAAGTACATTCATTCTTTTACCAGTACGTGAATACAAATCACGAACGACTTTACTTTTGACAAGGTATGGGACAATCAAAGTTCACGGACGTAAACACCAGTATCCCATAACAAATTGCAATATATAAAATAATAAAGATTAATACTGCAAAAATATCATCTTCCAAATATTTTTAGAATTTAAACCAATAAACCTAAAAAATAACAAGAAGATGAAAAATAATAGCTATGTGTAGTCACAATCATTGCTATTCAAAGCACTAGTTATTCTTCCAACTAAACCAAAGAGAAGACATATTAGGAAACAAAAATAAACTCAGTTTTCCTTGATGATTTCATACCTCTGGAATGGTCCGTCGAAATAAGAATCACTGATATCCTTGATCTTGTTGACCGTAGAGACACCATGTTCATGAGTTAGAACGTTGGTTTTTCGATCAACAATGCGAGAAAAATGTCGAGCCTTAGCACAGTCAAGAATAAATTTCTTCTGATTCCTGATCAAGATATTTTGAGTACCAAGGATTCTTGCATGTCCATCAATAAGTTGGTTTATCTGCAGTTGAAGGTTAGCAATTTCGCTCTTCACTTCTTTCTAAACGAGAATTAAATCTTGACAGATTCTTCAATCCAAGAGTTGTACGTTTTCTTTTCAAGCATATTTTTCAGAATAAACTATTGATCTGGATCACTTCCTTTGAGATCTTCCTTCATAGTAGGGTAAACTTCTTCTTTGGGAACAATATCCATAGAGTTGCTTTCTGAAGATTAATGAGCACATATAAGAGATATATATATGTTCAAGAGTACACCCTAGATAGAAACCCTAGAGTTCCTTGAGGAGATATGGACGTTCGTGGACTACACCAAACGTTAGAAAAAAGGATGGACCCAACAAGGAAAACTACAATTGTGTTACTTTCAAAATCAATCCGAATAGAAAGGTCACGGTGATAAAATAAATACTAAAAGATCACATCATAAAACATACGACAGATGACAATCAGCTAAATACTTGAGCATCTCTCAAACATCATCCTTGTATCTCTCAAGTTAGGTACAAGAATGGAACTCTTCTGCTACTAGGTACCAGAGGGAGACATAGTCTCACCATAGGTATTGAGAGAATAGTTGTGATTTCCACCTGGATATCTGATCTCAGCATTTCTTGTCTTCCCATGGTAGTTTCCATTTTTAGGAAAATTTCTCATAGCTCTTCCTGAAAGCTCAAGAGAAAGAACTTTCTGATTACCGAGTCTAGGACCTCTAGAGATTGGTTCAAGAGGATTTTCCGAGATGGGTTTCCAAACTCTAGACTTAGATTCACCAGAGTTGTTCTTATAAGCACATGACATGCTTTCATTAGCAACACAAGAATTTATACCACTAGAATGCACCAAAAACCTGTAATGATTTCTAGGAAAGAGATCATTTTTATAAGATGCCTGGTTTCTTGTGAGCATGAGGTTCACTGCAGTAGTCGACTGACTATTTACTCCATTGACAGTGGAAAAAAGCAAATTACGAAGTTTAGAAATTTGTTTCTTCCTGGAAAAACAACGGATATCATAGTGATTTCCTTTTCCACGGAAATTACAGGTTCGTGGAGAAGACGCAACAGACGACATCCGTTTTAACTTTACATCCCTGTGAGAAGATTGTAAGTTATATAAACTTTTCTCGACACAATCTTCTTCTGGAGGATATTTCTTCATGTACTGTATGTCAAGAGGGACAGAAGAATTTTTCCTTAAGACAGAGTTTTCCTTTTCCAAGGTCATACACTGTTCATAGACTAGTGAAAGTGATGCTTTCTAGCTTCTCTTTTTCAACACGAAAACTGTCAAGATCATATGAATGCGTCTTGATCAAACGTTTTTCTCTAATTGAGCCTTCTTTGACAATCTTTTCAAGACCACAAATCTTTTCACGCTGTAGATTATTTTCTTGAAGAAGTTTCTCAATATGTTTAGAGAAGGACTCAATTATGTTATAGAGTACACGTTCTTAACCAATAGACTTTCCAAATTCATCGATAAGCTGATCATGATTCTGAAGATCAACAAACTCAGTAGAAATTTTTGAGATTCTGGTGAGCTCCATTTCAGCTTTTGCCATTGTGTCCAATGTCTCATTAAATGAAGAGTGGTCACCACAAGATGAGACAGTCTTCCTACCTCGGGATTCGGAATCCTTTGAGGTATTCCTGAGACAATTGACATAGTTGAAAGCTTTAGGAGGCATCTTGGTATGCGTAAGAGATTCTGTCCCCAGACTCAGATTGCTACAAACACAGACTTGTAAGGTCTTAAACGTGTTTGCCTGCTCTGATACCAATTGAAAAAGCGGGGGTCTAACAACACCACCCAATATTTCGCTTAGCAATCTGTATGGACTAACTCCGAAATACTTTCTAGAGAATCAACTGGACAGTCAGAATCAATCTAGGTAAAAGTATCTCAAGGAGTTAATATCTCTCTCTTGTTTTGATTTACTCAAGCTAATAGAAATCAGCGAGTATTTTAATCAAACACAAGGAATAACTTGGATGGTATCAAAGACCAATATCCAAGGATCAATCAATGACAATCCACAACCAAAGGTTGGATTATTCTAATTGATGATCTAAAGGCACAACCTGTATTATTACAATTATAAAGATAAAACAATATAACGCGGAAATAGAAATAACACAGACACCAGAAATTTTGTTAACAAGGAAACCGCAAATGCAGAAAAACCCCCGACCTAGTCCAGATTGAACACACATTATATTAAGCCACTACAGACACTAGCCTACTCCAAGCTAACTTCGGACTGGACTGTAGTTGAACCCCAATCAGTCTCCCACTGATCCAAGGTACAGTTGTACTCCATACGCCTCTGATCCCAGCAGGATACTGCGCACTTGATTCCCTTAGCTGATATCACCCACAACTAAGAGTTTCTACGACCCAAAATCGCAGGCTTTGACAATAAACAAATCTGTCTCACACAGACAAGTCTATCAAAGGATCAATCTGTCTCCCACAGATAAACCCTAAAAGGTTTTGTTCCGTCTTTTGATAATAATCAAGGTGAACAGAAACCAATTGATAATCCGGTCTTATATTCCCGAAGAACAGCCTAGAGTTATCAATCACCTCACAACAATCTTAATCATATGGTAGCGAAACAAGATGTTACGGAATCACAAACAGTGAGACGAAGATGTTTGTGATTACTTTTTATATCTTTCCTATCGGAGATATTAATCTCAGGCCAATCAATCTGATTGTACTCGTACGATAGAAGATGCAAGATCAGATCACACAACTACGATAAAAGTAGTATCGGTCTGGCTTCACAATCCCAATTAAGCCTTTAAGTTGTTAACCTGGTTTTGGAAGAAGAAAACCAAAGGTTAAAGGAGAAACGACTCTAGCACACAAAATAGTATCACACGTAAGGTGTGGGGATTAGTTTTGCACAAATACTAGAGTTCCCCTTATATAGTCTTTCAAATCAGGGTTTGCAATCAAGTTACCTTGGTAACGAAGCAATTAATATCCACCGTTAGATGAAAACCTAATTTAGATTTAAGCTAATATTTCTCAACCGTTAGATCGAAAACTTAGCTTGTTATACACACTTGACAATGCACGCTTCTAGGTTTGTTACCGTACCCAAACGTATGCATTTGTTGGTTCAACAATAGTTAACCAAAAGGTTAGCCATATGAGCATTTCATATCAACCACGTTCTTTTTCACCATAACTAGTTCAAATGACTTCAAATGAACTAGTTAGAGAGTTGTTAAATTGCAAGGAAATCTCATGTACTACACAAGACACAATTGAATCAAAGATGATTTGATTCACTTGAATCGGTTCATGAACTTTTATAACCATGGTTTGCAAACTGCATTGTCTTTTTAAGTGTAAGTTCATATATCATCTTCAGATATATAACCTTCTCAAGTTCGCAGACTAGGTTCGCGGACTTAAGTTACCAGGAAGAGTTTACAAACTCCAGCAGAAATTCTCGGGTATGAGAACTTCGTCAGTTCGCGGACTTAGTTTCACGCAAGTAGTTTGTCAACTCCAGCAGAAATTCTCGGGTTTGAGAACTTCGGCAGTTCGTGGACTTTGCTCACGCCATTCTTCTGGTTTTCTTGATCAACAAAGTTTTCAAACTTTGGTTCAAGGAATAGGAGTTATACATAAACGTGTTTCCACAAAAATGCTTATGTCCACCATTGGTTATGTAATCTAAACTCTCATTTCAATCATTGAAACATTCTTAAAGGACGTTATACAGTTGTTACACCATTTCTCATCGAAGCAATTTTCAAGATGATTGAAACATATCATTACTTTCGTCAAATGGTAAAGATAAACTTGGTTAAAGTGAAAAGCTTACCAACTCATATTTCGAGATATATATAGGCGAGGTATACTCGGCTCATAATACCAAATGTGTATAATCAAAGTCTATATATACAGCATACGACTTCTCGTCTCAAAGAGTAGGAGATAGAGTAGATATACTTTTGAGTGATAGATAAGTTCAAGTCTTCACATACCTTTTTGTCGAGAAGTTCCACCAGTTCCTTGAGTAGTTCTTTTACTTGTATGATGAATCGCCATGAAGTCCTTGAGATCAACTACACTTTCTATCCTAGTCCGAGACTTAGCTATAATAGACTAGAAATCAGGACTTATAGTTTTGATCACTAACATTGACAAACATGCTCGAGATAGCAACGCACGCGAGTTCGACCGAGCAATGCTCTAACAATGAAAATTACTCATACTGGTTCTACTATTAAAACTACTTCTGCTCATAATTTTTCTTTGAATGATGTTTTAGTAGTACCACAAGCCTCAATAATCTAATATTTGTTCACAAACTTACTAAAGATAACAAGTGCTCAATCACCTTTGATTGTTCTGGATTCTTTATGAATGATGTCTCATCTGGGAAAGTAATTTTGAGAGGCCCTCAATGTAATGGATTATACCCTTTCAACTTTCAACACTCAATCTCCAAGGATTCTCCTTCAACATCATCTCCAATATCTTTGTAAGTATCTACATCAACACCTCCAGTAACTGCAAACATTTGGCACAGCAGACTTGCACATCCATCTTTCCAAACTTTATAACAAGTGTTTAGACAACTTTTACTGAAAAATGTTCTCAACACACCCTTATTCTGTCATGATTGTCAGCTTGGTAGGGGTCATAAGTTGTCATTTTTTGTTTCAACTTTTACTAGGACTAAACCATTAGAACTTTTGCATCTTGATTTGTGGGGACCAAGTCCTGTAGCTTCTAATTCTGGTTTCAGATACTATGTGAATATCATTGATGAATTCTCTAAGTACTGATGGATCTTTCCTTTGTATGAGAAATCAGATTTTAAGAAGGTATTTTTTCAGTTTAAATCTCAAGTTGTAAACTTATTACAATGCAACATTCATGTTATAAGAACAGATGTAGGTGGAGAATTTTTGAACAATGAACTATCAACATTTCTATCTATGACTGGTATTTTTCATGAAATTTCTTGTCCACAAACTCCAGAGCAGAATGGAGTTGCAGAATCCAAGCATAGACATTTAGTGGATGTTGGTAGAACTTTTCTTATACAATCTGGACTTAAAGATTCTTTTTGGGTTGAAGCCTTTCAGACAACCAATTATACTTTTAATAGATTACCAACTAAATCTTTGTCTTTCAAGTCTCCATTTGAGATGTTGTTCAACAGAAAACCAGATTATACATTTTTGAGATCTTTTGGATGTCCTTGCTTTCCCTGGCTCAGACCATATACTAAAAAAAAACTTGAAGCAAGAAGTATCTCCTGCATTTTTATAGGATACAACCCTCAACACAAGGGATATAGATGTCTTAATCCTAAGACTGGTAGAGTTTTTATTTCAAGGCATGTGGTGTTTTATGTAGCTACTTTTCCCTTAAGATCTTCCAGTTCAATAACATCTACTATTGCAACTACTTCAATTGTTTCTCCATCACCTGCAGTAGTTACTAATACTCATCAAATGATTACAAGAGGTAAAAACAAAATCTCCAAGAAGAAAGTTTTTTCTACTAAACATGCCCTCTCAGCTACTCAGATAGCTCTTGCTCCATCTGCAACACCCACATGCTTTACTCAATCCAAAAAAATTCCACAATGGAGAATCTCAATGGTTGATGAAGTTACTGCTCACCAGAATGCTGGTACTTGGACTCTTGAAGCACCACATCCTTCTCAAAACTTGGTAGGATACAAGTGGGTCTTTAAGATTAAAAAAATCCATATGGCATCATAGAAAGGTTCAAATCAAGACTAGTGGTCAAAGGGTATCATCAACAAGAAGGTTTGGATTACACTGAGATATTCAGTCCAGTTGCAAAGCCAACAACAATAAGAATTTTACTCTCTTTAGCAGTACATTTTGACTGGCATATCTCCCAACTTGACATCAGCAATGCGTTTCTTCATGGGGATCTTCAAGAAGAAGTTTTTATGGTTAAACCACCTGGTTTTGTTGACCCAGAAAGACCTCATCATGTTTGCAGGCTTCACAAATTCTATGGCCTTAAACAGGCACCCATAACATGGTATGAAAAACTTTACAATGTACTACTGTCTTATGATTTCAAATCTTCTGTAACTGATACTTCATTGTTTGTTCAGAAAGTAGGTACTAGAATTACTATTATTCTAGTTTATGTGGATGACATTATCATCACTGGAAATGATTAAACCTACTGCAGTGAATTCATTAAAACTCTAGGCACTCATTTTCCTGTCAAAGACTTAAGAGCTTTACATTTCTTGGGCCTTGAGGTTAAGAGAAATTCTGATGGTATTTTTCTCTCCCAAACCAAGTATGCACTTGATATCCTTGATAGAAGAGATATTTCAGGTGCCAAGCCTTGTTCTTCACCAGTTCCAGTTGGATATAAACTCAGTGCTTCTGATGGAAACTTATTATCCAATCTCACTGAGTTCGGATCTTTAGTTGGTGCACTGCAATATCTCACATGGACAAGACCTGAGATCAGCTATGTTGTTAATCAAGTCTGTCAGCATATGCAAGCTCCAACTGATGTGCATTTTATAGCTGCCAAGAGAATTTTAAGGTACATTAAAAGAATAATAGACTATGGGATACTCTTGTCCAAAGGACTGTTAGCTGTTCATAGATTTAGTGATGCTGACTGGGAAGGTGACCCTGATACTAGAAGAAGTACTGGAGGATACTGCATTTTCTTTGGTTCTAATCCAATCTCTTAGCCAAGCAAGAGACAATCTACAGTTGTTAAAAGCTTCACAGAAGTTGAGTATAGAAGTCTTTCTCAGTCTGCTGCAGACATTGTTTGGTTGTGTAAACTGCTGAAGAATTCACATATTTTACCGTCACTTCCACCTAACATTTACTGTGACAATATGAGTGCAATCTCCTTGTCCTCCAATCCTGTTTTTCACAGCAGGATGAAGCATCTAGCAGTGGACTTCCATTTCATCAGAGAACTTGTCCAAGCTAAAGCCTGTGATGTCAAGTATATTTCCACACTTCAGCAGGTTGCAGACATATTCACTAAGGGACTTGCAGGGCCAAGATTTCCTCTACTCAGAGACAAGTTAAAAGTTCTTCCTCCAGCACACCTTCAACTTGAGGAGGGATAGTAGTGATAGACACATTTTTGGGTCTAAGTTGTCCTCAATTTTCTGTATTGTTGGTACTCGAATTTGTGCTTATTTTGGTGTTTTGTGTGTTTGTAGGTATTTTTGGGAAATAAACATTTTTGGAAAAATCGGCTCGAAAATTGTCTAAAGCACCAGGAGGAATTGCTATTGGCACCCGCAGTTTGGATAAGGGGCACCCCCAAGGCATCCCTCGGGCGGATACTATTCGCACCCTTACTCTGGATAGGGGGCAACCATCTTCTTTCACGTTCAAACTTATTTTTTTTTGGCGGGAATATAACAAGCCTCACATGCGTATCTTCTGGAATCAGTCAGGGAGAGATTTTCAAGGATTTATACACGGGATTTGATTGCTATAATCCTGTTTCATCCACTCAGGATAGGTAGGTTACTTATTTTTGGAAAGAAAAGAGTTTGTTGCACGCAAGGCACGAGAATATCTCGATTTTCCTATTTTCTTTACCGTGGTTACCATGTCATGTGCGGAAGCTGGAATGAGTTGGGGAGAGTTTTGACTATGTATAAGCTACACTATGCACGTATTGGAGTGTGTCGATGGCCGGAGAACAGCGTGAGATGCTTAAAAAAGGGAAATCATCCCGTGGAAGATATATTCATTTAATGGAGAAGATACGTGAATTATATGGAGTAATGATCGAATATTTGAGCTTCTGAAGTCTATTTAAAGAGTGTTGGGAGTCATAGACGGGATAGAGAGTTTGGGGGAAGAACAGAATGGAGAGAAATCAAGTTTGAGAAACCTGCTGCTGCTGCTGCCATTGATGAACACGAAGAACATAAGACGCATGTGATATATCTTATTTTAAATTAATTATAGCAATTCTATTATGATTTTTGCATTGAACTAAAAATGGACTATATGATTTTTATTAGTTAGGTGTATTTTCTCTTGATAGAATATGCTTGCTTTAGAGTTTTGATATTATATGCTTGGATTAACATCTATTCTTTTAAAAATCTACATGTCTAGGCAATACTATTAGAATCAATTTGAATGTTGGGTTGCGAAATTATTGTTTTATTAAATCACTAATATCGACCAATGGTGGAATCCTAGCCCCAGTCTCTTCAAAATATTCACATCACCTTTTTATTTGAGTTTATTATTATCATTTATAAAATTTAAGTCTAAAAAATCTGCTTTCACAAGTCTTGAACGAACCATTACTTACCACTTCTACAACCAATGTAAAAATACCATCAAGTAGCAGTATCTGTGCCAACCTGTAACCTTTTAACAGCCTGTCTATTGTTTGTCCAGTCATCATTGCTTTGCTGTCTTTTATAGCTGTCAAATTCTTATTGGTCCAAAATGTAGTCACAACATTTATGGTGTCTAAAAGGTACCTTAGATACTGTGTCTTGTTTTCAAGAGTTAGTTAGAAAGGCAATTGATTGATCAATTGCAAACCCATGTTCATTGAATCTTCAGTAATAAAATAATCTGTTCTACTACTATCGATAACATAAAAGAATGGAAGTTTTTAACTGTTATGTTTTGTGTGGAAATGATAAGAAATCAGAATATAATTTGTTGTTTCATTATAAGTCACTAACAAAGTATGGTCTTATGTTATGCCTAAGAGTTGGGCATGGTCTTTCCATGTGAGATATATGTGCTGGCAAAAGCTTGGTTTCATCATAATCTTTTAAGTACATGTAAAACTGTATCAGATTTGATCTGTATTGATGTCATTTGAACATCGATCACGGAGAATAAGTAATCGTCATACCTTTGAAAAAAATACTCCATTGGTCCAGTTTAGTTGAAGGTTTAGGATTTTCATTTGAATCCCAAAATAAATGAAGGTTTCCATATTTTTCTCTCCTTTTTCCTGATTGGTACCTGTATTTAAATCAACCAATAAAAATAAGGAATAAAAAACTAAAAGATGTAAATATTTTAAAGATTATTGTAAGGAGATATGTTTGTGAAAAAGTTAATCTCTCTCCATATTTTTAGGTTACATGGAAACACTTAAACCTTTAACTAAATTGGGACGGAAAGAATATAATTTTAAGACTGACATTGATCTGGGTGTTGCGGTTAAGACCTTTATCTTAGCATGGGAAGTTGCGGAGAGGGTTAGCACCTAGTTAGTATTGAAATAAACCTATAAAAAGAAGGAAGAAAAAACTAAGAGATTTAAATATTTTAAAGATTATTTTAAAGAGATGTGTTTGGGAAAAAGTTAATCCCTCTTCATATTTTTAGGTTACATGCAAACACTTAAACCTTTAACTAAACTGGGACAGAAGGAATATAGTTTTAAGACTGACATTGATCTGGGTGTTGAGGCTAAGACCTTTATCTTAGTATGGGAAGCAGGGGAGAGGGTTTAGAGTTCACCTAAACTTTGCAAGTCCAATTTACAGTTATGAGACCAATTTTTGTTTTTAGGGTTTCCTAGTTTGTGATACGTATGATCTCTGTACCTTGGTGACTATTATTATAGAGGCGAAATTCAGAATAATAATAGTAGACGAAAACTAGAAAACAAAACACACTAGAAACCAGATTCAAAGAAAATATCTTCTCTAGATTATGAACAAGAAAACTATTACAATTCTCTCTTTGTTATGCTCATAATCTCTCTAGGTAAACAACCTTAAACTATTTGCTAAGCTTTCTTTTACAATAATTAATTGTCTCACAAACTTATCTCTATGTGATTTGTCTCACAAACCTCCCTTTCTAGGTATGTTTGTCTCACAAAACCACGCTATTTCGATCTAAGTGTGTGTGTATCACAAACCACACTCTAGATGTGTCCTTAGCTATGAGATAAACATCTATTTATAGCTTTAACGGTTTCCCAAACATTCTAGGAATATATCTCCTTATTTAGAAATAATTCCTTATCTAGGTATATTTCCTTATCTAAGAATATGACCTTGTCTAGGAAGTATTTCCTTATCTAGGTATACTTCCTTACTTTGGTTTGCTTTCCCAAACCTCCTTATAATCTATCTATCCTTCTATAGGAATACTGCCTTAAATCAGTAATTCCTCCTAAATTGCAATTATATCCTCAATCCGTCTTGAGGATCACTAGTTCCCGGAGATAGGAAGATACACATGTATCAGTTTGGGGCCCTTACATTTTATTTGGGGCCTACGACTAAAAGACAAAAAGGGATATTTTGAAGTAAAATAAAAAACCCCTTATCCAACTATTTTAGTTATGGCTAATTTTCTCCTAATTAATTAGCGTTAATTTAGTTGATAAGTAGTAAAAATATCGTATTAGATGTGAAATTAACTTGTGTTAATGAATCATCAAAATATGAAAAAATTAAAAAAATTTAAATTTTTTAAGAATACCAACCCAGACTCGGTGGTATCAACAGATTGTAACTTCAAAAACATACAATTTTTTTTTTTTTGCAATTTGCTTTTACCCAGGATTGGTTTATATGCACATGAAAATCAACCGATTATCCAGAATCGGTTCCTATGGACATGAACATAAACCGATTATGGGTAAAACTAAAATTCATTCTACTCCATATATATACTCGAGTTAAGAATGAGTAATGATTTCATACTCATTTTTAGATCGTTCGAGAAGTCATACACATTTTTAGTTCGAGTATAAAATTATACTCGTTTTCAAATTGAGTGTAAAATCATACGCATTTTGAATTCGGGTATAAAACCATTTTCATTTGTACTCGAACTGAAATCGAGTATGATTTTATACTCATTCTGTGATCGACTGGAAAAAAATGGGTTAACCAAAATCGGCCTTTATATGAAATGTATAATTAGTTAATGTGGTCTTCACATAATCCAATTCTAGCAACAACAAAAAAGCATACAAAAAACTTGGTATTTCTTCCATACCAGAATCAGGGATATGAGCATGAACATCAACCGATTCTGGTTAAATGTTCTTCAACCAGAAAACAAATGCATAACAATCGGTTGATGTGGTTATGAACATAGACCGATTATCATAGGAATCAGTCCATATGGACATGGACGTCAACCGATTATGGTCGAACACGGAAACCCAAGATTGTTTGTATTTTTCAATTTTGAATGGATAAATAAATCACAAGTATAATAAAGAGTAATGGGTTGCAATCGACGATGTTTGAATTGACTATTTTCTTAAAAAAGTGATGATGAAATTTCCTTTAAATTGATCGATGTCGTTAGACTCGATTGGTGAAGTTATATTTTAGTTTTAGTTTTTGAGGAAAATGATTTAGTAGGTTTTAGTTTTGAAAGGATTCGAATATGTTTGGATTTTAGAAGGATATTTGTGACGGACCGGAAAATTACACCTAGCACACTAGGGCGCGCAGGCCATAACTTCCCTGATGCGCATGATGATGCTATTTACCGGGCCTTAAAACTTGGAAAATGCACGTCCATTTTCCCATGAAAGCATGCTCGTGGAACATGATGCATCTAATTTAGCTTCCTCACTCTTCCAACTTACCCTTGTTATACAAAGGGTTTAAAGCCTTGAAGGCTCTGGCCGATGCAGCGTACATGCATCACTGGCTTCTGAGTCTTGTCATGGCATAAGAATACCTTGAACTTACGCATAGGCCATTGCAGGCCTAATACCTCCTATCTACTTAGCTTAGGCATTGCTGAAAGCATGAACTTGTCATTCTCGTGCCAAGGGTGCATCAATCAGGCTCATGTCGTAATTTCCTTAGGCTTATGCAAGCTCCACTAACTTGCATATCGATGTTGCTTACTTTCAAGGCCATGCCCAATGTGACATTGTTACATGCCTAAGTCGAACACCTTGGTAGGAATATGAGCATCCAAAGAGTGGAAAGAAACTTGCCTCATCAAAGTTTGGCCACAATCATATCTTTCGTCGAACTGCCGAGAAAGATGATATGAGAGGCCAGTATGCCGCAATCATCTTTAAATTAGATGATATTAGCGACAAAGTGCTGGACCGGCAATGCTGCAACTCATTACGGCTGCCTACGTACCCTTACATACTCTAAAGGGATCAAGCACTGACTGTATTTCATCCTCGAAGGGACAGAAACTTAAGTCAACTCGTTTGCAAGGCCGTGGCCAAACAATAATGGTAATGCCTAGTCCGTATAGGTCGTTCCGCCAAAATGCATCCCAGTAATGCATATTTGGTCCGCGGCATGGCATAGTGATCCCCATGCTTAATATGCTCTATTGGCATGGATACACAACTATAAATGAGACCTAAGAATCATTCATACTCTTTCGGCTAAGTGACGTAATTTTGATAGTGGTAAATAGAGTTGTCGTTCACTCGGACTTAGTTGAGATTGATTCTAGGATTAAATATAAAAATAATAAATTATATACAAAATATGTCACGAGATGAAGAATTCACTGGGACTCGGCATTTCATTGTTTTTCATATTCAAGTGGTTCAGAAATTAATCCTAGGCAATTATATCTCCAAACACAAGAAATATTAACTCTATTCTTTGCCAAAATAGATTCGTAAAACATCAATTGTAAATTACAAGCATAGTGTATCAAAAACACCTAAGACTAAGCATACACTATCAAACAAGATAACAATTGATTAATAGAAATCATAAATCATTTATAATCGGTGCAAAAAGTAAATAAGGAATTAATTAAATTTACCACATCATGAAATTCAGCTTCGTCCGTCGTCCCAGCGATGGGGTCTAGCTCATCATATTGAAAACCCTCTCAAAGAATTTATTTATGCTCAAAAATGGTTTACAAATGATGAAAATGGGAGAAATGATGAAAAACCGGGTTTGTAACAATTATGCCTGTTACAGACTAACTGTTACAAAGAACGATACAACTAATGTGTTACTGTCACTGTAACATGAACAACTGTCTACATGCGTCTTATGTTCTTCGTGTTCATCAATGGCAGCAGCAGCAGCAGCAGTTTCTCAAACTTGACTTCTCTCCATTCTGTTCTTCCCCCTAACGCTCCATCCCCCTTCTTTGAGTCCCTGAAAACCTTTTTATACTCGACAACGACAAAATATCTCCTCATAACTGCTCCAAATCTTCTCTTTGTCAATCCATAAACTCAGGAATATTTTCTTTCTTGATTTATCTTCCCATGCACCTGATTGCGGCTAACTCACTCCAAACACGCAAAAAACCTTCTTGCACGCTCCAGAAAGTGTCCCAACTCCTACAAACTGGAGAAATGTTCATCTCAAACTCACGGCCAGTCATGCTATCCCGTGAATATCTCAACTGCACACGGACTCCCCTGTTTCTTCCCAATGATATCCAACCCAACTAAACTCATTTGAACACCCATACCAGTATTTTTTGGGAATATCACGTTCATCCCAATCGAAATCAGTGTTTGAGTCTCACTGAAACTCCTCTAAAAATCCAACAGAACATCCCGCAGGAAGAAAACCCGGGAATATGTTCAACCCTTATATCCAACGTTCTATCCAATTCTGGTATAAACGACGAGCATTAATAGCTCTGTTGGATCAAAATAGACAAACCCAATGAGTTTCAGCCCATGAATCTCACTAGAACACGATCAAAACTTCAACCCTAATTTTGTCTGCGTCTGCACTATCTTCCCGCCAATTTTGGAATTTGAAATGAAGAAGAAGAGGTGCCCTGATCCAAAACACATGCGCCTTTAACAGCTGGGGTGCGTGTGGGTGCCCTTATTCAAAATGATGGTGCCTTTAGTACTTTTCTTCGTGGGTCTAAATAACACTTTTTGAGCAACTTTTTCCACACAAGTGTATCTCTCCAAAAACACCTACACAAACATAAAAACACCATAATAAGTACAAATTCAAGCACTAACAATAGAGACATTGAGGACAATTCAGATACAAAAATGTGTCTATCAAATACCCCCAAACTTATTATTTGCTAGTCCTCGAGCAAAACTAATCTATAGAATAAAATCCTAACTCACTAGGTGGCCCTAGTGACCGAGATATAGTCTCGGGAGGCTTTACCAGAGGTGTACCCACAAAACCTTTACTCCATACCCTAGCTATCTACGCAGAAACTTGCAAGGCACTAAAGAATATCCTTGGTTGGCATACAAACATTGATTATAGGAGGAAGTACCCTGATGCGAAATTCCAATTGATGTACACGAGTTTGCACTCAAGCATACTAAAATTCATACATAAGTGACAGATCTCTACTCAGATAGTTTCTGGACATCATAACCGGAGTCAACCAATCACATGAAAAGATCAAGAAGATGGATAAAGAGAAAAAATAGATGGTTTAAAGTGAACGGTGTTTCCCATATCTGTCTGAAGGCCTCTGTCAAGATGAACCTATCCTAATGGACTGATATACCGGTATGACTAATATCAACACAACTGGAAAAGACAAGGGACCCAGTGGTCGATAAACCTAACTCTAGGTCAACACAACTGGCATATACAATGGCACCACTGGTCAACTTTGTTGAATTTATTCTGGTTGGTCTGATGGTCTGGTTTCATTTTTTTTATGGTATCTCAATCACTCTATTTCATCCTAGCAATGGAAATAACTTGAATTGTGTGCCCCACTAAATCACTTAAAAAAATAGAAACATAAGGATTAGGATTCAAAGAGATATGGCGAAACTACCATGTTTTTTTTTAATTCTAACACCTGAGCTTTGTGCTTTTATGAATAGACTCTTTAGATGTTTCCATCTAGTCAGATTGGTTCCTCAACTCCTACAACCAAGATGCTTCCATCCACTTAGATTGGTTAGTTCCATCCTTAATAAGCATAAATTTCTAGGCTCTGGAGTTTATTTATTGCAACTAAAATTTAATAAAAAGTTCATTCCCCACACCAAAACTTAAATCTAACATTGTCCTTAATGTTCTAAAGATAAAATTAAAAGCATGAACAAGGAGAAACTGTTACCACTCGAAGCAAAAGAGTTAAGGAAAGATATTACCGTGTTGCATGAGATTGGGTTACCTCCCAAGAAGTGCTATGTTTAAAGTCTTCAGTCAGACATCGGAAGGAATTAATCACTTCACATAATCATAAAGAAGTAGCCGGAATAACTGTGGGTCATCTGGATCAAAAAGTGCTAACCACAAGAAGAGGAAACTACAACAAACTGAGAAGACATCGAACATACCCTTGTTTAAGACAACTACATCTAGTTGTGGTTCAGGTTCAGGCTCTATAAAAGGGTCTAAATAAAAAGATTTCATCGGTTGGATTTCCTCAAAGGCATTATGAAGATCAGTCTGAAGAGTCTGGAAATACTCAACTAAGAACTTAGAAGCGTATAACAAAAGCCTGAATAATTGGGGATCCTCTAAGTCAATCAGATTTGACTCACACAGCTGACCACAATGAAAGAGGTGGTTTTCCTTAAGAAAATGTGTCGACCCTATTTTCCTAAAGTAATTAGGTTTAGTCTCAAAACTTAATAACCAACACATCTGAAAATCATATGTTCCCACAATTGGAAGAAAAGTTTTTGGCGGGAAAACAAAGTCAATCTTGGTATCATAGCCTGGGTTAACCACATCAACCAGAGGATGGGTTTCTAACAACTGAGCTCTCTTATGGACACAACTAGGTTCAGGAAAAAGTTTATGAAGATAATCTTGTAAGATGGTTGAGGCACAAATGTCAAGTCCTACACGAGGGAACTTTCTAAGAGTTAAAGGTAAGGCACCAGGAAAGTGATAATCACCCTCAAACTTAGAGTTTTCAGTGTCTCTAGGTAGACTAGTCAAAATTTCCCTAGTTTCTAAATCATTAGATTCTTTAAAATGGTCAATTGATTCTTCTAAGTTGTAATCAGGTGCATCCTCACTCATTTTTACGAGTTCACTTTCTTTGTCTAAGACTGTTGTTTCTAAATCGCTAGACTCAAAATAAACTCGTTCCTCTAAACCATCATCACAATCATATAAAAGATTATCAGATAAAGTTTCTAGTAAAAGCTCATTAACTAAGGTGTTAATCAAAGTTACTTCCTCCGATTCACTGATAGGCACATCTAATAATAGATTATCCAACACACTGCAGGCTAAAGGATCATGAACTACATCGTCTAAAACGGTGGCATCCCTAGTCAAATCCTCATCCTTTTGAATAGGTGAATAATTATTAAAAAAATTTGGATTTGTACTAGAAACAAGACTATCATTATAAAGCTCAATCGAGGTAACAAATTCCTAATCATTATGCCTATATATTTCATGTTCTTCATCAATATTATTCTCATCATAATCATCATTATAATAACATAAAAATGATAGAACCTCATCTAAACAAGTAGTGTTACCAATTCTAACCTCTTCATCTTGATTATTATAAAAATTATCCTCATTTTCATGGGTGATATAGGAAAGAATGTATTGGAAATCACGAGTAATTCGAGCTTCTCTTTCTTCCGTCTCCAATTCAAGCCTACGTGTTGACTCAACAAACTCACGTGTTGACTTAGTTAACTTACATGTTGACTCACCTAACTTCCTGAGAGTATCTCTAAAGAAGTTTCACTCATTTTTACCGTTTTTTCGTTCATAACTAAGTCATTTGTGTCCGCTAACTTAATGTGTCGACTCAAGTAACTTACGCGTTGACTCAAGTATCTTACGTACTTTATCTAGAGGAGAGGAATTATAATAATCTTGCTCGTATGACCGGTGGGAATGTGGATAGTAATTGGGTTCACCATGGTATGACCCATAACCTTCAAAAGTTTGGTGTTCCCAACCACTATTCACACTATGGTCATAAAAGAATAATGTTCATGTTGCTCAGTCGAATAATCATTGTATTGGTTATACCAGTTCGACATCCTAACTGCAAGGAAATTCTAAACAAACATAAAGAAGGCTGACTCGACCACAACAAGCCTATTTTATCTAGCAAACAAAAAGCATGATGGCTCCCTTATATTGTTTCTAGAACAACTTTTATTCTTTCGAAAAGGAATTCGTTACAATCTGAGCAAACCTCTCTGGAATCAATCTGAGTTAAAGTAAGTTGAATAGAGACGAGGGAAGCTCGGTGGATCTTTGATAACCAACGCCTCACCGGCGTTACAAGGCGGCGTATTAAACTCACAGAAACCATCATGAACTTCAAAGTATGCTCAAAAGAGTAACCAATATTTTCAGAACGACTTTCCTAATAAGCTCGTTACCCTATCGGTATCGTTCTAGTCCAAATTTTAAGGCTTAGGTTCGCGTAGGTTACGTGTTCCTAAGGCGGGCAAGAAGGAAACGGTGATGAAATCTGAGTCCTTATCTTTATTTGGCAAGGCCTTGACCTTTACTAGAAAATTAAATCCAATTTCAGGTCCTCAACATATATGCATACGAAATCATTCAGCAAACCCGCTGACAGGGGATTCGCGGGTGTTTAGAAGTCTTACCTCCCGTTCCAGACGGGGGATGAACCGTTGAAGTCTACTCGGGCCACGACTCCTATATCATGTACGAACCCGAGGGGCCGAGGCGATATCGTAATCGTCGTCCTTCTCTGCAAACAGTTTATTTAAAACTACCCTTCCGTATGGTTTTAAAAATAAAGTCCAATGTTCAATGTCCAAAAGAAAAGAAGAAGAAAAATGTCCAAAAATAAAAACCTTAATTACAGTTTCTAAAAAAATAAAAATAAAATTATTTACAAAATCTTCTTCTTCACTCCTTTTGAATTTCTCTTTTCTTTCCTTTTTGGGCTTTTCCTTTCTTTTCAGCACTTTCTCTTTTCCCTTTAGCTTAGCTCCAAATCTGAAAGCAAACAAAAATACCAAAACGAGTAAAAAAGAACAAATAAAATAAAACCTAAAAACAAATCTATAAACAAATCCGCGTCGGTGGCGCCAAAAATTGATGTAATTTTGATAGTGGTAAATAGAGTTGGCGTTCACTCGGACTTAGTTGAGATTGATTCTAGGCTTAAATATAAAAATAATAAATTATATACAAAATATGTCACGGGATGAAGAATTCACTGGGACTCGGGATTTCATTGTTTTTCATATTCAAGTGGTTCAGAAATTAATCCTAGGCAATTATGGCTCCAAACACAAGAAATATAACTTTATTCTTTGCCAAAATAGATTTCGTAAAACATCAATTGTAAATTACAAGCATAGTGTATCAAAAGCACCTAAGACTAAGCATACACTATCAAACAAGATAATAATTGATTAATAGAAATCATAAATAATTTATAATCGGTGCAAAAAGTAAATAAGGAATTAATTAAATTTACCACATGATGAAATTCAGCTTCGTCCATCGTCCCAGCGATGGGGTCTAGCTCATCATGTTGAAAACTCTCTCAAAGAATTTATTTATGCTCAAAAATGGTTTACAAATGATGAAAAACCGGGTTTGTAACAATTATGCATGTTACAAACTAACTGTTACAAAGAACGATACAACTAATGTGTCACTGTCACTGTAGCATGAACGACTGTCTACAGGCGTCTTATGTTCTTCGCGTTCATCAATGGCAGCAGCAGCAGGTTTCTCAAACTTGATTTCTCTCCATTATGTTCTCCCCCCTAACGCTCCATCCCCCTTCTCTGAGTCCCAGGAAACCTTTTTATACTCGGCAACGATAAAATATCTCCTCATAACTGCTCCAAATCTTCTCTTTGTCAAGCCATAAACTCGGGAATATTTTCTTCCCTGATTTATCTTCCCATGCACCTGATTGCGGATAACTCACTCCAAACACGCAGAAAACCTTCTTGCACGCTCCAGAAAGTGTCCCAAGTACTCCAAACTCGAGCAATGTTCATCTCAAACTCACGGCCAGTCATGCTATCCCGTGAATATCTCAACTGCACACGGACTCCCCTGTTTTCTTCCCAACGATTATCCAGCCCAACTAAACTCATTTGAACACCCATACCAGTATTGTTTGGTCATATCACGTTCATCCCAATCGAAATCAGTGGTTGAGTCTCACTGAAACTCCTCCAAAAATTCAACAGAACATCCCGCAGGAAGAAAACCCAGGAATATGTTCAAACCTTGTATCCACCGTTCTATCCAATTATGGTATAAACGACGACCATTAATAGCTCTATTGGATAAAAATAGACAAACCCAATGAGTTTCAGCCCTTGAATCTCACTAGAACACGATCAAAATTTCAACCCTAATTCTGTCTGCGACGGCACTATCTTCCCGCCAATTTTGAAATTTGAAATGAAGAAGAAGAGGTGTCCTTATCCAAAACACAGGCGCCTCTAATAGCATGGGTGCATGTGGGTTCCCTTATCCAAAATGAGGGTGCCTTTACTACTTTTCTTCGGGGGTCTAAATAGCACTTTTTGAGCAACCTTTTCCACACAAGTGTTTTTCTCCAAAAACACCTACACAAACATAAAAACACCATAATAAGTACAAAATCAAGCACTAACAATAGAGACATTAGGGACAATTCAGACATAAAAATGTGTCTATCACTAAGCTATGAAGCTTACTTGGTGCATGGTCCGCATATGCACCTTCAACTAACTACCCCTCCCTATATACGTTTTAAAGACATTTTTACAACTTGGATTAAGGGAGGAAAATTACTTACCAAGTACCAAGACCGTGATGGATGCACATTAGTACCATGGTCAACTGCAATGTACGATAGTGATGGATGTACATCCAGTTCTGGCTCACAGGCCAGTTGCAATGTCCGGCCATGATGGTTGAAAAATTCTTGAGCCAGGTCCAGTGAAGGGCTGTGATGGGTGTATTTCCTGCTTTGGACAATATTCCACTCCAATGTCCAGTTGTGATGGTTGTACATTGCCAAGGCCATCCTGCTCTGGCCTGTTGCGATATTGGCCATAAGCCAATGACCTGCGTAATGCACCATTGTGGCGCTACTTTCTTTTAGGACAGCCACCCAACTGGCATGAAGCACCTTTGGTGCGAGATTGGCTCTTGTCCAATACAGCTTACAGCTCGTACCCTCTTGGTGTGATATTGTCCCTTGGCCAATATATCTTCGCAACGCGCCTTACTTGGTGTCATATTGGTTCTAAGCCAATGTTCCTCTAGATCTTGAGATGAAGCTTCATTTCACGCCATGTCGCAACTTTGCGCATGCACCATGCTAAAAACACGGGATGTTACAATATTCTTAGGATTGAATTTTAATAATGGAAGTAACTTAGTAAATTTACCTAGTTTAGACACCATTTATCCCCTTCTCTTGGTTGGATGAAGAAATTGATAGGCTCCAAATAATTCACCTACGCCCCAAACTAGGAAAGTTTTTTTTTAGCTCTGGTAATCTTTTCTAATATATTCTTTGTTACAATTAGAAAAAAAATTCATTTAAAGATGCACACCATGAACAACCGTTTGTTAAATGTGTACATTATTTATATGTCCTTACTTTTGACACCCAATAAATATATCCTTATACAACAATAAATATGTCCCTACATTTTAATAACTTATCAATTTAAAATTAGATTACCTTAATACCCTCACCATATAATATTTTTCTTTATTTCAAAATGAAACAAATTTCTTCCGCTACCACTTCACCACCACCACTAGCACCGCCACCACCAACATTGAACTACCATTCCACCACCACTGTTCAACGACCACCACCTACCAACAACCACCACCACTAATATTCCACCGCCACTCCTTCACCACCACCATTACACCACCACTAGTCCTCCACCACCACTATTCCGTCGCCGCCACCATCATTAGTTCGTCGCCGCCACCACTGGTTCAAATGTTTTTGTATCAACAATAGTAGTTGATCCAAATAAAAATAGAACCACCAGTAAAAGTTGATCCATGTAAATGGAGTGAACTTTGCGTGAGTTGAACACGCATCATCTAACATGGAGTCAGTCGTGCTACCATTGCACCACAAGTTCAACATTAGAAGAAATTTGCAAGATTTAAACTACAAGTATGATTTAAACTACAATCATAATTATACTAATCCAAGGAAATGTTGTCAACAATAGGATTTGAAAGTATCAACGGCAGTAGTTGATCCCATAAAAAAAATGGGTCAACAACAGGAGTTGATCCCATAAAATGGATCAATAACAGTAGTTGATCCCATAAAAAATTGGGTCAACAACAGGAGTTGAACCCATAAATGGATCAACAACAGTATTTGATCCCATAAAAACATATAAACAATAGGAGTTGAAAGGATCAACAATAATAGTTGATCCCATAAAAAATTGGTCAACAACAGGAGTTGATCCCATAAAATGGATCAAGAATAGTAGTTGATCCCATAAAAAATTGGGTCAACATCAGGAGTTGATCCAATAAATGGGATCAACAACAAAAATGGATCCCATAAAAACATATAAACAACAACAATTTATCATCACATGTAGCTTCATAAACAACAACAACTTCAAGACCAGCTTCAAAATCAATCTCGACAACTACAACAACCAGAACTACTATTCTACTACTATTTCCATGACTAATTTCTCATTCGAACCTCTCCACCATTACCGCCACCAATAATCACACATCTCCACCACCACCAAAACAACCAGAACCAAATCCAACACCAATTTCATCATTCCAACCAAAACCACCTCCACCTCCATCTACATCATCAATTTCTTTTCTTTTTTTGATCAGTAAAGATGAATTCATTGATCAAAAAGGAGAGGGTACAAAAGGTTTATACCACCCTCAGAGAGTACAAGTATGAAAGAGAAAAGAGAAAAGAGGAATAGGAGATCAAAGAGGATAACAAAAAACTTGTTCAATCAAAGTACATCCTAGGACAACTAGACATTACATATTTGAAACTTTTATCCTCAAAATTCTTGAACACTAAGCACCAAGTAAATAAAGTGTACTTGATTCTATTTTGAATAGAAATCGCATTGCTTTCCTTGCTCTGAAAGGCTCTTGCATTCCTTTCTTTCCAAATGCACCAAATAATAGAAATAGGTATCATGTGCAATATTTGAAGTTGTTGAGCATGAAGCTGAGAATTACCCCAAGAGAGCAACATGGTGAAAAGGTCATCTGGCATAGTGAAATTCCATTTCATCTTCTCTTTGAAATGATTCCAAATGGTGCCTGCAAAGCTGCAATGAAGAAAAACATGTTTGACTGTTTCATGATGATTGCAGGATAAATATGTTGGAGCGACTTCAATTCTCCTTCTCCTAAGCATATCTCTGGTTGGAAAACTAATATGAGATAAAGTCCAAAGAAATAAGCAGATTTTTGGTGGAAGATTTTGTCCCCAAATGAACTGAAAAATGTGTTGATGTGCTGGATCAAAATCATCATTGGCAAGAGTATCATATGTTGTCTTTACTGAGAATTGACCTTTACTGGTAGTGTTCCATAGAATTTCACCTGAAGCATTATTGTTAAGCACAAAACTTTGCAAACTATTCTACAGACCTGAGAGTTCCAATCTAGCAGCATGTAACATTCTTCTTGGTAAGAGTAAATTCCAATCATCTGCATTGGCATCAAAAACATCTGCCACTGTTAAATCTTTGGTTCTAGAGACTGCAAACATATTAGGAAACTTAGTGCATAGAGGAGTATCAAAAAGCCAGTTATCCCTCCAAAATATGGTTTTACTGCCAGAGTTAACTTTGAATTTGATATGATTTTTAAAAATTGAACTGCACTTCATAATTCCCTTCCATAGACATCTGCCATAAGTCATTTTTGGAATTTTTGTTATCCAACCCAGATGTTCAATTGCATATTTCTCAGTGATATCTTTCCAGTTGCAAATCTCCACAGCCACTTAGTAAGAAGAGACTTATTCATTTTTTTTAAAGTTTTTAACACCATATTTTCTTCTTATACTAATAACAGGCCACTTTACCAAATTCATTTTCTTCTTACCTTTGTTATCATTCCATAAAAATTTTCTCATGATCTGTTCAAGACTTTTATCCACAGAAGCTGGCATAACAAACAAAGACATATAGTAAACTGGCAGACTTGCCAAAACACTATTAATAAGAGCAATTTTACCTGCTCTATTTAGAGTTTCTTTTTTCCATCCAGTAAGGTATTTGATAAATCTTTCCATAATCATCTCCCACTTTGCAACACCACCACTCTTATCACCCAAAGGCAAACCCGGATAATAAGTTGGCAAAACACCATGATAACAACCCAGAATAGAAGAAAATTGAGCAATATCTCCAGAATATCCAACACCAAAAATTTCACTTTTTGCAAAGTTAATTTTTAAGCCTGTAAGTTGCTCAAAAGATAAGAGAAGAATTCTTATATTCTCAACTTGGACAGTATCTGCATCTAAAAGGATTAAAGTGTCATCGGCAAATTGCAAATGACTGACAACAGTACCACTTTCAGCCACCTTAAAACCAGAAATTAAACCATTTTCTTGAGCTTGCTTGATCAAGAAGGATAAAGCTTCACCTACTAACAGAAAAAGAAAGGGAGATAGGGGTTAACCCTGTCTAATGCCTTTTTTTTGATTTGAAATGACCTTCAGAGGAACCATTCACCAAGACAGAGAATCTCACCAATTCCACACAGCATTTTAACTAACTCCTCCATTTGTTTCCAAAATTCATCTTAGCCATGATTTCATCAAGAATATCCCAATTTACATGGTCAAATGCTTTCTCAAAGTCCATCTTACTAAAATTCCAGGTCTTCCACTTCTAATTCTAGAATCAATGAGTTCATTAGCAACTAGAACTCCATCCAGAATTTGCCTTTTTCTCAAAAATGCAGTTTGCTGAGAAGAAATAATATCATGTAGAATGGTTTTGAATCTGTCGGTAAGTATCTTAGAGATAATCTTGTAAATTCCATGGACAAGACTAATTGGTCTTAAGTCTTTTATTTATTCTATTGTGTCTTTCTTTGGAATTAAGGCTATGAAAGTGTTTTTTAACCTCCAGTCCAAGAAGTTATTTTGTTACAGCTCCTTAATCACCAACATCATATATAGCTTAATGATATCCCAAACAAGAACATAAAACCTTATAGGAAAACCATCTGGTCCTGGAGCCTTTGATTGGCCTAATCTTTTCATTGCAGCAATGCATTCATCTTCAGTGATTTCACTCTCCAACCAATTATTTTGTTCTCCAGACACTTGATTGAAAAACATGAAGTCCATAGAAACATTCCTGGTTGCTTGATTTTGGAAATTTGATTGGAAAAATGCACATCATCAATTTCTTAGTTCTAAACTATTCTCATTTATGTCACAATCACTTACAATACCACCAGTACCGAGAGAAACTTAGATTCAAATACATACCTCCTCCGCCGTCGCTGCCACACCACCACTATAAATCATTACCTAAACCAGATCTCGATCTATAATTGCAACCTAAAATCAGCTCTCGATCTATTTGAATCCGATTTTAAATTTAGTTTTAGAAGAAGTAAAAGAAGAAGAAGGTGTCATCTGTTGATGATAGATCGATTAAATCCTGAATCCATTAGAGGCAGAGAAGGTGGTGGTAGTTGCAGAGGTGTTGGTGGCGTCAATGATGAAGAAGTTGGTGGGAGCGATGGAGATACAGTGGCTGGAGGGATGCAATTTTTTCTGAGACTGAAGAAGTGAAGAAGATCGAAGAGTTAGAGAGGAAGGTTAAAAGAGGAACTATAATAATTAGGCTTTTAGAAAAAATATCAACTATGCGATCAGAGATATTTGTGAAAGAGGCTTAGGGATATTTGTGAAGGCCCTCCAGAAGTAGGGACAATAATTCAATTTCCACTTGTTAAACGGTCCGCGAGTTATAACCCCAAATGTGTCACTATCTATCCCCAAATAACCCATCAAAACAAAAGTAACACAAAACCCAAAAAAACAAAAATAACACAAAAACATCATAGAATTTGATAAAACCAAAATTGGTTTCATAAAATTTGATGAAACCAATTTTGAAATTTGAGGTTTTTGTATCAATTTTTAATATTTTGGGATTTTTATATCAATTTTGTTTAAGATGGAGTTTTAATGGATCCCAACTAGGGCTGCACATGGGTCGGGTTGGGTCGGGTTTGGCCTCACCCACCACCCGACCCACTGCTGGTGGGTAATTGAACTTTTCACCCGCAACCGACTCACCATAACAATGGGTCGCTTTTCACCCGACCCACAATAAGGCGGGTTGGGTCGG
Source organism: Papaver somniferum (assembly GCF_003573695.1). NCBI lineage: Eukaryota > Viridiplantae > Streptophyta > Magnoliopsida > Ranunculales > Papaveraceae > Papaver > Papaver somniferum. The sequence continues at coordinate 151,008,710 of NC_039364.1, read as the reverse complement.
GTCGGGTGGTGGGTTACCCGTCATATTTTATATCTTGCGGGAAATTGAAATCAATTTCAAATGAATCCCTAGATTTATTTAGAAAGTCAAGAACAATCAACAATACATAGAGTTCAACTAGTTGGGAACAAGTTTTAAGTTGATTCATACCTTCAGTTCACTAATCAAGATTCAAGAACAACGAATTGACGAAGGAAGAAGAGTCTCTGTAACTCTGTCTCTGAGAAGGAGAGAAGAAGAGGCCGAAGTGATAGGTGTGGGCTGCGAGTGCGATGCTTAGTTAGGGTTAGGTATTTTATTTTTTCAATCCAATGGCTGAGATTCATTCTAGGATAGAAAATCTAAGGGGTAGCATGCTAGGGAATATTGGGCGGGTTGGTGGGTCGGGTCGGGTGAAGGAAGTTCCTACCCGCAACCGACCCAACATACGGTGGGTTTTCACGTGCCTCACCCATAGTCGATCCATACCTAGGTGGGTCGATTCGGGTACGGGTATTTTTCGACGGGTGTGGGTCGGGTCGACGGGTCGAGTCGGTTATGTGTAGCCCTAATCCCAACATTTTAAACCACAAGTTTGATCATCTTGGGATTTTATAACTAGTTTTGAATCTGAATAAGCTTTGCTGAAATTTTGCATTGAAACTCTCGTAGGCGTTTCCAATGTGCATTGGAACAACCCAAGCATTTGTTAACCTTGTCATTTGTCAACCTTACCGAGTTTGGGATGTCTCTTGGATCGCATCGCTTCTCTTAACATAAAAGTCAATCCAATATGCATTATTGTTGGGGGAACTCTATATTCAAGGTGGATTTTATGACTCCGTTATCTTGTGACCAGGTTTCCAAAGGTTGTGTGTGATCGGTACCAAGGGAAAACGGCACTCAAACTAATAAAGTTTGCCAACTCTCGTATAATTTGGTAACTTCCATAGTAGCCACTTTCTTTTGTGTCCATCTGGTGAACAATAGATCCAAACTTCAAAACTACAAGTTAGTAAATACTGAAAAATGGAGAAAAGGGGTACGTGTGCTGCAATATTAACATTGTACCTAACTCTTCCGTTGAATTTAAGAGGATGAAGAGTCATTTGACCTTTACATTCATCGAAGAGGCGTTGTCTTCTTCCTTTCGGATGCTTACTTTTTAAAACTCATTTTTGATAATGTAGAGAGATCCATATTCGAAGGTTCCATGTTTATCTCTTCGTCACATAATTTATGACTCTACAACTAAAAAACAAACATCTCATTCGAACTTAAGCATTTAAACAAAAATGAAAAATAAAAATAAAAGTAGAAGCTACGATGGAATGAAGTTTAGGGCATCGGATACATTATTTTTGTGTGTACATATTTCATCATCAAACACGTGTATACAGGAAGACACGTGGAGAGCATGCGGACAAAGTCATCAAAACATGATGACACACGCCCACAGCCAAGAAGTCTGTCCCGTCGACGTCGGGTCTTTGCCCGAACAAATCTAAGGGCAGAAGTTAAAGATGTATCGAAAACACGATGTACTGCGGAGCACCAAATAACTCCCGAAGAGTTACTTTATCTCATCCCAAAAAGAAGCTAAGATCAACGGTGAAGAGAAGGTTAACTGACATGGATGTGACAGGGGCAGAAGACACTTGTCTGACACGAGCATGCGTCTCAACTACCCGCATTAAACACTCTGAGCAGTATACGTGTCGATCAACCCGTGGAACGAACGAGGATGACTCTGCGTGATCAAGTAATGAGCGAAGATCTCCGCGTGATGGACACAAAACACAAGAAGATAAGGTTCCAACGGCACTCAAAAATGGGTCCCACACTCTAACCCTATAAATACCCCCTCTCCACCAAGAGTGAGGGAATTGGAAAAAGGAGGGAGAGAAGGAGAGAGAGAAGGATTGTGAGTGTAAGTTTGTCCTTTACAATACACAGACCTATGTAAACTCCAAAGTCATTCGACTATCTCTGTAATCATCAAGTACATAGTGAAACAACAACCCCGTGGATGTAGGTCTTAGTGCTGAACCACGTAAACCCCAGTTTTATTTACATTTCAGCACTTTATATTCGTCTAACGCTCCATGAGTTTTACTTTTATACTTCGTTTTCTTTATCTTCCCCTGCGTAAACGCCTCTCGCGGTATTATTAGATGAGGCTATGATAAACCCGAAGGTTTTGAGCCAAGGAATCAATGCAATTGTATCACCAGTGCGAGTATGTACCTAGAGTGCGAACATTGTTTGTGAACATATAGATGCCTTCGTGATTTACGTGTTCACAATTTGGCGCTAGAAACAGGGACTTCGTCCCGGTAAAAGATTTATCTTATCCTGTGATTTCATCTTAAACTAGCATATGATTGCTCTGCTTCATTAGCTCTGACAGTATTTATTTTACCATATTCAAAAAACACACCCGTTATCTTCGTTAGCTCCGGAAGTATCTTCGTTTATTGGTTAAAAGATTTACTACCTAGATCCATGAATTTACATTTTTTTTTAAATCTCGTAGGAACATGTCTTCCCGGTGGGTTTTCGTAAATTTTCAAAGGATCTACAGGCATTTTTAAAAGGGATCTTCTCGCGTTTCCACGTACTTTCAATGAATCCACACTTTTAGTAAGACTTTAGCCCGTGTATTTTAACTCATGTGTTTTAATCGAATGAGCCTCCCTAAGAGTTCTCTCTGTGGTCATCGGGCAGTTTTTCCCTGTCTTGGAGTAAGGTATTTCACAAACTAACCCGATCCGCACGGACATTTCTGTTTCTCGCTGTTTGAAATTCCCTTGTGCAAAAAGAAAGCGACAAAAGGAACCACTATGGAAAAGATGCAGGAAGCAGGAAAGTCCAAAGCCTCGTCAAAGGAAGCACCAACAACAACACCGGTCATCACCCGAAGCAAACAGAAAGGGTACAAAGCCAAAATGATTACTCAGAGGCAGGATACCGCGGAAATCACTTCGCTTATGAATGCTAACTCCGTTGCAGCCGCGGCTCTCAGAGAAGCGGCGACAAAGTACAGTACGGCGGCGGCAACCCTGAAGGCTGCAGAAGCCAGCAAAACTTTTGCTACGAATCAATTTCATCAGCCAAAAGAAAAGGTGGATGAATCCAGAACACATCAACCCGCGCACCCGCCAACCTTCGGAATGCCATCAAAAAACGATCAGAATCAAACTGTGACGGCGGCTCTAACACCGCAGATGGGCACTCAGCCCGATTTGGAAATGCCAACAATCGAAGCTGAACCTATACCACCTTTAGCACAGACAGTAGAAGAAGGTGGCACCATGGCCGTAGTAGCACGAGATGGGACTCCCAATCAGGGGTCAAACCAATCACATCGATTGATGGCTAAGCTTGAAGAGTTGAAGAAGAGCCAGCAGGTTTACGCAGATGTTGTAGCTCTGCTGGCCAGAGAAAACCAAGATTTAAAAGACCGGATTGCCCTAAGTACGAAGACCAGCCAACAACTTGATGAAGCCAATTCAAAGGCACCAGAACCTAATCGAGACCGAAGAGTCATCGTAGCAGCTAATGGAGACGCGGCTAGGGTAAGTAGCGCGTCCGACCCGGATTCTAATGACGCAGAGTCAGAATATCACGAGCAAAAGAGCGTAGGGAACCACCGTGTGATGGAAGAGATGCGTGATGAAATGATGGCCGAGACCAGGCAGTTAAAAGCTAGACAAGGCGGGGGAAGGTTAGAGGAGGTCATGAGAGAGGCTAATTCCACACCCCTAAATCATCGCATGGCCAACACCCCTATTCCGCTGAAGTGCCCTGTCCCGACCTTCGAATTCTATGACGGATCCAGTGATCCCGCTGCACATATTCGGTATTATAACCGTGTTTTAGCCAGATGGAGTCAGAACGACGCCGTACTCTGTAGATACTTCCCATCAAGCCTGAAGGGATCGACATTGTCTTAGTTTGATAATTTGCCGTCGGACTCCATCCACTCCTACGACCAACTCGCAGAAAAGTTCTTAAGAACTTACATGTACAACAAAGCCGTTAACACCGGAATGGATAAGCTCTTTTCGCTAGCAATTGGCTACAAGGAAACCACGAGGGAATACACTAACATATGGCACAAGATCTGCCAAGCCATAGGAAGTGTGGACCCAGTGGTAAGTATCAACTGCTACAAGTGGGGATTAGACCGAATGAGTCCACTATTTGTTGAGATTCATGGAAACGTGCCAAAGACAGAGGGAGATCTTCGAATAATTATTGAAAAACACGCTCGTCTTTAAGAAATCCAGCGTGAAAACCCGAGGGCGTATCCGCAGAGGTCTCACCGTACCAATTCCGCAGAACAAACCAATGGGGTCAAAAGGAATAGCTCAGTGGAACGGCCCCACGAAGAAAGGAAGGAACGAAGGGATGAACGACGAAAAGACGATCGAAAATTCAAATATCAAGTTTACACGAAGCTCAATGCTAGCTATGCCCGGATCCTGCGAGAGATCAAAGGAAGGGAAAATTTGGAGTGGCCATGGTCTAAGGGAAAACATCCCCTAGATCCGAGAAGTCTAAAGATTACTGTGAATATCATTGCTTCAACGGACACCAGACCGAGAAATGTAAAAACCTCAAAATAATGATCCAAAAATTTATTGATGCTGGCGAACTCAAGCAATACATAAGAAAGGAGGTCACCGAGGACAGATCCAAACGAACAAAGCAAGTCCAACTTCCGGAGGGGAACCGCACAATCAATACCATCTCGTGTTCTGAAGCCGTGGGGCCCTCACTTACAGCACAAATAGGAAAGAGGCTACGGAAACAGTTCGAGGACCACTGCGAATTGTATAAGATTGATGGTATAGAAGTGGACGAGCACGAAGAGTGGATGGACTCACCTATTATCTTCGACGCTGAAGATATCGAAGAAGATATGGAAGACCATAACGATCCCCTGGTCCTGACACTACCAGTGGATGGATGTAACCTCAAAAAGATCCTCATAGACGGGGGAAGCTCAGTAAACGTTCTATTCTACGACGCATTCAAACGAATGAAACTCCATGAAGAACAGCTGATGACCTCTTATTACACCATCTACGGATTCAATGGGGCACCCACGAAGCCATTGGGAGACATCGTGTTGCAAGTTAACGCCGGACCCATGAAAATGGAAACACGATTCAGCATGGTTGACGCCCCATCCCCCTACAACGCCATTATCAGACGAAAGTGGTTACATAAACTCAAGGGAGTGGCGGCAACTTACTACCAATATCTCAGATTCCCTACACCTGAGGGAGTGATGGAAATCAAGGGAGATCGGGTCTCTGCAAGAGAGTGTCAAGCCACTCAGGATGGTATCAACAACGAACAAGAGCAGCAAAAAACCCGAAGAATTAAAAATAAAGAAGCCGCGAAAGAAAAGGCCATAGACATGTTCCTCAAGGAAACCACATGGAGGGGTTTGACAAAGGATGATAATGCCCTAAACACAGAAACATGTACTTCAGCAGCCAACAAAGGACAGAAGCATACCAAATAGCAATCAAAGAACGTCCCAGTCCTCGGGGATCCGAAGCCGGTGTTCACACCAGTAGAGCCCGTGAAAGAAATCAACATAGGAACGGAAGCAAACCCGAAGATGATCAAAGTAGGGACCATAATGGATGAAAGAAGAGAAGATTCCTTAACCAAATTACTTAAAGAATACGCGGATGTATTCGCCTGGAAGCTAGGAGATATGCCGGGGATTGACCCGAAAATAATCCAACACGAGCTGCGCATCAAACCAGGCACGCCACCTTTCAGGCAGAAAATAAGAAAAGTTGCACCGGAGTACCATAAGGCAGTGGAAAAATAACTTCGGAAACTACTAGAAGCGGGGTTCATCAAAGAAGTCAAGTACCTTACATGGATCTCCAACATGGTCGTCGTTCCTAAGAAAAATGGAGGGGTTAGGATATGCATCGATTTTACTAACCTCAACAAGGCATGTCCAAAGGACAACTATCCCCTGCCAAGCATAGATCAGCTGGTTGAAGCAGTAGAAGGATACGAAGAGTTGTCTTTCATGGATGGATATTCTGGTTACAACCAAGTAGCCCTGGTAGAAGAAGATCAACTATACACAGCATTTTACACCCCACATGGCCTTTATTGATATACTAGAATGCCCTTTGGACTTCAAAACGCAGGGGCAACATACCAAAGAATGGTCGATGCTATCTTCAGGCCATGGATTGGTAGTACCTTAGAAGTCTACGTTGATGACTTGCTCGTCAAAAGTAAGCTGCGCAAAGATCAGCATCAGGATCTGAGAGATATATTCGAAGCAATGAGGAAACATCACATGAAAGTAAACCCAGAGAAATGCACCTTCGGTGTCACTTCAGGTAAATTCCTCGGATATCTGGTAACAAAAAGGGGCATTGAGGTAGACCCAGCGAAGATTCAAGCCATAGTAGAAATGCCGTCCCCGAAGAATTTAAAAGAAGTGCATAAGCTCAATGGGTCCATAGCAGCCTTGGGCAGATTTATTGCCCGATCCTCGGACAAATGCAAACATTTTTTCAATATTCTCAAAAAGGGGAGTAAGTTTGAATGGACCGCAGAATGCGAAGAGGCCTTCCAGAAAATCAAAGAACACCTCGCTTCAATTCCAATCCTGCAGAAGCCTGATCCTGATGAGGTTTTGGCACTGTACATAGCAGCAACGGAAGACGCAGTTAGCGCAGTTTTGGTCAAAACCAATACGAAGATAGAACAACATATCTACTATGTCAGTAAGACCCTCAATTCGGCAGAAAGGAACTACACAAAGATCGAACAACTTATCCTAGCATTGGTATGGGCTACTCAAAAGCTGAGAACCTACTTCCTAACTCACTTCATCCGGGTCCCATGCAAAGCACCACTGGAAGCAGTCCTTAAAAGTGCAGGAAAAGTGGGCAGAATAGCCAAGTGGAACACCCACCTGGATCAGTTCAACATCATCCATGAAATTCAACATTCCCTAAAATCCCAAGTTTTGGCGGATTTCTTAGCAGACCTCCCCCTGGACAACGACGAGGAGATTGAGGGAATACCAGAAGCCGAGGAAGAAAGCAAGGATCTAATAGATATCCTCGAACCCGTGAGTCAAAGACAATGGGAAGTCTTCGTCGATGGTTCCAAAAATAAGGAAGGAGCAGGAATAAGCATCGTCATCACCACCCCAACCGGAGAAAGGATCATACAGGCACTCAGATTAGAATTCAAAGAGCATACTAACAACATCGTCGAATACGAGGCAGTCGTACATGCCCTCCGTTTAATAATAAAAATGGGAGTAACCGATGTAAGACTGACAAGTGATTCGCAGCTTGTCATACGACAAATAGGGCTCGAGTACAATGTGTACGACGACACCCTCTCAGCTTACATGGCCTTGGTCCAAACATTGGCATCACAAATTCCAAACATCAAGTTCCGGCACTTATGCAGAAGGGATCTCAGGCACGCGGATGCCCTAGCATATATATCATCCATGCTGAAGGACAAAAGCGTCGAAGCTATTAAGATAACAAGGGTATACGAGCCTTCGATTGCATCACAATTATCCTTCGCTACCAATCAAGATACAGTGGAAGAAAATATCGAAGACCAGGTAGGAGAAGACATCCATAACGATTTTTACGAAGAGGACATCCTGTCAAGAGCAAATCAAGACGAAGATTTCAGCAATGAAGATGATTGGAGAAGGGTGATCCATGCGTTTCTCCAAGAAGGAACTTTACCCGCGGATCATAAACAAGCCAGGAAAATACTCTCCAAAGCAGGAAGATATGACATTCGGGATGGAATCCTGTACAAGAAATCCTTCCTCGGACCGTTACTACGCTGCTTGTCCAGGAAAGAGGGGCATCGAATTCTAAACGACATCCATTATGGCGACGCAGGGAATCATAGCGGCATGAGATCACTAGCCGACAAAGCAAAAATGCAAGGATATTACTGGCCCACAATGATGCAGGATGCCGCAAGAATGTCCCGACGATGTGAAGAATGTCAGCGTTTCGCCAAAAAGATACACGCGCCAGCAACAACGTTAAATTCTGTAGGTAGCCCGTGGCCATTTGCAAAATGGGGCATAGATATCATCGGGCCTTTCATCGAGGGATCAGGGAAAGACGATTTTTGATAGTAGCCACGGACTATTTCAGTAAATGGGTGGAAGCTAAAGCCTTAGCCAGGATCAGAGACGTGGATGTGTTTACTTTCATATTCCAAAACATCATTTGCAGGTTCGGCATACCAGCAGAAATCGTGTCCGATAATGGTAAGCAACTACAAGGGAAAAATATAGACATGCTCTTCGATACTTTCAAAATAAGGAAGAACAAATCCACCCCCATATACCCTCAAAGCAACGGACAAGCGGAAGCCACTAACAAGACCCTCGCCCTTATCCTCAAAAAGCAATTAGACGAACATAAGGGGCGATGGTGTGAACAGTTGCACAATGTGTTATGGGAATACAGGACAACACGAAGATCTGCCACTGGGGAATCCCCGTTTCTCCTCACTTATGGAGCTGAAGCGGTCATCCCAACAGAGATCCTCATGCCAACCACAAAGACTGAAGCATGGGAGAAAAATCTCACAACAGACATGATGTTGGAGAGATTGGACGACCTGGAAGGAAGAAGGGAAGCAGCATTGCAGAAGATGGAAAATTATCAACGAAGACTAGCAAGGGAGTACAACAAAAAGGTAAAACTTCGAAATTTTGTAGAGGGGCAGTATGTGCTAAGAACAATCCCATAGTATCAACGAGAAAAGAAATGGGGAAAGCTAGCACCTACGTGGGGAGGGCCTTTTATAATACACGACATTGCGGGGAACAGTTCCTACCATCTTCTCAATCTGAAAGGCGAGGTTCTCCGACATCCTTGGAATGCTAAGTGGATCAAACCATACTACCCATAGGTGCAACGCAGCTTTGCATCTGCGTGAAGAATCCCAGAAGAAGAAGGCAGCGTAACCGCTCTACATGTTTCTACCTCTGGACGAGGAGTAGAAAGCCTCAACCTATCAATCAAACAAGCTTTCTGAAATTCGAGTAAACAAAACTAATCAACAATATTGGGGAAAGTAGTCAACCTACAATCTCTCAGGGCTCTCCCATCAGTGTCCATAAGTGTAAGTCCGGGGAGAAGGCACCCAACAGAAAGAGATACCCAACCAATCTTAAGGCAACGGGTCGACGGAATGGGTGTATGTAAATATTTTTACCCCATATCCTAGAACGTTGCCTCGACCCCCACCGTCTGGGAATCATCTGGCCAAGGGTTCGCCAGTGGGGTGACAGGTCTCAAGACAATCACGAAGGTACCTCCCTTCGGTATCGCACCCAAACACTTAAAACACTCTTCTTTTGTTTTTAGTGTCCTTCCTGACAATGCTTAAAATAAACAACAAACTGATATTGCAGGTATATCAAAAGAATGATCCATTTCATAAAGGTTGGTTACAAAAAGCGGCAAGGCCAATACAAAGAAAACACATCAAAAATATTATTTTTACAAAATACTAGCAAAATCTAATGGAAGGCTAATGATGTCGCGGTCTCTACTTAGATGATGACGCCCCATCAACAGGGTTGTTCCGAAGAGTTGAAGGGACGCTCCCACCAGATGAGGGTCCCGAGGATCCAGGCAAGGAGGAAGGTACAGGACGACGCGGATAGCTCTTCACGAGGCCATGCTCGGTCTTAAGGCCAAGCTCAATCTTCTCCAGCATCTTGTTTGTCTCCTCAGCCAATTGACACCGAGCCTTATGCATAATAATTGTCGTCCGCTGGTGGGCTTGAGATAACAACGAAGATAGACGATTCACTTCTTTAGAAGCAGCACCAACGGCCTCCTCGCGGGATGCCGCCAAACTCTTAAAATGATTAGTCTGTTCCTCCTGTTGCGCTAAGGAAGATTGAGCCTTTTCAAATTTTTCATTTGCAACACGGAGTTGTCCCTCGAGCTCTGAAAAATACAACACAAGGGAGTTAGCACAGAAAAGACACAATCACACTCGACGAAATAGGGTTATACCTTCGACACAAGCCGAAGCCTCTTCATACTCATTAACAACCGCATCTCGCGCTTCATCAAGATAGTCATATTCCTCGGATAATTTCTTATAATCTAGTTGAAGGTTGGTGAGAGTAAATTGACTGGCATCTAATTCTACCGGCTTCATTGAATCCATGTGACGAAGGTGGTTGACTTCGTTGTTTATCTCTGTTACCCCTTTGCTAAGTCTGTACATACATACTTCAAGATTCCTCTCAGTCTCAGCCTGGCGGGCTATTTCAGCGTGAGACGCAGCAAGGGATTTGCTGAGAGCCCCAACTTCGGCTCTGGCATCGTCCATTTCTCTAGTAAGGCACAACATACTCTCCTTAATTCCCGGAAAAGGAAGGGAGCGATCCTTTTGTAATTCCTCTTCCAGAAGATGTATTCTAGACTCCAACAACGAAGTACGCTCACGGGATTCCCGCAGATTCTCACGTATCCACAGCAGCGTACCATTGAACAAAGTACGGTCATGATTATACAGATTCTGAACATGCCTTGCGCGCCATCCCTCAGCTGGAGCGTCCCACTTTTTGGCTTCTCTCTTAATTTTTTCGACCAGCTCTTTGATACGAGATTTTTTCCGGGCCCTTTCGTTTCGAAGCCATATCAGCTCGGGGACACCACCCACTGAAGATAGGGTGGGGAGGCTCAGACAGAACAACTAAGTAGTAGAGAGGAATTACGAGGGATAAAAGACGAAGAACCAAACCTGTGAAAGCTGAAACTTGGCCGCGAGTTTGCTCTAACTCAGCACGAACGGCGGCAAGCTTTGAACGAAGACCAGCCTCCGCTTCACCCAACCTTTCTTTCTCTTTAAGGCTTTTCTTCAGTTCTTCTATCTCCACCTCAGCCACAGATAATGCCTTTTATCTGTGACGAAGCTTAGCCTCCATCTTCAAAGATTTCGCTTTAAAGAATTGATACATCACATGGTTACAATGCTCACTCCTCATCATCTACACGTCAAACGGCAAACATTATTACACCGAAGGATTCAATTGTCACGAAGAGATACGTACGAGGACTTACCTCCAAGACACGTTGCTGGGGAAAACCATATTGGTACCCATCGGCTATGGCCATCATGTCAGCAACAGAAGAGGGAGGGTCCGATACGAGGGTAGCCTCTGGAACACTCAAGCTTTTCCCCCACATCTCAGCAACACGCGCCTTGGGAGATAGTTCTATCATCCGACGGGTATAAGCATCGGAATCTTTCTCACCAGCAACCACCGGGTCAGGGTGAGGAACAAACAGCAGACTCTTTTTCTTGAGCCAATCCATTATGGCATCCTCACCCTCAAACATCAGCGAATGAGGGAAATCCTCGGACTGCAAGTCAACCACAGACTTCCCCTTCGCTTACATTGCCCCATCGGCACAAGTTTCGGCATCACCACGCGCATTATGATCATCCGCGCCCTCATTTTGAACAGCAGCATCTTCCTTACCAGAACCTCCGAGCACATCCCAATCATCATTGGGGGAAAGCAAAGAAAAGTCTTCGGGAAAATCGAGGGCATCGTCAAAGAGTTCCCCCGCGGAATATATCCTGTCAAACGAGAACTCTTGAGAAATGGTGGGGAGAGTTTCCGCAGCCTCACCAGCAGGAGCAGACATGTCCGCGATAACACCTTTGTCAGCCACCGCGGCGTTATTCCTCCCTGCAACACCATCACACCCCGCACCAACCTCTTCCTCGACATCAGGAGGGGAAGTATCAGTGCGTTCTTCCCCATCAGAAAGTTCTTCATCCTCGGCAAACTCTTCGTTCACCGGACTGGTAACTTCTTCATGAACCTCAGCCTCACCCGTTACAATGGTAGAAGACTGCTTGGGCCCAATCTTTTTCTTCTTCGACACCTGCAAACCAACACACGTTCCACAAAAAGAGTTATTTCTTCATACAAAGTTTGATTTTCAAAAAAGGAGGGGCGCGGCCAGAATCTACAATAACCATACCTTGGCAGTAGTGGCACTCTTCGATGGAAGTATAGCACCAGAACCTTCCTCCTCGTCTCCTTCAACGACGTCGAGAGCATAAGGAAAGTTCATGCCTTCGAAATTTAAACGCCAAGGACAGAAATCTCCATAACGAGCAGGAGGAGATTCACGAGGCTTGCTGCTCTCAGAAGGACGCCAACCGCGCGGACCGGGAATCCAACCATATGCCCAAGGACCAACAATTTCAATAACAGTGGCGTGCCACTCATAATCATGGTCACGCTTGATCCTTTCGCGCGCGGGAAAAAGTTTCCGCTGACTCGACCCCTCAGTGCCTGGAACATATTTCAGTTTGGCATCGCTCACCTCACTTAACAGACGAATTTCACCCCGAGGAGCAGTTCCGAAGGCTAACACTCCACGGTTTACGGTTCCTACTATTGACATAATCCCCAAAGGAGTTGTTGAAGTATTCAGGAGTATACCATTCCCTCTCAGCGGGATTTGGAACTTAACATGTCATCGTCGTCTCCCTCTTACTCCGCAGATAACATTCCCTCAGTGCACGGAGATAATTCCCCGATAATTGCGACACGGAACGACTGTGAGTATTGGTGGAAGATCCTTCACGACCAGACAACACATCGTAATAAAAGGAATCACCAGACTTGTACAACGGCAGCATAAGACCCGCCTCGAAGGCTCCAACCGTAGTCAACAGGTGAAACTCATCAAACTGATACTTCGAGATGAGATCGTAAGTAATATCATCCTCAGGGGCATAGAAACGAACCTCTAAGGCTTGAAGCTCATGCTTTTCCTTGAAAACTTCAAGGTCAATGTGCTTGAACGTGACTTTCTTCTTGCTGACCGAAACGCTGCGTATCACCGGGGCAGCATCATCCTCTTCCGCGGGATCGGACGAACCAACAAAAGCTTCGGAAGCTCTTCTTTTAAAAGAAGGATTCTTAGACGATTCACTTCTCGGCACACCACCTTTGGAGTTCTTCCCTTTGAAAGAAAGTACTGGAGGTGGCGGTAGAGGGTGCTGCACAGGCGCTACAGAACGAAGAGGAGGAATATCGAAGGCGCCACCACGAGGAGGTGTCTGCGTACACCTAGAGTCATCACGAGGACGAGAAGCAACACGACCAGCAGCGTATTGAGACCCGGAAGGACTCTTCGATGGATCCCCTTTCCTATGAGGAGAGGCCTAAACTTAAAAATCCAATCAAAACAAAACAATAGCCTCCTCGACTTGAGAAGAAGAACAGGTGCAAACTAGCATACATGTATCAAAAGATGTTCTTCATCACAAACAAGGGACGACAGCAGCAGAAAATTTACAATCAACACAACTTAAAACAACAGAAACGAAGAAAAGAAACCTTACCACCACAAACAAAATCCCGAAAGAAGACAACAAACCAGAAACAAAGAAGAAACGAGCGTGATTAATGTTAGGGCAGAGAGAATTTAATGGTTGAAGAATAAAGAATGAAGAGTGACAGGGAGAATGAAATTAATTTTGTGGAACGTTGAGTGAAATTAATTTTTCTCCTCTCCTTAATATACTCGAAAGAAAGAGATGGAAGTTAAAGGAGGAATGGGAAACGTGCCCATTAAATGAGCAGTTAATGCACAAGTAAGAAACATGCCCAAGTATCTAGGAGAAGTTATTAGGAGAGAGGAAGAATATGTAACGTCTGTTTTCTTCAATGCTCCCACTAAACACTCAAGCCCGAAGAAAAGGGGCAAATTGTGTGTACATATTTCATCATCAAATACGTGTATACAGGAAGACACGTGGAGAGCATGCGGACAAAGTCATCAAAACATGATGACACACGCCCACAGCCAAGAAGCCTGTCCCGTCGACGTCGGATCTTTGCCCGAACAAATCTAAGGGCAGAAGTTAAAAGATGTATCGAAAACACGATGTACTGCGGAGCACCAAATAACTCCCGAAGAGTTACTTTATCTCATCCCCAAAAGAAGCTAAGATCAACGGTGAAGAGAAGGTTAACTGACATGGATGTGACAGGGGCAGAAGACACTTGTCTGACACGAGCATGCGTCTCAACTACCCGCATTAAACACTCTGAGCAGTATACATGTCGATCAACCCGTGGAACGAACGAGGATGACTCTGCGTGATCAAGTAATGAGCGAAGATCTCCGCGTGATGGACACAAAATACAAGAAGATAAGGTTCCAACGGTCCTCAGAAATGGGTCCCACACTCTAACCCTATAAATACCCCCTCTCCACCAAGAGTGAGGGGATCGGAAAAAGGAGGGAGAGAAGGAGAGAGAGAGAGAAGGATTGTGAGTGTAAGTTTGTCCTTTACAATACACAGACCTATGTAAACTCCAAAGTCATTCGACTATCTCTATAATCATCAAGTACATAGTGAAACAACAACCCCGTGGATGTAGGCCTTAGTGCTGAACCACGTAAACCCCAGTCTTATTTACATTTCAGCACTTTATATTCGTCTAACGCTCCATGAGTTTTACTTTTATACTTCGTTTTCTTTATCTTCCCCTGCGTAAACGCCTCTCGCGGTATTATTAGATGAGGCTATGATAAACCCGAAGATTTTGAGCCAAAGAATCAATGCAATTGTATCACCAGTGCGAGTATGTACCTAGAGTGGGAACATTATTTGTGAACATATAGATGCCTTCGTGATTTACGTGTTCACAATTTTAGTTCTATCAACAACAACAAAACATCATTTTAGGTTTTCTCAAAATGCCTACGCAGTGCGGCAGTACATGAACAAATACTTCATAGTAATAGATTTCCGACCTAACATTGCGTCATTGATGATACCTGTTGTTTGAAACCTTGATTGTAACTCGATCATGTCTCCATGTACCAGATTTCAGAGTACTAGCTACTAGTGTCTAGCGAGTAACCGGTATTAGTTGATAAATATTTTTTTTCTTGAAAAGGAGTTGATAAATATTTATTTATGTATTTTAATTTAGATCCCATCAAGATACAGACAAGATAGTGAAGATACCTACTTCAAAGATTGAGAATCGGAATCCTTTCACTTCTAGCTATACTATAACTAACTAATTAATTAAGACAACTATAATTTAAAGAGAGAAAGTGTCCAAATTAGTTGAAACAGAATATCCTTAAATCTAAAAGATGTGGATAAGATACAAAAATGTCAAACATGTCATATATATAGCTTTGGTATCTACATAGGTCAGTCAGACTAGAAGTCGCAAAGAATATTCAAGAGATGCTCAGTTATTTTACTAGCACCAAATGCCTACCAGTTATTTTATACGGTCTAATCTAAACTCTTAAGTTAACTCTTTGTATAATTATTTTAGTGAATGTCTCCTATTCACTTAATTATGGCCCTGATTAAAACATAAATATAATAAAATACGAAAATGCTAGTTGTTTCCTTATTCCCTACCTCCCTATTCACCTCTCTATAATCTAAGCCCCACATCCATATCGAGATTCGCATTCAGGTTCAGGTGGGTTCACCATTCCCCTAACGTGAGGTTCATATTGTAGGGAGGAAAATAGAGAGGTGGAGATTAGGGAGCCAAATAACATTGCCGAAAATAAGCCGTATATGCATGTCTGCAACTATAATAAAGCTTCTCTATTAAGACAACCTTGGTATGTATCAGTATCTACAAGAATCCTACAAGTTTTAAAAATCCATAAAATACAAGTGGAGATGGTACTATGGCATTTCCCTTGTGTCGACGCCACCGAAATTCTTATGATATATGACCATTGACACCTCCAATGGACAGGACAATATAGTAACAATCTTGATATATAACTGTATGCACCACCAGGCATGGGATATCTGGAATATTCCAAAAAAACTTATAATAATTGTTGCATTATGTTCAACTTAATAAATTATCAAACATATTTCAATATTTTTTTCATGGTATATGTCTTGACATAATTATTTAGACAGCGGTTCTCTACGAACCGTGGGTTGAAACCACGTTAAAATCACATACACATAGATGTGGTGGGCCTCACCATTCATAAGTTAACAAGGGGTCCCATTTATGGGTATTTGTGTGTTCGTGTGATTTTGTCGTTGTTTGAAAACACGGTCCATAAAGAGTTTCTGTTATTTAAAAAACCAAAAGATGATGAAAAATAACTTTATTTTGACCTAAAACAGATGATGAACACAAACTACCTTTTGGTCTTAAAACAGTCGATGAATGTAAACTATATTTTGGCTTTAAAACAGATGATGAACGTAAACTATTTTTTGGTCTTAAAACAAATGATGAATTAAACTAAAAGGAACATTCGAGTGTCATTTGTTCTCTCGTCATTTCCAGAAATCATTTGTTCTCTCATCTTCAGGTCTTTTGAGAGGTTATACTTTCATCTTTAATGTGCAGTGTGTGCCAGTGTTTACTTTTAAAATATATTAACTTAATCCAATTATGAGCAAGTGAACATAACATAAGAACAAACACTATGGAAGTTTCCACCCCACTCCCCACATCGTATTGGCAAGTGACTTTGGTAGTTATGTTCATACTCTTCCACCAAAATCTTTCCCCAATTGACAGCATTGTTATGAACCTCAGATTTAAAAAACTGTCTAGGGGGCTCGTTATTACGTGACATGCAAAGTGGGAAAAAGTTTTGGGGAGGGAAACGGCATAGAAATTTGTCGCTTTCCTAGCGTAAAAATCACCAAGAGCATTGGCATCTAACCTAGCAGGAGACTAACCAAGTGCATGTTTGGTCTAACATTATAATTTACATATTTGATCCGCAAAAAGAAACAAAATAATTAACTTATGTATTTTGATTTTGTGGCTTGTCCGGCACTTACTAAACATTGTTAGATACAAAACACCTATATATCCATTTCTATTTCCTCTCTAGCTAGCACCTCATCAAAAATCAGAAAAGATCTTCACCACCGTTAACCCTTTCTGCTCAGGTCTTGTCCTTTGGGGTTGGATCTGAGCAAAAATTTTTCCGTTTCTTGTTTTACTAGTTAGCTAGTAGTTTACGTTAAGTTAGTTTAAGTGTTTGCTTCAATCTCCGTTGCTTTAAGGAGATATTTATGGTGCTTTTGTGGATATTGTGTCCTGTTTTGTTTTGTTTTTGTCTTCTCCTTTATGGAGATTCTCTATGCACTCTCATGGCGTTTCTTCGTGATTTTAATGGAGATTTTGGGTGAAAGTCCAAGTATGAATATCAAGATTCAAGACGTTGGAATTTGTGAGAAGATCTCTTTTTCAAAAAGAAAAACCCTATCAAAATTGTTTGATTATAATGCCAAAATCATTCTTTCAATCTTTGGATTGCTTGGTACTTCTCTTCACGAATTACTCTTTGTTAATACCTTCTAATTGTTTTTTGACCTTTATCTTGATGTTCTTGAAGTACATATAATCTCTTTTTTTTTTTAAAATAAAAAAGATATAAATCACCTGGAAAATGTAGAGATTACATAAAATATGGGGAGAATGTGAAATTTCCCCCCTCATTGTAGTACTTGCTCTAGTGTGTTACAATGTCAACTAAGAATATATGACAGTTTCATGTACCAATTAAAATTATACTGGTTAAGTTTGTACGCCCTTACTTTTGGAATGTGTATTTTTACCAAGAAAAATGGAAAATAAATATGAGGAGATTAATCAATCGTTCTAAACTAACCGTGTTTTTGAACATGACAAAAGCCGCACTCACAGAAAATAAGCAGTGGTTGCTGGCTTGTTGAGCGAAAATGACAGGTTTAGCGCGGGATTATCTCGATGATAACCTCACATAAGAGAAAAGAGAGTGCATGCCCCACCATAAACAACCCCTTACTTTTCTTTGCGGGAATTGTATAAATGCCCCTTATTTTGATGGGATTCAAGATTACCCTTCTCACACAATAAATATATCCTTCTCCGTATATAAGCCTGTTTTGAGTCTATTAACATTTTCTTTCTTTCCATAATTACCCTTTTCTTCTAAACTTTAGTTACATCGAACCATTTTGTGAAATTTTTATTCTTTCTCTCCTCCTTTTTCAACCTTCACCGGCACCTCTGCACTACCACCACCAGCTCCGCCGCCGCCACCACCGCGTTCTCCGTTATTAGCAACAAATTTAGTAATATGTTTGTGTTCTATTTCACTTGATTTCATCAAAAACGAGTAATGAATGAGAGATCCTCTCGATTTTGAGACAGATCTTCCTCGAAAATCATATCCAGATTCATAAATCAAACTTCATAATCATCAATTCGTCTTCTTCTTCTTCTTCTTTTCTAGTGATTTCGATTTTAGTTGAAGATTCAAGAGATCGAGAGAGAAAAAGAGTAGGTTTCAATTATTTTGATAATCATCGAAGAAAAATATTTTATTATATGAATAATTAGAGATTCAAAGTTTAAGTTTTCAGATAACTTTCCAATTGAAGATCAGATTAGGTATGATTTTTGTTTTATTTTTAGGTTTTAACTTTGATGTTGTTCTTGATGATAACAACATTTTTGTAACTTTTCATTGTATTGTATGTGTACGATTTCGACATATGTTTATTTACCTTCACTGCATTCATATTGCAGCTATGCTATTCTTCATCAATTTTACAAATATGATTCCGTTTTTTTTGTGTTAATTTTTATTGTGACTGTGTGCAAGTTTAGGTGATGATGGTGGTTGTTGTGAAGGTGCTGGTGGTAGCTTTTGTTGATGTAGTTGGGTGGAGATGGTGGGAATCAACAACACTATGATAGTAGCTACAAGAGGTATTCTGGATCATTTTTATAACAATTACTCAATTGCAAAATTCCCAAAAAATTGGAAAATATGCTTTGGAAGTTGACTTAATTGCAAAATTGATCCAGACATTCATTTTTAAGATTGATTTTTATGACATCGATATCATCATTTCCTCATTCTAGTATGGTAACAGTACTTGTTGGCTCTCCAAACTTATTAATGAGTATACGAGTGCCTAGTTAGTAAGTTCGTGAATGATTCGCGAATCATTCGCGAATTTTTCCGTATCACGAATTTTACCGTCTTATTCGCGTACGTTTGCAACTCCGAACCCAAGTCGTGTATTATGTGGCATTCCCGAATTATTCGCGAACCGTTCACGAATTTTACGTATCCCGAATAATACGTCCGCTTAATTCGCCATAAATTCTTTAGCTTTTACTTTTCAAAGACTCCATTTTTTGGGCTTTACTGCCTCCCGAGCATACACGACCGAATATTAGACGTGTTGTGATTTTTATGAAACAAAAACGACTGAAGAGATTTGAAGGTGAAGGTGAGAGAGATCTCAAACTCACTAACCAAGCATCTAAACCACCATACGACGTCCTCTTGGATAACTAATGTTGTATATATTATTAATATCATCATATTAAGTTTATTTTTTCTTTAAATAACTCACACATATGCATAAAAATTGGTCTATGACCTTATAAATACAAATTATTTGTTACATATAGATACCGAATTTTCAGAGCCGAACTCACATTTATAAATCGAATCATACACGTACGTATGCCGTTCCGAATTACTGACGAATCACGTCCCGTTGACCGAATTTTAGACCGAATCTGAATTTTACAAAACCGTATAATACTCGTACGTTTGTCGTTCCGTACGTTTGTCGAATCCCGAATTGCTAACTAGGTACGAGTGTACATAGAGAGATCATTGCAGCTTATATAACCACCCTTAGATTTTAATATTCAATTGGTATTAGGTACCATACGTTAACATAACCTAAGAGCAACCACAGTCATGAGACGGACCAAATACCAAAAGCTAGACTAAAAGTCAAAAAAATTTGGTATTCTGTGTGTTCAAGCGTAGTGGGAGAAGACCAAAATTTGGTGAAGCGTAACTTATACCCACGCTTGATGCGGGACGGAACTTATACCCACGTTTCCTGATGGAGCGTGTTTATAATATGCGTCTTAATGAAACGGAGGTATAATGCGCGCTTGATTGAGGCGTAGGTATAATTCACGCCGGACACGGGACGGAGATGGAAAGTGCGTTTGGTGGGACGGAGATAGAAATTGCGTCTGGGTGGAACGAAAATATAAAGTGCGTCTGGGTGGGACGGAAATACAAAGTGTGCCTGGTGAGCTGTGTTTAATTATTGGGTTTGATTAGTAATTGCTAAAGTGTTATTAGGTATAATCATGTAATGCCCCACAATTAAACATCAAAAAGACGTGTGGTCTTGTTGGTGGATAAAGCAGTGTATGGACCATGCACTGTACTTAATTGGTACTTAATTGCTAAAGTGTTATTAGACACTACAAGTTAAACATCAAATAACCAGGCGCACATTAAACCATCGTCCCAACCAGGCGCACATTAAAACAGCGCCCCATTGGGACGTATAAGACAATTACGCTTGGTCTGAGGCGTATGTATTACATCCGTTTGGTCCGGCGGTGTTTATAAATGCGCCTCACTCATATGCTAGTTTTACCTCCGCCCCAATATCATACGTTGATTATATAAACGTCCGGTGTGATGCGCTCACTATACTATCGCCTGGATTCATACGCTCAGAATACCTCCGCCCCACTATAACGTGATTTAGTCTGGGTTGGCGACCAGATTTGGTCCCAAACCCTAATTATCTCGACTAAATATAGTTTTAGTCCGTTCCATTACGGCTGGTTTTGAGACCAAATTTGAGTATAGTCCCCAAATTTGGTCGTGACTGTGGATGCTCTAAAGATATTTGTGGATGTTATCATCGGATAGATTAGCAGATTTAATATAGTATTTAATATATCCTGCATTAGTTGATCTCACATGCTTCGGAGTTGACTAGACTCTTTCTCCATCATAAGTTTGCGTTGTTAACTTGCCGTATCATTCATCTAGAAATGTATGATGTTCACTTTACATTTATGCTCTTGTAATTAAGAAGGCAGACATTGTCAAAGCGAGGGATCAATCAAGATAAGAAAGCAGAACAAAATATGATTTTAGTGTGAGGAATCAACATCAAATATTTGTGTATCAACAATAGAAATTGACTTTAGTTTAGGGAGTCAACAACCAATGTTTGTGTCTCAACAATAGAAATGGTAGTCAACAACGAATATTTGTGTATCAATAATAGAAGTTGATCTTAGTGTAAGGAGTCAACAATAAATATTTGTGTATCAACAATATAAATTGACCTTAGTTTAGGGAGTCAACAACCCATGTTTGTGTATCAACAATGGAAAAATGGAATCAACAATCCATATTTGTGTATCAACAATAGAAATTGATCTTAGTGTAAGGAGTCAACAACAAATATTTGTGTATCAACAATAGAAATTGACCTTAAAGAGTCAACACCAAATATTTGTGTATCAATAATAGAAACACAAAATTGGTCAAAAAGACCAAAACAGAAAATTCATGGGTGAAATATATTCTTAGCTTTAGATATTGTTTATATAGCCAAAAAATAGAAAAATACTGTTCATTTAGCCAAAATGGATATTTGACCCAGGAAAATAAAAACAAAAAAAATATCAATCACCTAAAATACCCCTTGACCCTTTAAACTAAGTTTTTTATAGCAAACAAATTTGTCCCACGTACAAATTTAATCTAACATCAATATCCCAAAATCTTTGAGTATTTGAGCGGCACCAACAATACCAAATCTGAAAGAAAAAAAAAATATGTCGAGGCTGAGTCACTGAGTCAGAAGAAAGTCAGCAACTTCAACTTTTACAGCTAGCTGCAACTTCAACTTTCACTGCATCCAACTGCTCCACCACGAACACACATGACTTATTTACTCATATTTTCAGATGCACTTGGACTCATAACAGCTGCATCTTCCCCAGTTCCTCAAACACATTTCATTTCCTCCATACCGAGTACATTTCTCCTTGCTGTCTCTCTAATTAATCAAATCTTCTTCATGTAAAATTCTAACTCCTGCACTTACCAAATAATTAAACAATAATTAAAAAAATAAATTAAATATTAGTATATAATGTGTGATGTGCTTGTCTAAGCAGTAGTTGCAGTACTGTCTGGTACTATTCCCACATGAAACACTTGGTCCCTGGCTACATAGTTGGTCTAGCTAGCTAGCCACTGTACTATATGCATAACGCATGTATTGAATCAACTTCATGATCCCCTGGATGTTGGTATCTCTATACAATGAGTTGGCTATTTCCACCCCCACACTACTTTGATCAATAATTCATGAAGATTATCAATCAACACACACTAACCCTCCATTGATAAACGTGTCAAGTCAATTTCAAAGTCATTACTCATTACCATCATCGTCCTATCAATAATGATAATAGTATTACTGCAATATACAATGTATGCAGAAAGAAATGGAAAGCTAAGAAAGAAAATGATGATTAACTAGCCTACCAAAATATACCAAGAGCCAAGGTTTAGTTATGGACACAGTAACTGTGTATCTAAAAGATAAAACATGACATACCTTTTTCAGCAGACAACAAAACAAAGTTAACAGCTCTTGCCTTTCAAAGGATACAACTATATTCTTTCTTTCTCTCCTTAAGATTCCTTCTTTCCCCACCACAAGAATGGTATAAATGAGAAAGCAAGTTGAAGAGATAAAGGCTGAGAGCTAGCTGTTATAGCCAGGTAATGCAGCAGAAAAAGAGAGTACTACTACTAAATTACTAAATTAAAGGTAGAAAACATGGCAATATGGTGCTGGATTTAAATTCAGTTTGCAAAAAATGTGATCGTATTGCTAAAATTATGATAAAATATGACGAAACCAGATTTCATCCTAGTTGAAACATGTGTGAGACGAAATCCAACCTAATGCAAAACTGGATGAAAACTAGTTTGAGCTAGTTTAAGCATGAGTGAAACCAAATTCAACCTAATCTACAATAAGATGAAAACCAGTTTCATCCTAGTTTAAACATGGGTGAAACCAGTTTCATCATAGTCCAACCATAGGCTAAGGAAAATTCAATACTATTTATAACATAACGAAATCATTATCAACCTAGTTTTAAACATATGACAACCAGGACAAGAGATAAATAAAAGAGAATATTTTGCTTTATTTAGCCACTGCAAATTGATAGTCATTTTGATTGCATGGCTTGGTGCATGTGTGTTAGGCCTACTACTGCAACGTTCTGGAAAAAAAAAATCAATGCATATATATACTAAATGCCAGACAGGGGATCGATTATATGTACATTTAATTACTAGTCAAGCATTCGTCAAAATGAATATATATTTTTCTTTATAGATGACAATGAAAAAGTGCAGCTGGATAACCATATTCAAATCAATCTAAAAAAAATTAACTAATTAATAATTCAATTAGCAAACCAATGGTTGCACAGGTAGATCAACAACTAGAATTATGTGAAACCAAACCAAATTCAATCGATTTTAAACTATTTTACACAAGTCAATTTATGTCGTTCATAAAATTTAATCAAAAAGAAAACTAGGGTTAAGAAACTTACATGTTTTTAAAATTGAATCCACCGGTACTACTACCATCTGCATGTTATATAAATGAGTAAACTATATGAAACTGGTTTCATCTTGAGTATTTTGACGAAAATACAATTATATATCAGTCTATAACTAGATGAAACCAGTTTCATCCTAGTATAACATGGATGAAAATAATTTCAGGTCAATCCAAAACAGGATTATATTAGTTTCATCCTAGTATAACATGGATAATAACAATTTCAGGTCAATCCAGAACTACAACTAGATGAAATTGGTTTCATCATGAGTATTTTCACGAAATAAAGTTATACCAATGAGTGATCTATATGAAACTGATTTCATCTTGAGTATTTTGACGAAAACGAAATTATATCACAGACTATAACTAGATGAAACCAGTTTCATTCTAGTATAACATGGATGAAAATAATTTCAGGTCAATCCAAAACAGGATGATACTGGTTTCATCCTAGTATAACATGGATGAAAATAATTTCAGGTCAATCCAAAACAGGATGATATTGGTTTCATCCTAGTATAACATGGATAAAAGCAATTTCAGGTCAATCCAGATTTTACGCAAGCTTAACCCAGATGAAAATAATTACATACAAACAAAATTCAATGAATTTTAAAATGGATTTTACAAAAGTTAAACCAATAGGATCAAGGAACTTACCAGTGAAATTGATGGAAGAAAATTTTTAATGCTCAGCACCACCATTGCATTCAATCGGAAGCAGCTTCAAACCCCCGTTTCCTCTGTTGAGTCAAACCCTGAATTTCAAGTTCATAACCTCACTGCAAGCCATCACATATCCAACCTCAAAACCATTACAATTTCGTTTCAGATTCAACAGCAGCATCTGCTGCTCCTCCTTCTATCCCATCTGCTTCTAAATCTTCCACTGCTGTAACTAAGTTCAGTCCCATATCAATTTCTGCAACTTCATCTTCTTGAACTCAATCGGCCATTAAACCCATCAACTACACAGTCTCGAATCAATTTAATTGTGGAAGCTCTCAGATCACAGATTCACAGATCGAACCCATCTTAATTTCATCATCTCTATCTTCAGAAACCCTTATCAATTCACAATTTCTTCATCTGATTTACCCGAAGAAGCAATCCCTAACTCCATTCATTCACTGCAACTCTCAATTTCATAATCCAAATTCGAGTCAACCCATTACTGATTCTCGATCTTAGCCATCATACCCATCACGTCGACCACCATCTTCTCTGCCCATCAAATCTCTCAATTCTCGATCTCACGGAAGTAACAGCAGCCATGACTGAAACGGTGGTGGTGGAGAAACAGGAGATCGAGAGCAGAAGAAGAAAGAATGGAAATGGTGGAGATCTGGAGAGGGGTAATTGGGTCAGTTTCAATTAAAAAGATTTCTCTGTCCATTTGACCCAGACTGAATCCTAACTGTCCATTTAGCCCAGGAAACACACAATTTTGGCTATATAGTCCATTTTTTGTAATAGAAATTGACCTTAGTTTAGGGAGTCAACAACCAATGTTTTTGTATCAACAATAAAAATGGTAGTCAACAACCAATATTTGTGTATCAACAATAGAAATTGATCTTAGTGTAAGGAGTCAACAACAAATATTTGTGTATCAACAATAGAAATTGACCTTAGTTTAGGGAGTCAACAACCAATGTTTGTGTATCAAAAATGGAAAAATGGAATCAACAACCAATATTTGTGTATCAACAATAGAAATTAATCTTAGTGTAAGGAGTCAATAACAAATATTTGTGTATCAAAAATAAAAATTGACCTTAGTTTAGGGAGTCAACAACCAATGTTTGTGTATCAACAATAGAAAAATGGAATCAACAACCAAATTTGACAAATATTTTTTAACTTTTGATTTTTTGGATCAACTTCGGTTGTTGACACCTAATATTGGCGGCGGTGGCGGCGGTGGCGGCAACAACAACAATGATGGTGGTGTGTGGCGGTGGTGGAATATTATTGGTGGTTGTATTTAGTAAGTGGTGGTGGTGGCGGAGTGGTGGTGGTAGAGTGGTGGTGGCGGCGGTGTTGTTGGTGTTGGTGAAATGGTGCTGCCGGTGGATGTGAAATAATAGAAAAATCTATTTTTTAATGGATACGATGTTTAAATGGAATATAATATTGTAAGTGAGGGTATTAATATAATCTACTTTTTAATGGATAAGATATTTAAATGATAGGGGTATTTATATTGTTGTATAATGGTATATTTATTGGATGTCAAAACTAAGGATATTTAATAAATTTATCCGGTGGATTCCACCAAGCTTTTTCTTTCGCGTAGAATTATTGTCATGAGAAACGGCAGTACTCGTAGCATAACTCTTTTTAAAGCCCATCTATGAGTGAACGGTTTTTGACTTGTTCACAGACACGGTACATATGGAATTATTGTTATGCCTTTTGAAATTTTAAGAACACGGTACATATGGTTTAATAATATTTACAAGTGACCAAAAACAGCAAAATTCTAAACCAACGGAAAACAAACCCCCAAAAAAGCATTCATAACAAGTGGTATCTTCTTTCTATTCGCATCTACAGTAAAAAACAACAACTATATGTAGAATCTTGCTAAGAAAAATTTCGACTGTTTTATTTCGTCTCACATTTGTATTCTTAGAAAAAAGTCTCGCATTGCTAAATTTTTATAAAGGTAACGATGGCGTCGAAGTACAAGTAGTAGATGATGAAATTGAAGGTGAGATTAGATGGACATTGTCATCATGATCATTTTTATATCCAATAGTGTGTTCCTGCTCTCTACTATTTCTACCGTCCGAACGCAACCGATTCATTTGAAAGTGTAAATTCTTATGATTCGGTTGGGGAAGGAAAGAAGATGATCCCAGCTGGTGTGGAATTGCAGCTATTGGAGCGTATATTCTATTGTTACTAGTGACTTGGGCTGTCGATTCACCAGCAAGTGACTTGGGCGGTGGCACCCAGATACCACCTACTACTACAAATTGTGGTGGTTGAGAATTGACACTGTTGTGCACTGGACTTGGTCTCCTTGTATGTAGTCTGTATTTCTGTTACAAAAAAAAAAACCAACTTTTTAAGTAAAAGGGTATAACCAAAAAAAATAAACTGGTAAACTAATTAAAAATTAGACACTACTAAAATTAGGTCATTAAGATCTGAAAATTGGATACGTTGCTAATGTGAAAGAAATTAAGGACCAAACCCTAACCACTCCGAACTCCTGAAGTCTAAACAATTGTTTTCATAAGGAATCACATAGAATCTGAAAAAGAATCTACAATCAGATTAATAAAATACAGACACATCCCTATTAGCTTGGTCGGTTTTCCACTTAAATTAATATAAGTCCTAACAAACCGAAAATAGCTAAAGGCAAAGCCAAACCCTAATTAGCATTAACAAACTGTTTATGTTTTTTTTTTTTTTTCAAAAAAAGATGATTTATGCAAATATTTAAAAGAATTAAGAGGAACCAAACATACCTGTAAATGGCTTTTAACTTCATCATTAGTAAGTCCATCAACTTTCATTAATTCTCTGATTTGTTTTGGAGTAGCAACTGGAACATGATTAAGCAGGCATTACAAAAATAAGTTCAAAATTGTAGATCAAAATAAAGAAGAATTTCATCGTAAACTTAATTTAATCAAATTAAAAATCTTACCTTGAGAACCACCAAGTTGCTGAAGAGCACTTAAAAATCTTCTATGAAGTTCAGGAGACCAATATCTTCTTGTTTTTCTAAGTGAAGAAGAAGAAGATTGTCCTTGTGGTCTTTCTCTTTCGTTTTCATGATCTTCTTCTTCATCTTCTTTACTTCTTTTTGGATTTTTATTATAATTAGCATCACTATCATTAATAGTTTCTGTTGTTGAACTAGTTGTCCTTGAGCCTGGGGTTGATGTTGGCGTTGCAACAACTGTTTGATTAGTTTTATGTCTAGGAAAAGCAAGAGATGCACGTTGATCACTACTTTCCTTTGATTCAAGAGCTGGTAGTGTTGCTTTTCTCAGCGAAGAATCCTGAAAGTAAATACTTCATATCATTATAAATTGAACCAAACCAGATTTGATTGTAATATATGAAGGAAAAAAGTAAGGAAATGTCTTACCTCTTTAAGAACTGGATCAGGATTTTGGTTCCATAATTGAACAGATTTCAACCAATCTAATTTATTCTTTGAAACTTCAATCTCTGGAGGTGATGATTTTTGTAACAATTTTTCAAAATGTGATGAACAAATACTACTATTCAAAGGTATAAATTCCTCTAGAATTGGACTGCCTCCATCACTTGATGTTGTCTGTTCTTCAGAATCCATACTAGTGCCAGTTGTACTGCTTTCTAGCTGTTGCCTGCAATTACAAATCGCTATACGTACAAAAACAAAACAAGAAATCAGAATAAGAAACCAAAATATAAACGTAATCGGGCATTTACAGAAAATGAAATAAAATCATAATGCATATATAGTTGATTTGTATGTACCTTGATTGATGAGGTCTAACGAGAGAGGTAATTCACGATGAAAAACCTGCATCTTATTACGTTCTTCTTCGAGAGCATCCATATAATCTTGAAATTTCTTCATTTTCTCCGAGTAATTACTTTCCATAGTTTCTTCTTGTTCTTGACTATGGTGATGGATAGTAGTAGATGAGGTTTGATTTTGGAGTTTGATTAAAGTAGAATTGAAAAAGAGGTCTTATATGAAGAGAAACAGAGGTCCGTTGTTATAGAAATGAAATGGGGAATTGGGAAATAATTAAAGAAACAAGAAAAATAAGGAATATGGTAAAAAGAATAAACTTGATGAACAAGAAGAAAATGAAAAAAGAAACTACTTCATGGATGAGACGAAGAAAGAAGAAAGAAAATAAACTCATCCCACGGTAAACAGAAGTTCGAGGACGGGGCGTCGCGTAAGAATCTTTGATGGGTTAGAATATCCTCTATATTTTTCTTGCTTTTATTACGTAAGTGGGACAATGAGGAATGGATCCTCAGAATATCCTGCATTATCAATGCAGCTAATACGTGGAGGATGGATCTTTGGAGATCAGGGGCAAGATAATTTCTTCGAATATTCGAGATATTTTCTTACTTTTTCCTTTGTTTTGTTTTGTATAATCTGAGCTGGCACGATGTCATGTTTTTTTCCTCCAGCGGAAGTAGATAAGAAAGAAGAGTTTTCGGCTCTTTCTTATTCTTGCTCCCCTCTTTTTGCCGAATTTATCTTGAACAGACAATTCTAAAGCGAAAAATTAACACAAACTAGTGTACATCAAAACCTCCAAGTTTCTATTTATGGTCTGTTTGCTTTGGAATTTGACTTACCTGATGACACGTATTGCACTTCAAACGCGACTAGTGTAGAGGTAGTGGCACTGCACATGGGCTTATGCGTGGAGTGGCTAATGGCCACTCAAAGATGTGCCAGAAGCAACTCAAAAGAGAAGCCGCAACTGCATCCACTGACGGACCTACAGTTGGGCTAACTTGGGCTTTAGCCCAGGTAGCTATCATAGTCCAACAGCTTAAAAAAGTGAAATGCTTTGGTTTACCAAGGCTATTAGCCCGGACCGGAAAAAGAATGAAGATTTCTTGGGTCCGTCCCTGACTGCATCCTGTTTATTGAGAACTTGATTCCCTTGTGCAGTCAGCCAATCGGTCACATCAGTTACTGCCTTTAAGTGCCGGAACTAGGATGCCAAAGTGCTAAGCATGGTTATCCAGTCACTATAGTTGAGCATCCATATTTTAGAGAGTTTGCTAAGTCTCTGAATCCTGTTGCTAAGCTTTACACTAGGAATACAGTTAGGGATGATATCATGAAACTAACAGCTGAGTTCAAACTCCAATTACTAGAACAATTTGACACAATTACATCTAAAGTTAGTTTGACAACAGATATGTGGACGTGTAAGCATACAAAGGATGGTTATTATTGTGTGATAATGCATTACATAGATGATAAGTGGAAACTGATTAAGAAAACACTAGCTTATATTTTAGTGCCATCACCACATACTGGAGAAGTTCTAGCATCTGTAGTGAGATCAATAGCTCTAGATTGGAACATAGATAATAAACTTTTTGTTGTAGCTGCTGACAATGCTAGAGCAAATGATGTAATGATGGCAAATCTGAAGTCATGGCTTCATAGCAAAGATTGTCTAGTTCTTAATGGGGATTTGTTCCAAATGAGGTGTAGTATATATTGCATTTGATTGTGTTGTGTGGAATGAAAGTAGCTGCTCCATTTACAGAAGCAATTAGAGAGTGTGTGAAATATGTCAAGTCAAGTCAAGCTAGAAAAGAGAGATTTAAATGTGTTATTTCCCAAGTTAAGCTTCTTGTTGTTGGTTTAGATGTGGATACCAGGTGGAACTCCACCTTTAAGATGCTTAAAGATGCAATTTTTTTGAGACAAGATTTTGTTAGGCTAGCTGATTTGGATAACGACTTCAACATACTACCAACTTCTCAATAGTGGCAACAAGGAGTACATATATGTGAATATTTGGAATTATTTGATGTGATTTCAACTAAATTTGTTGGGATTAAGTATCCCACGGCAAATTTGTATTACAATGGGGTGCAACAAGTTAATAAATGCATTAAGGCCTGGGAATTAAGTGGGCATGAGTATATCAGAGACATGGGGAAGAATATGAGGTCAAAATTTGATAGCTACTGGAAAGAAAGTAACACTTTGATGGCCATTGGAGTTGTTTTAGATCCTAGGTATAAGGCTAGATGGGTGAAGTTTGTTTTGAAGAGAGTACATGGTGTTCACCACTATCAAAGTCACTATAACAAATTTCAGGGTTCGCTCAATCCTCTTTACTGTGCTTATGAAACCAACACTACAGATCCATATTATTTTGATAGTGGAACGAATTCAGTTGGAATGAAGATCTTTGCAGCTACAACAACATCAAATGAATTTGGTTATGATGATTTTATAATGGAAAACAATGCGTTTGAGGTTCAGAAGTCAGAGTAGGAGACATACTTATCAGAACCAGTTCTTCCTAAAGGCACATCCATTGAAAAAATGAGGTTTGATATCTTAAGTTGGTGGAACAATCATGCTCCTAAGTACCCAACTCTCTCAAGGATTGCAAGAGATGTATTGGCTGTTCCAGTGACAAGTGTAGCATCAGAATCAATGTTTAGTGTTGGTGGTAGGGTTCTCACATCTCACAGGAGTTCATTAGCTCCAGAACTTGTTCAAGCATTGGTTTGTTTGGGTGATTGGCTGCCAGATCTCAGTCTCAACGACAATGATAGGTGTATTACTGGTAACTTTTCAGCTTAATCTTTCATTTTCTTTTATATTTATTGCACTAACATTGCCATCTTAACTAACACTTTTGATTTTCCTTTTGAAAATGCAAAAGTTCAGGACTGAGGAGTAAGAAGTAAGGATTCAGGGAGGGAGGAATAAGGACTAAGGAGCAATGCATTTGCAGTTCAGCAGTTGGCAGTTGCACACTTGCACTACAGGCTGCAAAACATGGAGATGGAGTTTCTTTGTCTTTTCTATTCCAAGAACATGGTTTTTTCTTTTGATAGAACATCTGAACATGTAACTTAATCATTTTGGAACATCTGTATCTTTTTATTTTGTGTGCCATGGATTTAGAACTGATTTTCTTGGATTTAGAACTTTTTTGTTCTGTGATCTGTGTCTGTCTGTGTGTCCTCTGACTTAACGAATTTTATCGGAAAAATATTTGATATCCGATAAGTCCAACGTAACAGAATCGAAATTGAATTTCAGATTTTCGTCGGAACTTAACGGATATCGGCAGCGGCTGAGCCAATATACGTTACGTTGAGTGCCGTTGAGATAAATTTGGGAGATATATAACACTTTGGGCTTAATTCTTTTTCCTCCTGCCGGGATTAATCCTATGTCCAGTCAACCAAAGTGATTGTTTAGTAGGTAATAAGAAAAAACATCATTTTAGAGTCTCTCCAATGGAATGTTTGCGAAGGAAAAAGTCTTAATCCACGTAGGATCCACAATAATATTTATAAAAAATCATCTACAACCCATTGATGTGAAGATGATGTGACAAAATAAAAGTTAGATATCCTCTACGTGAACCTCTAGTTTTAGACATTCACTTAGAGGATATCTTCACATCCTAGTCACACTTTTATTAATAAAAGTCATTAAAAAATAAAAATGAAAAGGATTTTAACCAACCATATGCCTACATATAAGTAAACAAATAATATAAAACTTTTGGGTTGGAGGTAAACTTTATTTTTCCTAATATTTAGGATTTTATGCTCAAAGGATGTCTTAGAAGTAATGCCACATAATAAATATTCACATTCACCATTGGAAAAGCTCTTAGTTTCTGAAGGTGACTTGGGCCTAGATAAGCCACACTCTACTTCCCCCTTGTTACCTTTGCAACTCAATGATTTAAGGAGTGGAAAATTTAGTTTTAAAGTGCGCGCAAAATATCAAGATACATAGAGGATTATTTTGGGACAGAGACGGGTTCATAAATACTCTCTATACAACCAATTAGAAGTTTGCTACGAATCTAAGAGAGAAAGATGGGTAGAAAATGCTGGAAGTTAACCCTGAAAAAGTAGGGGTACAACAACCACACCCAATATTTCGATTAGTAATCTGTATGGACTAACTCCAATATACTTTCAAGAGAATTAACTAGACTCAATCTTAATAAAGTATATCAAAGAGTTATATCTCTCCTTGTTGATTCAATTCTTACTCAAGCAAATAGAAATCTGCGAGTCTAATTGAATACAAGAGAAATCACTTGAACGGTACCAAAGACCAATGTTCAGGGATCAATCAATTTCAATCAACAACCAAAGATCGGATTTCTCAATTGATTGATTCAAACGCACAACCTGTTGATAGACACATTTTTGTGTCTAATTTGTCCTCAATGTCTCTATTGTTGAAACTCTATTTTTGTACTAATATTGTGTTTTTATGTATTTTTAGGAAATAAACATTTTTGGAAAATTCGGCTCGAAAAGTTGATTTTGTCACCCGGAGGACAAGTGTTATTCGGACTCTCGCTTTTGGATAAGGGGTAACCTAATTACTAAGGGGCACCCCCAGGTCACCCCAAGGAAGCTGCTATTCACACCCCAGTTCTGGTTAGAGGGAGGATATCTTCTTCCCAAATTCAAAAACCAAAAATTGGCGGGGAAAAAATATATATCAACTGGCAGATGTTTGTTGGAATTTTTGAACGTGTTATAGGGCGATTCAATGGCTGATTTTTGGTAGGAAGTTGTGTTATGTCCTATCAAACACGTTTTGGGCTTTTGGTTCGATCAAATTTGGCCATAATTAGCTGGACAATTCACGGAAGCAAAACAGGGAAACACGGGTTGGACACGGGATTGGAGAAGATTTGAGCGTGTTATTCTCATGCATGAGGGCTCTAGCAACGTTGTGGGTCGTGTTTAAACACTTCTAGAGTGACCAGGATGTAAATCTATGCGTACCAGAGCAAGAATGGAAAGAAAATATTCCCAAGAATATTTTTCTTTACTGCCGAGTTAAAGAGATTTATATGGAGTGAATGAGCGAGATTCGATGGGTGTGTTGGCTATAAATATGTTTCTATGGTTGTCTATAAGGGCTGTCGAGAGTTGGGAGGAGAGAGTAGAGCCACAGAAGCAGAAATCAAGAGTTGATCAAACTCTGTTTCTGCTGCTGCTGATGATGAAGAACACCAAGAACGCGAAGAACAGACTCGCTGCAGCAGTCTTTTATCAACAGTGAAAGAGACTCACATGCGTGGGTCGTAGGTGTGGGTCTTAGAGATTCAGTAACAATAGCACCTCTTCTGTGTCGTTTATTTTGGACGCCTTTTGTGGGTCGCAGAATCCTGTTTAATACTATTTACTTATCTTTCTCTTCATTGTAAAACACTTTTGAGCATCAATGAAATTCTTTGAGAGGTTTTCCAACATGATGAGCTAAACCCAACACTGGGACGACGGAGGAGGCCGTGTTTCATCCATGTGGTAATTTAAATTAATTCTTTATTTACTTTTTGCACCAATTTTAATTGAAATAAGATTTTAAATTAATTACTTGTGATTTCATTTGATGGAGTATGCTTAGTCCTAGGGATTTTTGATATGCCATGCTTAAGAAATACAAGTAATATTTTATAAAATCTATCTTGGCAATAAACTAGAGTTAATATTTGTTTTGTTTTGAACTATAATCGCCTAGAATTAAATTCTGAACCACTTGAAAATGAAAATTGGACGAATCTTTAGTCCAAGTAACTCTCTACCAATTTGTCAATATTTGTATATATATTTTTAAATCTAAAAATCCTTCACCTTCACAAGTCTTAGAGTTCGAACCTTCATTACTACAACCCACATTAAATCTTTAATCACCTGTGATATTTCAATTATATAATAAAATATAATGCGGAAAAGAAATAACACAGACACCAGAAGTTTCGTTAACCAGGAAACCGCAAATGCAGAAAAACTCCGGGACCTAGTCCAAATTGAACACACATTGTATTAAGCCGCTACAGACACTAGCCTACTACAAACTAACTTCGGTCTGGAATATAGTTGAACCCAAATCAATCTCACACTGATCCAAGGTAAAGTTGCGCTCCTTACGTCTCTGATTCCAGCAAGATACTACGCACTTGATTCCCTTAGCTGATATCACCCACAACTAAGAGTTGCTACGACCCAAAGTCGAAGACTTTAATAAAAAAATCTGTATCACACAGAAAAGTCTACGGTAATAGATAAATTTGTCTCCCACAAAAATACCTACGAGTTTTGTTCCGTCTTTTGATAAATCAAGGTGAACAGGAACCAATTGATAACCGGACTTATATTCCCAAAGAACAACTTAGTATTATCAATCACCTCATAATAATCTTAATCGACGCGGCGAAAGAAGATATTGTGGAATCACAAACGATGAGACGAAGATGTTTTTTATTATTTTTATATCTTGCCTATCGGAGATATCAATCTCAATCCAATCGTTACGATTGTACTCAATACGATAGAAACAGCAAGATCAGATCACACAACTACAAGAAAGTAGTATCGATCTGGCTTCACAATCCCAATAAAGTCTTCAAGTCGTTAACATACAGGGTCTCGGTAGAAACCTAAGGTTAAAGGAGAATCGACTATAGATTTTACAACTAGTATCACACAGGAGGTGTGGGGATTATTTTTCCCAGTTGCTAGAGTTCTCCCTTATATAGTCTTTCAAATCAGGATTTGCAATCAAAGTTAGCTTAGTAACAAAGAATTCAATATTCACCGTTAGATGAAAACCTGATTAGATTCAAGCCAATATCTTTCAACCGTTAGATCGAAAACTTAGCTTGTTACACACAAATGAAATGAACGCTTTAGGTTTGTGTAACCGTACCCAAACATGTACATTCGTTGGTTCAACAGTAGTTAACTAAATGGTTAGCCATATGAGCACTTTTATATCAACCATATTCTTCTTTACCATAACTAGTTCAAATGACTCAAATGAACTAGTTAGAAAGTTTTTCAATTGCTTAGATCCTATAGAAGTATACAAGACACAATCGAAGCAAAAACGATTTGATTCACTCGAATCGATTCATGAACTTATAGCCACGGTTTGCAAACTTGCATTCCTTAGTTAATATTAGTATAAGTTCATGAATAATCGTTTTTAGAAAATAAACAACCTAAGTACACGGACTTAAGTACCCAGAATAAGTTTGTAAATCGTTTACAAACTCCAACAGATTTTCTCGGGAAGAGAACCTCCGACGGTACGCAGACTGGGTTCGCGGACAGGGTTCACGTACTCTGTTCCGGTTTTCCTGAGAAGCAAAGTACACATACTTTGGTTCAAGGAATAAGGACTTATACATGTATGAGTTACCACACAATGCTTATATCCAACAATGGTTATATAATCTAAACTCCCATTTCAATCATTGAAACATTCTTAGAGGACGTTATATAGTAGTTGTTCACAAACTATTTTTCGTCAAATCCAATTTTCAAGTCATTGAAACATAATATGACTTTCGTCACAAGGTAAAGATGAACTTGGCCAAAGCGAAAGCTTACCAACACATATTTCGAGAAATAGATAAGCGAGATAAACTCGGCTCGAAATAGAAAATGTGTATAATCAAAGTCTATATAGAAAAACGACTTTTGTCTCAAGATAGGAGATAGAGTATATAAACTTTTTAGTGATAGATAAGTTCAAGTATCCACATACCTTTTAGTCGATGAAGTTCCACCAGTTCCTTGAGTAGTTCTTCGTCTTTGTATGATGATCGCCATGGAGTTCTTGAGCACAACTACACTTTTTATCCTAGTCCGAGACTTAGCTATAGTAGACTAGAAATCAAGACTTATAGTTTTGATCACTAACATTGACAAACATGCTTGAGATAGCAACGCATGCGAGTTCGACCGAGCAGTGCTCTAACAAACCCCATTTGCAGTTATCCGAAAAATCTGGTGCTAGAAAGATTGAACAAAATTGGCAAGAAAAAGGCCGAAAACTCTACACACAATGATTATTGAAGTTAAAAGTGTTAGAGCACTGCTCGGGCGAACTCCCAAGCGTTGATATCTCAAGCTTGTTTGTCAATGTTAGTGATCAAAACTATAAGTCTTGATTTCTAGTCTACTTATAGATGTCTCAGACTAGGATAGATTGTGTAGTTGAGCATTAGACTTCACGACATTCATCATTTGAAGACGAAGAACTACTAAGGAAAGCTTGTGGAACATCCATTGAATAAATGAGGTTTGATATCTTAAGTTGTTGGAATAATCATGCTCCTAAGTATCCAACTCTCTCAAGGATTGCAAGAGATGTATTGGATGTTCCAGTGACAAATGTAGCATTAGAATCAATGTTTAGTGTTGGTGTTAGGGTTCTCACATCTCACAGGAGTTCATCAGCTCCATAACTTGTTCAAGCATTGGTTTGTTTGGGTGATTGGATGCCAGATCTCAGTCTCAACGACAGTGATAGGTGTATTACTGGTAACTTTCCGGCTTAACCTTTCATTTGCTTTTATATTTATTGCACTGACATTGCCAGCTTAACTAACACTTTTGATTTTCTTTTTTAAAATGCAGAAGTTCATGAATGAGGAGTAAGAAGTAAGGATTCAGGGAGGGAGTACTAAGGACTAAGGAGGAATGCATTTGCAGTTCAGCAGTTGGCAGCTGCACACTTGCATTACAGACTGCAACACATGGAGATGGAGTTTCTTTGTCTTTTTTTTTGCAAGAAAATGGTTTTTTCTTTTGATAGAACATATTAACATGTAATTTAGTCCTTTGGAACATCTGTATCTTTTTATTTTGTGTGGCATGGATTTAGAACTGATTTTCTTGGATTTAGAACTTGTTTTGTTCTGTGTTCTGTGTATGTCTGTGTGTCTTATGACTTAACGAATTTTATCGGGAAAATATTCGATATCCGATAAGTCCAACGTAACGGAATCATAATTGAATTTCAGATTTCCGTCGGAACTTAATGGATATCGGATATCCGTTAATTTTAATGGTAACGGCAGTGGCTGAGCCAATATCCGTTACGTTGAGTTCTGTTGAGATAAATTTGGGAGATATGTAGCAATTTGGGCTTAATTCTTTTTCCTCCTGTCGGGCTTAATCCCATGTCCAATAAACCAAAGTGATTGTTTAGTAGGTAATAAGAAAAACATCTTTTTAGAGTCTCTCCAATGGAATATTTGTGAGGGAAAAAGTCCTAATCCACGTAGGATCCACAATAATATTTATAAAAAATCATCTACAACCCATATGTGAAGATGATGTGGCAAAATAAAAGTTAGACATCCTCTACGTGAACCTCTAGTTTTAGATATTCACTTAGAGGATATCTTCACATCCTAGTCACACTTTTATTTATAAAAGTCATTGAAAAATAAAAATGAAAAGGATTTTAACCAACCATATGCCTACATATAAGTAAACAAATTATAGAAAACTTTATGGGTTGGAGATAAACTTTATTTTCCTAATATATTAGGATTTTATGCTCAAAGGATGTCTTAGAAGTAATGCCACATAAGAAATATTCACATTCACCATTGGAGAAGCTCTTAGTTTCTGAAGGTGACTTGAGCCTAGATAAGCCACACTCTACTTCCCCCTTGTTACCTTTGCAACTCGGTGATTCAAGGAGTGGAAATTTTAGTGTTAAAGTGTGGGCAGAATAACAAGATACATAGAGGATTATTTTGGGATAGAGACGGGTTCATAAATACTCTCTATATAACCAACTAGAAGTTTGCTACGAACCTAAGAGAGAAAGATGGGTAGAAAATCCTGGAAGTTAACCCTGAGAAAGCGGGGGTACAACAACCACACCCAATATTTCGATTACTAATATGTATGAACTAACTCCAATATACTTTCAAGAGAATCAACTAGACTCAATCTTAATAAAGTATATCAAAGAGTTATGTCTCTCCTTCTTGATTCAATTCTTACTCAAGCAAATAGAAATCTGCGAGTATAATTGATTACAAGAGAAATCACTTGAACGGTACCAAAGACCAATGTTCAAGGATCAATCAATTTTAATCAACAACCAAAGATCGGATTTCTCAATTGATTGATTCAAATGCACAACCTGTGATATTTCAACTATATAACAAAATATAATGTGGAAAAGAAATAACACAAACACAAGAAGTTTTGTTAACAAGGAAACCGCAAATGCAGAAAAACCCCGAGACCTAGTCCAGATTGAACACACACTGTGTTAAGACGCTACAGACACTAGCCTACTACAAACTAGCTTCGGTATGGACTGTAGTTGAACCCCAATCAATCTCACACTGATCCAAGCTACAGTTGCGATCCTTAGGTCTCTGATCCCAACAGGATACTATGCAATTGATTCCCTTAGCTGATCTCACCGACAACTAAGAGTTGCTACGACCCGAATCGAAGACTTTAATAAACAAATCTGTATCACACAGAAAAGTCTATGATAATAGATAAATCTGTCTCCCACAAAAATACCTACGAGTTCTGTTCCATCTTTTGATAAATCAAGGTGAACAGGAACCAATTGATAACCCGGACTTATATTCCTGAAGAACAACCTAGTATTATCAATCACCTCACAATAATCTTAATCGACGCGGCGAAAGAAGATATTGTGGAATCACAAACGATGAGACGAAGATGTTTGTGATTACTTTTATATCTTGCCTATCAGTGATATCAATCTCAAGCAAATTGTTAAGATTGTACTCAATACGATAGAAACAGCAAGATCATATCACACAACTACAAGAAAGTAGTATCGGTCTGGCTTCACAATCCCAATGAAGTCTTCAAGTCGTTAACCTACAGGGTCTCGGTAGAAACCTAAGGTTAAAGGAGAATCGCCTCTAGCTTATAAAACTAGTATCACACAGGAGGTGTGGGGATTAGTTTTCCCAGTTGCTAGAGTTCTCCCTTATATAGTCTTCCAAATCAGGGTTTGCAATCAATGTTAGCTTAGTAACAAAGCATTCAATATTCACCGTTAGATGAAAACCTGGTTTGTGTAACCGTACCCAAACATATACACTCGTTGGTTCAACAGTAGTTAACCAAATGGTTAGCCATATGAGCACTTTCATATCAACCATGTTCTTATGTACCATAACTAGTTCAAATGACTCAAATGAACTAGTTAGAGAGTTTTTCAATTGCTTAGATCTTATAGAAGTATACAAGACACAATCGAAGCAAAAACGATTTGATTCACTCGAATCGACTCATGAGCTTTATAGCCACGGTTTGCAAACTTGCATTCCTTAGTTAATATTAGTATAAGTTCACGAATAATCGTTTTTCGAAAATAACCAACCTAAGTACGCGGACTTAAGTACCCGGAATAAGTTTGTAAATAGTTTAAAAACTCCAGCAGATTTTCTCGGTAAGAGAACCTCCGACAGTACGCGGACTAGGTTCGCGGACTCTGTTCCGGTTCTCCTGAGCAGCAAAGTACGTATACTTTGGTTCAAGGAATAAGGACTTATACATGTATGAGTTACCACACAATGCTTATATCCAACAATGGTTATATAATCTAAACTCCCATTTCAATCATTGAAATATTCTTAGAGGACGTTATATAGTTGTTGTTCACAAACTATTTTTCGTCAAAGCCCATTTTCAAGTAATTGAAACATCATATGACTTTAGTCACTAGGTAAAGATGAACTTGGCTAAAGCAAAAGCTTACCAACACATATTTCGATAAATAGATAAGCGAGATAAACTCGGCTCGAAATAGCAAATGTGTATAATCAAAGTCTATATAGCAAAACGACTTTTGTCTCAAGATAGGAGATAGAGTAGATAAAATTTTGAGTGATAGATAAGCTCAAGTATCCACATACCTTTTAGTTGATGAAGTTCCACCAGTTCCTTGAGTAGTTCTTCGTCTTTGTATGATGATCGCCATGGAGTTCTTGAGCTCAACTACACTTTTTATCCTAGTCCGAGACTTAGTTATAGTAGAATAGAAATCAAGACTTATAGTTTTGATCACTAAAATTGAAAAACATGCTTGAGATAGCAACGCATGTGCGTTCGACCGAGCAATGCTCTAACAAACCCCATTTGCAGTTATCCGGAAAATATGGTGTTAGAAAGATTAAATACAATTGGCAAGCAAAAGGCCGAAAGTGCTACACATATTGATTATTAAGGTTAAAAGTGTAAAATCACTGCTCGGGCGAACTCGCAAGCGTTGCTATCTCAAGCTTGTTTGTCAATGTTAGTGATCAAAACTATAAGTCTTGATTTCTAGTCTACTTATAGATGTCTCAGACTAGGATAGATTGTGTAGTTGAGCATTAGACTTCACGACATTCATCATTTGAAGATGAAGAACTACTAAGGAGAGCTTGTGGAACTTCTTAAACAAAAGGTATGTGGAGACTGAAACTCATCTATCACTTGGAAAGTCTATTTCTACTCTATCTTCTATATTGAAACATAAGTCGTGTTACGATATAGTTTTCTATTATACACATTTGAGATTTCGAGGTTAGTTTATCTCGCTTACATATTTCTCAAAATATGTGTTGGTAAGCTTTCGCTTCAACCAAGTTCATCTTATATTCTTGACAAAAGTCAAAAGATGATCATGTAAAAATCTCTGAGTAACATCTTACATGGATTGTGTGATACATTCATTTGGTGTAGACTTGGAATGTTTCGTTATGATTATTTCAATAACTTGAAAATTGCTTTGATGCTAATAGTGTGTGAAAACGGTTGGGATTGTGAAGCCATATCCAACCATTTTCTCTGTAGTTGCGTGTTCTGATCTTACTTATACTATCGTATTGAGTACTATCTTCTCTAAGATTTGCTCGATATTTTACTCTGATAGGTAAGATTAAAAGTAGTCACAAACATCTTCGTCGCATTTTTTGTGATTCCACAATATCTTATTTCTCTACCATACGATTAAGATTATTGTGAGGTGATTGATAATACTAGGTTGTTCTTCGGGAATATAAGTTTAGTTTATCAATTGGTTCATGTTCACCTTGATTTATCAAAAGACGGAACAAAACTCATAGGTATTTCTGTGGGAGATAGATTTATCTATTCCAATAGACTTTTCTGTGTGAGATAGATTTGTTTATCAAGTTTTCGACTTTGGGTCGTAGAAACCCTTGGTTGTGGGACAGATCAGCTAAAGGAATCAAGTGCGTAGTATCCTGTTGGGATCAGAGACGTAAGGTGATAGACACATTTTTGTGTCTAATATGTCTCAATTGTATGAATTGTTAGTGCTCGATTTTATATTTATTGTGTGATTTTATGTCTTTGTAGGTATTTTTAGAGAAATAAGCCCTTGCGGCGAAATGGGCTCAAAAAGCAGTGTTTTACACCCCCGGAAAAATGTACCGGAGGCACCCAGAAATTCACCGGAAACGTCCCAGAAATATCCCGGAGGAACCCAGAAAAATTACTATTTCAGCCCCAAATTGCTAAAGGGACACCAGAACTGGATTAGGGGGAGATCAGTTTTCCTCCCAAAATTTGAATGAAAAATTTGGCGGGAAAGAAGTGTTTCACGTCTGACAGTTAAGAATCGAGATTTTGGGCTATCCATGAAGAGATTAAAGCTATGATTTCTCTTGGGCTTGTTTCTTAGCCCTCATCAGGCGAGGAAAGGGTCTTGGAATGGATCCAAATTGTCTGGATAAGACGATCAAGAGCTAAACAGGGTATACGTGAATATTCTGGGAGATATTCTCGAGAATTTGTTCACAACAGGGACCGGGAATATCTCTGGTGATTGGTTCGGATATATGGAAGTTATTTGAGAATATATTCACTGCGACGTTGGATTCTATGTTTAGAATATATACAAGGAAATCTCGGTGATTCCTGTGAGAGTAAAGAGAAAATATTCTTGCATTCAACCGAGAGGATTCAGAGTTATGACGAGATATTTTCATCCCCTGTTGGCTATATAAAGAGGTTACGAGACTCAGAGAAGGTCGAGAGTTGGGAGGAGAGAAGGAACGCTGCAGATCGAGAACCATGATTTCTCTCTGCTGCTGCTGCCATGATGAAGATGAAGAACACGAAGAACGGACTCGCAGAAGCAGTCGTTTATCAACAGTGTCTAAGACGTACACGCGTGGGTCGTAGTTCTTCGTACAACAGCAGTTAACATTTATCGTTCTTTTTGTAACAGCTGAACAGCGCCTTTGCAACAGTTATTTCTGTTGCGATTTTTCTGTTCAATTGTTTTACTCATTTTTATCATTTGTAAACAACTTTTTGAGCAATAAATAATTATTTTGAGAGCATTTTTACTATGATGAGCTAAAACCCAACACTGGGACGACGGAGGAGGCCAAACTTCATACTTGGGGTAATTTCATTAATTCTTTTTAAGACTTTTGCATTAATTTAAAATTGAAATATGATTTGAATTAATTGGTTGTTATTTAATTTGATGATGTATGCTTGGCTTAGGTGTTTTGATACATCATGCTTAGGACTTACAACCAATGTTTTGAGAATCGACTTTGGCAAAATAAGAGTCCATATATGTTTTGAGCTATTATTGTTGAGAATAAATCATTAACCCTTATGTTATGAAGATTGGCCGAATCATTAGTCCCAGTACCTCTCTACCAATTTGTCAATATTTGTATATATTATTTTCTATAATCCTTCACAAGTCCGAGAGTTTGAACCTCATTACTACAACAACCACAAATATTTAATCAAAATGGCCGCCCGACGCGGATTTGTGCTTAGGTAGAATTTTTGGTTTATTTTTTTTTTTTATTTTTTTTTTGTTTGTTCCTTTTTACTTTGTCTTTTTGTCTTTGATTTACAGGTTCGAAGTGGAGCACTAAGGACTTGGAGAGGAAAAAGCTTAAAGCGAAAAGCGAAAAGAGAAGAAAAAAAAGGACAATTTTAGGATTTAATTTTTAATTTTAATTTTTTTTTGAGTGTGTGAGGAAAACTGTAATTTTTATTTATTTATTTATTTATTTGGACTTTGGACTTTAAACAATTGGACTTTATTTTTTTTTAACCCTACGGAAGGGTATTATTATTAAAAAAAAAATTATTATATAAACTGTGTGCAGGGAAGGACGACGATTACTATATCGTCTCGGCCCCTCGGGTTCGCACACGGCATAGGAGTCGTGGCCCGAGTCGACGACAACGGTTCATCGCCCGTCTGGTACGGGAGGTAAGTCCAATCGAAACACCCGCGAATCTCCTGCAAGCGGGTTACTGTCTGCCTTAAGGTGATAATTGTTTGAGGACGAACCGGA
Source organism: Papaver somniferum (assembly GCF_003573695.1). NCBI lineage: Eukaryota > Viridiplantae > Streptophyta > Magnoliopsida > Ranunculales > Papaveraceae > Papaver > Papaver somniferum. Next base: position 150,965,280 of record NC_039364.1, on the reverse strand, counting down.
CTGTCTTTATTTTCCTAGTAAAGGGCAAGGCCTGGCCTAAACAAGATAAGGGTTCGGATTTCATCACCGTTCTCTTCTTGCCCGCCTTAGGAAAACGAAACCGAACGCGAACCTAAGCTTTAAAATTTGGAATAGAACGAGACCGATAGGGTAACGAGCTTAATAGGAAACTCGTTCGAAAAATATTGGTTGCTCTTTAAGCACACACCAAAGTTCATGATGGTTTCTGTGAGTTGAATGCGTGACTGCGCCGCCTTGTGATAGCGGTGAGGCCTTGGGTATCAAAGCTCCACTGAGCTTCCCTCGCCTCAATTCAACTTACTTTGACTCGGATTGATTCCAGAGGGGTTTGCTCAAACTGCAACGAATTCCCTTTCGAAAGATAGAAGCTGGTCTAGAAACAATCTAAGTGGAGCCATCATGCTTTTTGTTGCTAGAAATCTTTAGGTTTGTTTTGGTGGAGTCGAGTCGGCCTTGTTTGTGATTGTGTAGAATTCCCTTGCAATTAAGAATGTCGAGCTGGTATGATAGAAGCCAATACAATGAATATCGACCCGAATTTGAATATGGACATCATCAGTTTCATTACCATGGTGGGAATAGTGGTTGGGAACGCCAAACTCTTCAAGGTTATGGTTCATACCATGGTGAGCCCAATCACTATCCTCACAACCATCAGTCATACGAGAAAAATTCTGCTAATTCCTCTTTACTTGAGTCGACACGTAAGTTAGCTGAGACAACACGTAAGTTCGCTGAAATGAATAACTTAGTTATGGACGAAAATAATGCAATGAGTGAACTTTCTTTACCTGATTTCCTAGATTACGTCAGGAATTCGTGTGAGTCGGCCCAAAAGCTTTTGTTAGAGACCCAGAATAGAACTTCTCTAAAAATCTAAATTTCCAAAATAGTTCTTCCAATTTTACCCTTGATGTAAATAGTGAATATTTGCCTAATTTAGAGGACGAGGTTAGAATAAAATACACTACTTATTTAGATAAGGTTCAATCATTTTCGTACTATGATGATGAGGATAGCAGTAATGAAGAATCTGAAATATGTAGGCATAGTGATCAGGAGTCTAGTAATCCAATTGAGTTGTATAGTGATTATATTATTTCTAGTTCAAATCCAAATAATTTTTATGATTATTCACCTATTCAAAAGGATGTGGATTTGATTAGAGATACCACCGTTTTAGACGATGTAGTTCATGATCCTTTAGCCTGCAGTATGTTGGATAATCCATTATTTGATGTGCCTATCAGTGAATCGGAGGAGGTAACTATGATTAAAACCTTAGTTTATGAGCCTTTCTCTGATAATCCTTTATATGATTGTGATGATGGTTTAGAGGAAAGAGTTTACCCTGAGAATACTGTTTTAGAATCTAGCGATTTAGAACACTAGTCTTAGAAGATGATAAACTCGTAGAAATGAGTGAGGATGAACCCAACTTAGAAGAATCTATTGACCATTTCCAGGAATATGATGACCTAGAAATTAGGGAAGTTGTGACTAGTCTTTCTAGAGACACAGAAAACTCTAAGTTTGGGGGTGATTATCATTCTCCGTGTGCTTTAACTCTTAGAAAGTACCCTCCTGTAGGACTTGACATTTGTGCCTCAACCATCTTACAAGATTATCTTCATACACGTTTTCCCGAACCTAATGATGTCCAGAAAGAAGCTCAGTTGTTAGAAACCCATCCTCTGGTTGATGTGGTTAACCCAGGCTATGATACCAAGATTGACTTTGTTTTCCCACCAAAAACTTTTCAACCAATTGTGGGAACTTTTGATTTTAAGATGTGTCGGTTATTAAGTTTTGAGACTAAACCTAATCACTTTAGGATATTAGGGTCGACACATTATCTTAAGAATGACCACCACTCTCACTGTAGTCAATTATGTAAGTCATATCTGATTGACTTAGAGGATCCGCAATTATTTAGGTTATTACTTTGTGATTCCAAGTTCTTATTTGAGTTTTTCCAGACTCTAGGACCTAATAATTTGGATCCAACCTATGAGGAAATGCATCCGAGGAAAATATTTTATTTAGACCCTTTCATAGAACATGAACCTGAACCACAATTAGATATAAATATCTTAATCAGGAAACTAGATAAGGGCATGTTATTCTTGTTCACTTTCTTGGGTTATTGTAGTTTCCTTTGGTCAGCTCTTTTTCGTTTTGAAGACCACAGTTATTTCGACTGTTACTTTATGGTTCGAGTTGACTAATCCTTTCCTAAGTCTGGCTGAAGACTTTAAAAGCACTTCTTGGGAGGTAACCCAATATTCTTGCGACACGGTAATATCCTTCCTTATCTCTTCAAGTGGTAACAGTTTCTCCTGTTCATGCTTTTAGTTTCATCTTTAGAACATTGAGGACAATGTTAGATTTAAGTTTGGGGGTATGGGAGAAACTTTTTAGTTGCATAATAAATAAACTCCAGAGCCTAGAAATTTACGCCTATTAAGGATAGCACTAACCAATCTAAGTGGATGGAAACATTTTTGTTTTAGGAGCTGAGGAACCAATCTGACTAGATGGAAACATCTATAGAGTCTATTCATAAAAGCACAGAGCTCAGGTGTTAGAATTAACATGATAGTTTCGCCATATCTCGTCGAGTCCTTTTCACTTTCTATTTTTATTTTCTTTTATTCAAGTGATTGGTGGGGCACACGATTCAAGTTGTTACCTTCGCTAGGGTGAAATAGAGTGACTGAGTTACCTTTTCCAAAAAAACAAAACAAAAAAAAAAAAAACAAAAAAAAAACAAAAAAGAAAAGACCAGACCAGTTAGACCAATCGGAATAAGAATTAACACTTGGATAGCAATATGCGTGTGTTCTCCCTGTTTCCGTCGCCTAAGCAAGCGTGGAATGCAGGACCGGTGGGAACTATCGTGTAATCTGCTGACAAGAAGCATGCGCTTGGATCCAAAAGATCTATTCATGCCGTTAAGTTTAAAAAAAAAAAATGGTTATTGTTATGTGTAGTCAACTGCTGGTTCCCTTGTATTTGCCAGTTTGTTGATCTAGATTTAAGTTATTGACCACTGGTTCCCTTGTATATGCCAGTATGTTAATATTAGTCAGACCGGTATCTCAGTCATTTAGGTTAGGTTCACCTTGGCAGAGGCCTTCAGACAGATATGGGAAACACCGTTCACTTTTCAACCATCTACATTTTTCTTTTTCCATCTTCTTAATCTTTTCATGTGATTAGTCTGACTCCGAGTATGATGTCCATCGTGAAACTATCTTAGTAGAGCTCTGTCACTTATATGAATTTTAGTATGCTTGGGTGCAAACTCGTGTACAGCAATTGGAATTTCGCATCAGGGTTCTTCCTCTTAGAGTCAATAATTGTATGCCAACCAAGGAGGTTCTTTAGTGCTTTCCAAGGTTCTGCGTAGATAGTTAGGGTCTGGAGTATTGGTTTTTGTGGGTACACCTCTGATAAACCCACCCGAGATTAACTCGGTCACTTTTCAAGAATAATTTTTGCTCGAGGACTAGCAAATAATAAGTTTGGGGGTATTTGATAGACACATTTTTGTGTCTAATATGTCTCAATTGTATGCATTGTTAGTGCTCGATTTTATATTTATTGTGTGATTTTATGTCTTTGTAGGTATTTTTAGAGAAATAAGCCCTTGTGGCGAAATGGGCTCAAAAAGCAGTGTTTTACACCCCCGGAAAAATGTACCGGAGGCACCCAGAAATTCACCGGAAACGTCCCAGAAATATCCCGGAGGAACCCAGAAAAATTACTATTTCAGCCCCAAATTGCTAAAGGGACACCAGAACTGGATTAGGGGGAGATCAGTTTTCCTCCCAAAATTTGAATGAAAAATTTGGCGGGAAAGAAGTGTTTCACGTCTGACAGTTAAGAATCGAGATTTTGGGCTATCCATGAAGAGATTAAAGCTATGATTTCTCTTGGGCTTGTTTCTTAGCCCTCATCAGGCGAGGAAAGGGTCTTGGAATGGATCCAAATTGTCTGGATAAGACGATCAAGAGCTAAACAGGGTATACGTGAATATTCTGGGAGATATTCTCGAGAATTTGTTCACAACAGGGACCGGGAATATCTCTGGTGATTGGTTCGGATATATGGAAGTTATTTGAGAATATATTCACTGCGACGTTGGATTCTATGTTTAGAATATATACAAGGAAATCTCGGTGATTCCTGTGAGAGTAAAGAGAAAATATTCTTGCATTCAACCGAGAGGATTCAGAGTTATGACGAGATATTTTCATCCCCTGTTGGCTATATAAAGAGGTTACGAGACTCAGAGAAGAGGGTCGAGAGTTGGGAGGAGAGAAGGAACGCTGCAGATCGAGAACCATGATTTCTCTCTGCTGCTGCTGCTGCCATGGATGAAGATGAAGAACACGAAGAACGGACTCGCAGAAGCAGTCGTTTATCAACAGTGTCTAAGACGTACACGCGTGGGTCGTAGTTCTTCGTACAACAGCAGTTAACATTTATCGTTCTTTTTGTAACAGCTGAACAGCGCCTTTGCAACAGTTATTTCTGTTGCGATTTTTCTGTTCAATTGTTTTACTCATTTTTATCATTTGTAAACAACTTTTTGAGCAATAAATAATTATTTTGAGAGCATTTTTACTATTATGAGCTAAAACCCAACACTGGGACGACGGAGGAGGCCAAACTTCATACTTGGGGTAATTTCATTAATTCTTTTTAAGACTTTTGCATTAATTTAAAATTGAAATATGATTTGAATTAATTGGTTGTTATTTAATTTGATGATGTATGCTTGGCTTAGGTGTTTTGATACATCATGCTTAGTACTTACAAGCAATGTTTTGAGAATCGACTTTGGCAAAATAAGAGTCCATATATGTTTTGAGCTATTATTGTTGAGAATAAATCATTAACCCTTATGTTATGAAGATTGGCCGAATCATTAGTCCCAGTACCTCTCTACCAATTTGTCAATATTTGTATATATATTTATTTTCTATAATCCTTCACAATTCCGAGAGTTTGAACCTCATTACTACAACCACACAGAAAATATTTAATCATAAGGATCACAACTGTACCTTGAATCAGTGTGAGGTTGATTAGGGTTCAACTACAGTCTGAAGTTCATTGGTAGTAGGCCAGTGTCTGTAGCGGCTTAATACAATATGGCGTTCAAATCTAGACCAGGTCCCGGGGTTTTTATGTATTTGCGATTTTTCTCGTTAACAAAATTATGGTGTCTCTTATTTCTTTTCCACACTATATTTTGTTATATAATTGAAATATCACCAGTTATGCGTTGAATCGATCAATTGGTAAATCCAACCTTTGGTTGTTGATTGAAATTGATTGATCCTTGAACATTGGTCTTTGGTACCGTTCAAGTTACTTTTCTTATATTCAATCGGGCTCGCAAATTTCTATTTGTTGATTGCGGATTGAATTGAGAGATAGAGATATAATTTTCTATAGATTGAGTATATTGGAGTTTGTCTATTCAGATTACCAAACGAAATATTGGGTGTGATTGTTGTATCCCCGCTTTTTTCAAAAAGCTTGTGATTCTTGTAAGGTTCGAATACTAGGTAGTTTTGTACCATTTATTTGAAGAAACTTAATCCTAATTGGCCTGACATTTTGGTAACGAACGCAAGCTAAAAGGGTAGAAGAGAAGTCCATTAGTTTTCACAACAATTTAACACGATAAGTTGAGTTTGTATAGAGGTATTGTGCGAGACAGTATACGTTGTTTTGTGTTTGAAATAAAAGTTAATCTTTGATCCCAATAGAGAAAAACAAAAACAAAAAACTTGATTTATTTGTTGATAGTGTAGAGGCGAAATATCGCACAAGACAAATCTACAACTTCGCTCTAACCAGAATAACCTTAAGCACGAAGAAACAATAATCATCAGTAAATAAGGCGAAGAGTGGTTATGCGATAATGAAAGAAAGGCGGGAAAAGTAGCACCACGATAAATACAAGGCGATGAAAATCTCAGCAGAAGAGACGCGAAGGACTAAGTAGCAACGCGACTGATACAGACAGTTCCCAAAAGCCTGGCGAATAAGACAAATTGAAATACAGTCAGTTAACTAAAGATCTTGCACATGAATCATAGTTATATTCTACTGGTACATTCGCCTATATAAGGTCTCAAAAATGATAGATAGAGAGAGAATTCAGTTGATTGGAGATCTAAGGAATTATTCTAGAGAGAAAATAAAGAAGCCATTAGAACTTATCTTTTGCCTCATATTTCTCCATTGTTGTACACAAACTCATCTTGGAATCTCTGTAAGAAACATCACATATTCAATACAAAGCATTTGAGAAGATCATACTAGTGTCAAGTGGTGAATAATATCATTAATGTTTGACTTGATGTATATGACTTAAGCTTTGTGTTATTATCATTACAACGGGTGTAGTTGTGGGATTTTCCGCAACTACATTTTGGCACTAGAAACATGGAGGATTTATCCTCACCTGCTAGTTATCATCTAGAAATCATCATCTTTCGAATTTTGTTTGTTATTTTCATCACCATCATTTTTCTGTCCACCATGAAAACCTGCTAGTTGATTATTTGAAATCATCATTGCTCTAAATATCTCCGTGACCCCCATTTTTTATTTTTCCGGTCCACCATGAAACTTTGATAAAAGTATCATCATTGTTGATTATCCACCACTTTCACTTTCTCTCCATCATAAAATCGTGATAGATACATCACCACCTCCTTATTTTTTGCTCGGAAAAGTTTTCCCCAAAAGGTTCTTAGCAATACAAGGAGAAGGCATCAACAGGAGAAGAGGAAAAGAAGAATCAGAAAAAACTTTTGTCGAAGAAAACATGTAGTGGCTCAGAAAAAATAATAAAGAGAAATCTGGACGAGCGGATATTTCAAGTGACAAAAGGGAAGAAAGTATCACCATGCGAGAATATGAGAGAAAGCTCGCACAGTGGAAGGAAAAATAAAAGAGGCTGATTGCAGAATGAATAGACCTTGCAGTCAAGCATGGGCGGCTCTAGATATAAAATCACAATTTGAAAAGAAAAGTGCGTGAATATGAGTTAGAGATAGAATATAGAGGTAATTATAAAATATCTCGCAGAGAAAGAGAAATTGCTGAAAGAAGATCATCTGTCGCATTTTATTCATCATGCGAAAACTGTATGCAAAGGAACAACACCGACAACGCTATACCGATGTAATGAAGAAACCAAGCTATCTATCAATCAAAGAGATATTAATGCGAACCAAGGTTCTTTCTACATGCGAACAAGTCGAAGGCGGAATAAAGTCTACATAATCATCTCGTAAGACCTCAATAGGGGACAACAAGTTACTATTTAAAACCTCTAATTAGGGAGGCTGGGTACTCGATTTTGGCGTGTCAACTTAGTTCGTGTGATTGTGCGACGACGTTTTGGCACGGTAACGTAAGAGGCGACCATAAGCCCCAACGCGCGTCATATTTGGAAAATCTTGGAGAAGTCACTTATATTGGAGCGAAATAAAAGCCTATCCGCTGGAGGCCACTGAGAGCGAACCATTCAGCGAATAAGTTCTACGACATGGGGTGTAGAAACATGACCAGTGGAGCAGAAGGAGATCCTGGCTTCGATATACTCGGTCCCAAAGAAACCCCACTTAGGGTGTGATCTTGTACTCGTAAGCCACATAGGCGGAAGGAATGAGGTCACGATAACACTGATAATTATCGCATGACTGGATGGAAGGAGCCCAACTAAAATGGTTAGGGGTGACCTCCTTGAAAGGGAAACTTATGGGGGATATAAAGGGACGACACCCTAAACTAGGGAGCTGGATTGTGTCAAAGACGAAAATGTGTTGGGGCTTTTTACTCACGGGAGTATCTAAGATCTGGTATATTGTCGCAAATACGACCTGATGAGGTAAAAATACTAACACATATAAGGCGAGATCGATGGCCAATGACTCGCAAGAGCACATGGAACGGAGATTTCGTCTCCCAACAGGTTGAAGACCCGGCCCAAGGCGACCATAATTCCTTTGATTTCTCTATGTGGGGGAAGGAAATAAGACCTTACTTAGAAGGAAAATAAGACCTGTAAAATATCACACAAATTCAAATTACAAAGGAGCGCGAAGGGAACTGAGGCAATGAAATATCGTGCTGAGGCATGAAAGAAACGCATTCCTCCTGAGCTAAGAATTATTCAAATTACAAATTAAGATGCTTACTCATCATAACATGCTAGGAAGTACCTACGCAACGTACACTATACCCAATCCAATTATAACGTTATAGTAAAGATTGATTTCGCACAAATATCAAATTCCTAGAATGCGACACAATCTCGCATGCACAAATGCCACGATAAGAAATAGATAAAAATTTAATTTTCGCATCACTCTGATATTCGCCCTATTCTCTTTTCGTAGTATCATTTAGTTTGCATAAATAGTATTCGCATCACATGTTAGAACACAAATATTCCTTCAGAGGTGGAAAGCAGAGGCAAGTATGGGAATACTAAAATTCATGTGCTTCCCATCTCCTCGGTCAAACACTTAGAAACATACTGAAGTATATCTCAAAAGTTAAATGCATAAGAAAAACTAATAGAGATAGAGTTAGGATTACTTGTGCAATATTTGAACACAGGAAAAAAGGGACAATCAAAGTCAAATTACGCCCCCCAAGCTTGGGAGTACCCAGATAATCATTCAAAACAGTGGTCTCAGGAAAAACCGAAGAAGAATCAGTGGTCTCAGGCAAAGAATGGGTAGTCTGCACCAAATCATCAGTACCACCAGCAACTTGCTCGCCCACGGTACCACCACCCTCGACCTGGGGACGATCCTATTCTTTCTCACCATCATCAGTCTTAACAGGACCAGATTCCCCATCATCAACGTGTTCGCCCTCGGATATGTTCACATCTTTATCTTCTTCAACATCGCTGATAGGAACTTGAGGATAATTTTCGCATGGAATCCCATGCTTATCGCAAACCCAGTTAACCGCGATCTGAGCTTCTTCGTTCACACGACGCCTGGTCGCCTTCGAATACCTCTTATTATCCCCATCCAAGAACGATTGATACTCATGCTCCAACTCCTCCTTTGACTTTCGCAAGTCATCTCGCTCTTGCGTAAGATCAGACATCGTACGCGAAACTGTAGAAAGATGCCGAGAGAAAGAATTTCACGCTGATAGATTCTTCCAGCTTCTGCTTCAACAAGGCAATCTCACGCTGAAACGAAATCTGAAAATTCGGAAAGAAAGACAAGTTAGGATGACAAAGCTTAAGTGGAGACGTAAAACTGAGGCAGCAACTGTGGCAGTCTTCGCGACTACCTTCATTGCGAGAAAAAATTAAACAAGGCTCATGCGAAACTATAGATTGATGGTTAACACCCTGAAGTGACTGAAGATCCCCCAATGCCTTATCTCTACTCTGGCGAGCTTCATCTCTTTCATCCGACAACTTTACTAACTTCAACGCCAAATCATCATCTACGTCCTTCTGAAATCGAAGAGAATTTTTTAGTAAATCGCGATCTCGCTGAAGCCTATAATACGCGCCACCAGAAGAAATCTTATTATCCTTCAGACCACTATTGTCTTCAGACAAATTTCGATTCTCATCAAGAAGAGCACGGTTCAGCATATTAGACACCTCTATACCCCTGGAAAGTTGGCCAGATAAGGAACTATGTTGATCCGACCGAGCACGCCAAACAGAGTTATTAACCTGGAGTTCGTTCACTTGATCGCACAAACGCAGGCGGTTATTCTCCAACATAATAATCCGGACTCTTAGGGAGATACATTCGTCTTTGGCATCCTTGGCAGCAAACTCAAATTCATATTGTTCGGACGTACGTTTTCGGTTTAGAGCTTGAGTACGAAAGGCCTAAAATCAAGAAGGGCGATACCAAAGCAAAGCATGTATGGAAAGAACAAAGATTCACAAAGACTCACCTTTAAGCTCCTCATTCTTTGCGTGAAGCTTAGCAGAATCCTTCGCTTCGGCGAACAGCTTGAACACCTGCTTCCTCAAATCATCGATGATTCGCTCAAACTTGCAGAATTGTTCAGCCTGAACTAAACGACGACGAAACTCCTACAATCTCAAATCTTCAGAGTCAAGAAAAATAGATAAATGGAGAAAGGGTAATATCGATAAAGGAAAATCTTATCTCGGATTCAACAACAATGAGCTTATCCCGCTTGGAAAGCTGGGACGACTCAGGATCAGTCTTGGGAGGCGAGATACCCGACCTAAGAGAAGCTAACTCAGACCATTGGGAATCTTCGACGACAACATTATTCTCAGCAGTATTCGAAGCATGTTCATTCTTCATGACAACATCATTAGGAGAAGAATATACCGTTACCGCGGAAGGGTCTTCATGGGCGCGAGAGGGAGAAAGTGAAGAAATAGGTTGAGGAGACAGACTAGCAGTCATCTCTACCTTTGCTTGTGCGGAAGGTGCGACAATGGATGTATGCAGCAACGTAACGGACTCACGACAGTCACAAGAGACATGTTGCGTGAACCCCCCCCCCCCCCCCCCCCCCCTCTTTTAAGGAGAACCCTTGATTTCTGACGAAGGCTTCCGTTTTCGAGATTCCTTCTTCGTCACCTTTTTCCTGTCACCAACAGGATTCACCAGAGGTTTTGATTGAGTATGACTTATGCAACAAATTTAAGCACGGAAACAAGTATGTGAATACTAAAATTAGGTAAAACGTCAACAACAACAAAAAAAAAAACACCTAGTCAATCGTCAAAAACTTAAGCAAAATACTGATACTTACCGAGGAGATGATTTAGTAGAAGAAGGGATCGTAGATTGACTTGACATGTTGATAAATCTTTTCAAACAAACATGCTTTTATGAAAACAGATTCTTTCGAAACAAATGAGAAGAAGAAATAAGAAAGTAAAGAAGATAAATCTCTCGCTTCAAAAGTATTTATTGAAGCATATGAACCGGCTGTGGCAGTAACCGATCAAGTATAGAAGCATTGATGTGTCAATTGAGAAAAGGTGATTTACTGCACGTGGAGATAATCATATGGAAAAACCGGAGAGATGTCGGGTAAAAGAAAGCCAAAAGTCACAAGGGCGAAACTAGGATTCTCGCATTATTCCACTTGCAGAAGAACAACGCGAGAAGAGGAAAAATGTAGGGGCGAAATATCGTACAAGACAAGTCCACAACTTTGCTCTAACCAAAATAACCTTAAGCACGACGAAACAATAATCATTAGTAAATAACGCAAAGAGTGATTATGCGATAATGAAATAACGGCGTGAAAAGTAGAATCACGATAAAGACAATGCGATGACCATCTCAGCAGAAGAGACACGAAGGACTAAGTAGCAGCGCGACAGATAGAGACAGTTCCCAAAAGCCTGGCGAATAAGACAAATTGAAATATAGTCAGTCAACTAAAGATCTTGCATGTGAATCATAGTTGTCTTCTACTGATACATTTGCCTATAAAAGGGCTCAAAAATGATAGAGGGTGAGAGAGTTCAGTTGATTGGAGAGCTAAGGAATTATTCTAGAGAGAAAAGAAAGAAGCCATTAGAACTTATCTTTTGCCTCATATTTCTCCATTGTTGTACACAAACTCATCTTGGAATCTCTGTAAGAAACATCACATATTCTGTTACAGTTGCAAATAAAATACTCAAAGAAGATGTTAGAAATAAATTTTTGAAACGCTTAAATAAACACTCAATGGAATCAGCAAACAGAGGACAGAGTCACGTGTTCAACACGCTGTCCTTAACACGATAGTTGACTGGTACGCCTCAAAGATGAGTGATGCCTATACCCTGTGGTCAAGTCGTATCCAGGATAAAACTGCCCGTTGCAAGTATTGTTAGCACTACAATACTTGCTCACACTTACGAACTCAACAGCAATGACACAGAATGAAAGTAAAAACCACACATAGGGAGAGAGACGAAAAGAAGAGGATAGTAGCTCTTCTGGACACAAATGAAAATGAAAGTTTCGAATTCTTTTTATAGGAAAACAGAAAGGGTGAGATCAATGCACGTTAATGTGCGAATCAATACTGCATGCGAAATAATGCTGCCATGATGCCGACATAATTCTGTCATCAACATTCAAAAATCGGTAAGAAAATGTCGACATCCATGCAAATAAATCTGTTAAGAAAAATGTTTTTGGTAAGAGAATAAATTCACCCAGGTCACACGCCCCCCATATTTAAGACAGACTTTATTTTGATTTTCAAAATGATTAGGAAATAAATCAAAAGAAATTTTTCCAAAAAAGGAAAGTCTTGGTTGACCAAAGTCCATGGCGCAAGCACGAGCTCGATCCCTAAGCCCAAGCCCTTAATGGAAACAAAAATATTTCTCCCCACCCACATTGTTTTACTAACTATCCATAAAGGAATAGCTATATAGTGGAAATCCTCTTTAGTTATGCCCAATGTGGGACTAAAGGACCTATTTCATTCACTCATGGAAAATGAGTAAGAGCTCTTAGAGACCCAAGAGTCCTAAGTTCCATTCCCACCAAGACCATAAAATCAAAACATTAAAAACTCATTTTCTCCAACATATTCAATACAAAGCATTTGAGAAGATCATACTAGTGTCAAGTGATGAATAATATCATTAATGTTTGAGTTGATCTATATGACTTACACTTTGTGTTATTGTCATTACAACGGATATAGTTGTGGGATTTTCCCCAACTACATATAGTTTAGTTCATTGGCTTTTAGATTTTTTCCCCTCTTTGGGAATATATTTTTCCCTTCCTTGGTCGAAAATATGTTACTTGTATTTTTGGTTTTTTCCTATTTTCAATAAAGTCCATTTTTTATCGATTGATAAAGAGAAAGATTAATTAATTGCAAATGGGAATGCGAGATCCAACCTCAATGTTACAAGTCTTTCACTGATGCCATATGTGCATGTTCTTTTTGTGAGGCGTCCTCGGAAGAATATGCTATAGTAAAACCTGGTTCCTGGTGTATCCTCCTGCCTAAATCATGGTTTAATATTATGTGGTATCCTTGTTGGAACAATTGGTCCTTTTGGGTTCTAAATAGTATCTTACCAACTGTATGATTTCAGATCTAACTACATGCTAATTAATCTTGCAGCAATAAACTAGTTATCAAGAAACACTTGATTTCTTGAATTGTTCTATGATCCTCACTACGATCAAGAATAAGAAGAAGAGAAAGAAAATCATACAGATGCAAGTTATAAACAAAAACAACAAGAAGTAAAGTACTCGCGGATTTAACGTGGTTCAACAATATACACGATGTGTGTATATTGTCTACATCCATCAAACGGCTACGACCTCTTCATTCATTATAAAATCACCAATTGAGAGTTACACATCCGATTGACTAATCAATCCATCGACTCACCACTACATGATCGAACACAAGAACTCTTACAAACGCCCTATAAACCCAAAGTAATATCTTCACCCATACGAGATAATGTTTACCACATTATCTATCACAACGAGAGGATCTTCTTTGTACACCCTAATATAAAATATCATGGACGCCTTCATCTCAATACCAATAATTTACTCCAGCACCACCAAGATGATCTTCTCCTCAAACAAGATGTTTTTCCAATATATCTATATGAATACTCCATAACGACATACTCCCTCCGTCTTTTATTAACAGTCCTAATTGACAAAGTCAAAATATTAAGGGAATTGTACGAAATGTCATGACTAACCGTTGACTATCCTATTTAATGTTATGTTATTACTATAATTAATAAAATTAATATATTTAAAAATATAATTTGGGTAATATTATTATTTTAGGAAATGTTTTAAGAAAATAAAAACAAAATATATTGGTTTAATTATGGAATAGGTAAAAGCTTTATTAGGAATTTTATAGATGTCCATAAATATTTTTATGTAAAAAGGGAATGACGAATAATATAAAAGATATTGATTTTCTTATGATGATATTATTTAAGATTTTTGGATTTAGTCTATATTAAAAATGATTTCATCTATTACTATTATAAAGGAAATTCTCATAGGCACTGCTCATGAACAGTAAGTGAAGCTGTAAATTTTGGAAATCCAATTTTTCCCTTAGTTTTACAACTTTATTAAAAATACTATTTAAATTAAATGAGGATAAAATGGTAAAAGTACGAAAATAAGAATTCGTAGAATAGAGTCTAAAGAAAAACTGAGGGGTCATAAACAGGTGAAAAATATTTAGACACATGCACAAGGGAAAGGGGGTCGATAAACAGGTGAAAAATATTTAGACACATGCACAAGGGAAAGGCACGTACACAGAAATTTCGATTTCCTAAGTTGCCCTTCTGTCATGACCACATGAGTAATGTGTTACACATAAAAATCAGAGTATATTAGTAATTTGAGTATTTTAAATATAAACATCCCAGTTCCTCTGATAAAAATGGGCTTCATTTCCAGCTTGCACGTGCATGTGCACGTACGTAGCAATCTTGTCTATTACTATTATAAAGGGAACCCCTAAGCACTGTTCATGAATAGTAAGTGAAGCTGCAAATTTTTGGAAATCCAATTTCACCCTTAGTTTTAACTTTCTCAAAAATATCATTTAAATTAAATGAGGATAAAATGGTAAAACTACAAAAATAAGAATCCTTAGAATAGAGTCTAAAGAAATATTAGGGGTCCATAAACAGGTGAAAAATATTTAGACACAAGCACAAAGGAAAGCCACGTGCATAGAAAAGAATTTCAATTTCCTAAACTGCCTTCCTGTCATGACCACATGAGTAATGTGTTACACGTAAAAGTATGGGTATATAAGTAATTTGAGTATTTTAAATACAAACATCCCAGTCCCTCTGATAATAATGGGTTCATTTCCAGATTGCACATGCATGTGCACGTGCATAGCAATCTTGTTATTATAAAAAATAAAGGGTATATTTGATAGTTTAAGGGAAAAATATGTCTATAGACAGAGCGGACGGATAAAAAAGAAAGACCAAAATAGAATATAGGACAGATAAAAAAAACAGAGGGAGTATCTCTCAACATTGATAAGTGTTCCGTAAGAACCATAATGATGTAGTCCTTCCACAACTAATGGTTCTCACATACCACTCAAAGAGATGGGATGAATCCCTCAAATTTCTGTCGAGAATTCCACTGAGGATTTCATGACTAAAATAATAGCCTATGAAAAGACGAGGGTACCAAAATATACCTCAATCTAAAACTTGTCCACCTATAAGTCCTTTATCCGAAAGTGATTGTCTATGGACTGAGTCGAGACAATACAACAAATTGGTTCACACTTCGTGTGATTGTCTATGGATACGAGATCGAGACAATACAACAACGACGTATGTTTACTTGATAAAAGGTTCGGACTTAACCAAACACAATAGGATTGCTTATCAAGTAAATAGGAATTAAAGTTTGTGTAATTTACTTTAAATTATAATAACAACAATTATAATTGCGGAAAATAAAAGTAAATGACACAGCAAGATTTTGTTAACGAGGAAACCGCAAATGCATAAAAACCCCGGGACCTTGTCCATAATTGAATACTCTCAGGATTAAACCGCTATACAAAATCAAACCAACTTCGTATAGTTGAGACCAAACAACTAAACCTATAGCTCACCTAGTTCCGTCTGTATTCCCAGCCTCCAACTTGTAATAAGTAACGTACTTGAAAAAATTCCTTTGGTTCGTATTCCAAACAGTAAAGGAACAACAAATCTGTTTGGTATCAACTCTCTTCAACCAAGTGATGTGAGTTCGACAAAGGCTCTTCTGTTTATCTCAATAAACTCCTTCGTCAGGTTCTTAGATCTATCTTATTATCAACTATCGAAGTAATTGTTAAGATTTTGCAATCAATACTTTTAATCACAAAGAATTGTATTGATCCCGATCTACACAACTAATCAATCTAATCTACCTCAAGGATAAACCGATTATAGTTGGATCCTCTTTTACCGAAACAAGTATTGTGCACACCAAAGATTATGAACCCAAATCACAAATCTTCAAAGTCTTCTTTGTCTTCAAATCTTCTTAGATCTTCACTAAACACCTGCACACAATCAACTTGAATCTCTTGTGATCAATCATGCACAGAACAGAGTCTGTTACAATGGATTATCACAAGACGTCTTTAGATCTACAAATAGTCTAAATATCCCCGTCGAAACTTCGATCTAGTTTGAGTGAATCTTATATCAGAAGAGAAGATTCTCAAGCATATACAAAGTAGGTGCAATCAAAGTTCAACCACCGTTAGTCAATCAAATCAATCGAAAACAAAAGATAAACCACAATTATCTAGTTTCCCACCAACATTACTAATAGAGCTTCTCAATCCCAAAGAATCCTTTAAACTAAGTGGTCGTAGAAGATTTCGCCTAATTAGGTTACTCTGCTCTCCGAATAGGCGGCTTCACCAGTAGCATCACCACTGAGATAGTTCTTGTTGTACGAGGATTAGTTTGCTCGAAATACAAACTTTCATATTTATATACCAAGGAAGTTTGGACACCAAGGAATTTCCAAAACCGAGAATATTCTCAATATATGCAATATATTTCAGATTTGGTTTCCATAATTCCTGGAAATGCTTTGTCCAAAATATTGACCGAAAATATCTTGGAAAATCTCCAACTAGTAAATGCAAATTACTAATTTTCATTTTCCTAAAATAAAATTAAAAACCTTAAATAAAAGATTCTCAATTTATTTTATTCGATCTGGGATTTTCTTCCTTTAGCTATTAAGGAATAACTTTGAACAATTAAAGAGTGTTATTGTACATGTTCAAAGTATGTCGACATCCTTACTTTGTAAGTCCTCTTTCATACTTAAAATCTTGAAACCAATTTGCCACACTTCCAAACAAGTTTAGAATTGGTTCATCTGACTTTCAAGAATTATATGATTGATCAAGAACACTCAATCACAAATCATGGGTTTCACGGTTCTACAAAACAAGTTTCGGTTCTACCTCCGTGTGAGTACTTTGCATAGTCACACTAGCTTTCCAAAATTCTGTTGACTAGGTACTAGGATCGGTTCCCCACATATATATGGTATCTAACTTGTACTTGCTGCACATGTCCATAGGATCGGTTCCCCTTTGCCTAATAACGTGTTGCACTTGTCCATAGGATCGGTTCCCCTTTCTGCTAAAAACTTGCTGCACCTCATACAAGGATCGATTCCCCTTTGTGACAGGTTGCACCTATTACTAGGATCGGTTCCCCTTTACCTAGAGTCGGTCATACCAATAACACAAAATCGATCATACCATCTCAGGTGATTACTTAAGATCGGTTTCACTAATAAAAGTCATACCAATAACAAAAGTCAGGCCTTTGTGAAAAGTTTTACCAAGAACATAAACAAGTCATGAGCGGTTATACTAATCACACATATTGGTAGTTCAAAAGATATGCAATGAATAAAAATACCAATAACGCATGGCGATTTCTCTTTCGATTCACAAAACAAGTTCATGAATTTACTTCCTTAAAACAAATGTAAAACATTGTTTCCTAGGATAAAATCTTCACCTTATACCCATACATAATCACAATAGCATTCAAACGGTTATGTTGATGTGTTATCTACAAAGTTTAATGGTTAAGCAGTAAACCTCATATTGTATTCTTTAATACTATGTCTAACTAGAGTATAATAATTCATGCTTCGCAGTTTTGTTTTCAATATGCACGACTTGAAAGATACGTTTAGGGAATGAAACAGTTCAAGTCAAATATCACTAACCTCAAGTGGAAGGATGATGTCGTCATTGTAGCTCCTTACTTCTTCACTTCTTCAAGTCTTCGCAATACTCGTAATGTCTCATATACTAATACTTTCAAGCTAACCTATACGAAGTTGACTCTAGTACGTAATCGAGCGACTCTTAAAATGAGTTTTGGCTCACTAAAATATGACAACCAAACTTGACATACCAACGCTTAGTGGGTTCAACCGAGCTATGCTCTAACAATCTCCCCCTTTTTCAATTTTAGTGACAAAACTCTTACATCATATGGATAAACAAATTACGAGAATTCATTACACATACGCTTGATTCTCGAATTCAACAACACAATAACCTGTATACGTTCAATCCTTAAATGTCGTTGTTGACATTATAATAACAAAGCTAATACTCCCCCTAAAGGTAAGATAGGTAGATTTTATCAATTCGCACGTCTTTGTTATTTCCTTTGTAGTCCATATAACTACGAGAATGATATGTTACTCCCCCTTAGTTTATGCTTTCACTCTTTCGTTAGATAAACGTTTAGGCACCAATGTCCTTTCCCTTAGTGATACCAATCAATATAAATCAATACCAGTATCACTTGTTCACTCCATATATTTCTCCCCTTTTTTGTCACAAAAGGACAAATAAACGAAAAAATAAAGAACAAACCAAAAGGATCTTACAAATCTCAAAATAGACTTGCAAACCTATAGAGTTAAGCACGAGGGTTCCACACACCATTTTTGATAACCAATATCAAAACCAAAACTACAAAGTAATTTGTTTTGATATGTTACCAAGGAAACAATTGCCCAAAGCAATTTTCCCTAATAATTTAGCAAACCAAAAATCAACTAAGCACCTTAGTTCCTTTGCTAAACTGATTGTACAAATACAATCG
Organism: Papaver somniferum; assembly: GCF_003573695.1. Lineage (NCBI taxonomy): Eukaryota > Viridiplantae > Streptophyta > Magnoliopsida > Ranunculales > Papaveraceae > Papaver > Papaver somniferum. Next base: position 150,946,544 of record NC_039364.1, on the reverse strand, counting down.
CTTGTTCGATAAGACCAAAATAAAGATAACTCTATTTTTCTCATCAGATTCTAATTATCCATATAACTTAGACCTTTAACTTTTAAACAAGACAAGTACTAGGTTAGTTAACTAGCATTTCTTGTTAAGGCATCCGATTAGACTTGAATAACCGAAACCTCCACTTTGATAAGTCTAACTGAGATCAAAATTAACTTAGTTTCTCTTATCCAGAATCGAATTGGACTAAACAACTCATCCCATAAACTTTATCTTTCGTTAAGCCATAAACAATTCATACAAACCAAATAAATCAACTTGCATAATTATTCACCTCAACCGGAAGCAATTGAAACAACATAAACATTAAAGCACTGCAATTGCACCTAAACAATTGATACCAAACAATAAAGCAAGATAACAATAGTTTTTCTTAAGCGGAAACAATCTAATCACACACACATCCATACATAAATAATGGAATAAAATATCAATTGTACCGAAATTTTGTTAAGCAAAAGCAATAAATATATACAATAAAATCAGGCTTTTCTTAAACCGGAAAACAATTAACTAACAAGATTGTTACCTCAAATTTCGCATCCACTTCTCCAATATATTTGCATCTTTTTCCAGGGAGAATTGATATCAAAATATCATTATGTTGTCATCCTTTTGCAAAAAAAAAGAATAACAACAACCAATCTTTACCAGGGAAAGGTTGAAAACCGGTTTTTAACTATTGCAAGCAAAATTTGAAAACCCCGAAACACATATGCTTTTATTCTAAACCAAATGATTCAACATATTGTGACTTTTTCACATATTATTTCTATCAGAACCCCTCATGATCCTTTGATAAAGCCTACAACATGGGCTAGAACTTAATCCTGCTAAATCAAAAAGTCACCCTAACCATAAGGGTTCACAACATTATGAGATCGAATATCAAGGTTAGAAAACCGAAATCAAACATCTCATACACATACATAGCAATAACATAAAGCATTCAAGCACATGCTATGTAAATCAAAAACTATCACAAGAAAAATTATAAATCAAATAATTTTATTCATAATAAGATAGTTTTATTCATAATAGACTTAACACAATCATTGAAAGAAATCAAAAATTGATGTCTATTTTTCTAGATTAAGTATTACGCCATATAAATTAATATCTAGTGGTGCTCTTCTTGTTCACTGAGGTTTCTTCAGTGTTCAAACTTTTAAAGCATGTCTCAAGAGACTTATCTGCACCCACTTTCTGTTTTCGAGATCTTCAATTTGAATATTCAATTTGAAGCTTCAAAAATCCAAGTTCACCTTTCATCTCTTTTATTTTATCTTTTAGTTCACCCCGATATTGAACCAAAGTAAAGAGATTTCCTACGAGTTCTTCAAACGCATGCATAACTTTACTCATATCATCTGTAGGTAACCACTTGGTAAAATATGAATCATTGATAGCAAAAAGACATGATTCTTCTTGAGATCTAACAGAGTTAGTATCAGGTTTGATTCTAGAGACAATCTTCCTGATTCTTCGATATGGGACGAACCCTTGACAGTTTGTTACCTTTCGTGCTTCCCTTCTATCATTCTTTGTAACACTGCGAGTTATAGGAGCCATTCTTAACACAAAGTTTCTTCCAAGGGAAGACAATAACCCTAAGAGAAGATAAATTTTTTGAAACAGGGTTTTCGAAAATATACACAATATGTTTTCGAACTTCTCTTTTTATTGAAAGGGAGATATTCCTCAAATATCTCTTATTACTGAAAATGGAAACTACCATTAATATGTGCCCTTGATTTTTATGTACTTTTCTCATCCAAAATTAAGAGCATGGAATGGGATGAGAGTGCACAATTTCTATACAACTAAGTTGCATCGGAGTAAGCTTTTTTAGCTTACATCGAGTATCAGAAACAAAGTTCATGTTTCTCTTCGGGAATTTCTGCCCAAAATAATTTCTCTCAAGACGATGATCTTTTCTAACTCTAGAAATATGATCATGTGGAGAAACTGTACTGATGTGAGAATTTTCAAAGATAGATAAATCTCTTTTAATTCTTTCAATGAGATTTTCATAAGATTTTCTCATTCTAAGGACTTCCTTATGATCCACATCAGTGTGATTATCTGAAACAATTATCGAAAATTCCTGATTGTTTTTTTTGGCAGAGATTCTCTCTTTCCCTTCCTTATGGAGTTGTTCTTCATCAAAACTAGAAATGTTTCGATATGGGTGAGGAGGAACCTTTTTCCAGAAGCGATTATCAACTCTTCCCTCTGACTATTTTGAGTTGGTCTTATAGGGTAGTGGTTACTGGTGTAATCTGTCTTTCTACTGAGGAATGGCCTTTCAGTTTTTTAAGACAAGAAACTTCTTTCAATATTTTTACCACCGTATGTTGAAGAAGTATAAGTTTCCTGTCAAGTGACTGAAAATTGTATTCCTTAAGATCACTTACACGAAATCGATTCAAAGTTTCCTTCGGACAAGATTTCATTTGATCATCATTAGATATAGAAGATGGTTTCTTATCCTCTTCTGACTTGATGTAGTTAGGAAAAAAACCATTATCTTGATCTGTTTGAGATGTGACTAAACCGGTTTTATCACAATATGTAAAAGTCGAGCAATGATTTTTAGTTTCCTCAACATCAGAAGAAATCACAACAACATCATTAGTCAGAGTCATAGTACGTGTCTCCTTTTCTTGAGAAAGAGATTTACCAAGAGCTTCTAATTTGACAGTGAGATTCATATTCTCTATGGCTAGAATATTCAGTTGAATGTCTTTATCTCTGATCTCATGTTTAAAAAGATTTGACTATGTCTTTAATATTAGTACTTTAGAAGACAGAGATTTTATAGGCTTTGGGTGTTTTATCAACTCTTTATCAGCATCTTCTCTTTCATCAGAGATAGACATATATGTTTTCGCAACTCCTCGATCATGAGTCAACGAAGCAGTAACATCTTCAACTTTTAAGAATTCATATTATTGCATAATGTTAACTGAATCAGACAAAGATTCAATTCTTATAGGTTGGATCACACCAAACACATATTTTTAGATCTTTTCATGTTTTCCTGCTCTGATACCAATTGAAAAGACGAGGTACCCAAATATACCTCAATCTAAAACTTTTCCACCTATAAGTCCTTTCTCCGAAAGTGATTATCTATGGACTGAGTCGAAACAATACAACAAATCGGTTCACACTTCGTGTGATCGTCTATGGATACGAGATTGATACAATACAACAACGAAGTATGTTTACTTGATAAAAGGTTCGGACTTAACCAAACACAATAGGATTTCTTATCAAGTAAATAGGAATTAAAGTTTGTGTAATTTACATTAAATTACAATAAGAAAAATTATAATTGCGAAAAATACAAGTAAATGACACAACAAGATTTTGTTACCGAGGAAACCGCAAATGCAGAAAAACCCCGAGACCTTGTCCAGAATTGAATACTCTCAAGATTAAGCCGCTATACAAAATCAAACCAACTTCGTATAGTTGAGACCAAACAACTAAACCTATAGTTCACCTAGTTCCGTCTGTATTTCCACGCCTCCAACTTGTAATAAGTCACGTACCTGAAACAATTTATTTGGTTCGTATTCCAAACATTAAAGGAACAACAAATCTGTTTGGTATCAACTCTCTTCAACCAAGTGATGTGAGTTCGATAAAGGCTCTTCTGTTTATCTCAATAAACTCCTTCGTCAGGTTCTTATATCTATCTTATTATCAACTACCGAAGTAATTGTTAAGATTTTCCAATTAATACATTTAATCACAAAGAATTTTATTGATGCCGATCTACACAACTAATCAATCTAATCTACCACAAGGATAAACCGATTATAGTTAGATCCTCTTTTACCGAAACAAGTATTGTGCACACCAAAGATTATGAACCCAAATCAGAAATATTCAAAGTTTTCTTAGATCTTCAATAAACACCTGCACACAATCAACTTTAATCTCTCATGATCAATCACGCACAGAATAGAGTCTATTAACAATGGATTATCACAAGACGTCTTTAGATCTACAAATAGTCTAAAGATCCCCGTCGAAACTTCGATCTAGTTTGAGTGAATCTTATATCAGAAGAGAATATTTCCAAGCATAAACAAACTAGGTGCAATCAAAGTTCAACCACCGTTAGTCAATCAAATCAGTCGAAAACAAAAGATAAATCGCAATTATCTAGTTTCCCACCAACGGTACTAATAGAGCTTCTCAATCCCAAAGAAGAATTTAAATTGAGCGGCCGTAAAAGATTTCGCCTAATTAGGTTACTCTGCTCTCCGAATAGGCGGCTTCACCAGTAGCAGCACCACCGAGATAGTTCTTGCTATACAAGGATTAGTTTGCTCGAAATGCAAACTTTCATATTTATATACCAAGGAAGTTTGGACACCAAGGAATTTCCAAAACGGAAAATATTCTCAATATATGCAATATATTCTAGATTCGGTTTCCATAATTCCTGGAAATGCTTTGTCCAAAATATTGACCGAAAATCTCTTGGAAAATCTCCAACTAGTAAATGGACATTACTAATTTTCATTTTCCTAAAATAAAATTAAAAACCTTAAATAAAAGATTCTCAATTTATTTTATTCGATCTGGGATTTTCTTCCTTTAACTATTAAGGAATAACTTTGAACAATTAAAGATAAGCGTTACTGCTCATGTTTAAAGTATGTCGACATCCTTACTTTGTAAGTCCTCTTTCATACTTACAATCTTGAAACCGATTTTCCACACTTCCAAATAAGTTTAGAATTGGTTCATCTGACTTTCAAGAACTATGTGATTGATAAAACACTCAATAACATACTTCAATTAGGGTATCCTAATTAGAAACACGACCTTGCTTTTGTGGAGTTAGTCGAAACCCTAATTTCCAGTCGTGGCCTGAATTACGCCACTTCGGGCCCCATAACATGCCACGATCCATGTGGGACCCATCAAACCCTAATAATGGCGTCATACCATGCCCACTCATAGCAACCCTTGCTCTTGTGGCCGTTTCCACATTATAGCTTTGCTATAGTTCCTTTGGCATGGCTATGGCACCGTTTGCATAAAATACGACATTGTGCCACGGCCACATGCAACACGCGCTAATTAGGGTTTCGATATGCCGAACCCTAATTTAGCCAAGGTTGTCACGCCAACCAAGACAAGCAATGCTCCCTAAGGCATTAAGTTTGATATGGCAACTGGAGCCAATGTTGCCGAAGCCATATTTGGTCCTAACACCAATATGCCAAATTCTAGCCTTGGCCATGCTGTCAAGCCCTAATTTTGGCCACGACGCCAAATCCTAGCCTGGCCATGCCGCCAAGCCCTAATTTTGGCCACGTCACCGAATCCTAGCCTGGCCATGCCGCCAAGCCCTAATTTTGGCCACGACGCCAAAGTCTAGCCTTGGCCATGCCGCCAAGCCCTAATTTTGGACACAACGCCAAATCCTAGATTTGGCCATCCCACCATGTGCCAATGGCTCTACTATGCTATTAAAAGATGCCAACGGAATGCGGCCATAATCAATGGACACCCTCTCACATGAATTACAATCTCAGCCATCCAAATTCGCCATATAATTGACAGGCTTGTGGCAAGTTTTAGGGGACCAGCAAGCCTAATAGCATCACACACTATTCTCTTGCGGCAAGTCTCCTGACTTTGACTCACCACACATGGCTCTCTGCTACTTAGTTGGCGTACAATTAATCAGAGTATCCAGGTCTTGTACACAAGACCCACTCAACAATCTGCTACACTTTTCCATACTCAAGACATCAAACATGTCACAAACTGGGGGATGCTCAACAGGGAATTGGTATGGCGGTTTACAGCGTGCGGCGTGCAACACGTCCATCATAAGAAAATGTCAGAAAAATAGGGCAGTTAGTGGGGCAAGAAGTAGTGGGTGTAAACAAACCCGTTTCCTTCATAGTGGGAACATGGCTTCTGGCATTTACACATACCCCACTTCTCCATCACTCAACGACTCCAACTTCCTACGAGACCAGGGTGCGTTCAGTTATGAATTGTATAAATAGGTTTCACCTATTTCGACCAAGCAACACTTTGGTTAACAACAACACAGTATCCAAAAAACACAAAAGAACTGATAGCTTACATTCCACAAGCCAGTTCTGTATTCTGATACAAGTCATAAAATAGCCACACCTTCAGAATTAACCATTCTGGCCTCAACACCTTCTTCGCTTCCCTCCCTAAGACCTTCACTTTGTGACCGAAGCAAGACTGGAACGGCCATTTCTTGGTTTAGGTCAGGATTGTACAGATTGATCTCTCGAATCTAAAGTACTCTCGTGAAGTTCATTTTTTTTAGGTTTAGATTCGTTTCTCATATACACACTCAAATTTACCAAAACCGACAGAAACAGTTTTTACCCATAAACAACTACTAACAGGAATACAATTTTAAAATTGAGTGGATAATATATAGAAAATAATGGATGGAAAACATATAAATATTAACACTGATGAATGTTAACTCTCCTAACGGTTTGACCAAAATACCAAGTTAAGTAAAGTCTCAACTACCTAAACTCAAAATCGAACAAACTTACGTACCCAACCTAAGCCATACCAAAACTTACAACCCAAACACAAAATAACTCCAAATAAAAATAATTAAAATCGTAAACTTTAATCCTTCTTTGTTGGATTAACTGTATTTTTAAGAATATTTTTTTATCAATTTTAAATTTACATGGTACTTATCTCGTAGTCGAATAGGATATAACCTTGTGAATACTTTTTCTTCGCTTTGGATCTCTAGGTTTGCATGTGTGTACTTGAAGCATATTAAAATATTTTATGTTTTCTTCTTCGGAATCTTCATCCAAATCTAACAATATATGGGGTTAATGTTTCTTCCCCTTGCATCAACAAATAAAGCAGCATTGACATCCTTATCAATTTTCTTACCCATATCAATTATAATAGTAAAAGACATAAAAATAATAATAATGAGAAACGGGTAGAATGTCGTGAGTACTGAAGATATGTCATAATAGAGAATGAGGTGCAAATAGGTGTGAGTTGAGAGTGGGTTGGATGTGTTTTTATAGAGTTGTGGGGATGATATTGAATATTTGAAGGCTAAAAGATTGACCAACAACCAGGTTATATATTGATGTTAACTTCCAACTCTTGGACGGTTATTCTCCTGTAACTAGATACACATTTAAGTTACCCACACGACCTATATTGAATTTTGGTTTTTGACGATTTTATTGTGATTTTGTTTAAGATTTGGTTAGCTAGTGCATACATGAGAAATAAGTTAAGTGTTAGAGCATTGCTTGGTTGAACCAACCAAACGTTAGTATTTCAAGCTTGGTTGTCATATGTAGTCCCAGAACTCGAAGCTTCTTGATTAGATTACTAAAGTTAACTTCGTTAGGTTGGACTAGGAACAGTAAAAATATTGATCGTGTTTCTCTGAAGAACTTGAAGACGTATTGGAATCAACAAACACATCATGTAATGACCCGTCCATATTGATCGTGTTACTCCGAAGAACCTGAAGACGTATTGGCATCAACAAACACATCATGTAATGACCTGTCCCTCCATCGATATCGTCCCCACTTATCCACTGCGGATATCCGGCAGCGTGAGGTTTTCAACGGGCATCGCTGCGGTAATCCAGCAGAAACTTCCTGGATGGTCACCCATCCCTGGATTACTCCTGCCCGAGCACGCTTAACTGCAAAGTTTTTTACTAACTCTGGAGCCAATTGTGTTGAAAAGGCCTCGGTGTTAAGAAAGGACAAACCACTACCTATATTCCATTCCATCGGCGAACCACCGCCGAAATCAGGGTATTACAATACCACCACCTTAAATTGGAGCCGTCCTCGGCTCCATAATATATTTTCAACCCCAGATATCCGACGTTCCATGCCTCTCATGAGAGAAGTACCTGACATATCTCGTCCAGCGTACTCTCACACCCTCGTAAGGAAAACCGTCGTCGGATCTGATACCATTTGTAATGACCCGTCCCTCCATCGATACTGTCCCCACTTAGCCACTGCGATTATCCGGAAGTGTGGGGATTTTCAACGGGCATCGCTACGGTAATCCAGCATAAACTTCCCGGGAGGTCACCCATCCAGGGTTGCTCCCGCCCGAGCACGCTTAACTGCAGAGTTTTCTGTCAACTCTGGAGCCAATTGTGCTGAAAATGACTCAGTATAATGTAGAGGTTTCTTGCCTCTTATGAGACCAGTATCTAGCTCAACGGCCTAGCATACTCTCCCACCCGAGAACAAGCGAACCGTCTCTAGTTGTATCCCAACTAACACTGATATTGTTCCCATTTACCCACTGCGGTTATCCAGCAGTGCGGGATTTTTAACGGCACTACTGCGGTCATCCAACAGCAGCATCTCTGACGTTCCATGCCCCTCATGAGATAAGAACTTGGAACAACCCCGTCCAGCGTGCCTTCTCACCCACGTCAGGTGACCCTTCGTCGACTCTGATACCATTTGTAATAACCCGTCCCTACACCGATACTTTCCCCACTGCAAATATCCGTCAGTGTGGGGTTTTCAATGACAATCGCTGCGCTAATCCAGGATGGTCACCCATCCCTGGATTACTCCCACCCGAGCACGCTTAACTGCAGAGTTTTTTACCAAATCTGGAGGCAATTGTGTTGAAAATCCCTCGGTGTCAGGAAAGGACAAACCATTACCTACATTCCATTACATCGGCGAACCACTGCCGAAATCATGGTATTACACATCATCCTTCCATTCGAGGTTAGCAACAAAGACTTGACTTGTTCCATTTCTATCTACCTTTTTTTACAAGTTTTTTAGAATGAAAAAACATACTAAGTTTATTTATGTATCCGTAGTATAGGTGACTTGATCATATCATTATTATCAAAATGTCAAGGAAAGGTATACTAGTAGTTTACACAACTAAGGTACACGAAGTCATGAAGTTGTTAGAGCATTGCTCGGTTGAACCCATCAAGCGTTGGTATGTCAAGGTTGGTTGTCATGTTTTTTAGTATCAAAACTCAAAGTCGCTTAATTAGATTACTAAATTAAACTTTGTAAGGTTAGAGTAGGAAGTCTATAAATATTGAGACATGCAAGTATTACTCTGAAGACCTGGAGATTCTAAAGATGTATCGACATCAATGAACACATAATCCTTCTACTTCAGGTTAGTAATACAAGATTTTATCGACTTGTTTCCATTTCTACATACGTACTTTCAAGTCTTTTAGATTGAAAACATAACATGCAAAGTTATATATATAAAACTCTGGTACTAGAGACTTGATCATCTTATTATGATCAAAGTGTCAATTAAATAATACATAAGTTGTGAAAAACAACTTATGTATATTGGATTACGAAGTACGACGTCCATCTTTTGAACTTCGTAATTGTGACATAGACATAATCTTTGTAATTTGTTACTAGATTGTGTAATAAACTTAAGATTTATTTCATGCCTAGAAACTATGTTTGGTTACACGAGTTTAAGAAAGTAGACTTACGAACTTGTTTAGTAGTTGAAAGAAAACAATGGATTGGTGGTCTGATTCTTATTGGGGTTCTACTAGAACTGATCCCTACCTATGGGGGATCTCTAGCAGAAGCGATCCCCATGGAAAAACTGATATTCGATCTCATGTACACTTTAGGGTTTATGTGACTTTGGAAGTTGGGTTTGCAAAATAGGGAAGTTCAAGATGTCGACATTTTGATTAATTTGAACATGTGTACCAATATTATATTTTATTGTTCAAATATATTCCTTGGTACTCAAGGTCCCAAATCGAAATGTTTGAGAATCATTTTGTTAAGATTTTTGAATACATATTTTTGTTTTTCCAGCAAGCAGAATATATCTCTGGAAGATATATTAGTTAAGTATCTTGTATGCTAGATAATATTGAGTTATAATCCAAGAGGGATTTTGGTATTACAGTTGGATATTGGTTGGAATTAAGAAACCTAAAATAGGTGTTTATTGCATATCTTGAGGATATTTTCGGTTATGGAAATTCCTTGGTTTATAAATAGTGAAGTTTGTTCTTCTTACAAACTTATCATGAGGCAGACACTTCATGTTGTAGTCAGTGTTGTATCCGACTAATAGTATTACTTCTAATACTATGTTGGAGATGAGAGTTATCTAATTAGGCAAAATCTCTTACGTCCGCTAAACTTGTGTGGGATCAAGAAGAGTCTACTAATACCATTAGTGTGAAACTAGAATTTGCGTTTTCATTTTAGTTTTCGATTACTGATTCAATTATCATGGACATCTTATCTCATTATAAATTCAATATATATTTACGGGAAGAAAAGATTGATACCGTTGTTTTCTTTAATTAATTGACCTTCTTAAAAATTGTTGGATGGTAAAGTAGCAGAGAAGGCATGGAGAGACAAAAATCCAACTATAATCATTTAAAAGTGTTTGGTTGTGGAGCATTTTTTTCATATTCCTAAATATCATAAACTGAAGCTTGGTAATAAAGTGAATCAATGTGTGTTCCTAGGATATGGTAATGAAAAGTTTGGTTACATATTTTGGGATCAATTGATAAAAGGTTATCCGAATTAGATATGTCTTGTTTAGATTAGATTGTTGAAGACTTTGAGAATATTGAGATGTTAAATTTTCAAAGTGATATGATCTTGTACCCAAATCCAGTCGTTCATTATCTTGACCAATATAATAATAATTGTAATGATATATGTTAAAGAAAAAAAGCAATCCTGAAGATATAACTCATGAACATGCTCCAGTGGGTGATAATGAGCAAGAATTGCAAAACAACTAAAAGTTAAGTTAAGAAGACCCATGAACCCCTAAAACTATCAAAAAAGTATACACAAGTGTAATACCTCGATTCAGCAGGTAGGGCTCGCTGAAAGGAATATAGGTAATGGTTTGTCATTTTCTAACATTGAGGGATTTTAGCAAAATTGGCTCCAGAATTCGCAGAAAATACTGCAGTTAAGCGTGCTCGGGTAGGAGTAATACATGAATGAGTGACCTCCCGGAAAGTTGTTGTTGGATGACCATAGCGGTGCCCGTTAAAAACCCCACATTTATGGATAACTGTAGTCCCCGCTGGATGACCGCAACGGTGATAGACACATTTTTGTGTCCGATTTGTATCGATTATATATATTGTTATGGCTCATTTTGAACTTATTATGGTGTTTTATTTATTTGTAGGTATTTTTGGCCAATAAACATTTTTGGAAAAAATTGGCTCGAAAAGTTGTTGGGAAGCACCAGCAGGACACTTGCTATTCGGACCCCCGGTTTGGATAAGAGGCACCCCCAGGACACCCCCAAGGCAGTTGTTATTCGCATCCCCACTCTGGATAGGGGGCGCCCCCTTTCTTCACTTTAAATTCGAATTTCAAATTGGCGGGAATCTGGTGTACAAGCCGCGTATTTTCCTGGGAAGAGCTGGATTAAATTCTGTTGAGTTTTTCTCGGTGTTTGACGCTGGAATGGATTGGTACCACCATGTTACGACTAAACAGGGTTGGTAGGTCTTCCAGATTCGAAAAAATAGGCATCAATCTTCAGTTTGGATAAAACAGGGTACTGGTTATTCGTGGAAGTTTCATTGGTTATATTTGTGGAAGTTTGGTGTTGTGAAGGAAGGATTTACTCTCTGGGATTCGTATCTTTCAGTTTTAGGAAGTTTTATAACTCACAAACCGCGTAAAGAAGATTTGGAAGAGAAGAAAATTCCGAATATTACTGCCGAAGAAAAGAGTTATTTTGGGGACTTCACTTGCCTTATACGGGACCTTCCGTGTATATATATGAGGCTAGGGAGTCGCAGAAGGAAGTACGTACACTTTAGGGAAGTTTAGAACATAACAGAGCATAGAAACACCAAGTTGCATAGATACAGGCGAGAGGAAGAAGAAGAACACATAACAGCAGTAAAAGACAGTCGCAGAATCCGTGGCCTTTTCTTTCAAAATTCAATCACTTTGTCACAATTTCTGTAACAATTATTCAGATTTCGCAACAGTTCTGTGTTAGGGTACTTTGTAACAGTAGTTCGTAACAATTATATCCGTTACAAACACGCTGTTTTATACCTTCTCTTCTTTTTAATCAACTTTTGAGCAACAAACTTGTGTTTTGAGCAAGTGGTTAATATGAGGAGCTAAACCCCATTGCTGAGGCAATAGAGGAAGCTATTTTTCCAAAAAAAGTGGTATATTCTTATTTATTTATTTATCGCAATTATTTTTATGATTGTTTTGCCTTGAGTGAAAATTGTTTGAATGATTCTTGTTAAGCAATTGTTATTTCTTTTGATAGAGCATGCTTGGACCTAGGTTTTTGATGTTCTATGCTTCGGATTTACACTTGTTATTTTGAGAATCTACTTGTTGCAATAGTTTAGAATCAAATTGAACGAAAAAATTGCATGAATATAAATATTGGATTAAATCACTTTGAATTTGGAAAATAGTGGAATCTTAACCTCAGTGTTCTTTTTAATATTTATATCAACTTTGATTGAGTTTGCTATAATTTTTAGTGGGTTTTATATTTTAATATTAGAATTTAAGTCTAATTAATATCCTTCACAAGTCTGCGAATCAAACCACTTTTACCACTATCTACAAATCACATCAAACGACGCCCATTGAAAATCCCACATGGTTGAATAAACTATTTTGGCTAAGCGGGGACAATATCGGTGGAAGATCGGGTCATTACAAAAGGTATCAGAGACGACGACGGGCCGCCTGTCGAGGATGGGAGAGTATGGTGTACAGGATATATAGGTCATGTACCGGTCTCATGAGGTATAGGAGACGTCGGAGATCTAGGATTGAATAAATTCTTGAGCTGAGGACGTCTCCGATTTAAGGCGGTGGTATTATAATACCTCGATTCGGCAGGTAGGGTTCGTCCAATGGAATTTAAATAATGGTTTGTAATTTCCTAACATCGAGGCCTTATCAGTACAATTGGCTCCATATTTGGCAAAAAACTTTGCAATTAAGTGAGGATAATCTCACACTTCCGGATAACCGTAGTAGCTAAGTGAGGATAGTATCGGTAGAGTATCAGGTCATTACAATTAGGATTCTGATGTTACTCAAAAAGGGGAGTGGATGAAAGTCATAATAGAAAATGTTACGAGTTTCTTCCATAACAATAGCACTTATGAGTTACTTGAGAAGCCAAAAAACTAGAAAATTCTGAAGAAAACTTAGGTTTACTTTCAAGTTTGCAGAGATTAAGAAATATAAACTGCTTATGAACAACACTAACATGGAAAACTTAAGTTTATATAAATTTTTTTCCAATATAAAAAATCAACATCTCGGGTACTTTTTGTTTTGATGCATTCTGCAAGGTTAAGAGAACCAAAAAAAAAAAAAACTCAACTAACAAAACCATGCATAACCAAATTTTTGCATTACAAAAACCTCACAAAAATACATTTTATTTAAACCATTCCCCATCATTCTTAACAATCGCTCAGAATTTAGGAACAAAGTTCTTCTCATTGGGACTGACAAATCTACGTACGGGCAGGATGATGACCAGCTAAATAATCTATTACTTGGTTAATTTCTATGTACCAATAGGAATAACTAATCAAAAAACTTAAGGAGAATATTAATCCTCGTTCACGTTTGTAATACATGCCATGGAGGCTTAGAGATTCTCCAATGGTGGTTGTGTCTGTTTTCTTGGTGGCAACACAAACAAGACATCCTCATTCCAAATTTTCCTTAAATTTAGGAATGAAAAATAGTTCATCTCCAATGGTGTTGTTTGTGATTTTTTACGGATTAAATGCAAATTTTATTTTTAGTAATTTTTAAATTTTATTTGATCTAAAATTGCTTATGTAATATATTGGAATTAATTTAGGTAAGCAGAAGCATACTAGGATAGCTTGGCATTGTCAAGGTGAATGTCTAAAACTAGACATTCACCTTGACAATGTGTAATAAAAATTAAGCCATGTCATCTTCTGTTGTATCCCTACAACAAGTAGACAAACAGATGGATATAATTGGTGATAAACACCTCCTAAATCAATGAATTCAGGTCAAATCTGAGTTCAGAGAACACACCCATTAAAGAACAAGGTTCTTATTTGATAATTGATAATCGATTAGGTTGTAATACAGACTGACTCAGACCTTATAAGGCTAAGTTTCCAAACTAATCCAACGGCCATGACCTTATAAGGCTAAGTTTCCAAACTAATCCAACGGCCATGACCTTATAAGGCTAAGTTTCCAAACTAATCCAACGGCCATGAAGGTGCCATATGGTTCTCATCTAACCCTCTCATACATTGATAAAGGCACTCACTCTTACACTAACTAATACTACACATAACTACTACCAAAGACGGACAGTAACATGATATGGGCACCCTCTCTCATACACAGGGATACAACATTCCACTCTCCTTGAAAACATCCTTGTCCTCGAGGATGTAGAATTAATCAACAGGTGGTCTTGTAGCTGGGCAGGTAAGTGTACAGCATGGCAGACGTCAGTAACAGTTCCGCGTATATAGCTGCCAGTGTGAATCGAGCTTGAGGCTGTAGTACTTATCAGCTCAGCTGATGTCGAGAACTTATTACAGTCTAGGTATTTGTGAATCCTCGATACACCGTACTTCCCACAATCTCCGTTGATTAATGTGGCAGTAGAAAGAAGAGAAAAAACCAATGTTGCAGAATGAGTGAGATACCATGTATGACCCACAGCTCGCGTACCACAGTCCTCAATAAGAAGTGCTGCTCTCTTGACCTGTACAGCTCTAACTGCCTCATCAGCAAGTTGTGTAAGCTTGAATGACTCCTACTATTCATGCCCCCATTGCTCTATAACCTTCATGAGCCAAGTATAAGCAACACTGATCACCAAGGAGTGCGCCTTAATGTCAGCTTGTATTATTTCATCAGTATTCCCTGTGGCCGTTGCTGGATCACGACATCGAATTTGTACATCATGTACTGTACACGCTAAACACAACAGTCGATAGAAAGATACCGGAATAAAAATACCAACCAAGACAAACGTCCCATATTCTTGTATTACCACAGGTGATAAAATCTTTAACAGTACACCAATGAAGACTTTTGTAGCATGAGAGAAAGCATGAGCAAACAAGAGAGTATCATCAGCACCACCATTCAATCTCCACACTGAACTCCCAACCAACTTAGCACATAGTTCTTCCGCCAAAAACTGACCAGAGGTAAAAAAACTTTGTCGAATGCCCCAAATTAACCTTTAGCTGCTCAAATACTGCATTATAGAGCTGCATGACACACATGGGCAGTATAA
The DNA here is from genome assembly GCF_003573695.1 of Papaver somniferum. Taxonomy (NCBI): domain Eukaryota; kingdom Viridiplantae; phylum Streptophyta; class Magnoliopsida; order Ranunculales; family Papaveraceae; genus Papaver; species Papaver somniferum. The sequence goes on along the minus strand of NC_039364.1, from coordinate 150,931,133 downwards.
GAAAAATGAAGACAGAAAATTTCATGAGAAACGATATTAGTGCAGACCCATTAGTAAATGTAGACTGATGAAGCCTTCCCATCAGTACACAATTGGATTTGGCAATACAATTTGCCACTAACTGATTACGGATCCCAATTCTCAACCTTCTTACAAAATTTCTGGCACATGTAGAACCTTCCGTTACGTGATATCCGAAACCCCACCTGTATTTGTAGCAGAGAAGGAAATATTGACGGGAACCAAATTTTTTTTAAACAAACAGCTGGTTGCGACAAGAAGTAGGTGGCTGAAAAAATTCGGCAGTTGGTAAACATACAAGGTCTGGATTTAAGGATGCAATTATACTCTTCTCTTGAAATGAAGAACTCCTGTAGGTGGCAAATATAAGCAGTAAAATTTTCAGGATGAGCTCGATTCGTGAGAGATAAGAATCATCTTGTGCAACTCCCAGTAGAAGGGTTTGTGGTACAGGTGTATGTTCATTTACACCACCACTAGCCTTCAATGAGCCATCATAGAGAACTGCTGAAACATTAGGTGCACCCTGTCTGAGGTTGAAGAGAATATAACTGGTACCAATACTAAAACACCACACCATATTAGCTCCCTGTGGCATTTTCCCACCCACCTGATTTCCTTTGCATGTAAGAAATACAAAACTTTGTTTCCTTATGAGAATCTCTGCAAGTTACTTATAGTACTAGTTTGCAAACAAGCACACAAATGAAAGACAACCCACATCAATCCAGTTGACATCTCTCACACTCCAAGAACTCCCAGAAAAATTTATGCATTCCCATCTCGAGAAGATAACCAGTATCCACGGTTGTTGAACATGAAGCAAAATGAACATTAGAAGATATTTAAACTCCTCCAAAGGTATTCACAGCATATGACTTTGTCTATCAACTATAACCACGAGTAAGTCCAACAATACAGACCCAACAAGAACTCTCATACAAGAAGTAGTTGGATCAAAATAATCTCCAGAAGCACCAACAAAAGATGATAACCCTTGAATAAGCTGAAATTCTTTTCCGCGATCAAATACCTTTTTAAGTGACTTACCACCGCTCCATTTACAAGCTTCAATGTCAGGCATATTAACTAATAATTCATGTGCCTCCCCATGTTTAACCATCTATGCCAAAACAAGTGTAAAATTCCCATTTCTATCTGGCATTTTAACAAATAACTTCCTCGCACCATAAACTTCGGCATCATTAACACATAAAAGAGGAATTGATCGCATAGATGAAAAATCTGAGTTATACCCAAAGCTAAGAAGTAATGGAAGAATCAATCTACCAGCACGTTTACCTCGATCGAATAAAAAACGAGAATCGTCAAGTTTAAAGTGAGAACAAAGCATACCTAGAATTTTTCTGTAGAGAAAGAAAAAGTCGTCACAACTGCCCTGGTGTGCTGAAAAAAATTGACGCAATTTCTCACACGGAATTCATTCACGCCGATGTTAATGAACTGATTCACTTCCCTGATTCTGAATGGATTTGACCTAATGACTTCAACAACATCAGTATTCACCACTTTCTCATATTGTAAACTCTCACCAGCAGACATATCTTTCTTCTCATGAAACAAAAGTGATGGAATTAACCCTAAATTGAGAGAACCTTCTTCGTCATCGACATCAGAAGAAAGCAACTCGAAATCGGGAGAATCACCTACTTCAATGACAGTAGAAGGAATTGAATCGACCACGTCTGACTTTGTAGAGGCTTTTTCATCAGCAATAGATGGAGAAAGTGTGGTAAAAATTTCATCCAAGATATTACTGAAGTTGCGATTATATTCTTGAAAGATGTTGAAAGTGGTTGCAGAGGAAGCAAGCTTAGCAGTTAGATCTGTTGATAACGCCTCTAAAGCTGTTTTTAGTTTTTGATCCATGATAGAAAATTTTTTGACTGATTTTGAATGGATAGAATGGCTCCGATGCCAATTGTTGTATCCCTACAACAAGTAGACAAACAGATGGATAGAATTGGTGATAAACACCTCCTAAATCAATGGATTCAGTCCAAATATGAGTTCAGAGAACACAGCCATTAAAGAACAAGGTTCTTGATAATCGATTAGGTTGTAATACAGACTGACTCAGACCTTATAAGGCTAAGTTGCCAAACTAATTCAACGGGCATGACGGTGCCAAATGGTTCTCATCTAACCCTATCATACATTGATACAGGCACTCACTCTTACACTAACTAATACTACACATAACTACTACTAAAGACCGACAGTAACATGATATGGGCACCCTCTCTCATACGCAGGATACAACATCTTCACGTTGGTTTAAGAAGTTGGAGTTGGAGAAGAATTTTAGGAAAAATGAATGTCTATCCTATGTGGACTTAGACATTTATCTTCACATACATTCTATTGGAGAAACTCTTAGGGTCCTTGCTAGTAAGAAGGAGAAAAAATGAATTAATATTTTATCTGAGTTACCAAAACATCCTTGCGGGTTAATATAGTTTTCTTATAAGAATTTTCAGCTCCCCTAAATCTCCATGTTATTGGATTGAGAATTTTTGAAAGTCACTTAAACATCCTTGTTATTGTATTTGTAATTTAAACTTTTGAATTTGCTGTTTTCACGGATTTTGAAGAATTTTTAAAGAAAATAGGCATAACCAAAGTCTCACTAAAATAAGCTATATTTTCAAAGACTTGGGACTTGGGGTTATCATATGAAATGGTTGTCATGTTCAACTCGTTTTTCTTTTTCTTCATTTCAGTTCTTTGTCAATAATCCTTACAAGATGTTTTTCATTCTTGTTGGGTACCTGATCTTCCCACTTTGTGTTATTGTCTAATAAAAATTATAAAAATTGTATTCTAATAGTGAGATGACGAGGGTACCCAAGTACACAATAATCTTTTTGTTTGATCATAACCTATCCAAGATCCACCATGTATAAACCTCTTTAAACAACAATCACTAAAGGAATATTTCAACACGGTGTCCACTTGGAACAGGGTTAGTCCGGACTGGCCTAACAATGTGAGAAATCATATCTAAGTGGCGAATCATAGTACACCTTGTGTGATCGTCTACGGATACAAGATCGATACAATACAACAACAAGAAGTTCACTTGATGATAGTTACGGTACAAGACCGAAAGACTAAGATCAATATCAAGTGCCTAGTTAACGTACAAGTGTATTTAATTTAATTATAAGATAAACTCAATTATAATGCGGAAATAAAGTGAAACACATACCATAAGTTTTAACGAGGAAAACTACAATCTTGTAGAAAAACCCCAGGACTTAGTCCAGTTTTGAATACTCAATGAATTAAGACGCTACAAAAAGTAAACCTGCAACTTCATGTAGACAATACTAAGTAATATAAAATCCTAGTTACTCAGCTTCAGCAGTATTCCTTTTTTGATAACATATAGCAGAATTGAAATTCTCAATAGACGTTTGATACTAGATATTCTAGCAGAATATGCGTTCTCTTTAGGACTAAATCTAGTATATTTTCTCAATGGTTCACAATAATTTCTTCTACCAATATTTTAATTGGAAATACAAGATTCCTTTGGATCGTATTCCAAACAATAAAGGATCAAAATTGTTTGATAACCAAACTCATTTTCTAATCACAATACCGACATATATGATAAAAGCACAATTACGGATCTTCTATTTTTAATATCTGCTACCAGATCCGAAGCTCCTAGGTTACAAGATCAAACAAGACAATGATTACCGAAATAATCAATATTGATTACAAGGTTTTTGATAAAATCACAAACAACTTGATGATCTCAAAAGGCTTATGTTTATCGAAAATAAACAACCTTTTAATCCCGGAAAATCAAGTCATAAAAAAGTCACACCAAGATCAAAACACAAGAATAAAGTCTTCAAATCTTCGATTTAATCTTCAAAGTAAAAACCTGCAAAAAGAAACTTGATTCCTTATTGATTTGTCGCACAGAACGGAGTCTGTTAACAATGGCAAATCAGTGAATCTATCTTACAAATATAGAAAAACTTAGATATGTAGAAACGTTAAATCTTCGATCTAGCTAGTTTGAGTGAATCTTATATCAGAAGAGAAAATTCTCAAGCATAAACAAACTAGGTGCAATCAATGTTTCAACAATCGTTAGTCAATCAAATCAATAATCGAAAACTAATAACACTGCAATTATCTAGTTTCCTACCAACGGTACTCGTAGAGCTTCTTGATCCCACATAAGTCTTTAAACGTGCAGTCGTAAGAGATTTTGCCTAATTAGGATACTTTCCTCTCCGGATACACGGCTCCACAAGAAACAACAAGAAATGAAGTTTGCCTGTCTCTTAAGATAGTTTGCTAGAAATGCAAACTTAGATATTTATAGCATCTCCAACAGAGGGTCAGAGTCTTATTTTTTTTGACACATAGGATTTTATACCCCCATCTAGATTAAATTCATCTCCAACAGTGGGTCCTATAAAGTTGGAAGGGTGTCAAAATAAATATGAAGGTCTTAGAGAAAGTCTTATTTAGACCTTGGGAATGACCTCCATGTCATCTTTTTGACTATTTTTTTTAATTATGATTATTAACTAAAAATTTTTAAACCAATAGGAAAAAAGGAAATCATTTTTATCTTTATCCAAAAACCAAATTCTAAAACTAACCTCCTACACTATTGGAGATGGTTCATAAAAAAACATTACTCTTTTTGATACATGTATATAACCCCACAAATAAGGATCTAAATATAAATTCCACATAGGATTAGTAGCACCAACTGTTGGAGATGCTCTTATAGACCAAGGATGTTTGGACACCAAGGAATTTCCAAAAACGAAAATATTCTAAAGATATGCAATGAATGCCCAAATTCGGTTTTCATAATTCCAATAAATGTTGGTCCAATATTTCTGAAATCTCTCATAGATAATCTCCAATTAGTAAATGCACATTACTACTTTTTATTCTCTAGAACTATGCATTAATTGCTGGTAATTAAAGCATATAAAATCAAAAACCATAATTAAAAGATTCCTAATTTTTTTCGGTACAGGATCACCTTGAGTACCAAGGAATATTTTTGAACAATAAATATAAGAGTTAATGCTCATGTTCAAAGTATTGTCGACATCTAGAATTTCAGGGAACCAGTTCTACCTTATAAAAGTAATCAGGTAGGAATCGGTACTACCCTATAAAAATAATTAGGTAGGATCAGTTATACCAATTACACGGATCAGTTCTACCTAAACATGGTACCTACTTGTGATTGGTCATACCAGTCACTAGGATCGATCACACAACCTCTTATGATCGGTCACACCAATTACAAGGATCGATCATACCATCTCATGGTGATTACTTAGGATCTATTACACCAATTACCAGATCGGTCATACCAAAACATAAGTTTAAGTATTGTGATCGGTTATAGAAAGATACATAACCTAAGTTAAGATCGGTTCTACCAACTCACACATATTGGTCATCCACAGAATATGCAATGAATAGCCGGAACAACATTTCACTTTGAATTCATGAAACAAGTTCACGAACTTAGTTCCTTTAAACAAATGTAAAACATTGTTTCCTACGATGAAATCTTCACCATAAACCTATACACATAATAATAAAACTATATACAAGATTATGTCGATGTCATGTCTACCAAGTTCAAAAGATGAGCGTTATACTTCGTAATGTAATTCCTTAATACTATGACCATACTATCATGATCATGTCTATCCACTAAAGTATTATATACAATATATACAGCTTCACATATTATGTTTTCAATAAAAAATACTCAAAAGAAAGAAGATAGAAATGGAACAAGTCAAGTCTGTAGTTACTAACCTCGAGCTGAAGGATAATTTCTTTGTTGTCTTCAATATATCTTTAGATCTTCGTGAGTAACTGTAGCTTCACTAGAACGGGTAAAGTTATTTCTGGAGAAAGATCTCACGCATCAATAAATTTCTTCATTCCAGGTGGTGCAGAATCTCTACTGTATCTCATCTTAATCAATAGTCCCTTCCATATGTTATTTTTGTAAAGTCACAATCTGAGAAGATGTGAGCCTTAGTCTCCACCTGACCCCACACGACACTAACATCAATAACTTCTCCCACGTTAGTTTAACTAGTTTTTTTTCGTGGTCTTCAATCTCCAATGCTGAGCTGTCCAAGTAATAATGTGTTTAGGGATATTAACTTTAAACCATATCATCAATGAAATCATCAAACTCACGGGAACAAACAATCACCTCAAACAACATATATCAGTAACATACCGAATAGAAATGGTTCAAGCACCATCTTCAATAAAATCGGCAAACATAACGAAGATATTATAATTATTAACAATAGTTGTTTGAGTCACCAAAGTCGTAAATAATATAAGCTTTCTTAACAAAGGTACAGGGCAAAAAAATTATAATTTCACCACATGATCAGGAATGATTATAAGCATTATATTTTCAAAAACGTGTTTAGCTATGGTAGTAATTAAAAATACGGTACACGAAAAATATAACAAGTTTTTGTGTTTTGATAAGATTGAATAGTGGTTCCTACGCTCCTAGAATTATAGGTAGATTTATGTTATTATGCTACGTTCTATGGTGTGCTAATCTAACAGCTAGATTAGCAGCTAGGACAACCTGCTAAGTCCTATGATGTACTAATCTACAAGCTTGAGATTTGTTTCTCTGTAACCATCAGATCCCTATGCTGAAATTGGACTTCTGTCAAAAGAAAAAATGGGGGAGATTGGTTTCTCTATAACCGCTTCGATATCAGGTAATATCCTGAAATTTCGGTACAGGGTCGGATGTCGGATAGGTCACTTTAAATAGACTATTCCGCAGAGGCACTAGAGGGTCCTACTTACACTCATTGTCATTTTTCACAATCCCGCATATTTTCTAGTCGCACTAATAATTTGGCTTGGTGGTAATCCTCACTAGTTCATAACTCCACTGGATTATCAATTCCAGAGGACTGAGTTATTCGGCTTCCATGGCATTTCCTGAACCAACATCTGGTTTTGAAGAAGAAGGGAATGAAGCAGTCCCTTATCACCCTTCTGCTCCTGCTTCCGAGGTAACAAACAAAAACCCTAAACCCCAATTCCTATGCAAAACTGACTTAATTACATAATTTTATCTGATGAAAAAATAGGGTTTTCCTTATACAAGGAACAGGTTCGATTCTTTGCCCTAATTTGAAGACCACATTCGTTTCAAATGAGTAGTTCTGCGTATGATGATGCTGAGTAGATTTTGAGATGATTCATGGTTTTTTCTTTTAATTTCTTTCCAGTTATTTGATGACTCAACAACTACAATTGATCCAAGTTATATAATCTCATTGATACGGAAACTTCTGTTGCATGTTCCTCACGATGTGAGGGATAATCGTCCTGATGATGGAGCGGGTGCTCGTTGTAATGGTTTTGTTGAAGATTCGGAGATGGTTAACGGTCAGGAAAGTACACCTGCTGGGCCTAATTCCAATGTCCAAACCTGTACAGACAATGAAAGTGAGCCCATGGATATTCCTAATGATGAAAATGAAAAGTCTTGTGAGAACAAAGGAGGTGAGATGGATGGTTCTGAATGTCATGAGATTTTAACGGAGGAGGAAGCTTGGGAAGAGTATGGTTGTGTTTTATGGGATCTTGCTGCAAATAAAACACATGCAGTTTTCATGGTACTTGAAATTTTGACTTCCATCTATGTTGGTGTAGTAGTTATTTGAGGATTTGTTTCTGTTGTGGTTGGATTTGCATTTTTGGTTTTTCATGACAATGTGGTGACATGTGAACAGGTAGAAAACCTTTTACTTGATGTGCTTTTGGCAAGTCTGGCTATTTCTCAATCTGTGCGGGTTATAGTAAGTTAGAGAGGCTCATATCAACTGATTTTGATCTGATATGTTGATCTCTGGTATTTTCACATGATATGAGAAATTAGTACTGACACTGAACTTTTAGTTTTTCGTTGTTTTATGTAGGAAATTAACCTGGGTATCCTTGCAAATCTTGCTTGCCATGAGGCTCCAAGAAGCAGTATAATCTCTACAAATGGACTGATTTACGTAATTGTAGATAAGTTGTTTGTAGATGACTCCACATGCCTGTCTGAAGTTTGCCGGTAATAATGCTTGACTATTCGCTGGCATATTACATTTCAGAAAGTTGATTTAGATAGCAGTGATTCCCATTTACTCTGCAAGATTTATATAAGTCTTATTAGTTATAGCGGTGTTGGGAGTTAGTGCGCTTGGTGTTGTATGCAGACAATAATATCCTACTCTTCTGCCGTTGATAAGAGAACACTTATTCTATCACCTTGTAGTTGACACTTTATCCTGACTATGTTGCCGCAGGTTCTTAACTTTGGCTCTTCGACATAGTGGATCTGTCACCTGGGCTGAAGCATTGAGAAATGAACGTGTTCTACTCCGTATTTTATGGGTTGCTGAGAATACACTTAATTCTCAGCTTTTGGAAAAGGTATTTTAAAGAATACTTGTGTTCTAATCTTATTTGAAAATGTTATGTGATTGTGATCGATACCAGATGTAAAGTCACTTGTTTTGCACAAATAAAAAAAACAAACAATTATCATCTACTGATTGGAAGTTTATGAACTTATCATTCAGCTGATGATTCATGTTCTTAAGTAATAGTTCTCTTTAACTGTTCTATCCATCAGCAATAACTGCTGATCTTAAAGCTGTAAATAAAATTAGTCATTTTCTTGAGTCTGCTATGATTTGTTGAAAATTCACTCTTTACTTTGAGCCTGATTGCGGAGATGTTGGGTATGCTACTTTGTATAGGTTCAAGAAATTCATAATGTGATGTCCTTTGCAGAGTGTTGGTTTACTGTTGGCAATGGTAGATAATCAACATGGAATAACAGTTTTCCTTCTTCCACCACTGATGGAGTTGGGTTTGCCGAACAGGTTGATTAATCTGTTGGAATTTGAGGTGAAAAGCTTATACAGCGACAGAACACCTGATAGGTAGTACGACAATCGAGTTTTTCAAAGTATCTCACACTATAAATAGGCCTGATGGCTTTTATTTGTATTTCGTTTTCATATTCAGCCATCTTTATTTTTGTATTTTAGCATCTTACACTGGTAAGTTATCTGCCCATGAGTATTTCATCTTTAGGTCTGGACTTTTACAGAATATCTTCTGTATTACATGTAACTTCACTTTTTTTCTTTTTCTTCTGATGGTATACTTATATTCTGCAGGTTCCCCGCTCTTGATGTGATTCTTGAAGTCATTGAGGTTCTTTCTGTCGTTGAGTATTCAACGCCGTTAGCCCAGAACAGGGAACTTTTGAAGTTAATTGTTGATGTGGTAAAGCTTCCTGACAAGTCTGAGGTATGTATTTTTCTTCTTGATGACGTCACATGCTACGCTGTAAGTGGGACTGTTAGTAACGTCAGGACTCTGAAATGTATTTCATGTATGCTCTTTGTTGTAGGTGTCCAACTCTTGTATCACTGCTATAGTCTTGTTTGCAAATTTCCTGGCGGACAAACCAGATTTAATTTCTGAAGTCTTACAAGGTAATTTTTGGTTTTTTCCCATATGAAATGGCTTACTAACAGCTCTGACTTGAAATTTGTGGCATCCTCTTTAGATGTTCCATTCTTACAGGGTTTGCTTGATACCCTTCCCTATGTCTCGGACGACTCAGAAGCACGCCATGCACTCTGGAGTGTTGTGGGGAAGCTGTTACTTGAAGTTCATGAACATGTGATTCCTCCATCACTTCTGCTCCAATACGTGTCTGTTTTCATTGAAAAATCCGATTGTATAGAGGAAGACTTGATTGACCATAGGGAAGAAGACCTGGGTGAAGAATATAAGAAGTCAGAGGGGTTCTATATAAGACGGAATGCCAGAGTTTCATCTGTATCCTGCTTTGTGTATGCCAGGATATTTTCTGTATTTCCTACAATTAGTCATTTTTTGCTAGTATTTATCTCCCCTCGTTTGTGTTTTCCTTATATCCTTGTTACAGCTAAATAAGATCGCTATGATTTTACAATATTGGTCATCTGTAAGCCACAGCGTTCCTGAAGCAGACGCCCCGAAGAACGACCACCCTGATGGAGTACTAAAACATCTGATTGAATGTTGTAGATCAAACCTTGTGTAAGTTTGATTTGCCTAAAATGGTTTCGTTTTATCACATCTGTCATTTTTGTTATGCAAATCCTTCTGCTTAGATTTAGTCGGCCTTTTGCAATTGCAGATTTCTTGAATGAAAGCGGGGATAGAATTGATGAACAACAGGGCAACTTCTTGGACTTAGGTCTCAGACTCCAATTCCGTACCGAGTCGATGATTGTATTGTTGAGGATTGAGGATTACTGTAACAGTAATATGTATATCTTGAATGGATCAGCTAGTCTTTTAATCTTTTCTACTAGTATTGTAAATAGTGAGGAAATGAGAGAAATCAAACAGAAACTCGAGAGGTCATATCTATGCAATGTTGGTTCTTTCAGTATGTATTACACTTGAAAAGAGAGGACCCTACTCGGTTGGCATATGCCTAAACTGGAAATTCTGTTATTATTTCACATGATATACAGATCCATCTTCTCTTTTGCCTTGATGATGTTCTGTTTTCATGAATATACACATTGAATAACTATAAGCAACTCTAAATACATTGATACTCAACTATGGAAGTAACTCTACTGATCAGCAACCTGAATGTTCAATCTTCTAAGCCAGATGGAATGAAGAATCATGTGGAAGACATCAAACCTTTCTGGTGGTGAGTTCACTTCAAAATGTCTTCGAATTTTAAGCCCTCTTTGTTGCATCTTTATATACCTCCTTTGAGATATACTTGTTAATATTTTTTTCAGGCTTGGTATCTCATTTACAGGAACCACAACGGAAAACGATCTCCAATTCAAAACATCGCCAAAAGGAAGCGCATAATAATCATTTATCAACACAGGAACACAGCCCGCATAGAATGCTTCCACAATTCTTGGGCTTGCAACTTCGTAACCACTTGGACAAATGCAGAACTTGGTCTTCTTCATCATGTCCTGGTATGACATATGTTTCGGCAGGTACTTATAAACCCTGATATCATCATCTTTATTGAACCAATGATCTAAAAGAATGGGTCTGACTGGGCCGTGTAGCCCTCCAGCAAAGAATGCCAATATTGGCCTGTGAGATGGAGATGGCCCACCAAGCCAACCTTTTGTATCACCAGTTCTTAAGTTGATTTCAGGAATAGAAACATCCTTGGAAGGCCTGAATCCTTCTGAAGTATTAGCATTGCAGAGAGCTCTTATGGAATTATTGAACATATGAGGTACATATCTTGATGTCATTGGCCCCTGTTACATAGAACACGAAAGGAACAAAGTCAGGCAGTGAGCAAATGGGAACTGACTGAACATGACACTCTCGAATAAGATCTGGACTTTGTTACGGTGAACAAAGTGGTGCATTTTGCTGACCCCACTTCAATGGGGAAGAGCTAAATTTTATAGGATTACACCAACATCTTGACCATGATTTGGTCTGACCCAACTTCTTCAATTGACGATAAGAGTCATTTTGTTTATGAAAATCTGTTTCACTTGTGATCATTGAAGTGCCTTCTCATATTAAATGTCTAATATGATGAATCAACCTAGCATTCTCAGCGCAGGAGGAAAGAGTGAAGAGGACAGTAAAATGTTAGTTACCCAATCATGGCAGGAAAGCATGAAATGATCAGCCCCAAGACTTCTATTCCAAAATGGGTATCTTGATCCAATGACATTGACATAGTCAACTACGGCTTTCTTGATAGGTGTGATATCATGTGAGTTTGGCACATAGACAAAACGAACCATCATTGCTATACTGAAAGGAAGAAAATAAACGTGAGCTTTATCTGGATCCCCAGTGCGAAACCGACCTTGCATATCCATTTGATGAATGAAATTTCCCTCCATTGAGTATATACTCTTGCAGGGACCACTATGAAACAGTGGTGGATCTCCTTCTTCATATACGAAAACCTTGAATTGTTTCTCCATTTCTAAATAACTCCTGTAATTTTTGAAAAATACACAAATTATCAGTGTTAATTATCCGACTTCACCAAAAACAAGGTCATTAAAGAAGGAAAGCTTACAGCTTACCTATGGAATGCATGGGAGTTCCAGTACATTGGCCCTACTGGAATCAAATTTGGGTCTGGTATCTGATCATTTCTATACTTAGAAGCTTCTCTTATTGAAGCCCTAGCTTTGGCAAGACCTGATTCAAGGTGTTGCAATTTGCTATCCAGTACTTTCTTCTTGGACTTAATTGCCACATGATCATCAGATAAGTTGGTGAAACTTTTTAACAATCCCTCTTGCTTTAATTCCTCACCCTGCATAGTTCATTTATGATTAAACTCCGAAATATAGTAAGTTTAATGTTCCAAACTGAAATCAAATTTTCACACACATGACTATACTGACTTAGGCACATAGTTTTTGAACAAAAAGAAACATATTGACATTGTTTCCATCAACTCAAACAAATCAAGAAAAAAAAATATTTTGAAGAACCTCGTCTCCCAGAAGCTCCAAGTCATTTAAGGTTGCATTCACTGAATCATAATACATAGGCGAAGACGAATTTATGACTTTCTAATTAGAGAGAGAGGTTTATAAGTGAGGAATAATTTATTTTTATTTTTGACACCCAAGTGAGGAATAATTGTAAATGTTGAAAACTAGGTTGTAAAACATACTAATAACAAAAAAATTAAGCAACGAAAATAGAAATAAATACTTCATCAAAAATAAAAAAAAATAAAAATAGAAACTAATATTCTCACAAGTGGTTTATGGATTTGAATGGTTTCTTTGGCGAGTACTGACGGAGGAGAAGAATGGCTGAAGCTGGCTAGATTTTCTTGTGATGAAAGAGCTTTTTCCCTATGATCATATTGATGCTTATAATGAAGATCCATCATTTTTTTGTTTAAACCATGATCACGGCTTTCTGTAGCTATTGGTGAAGAAGTAGTACCGATAGAAGAAGAATAAATCCCAGTACTTGTCCTAACCCATGGAGAATGTGAAACTGAAAACCAAGAAGAGTTACTAGCAGCCTTGTTTGGACCCAATACAGAAACAAACCCAGCTGATATGAGAATCAATGGAACTATAACCAACATAAGCATAAATGATGAACAAGATGAACCCATGCTGCTGCAGAAGCTAGAGCACTCCTTCATCTCTCCCTCTATCTATCAGAAATTGTGTTGTCTTGTTCTAAAATAGAGTCTATACATGCTCTACAGTTCTTCTCATTCTTCTATCCCTCAGGCCTCAATCTCTGTTCTCTAATCTGACTTCTGCTGTCTGTTTATTATAATCAGTTTATGTAAAACCTTGTTGTTAATGTTAAATGTTAAAGATTCTGATGAGAGTTGTATTTATCTGTTGTGGGTTTTAAATGTAAACTTGTAATCAAACATCTGTCATATTTAAACTGATATCAGCCTTTCCAAGCCAAGTGTCAATACATATAAGGTCCCACCACCATGCAAATCCTTTTATTTCCATCTGTATCCTATGCACTTTCTCATCTCACTCACAAGCCTCGCTTTAGCATCTAGTCTATGGGAAGTCAAGTCGAAATATCAATCTAGACTAGACTAGGGAAATTAGTTAGTCAACGTCATTGTATAGAGAAATCAAATTAATTGGTTAGCTTGGCTCGCTGCTATTATTTGATATTTTTCTCAACAAACCAAAATTCAGCCGTTACTAAACATTTTTGAGACCAGTGATTACATTAACTAGGCACGGTTACCTTTGGCACACACCTAATAAGCAAAGAAAGAGAGCCGAGTGATTTACTAGAATCTCTGTTTAGTGATAGTTCCAACAAATTACACTTGTCGTTTATTGGGGAAAGTTTCATGAAAAGGGCATTTATGGTAAGAACGAATAAGAAAATACTTGCTGCGCTATAGTCACTGTTTCGGGTTTCCTATTTGATTCCTTTACTACTTCTGCTCTATTCATTAGCTTGACCTAACTAATTTAGTTTGGCTCTTGCAGAAATTTGGTCAGGCCCATTATTTTTTAATTGTGGTCCTTGGATGAAATTGTGACACCATGTGGAGAAAAGTTACCAGATGTGGAATTGTTGGGTTCGGAAACTGTGGTTAGAAAGATCAAGCAGTAACCACCTCATGTGGATTTTATACAAGAAAGGGATTCAGATTTCAGAGCAAGGAGGTACCGAATGAGCATTTTGATACTGTAACCTGAGGGTTGTGCTACTTCGGGCAGGGGTGTGCAACGGAAGGACGGTTGCGGATTAGGGGTCACCCGCAATCAAACCGTCAAAATTGCGGATTTGGAAAATTGAATCGTAACCGGTCCAATCACCCGCGGATTTGACATCCCCGGATTAGCGAGTGATGCGGACCGGATGTGGATTAACCGCGGATTCAGAATTTAAAAAAAAAAAAAAGTCTGCCTATCTGTGAAAATCCTTTCGTATGGGTAATTGATCTCTCTATTTATGTTAACTCACTGTCTCACTCCCATGATAATAAATTAATAACAATGAAGCAAATGCCAAAGTTTTGTTGCACAACATTATGAGTACAATATATACTTATTAGGTAGTAATCTTAATTAACAGTGCAACTGATAACTGTAGTGATCTTTAATCATTTGATGTAGCCCCTTGTTTTTTGAAAACGAATTTAATTTCCTCTATGAATTGGCAAACAGCAGGATAAATTTCCCGGATTAGTGCTTTAGCAGGATTCTTGTCCACATTAGACAACCTTTGGCGGATAATTAACTGCTACCTTGTTTTTTGTTTATATTCAGTATCAAGAGGAGGGCGCAACTTCTTTTTCCAGTAGTTCTCACAATGCACAGAGTGGATCACATGCAAGCATCGAGAAGCTTCAAAACCTTCAGTTTCTTCAAGAAGATTATGCAGATCTTGAAATGTTCTCTGAAGAGGACAAACCTCTTATTCCCAGTAAATTAAATTAGAGATATCTAATCTAAAATCTAAAACTCAATTTTTGCGGGTGCGGGTGAATCCGCGGATTTCAAAGTCCAACCGCAACCAAACCGCTAAACCTTGCGGATTTGAAAACTCAACCGTGTACGATCCATAGACTCTTGCGGATTGGTTTTCACCCGCAATTTTGCGGACGGTTACGGGTGAAAACCGCGGTTTCGGTTTTTCTGCACACCCCTAACTTTGGGTATGATTATAATTCTAGAAGGCAGTGACTAAATGAAACCTCTACTAAGTTTAAATACAACCTTTGAGAAAATATTATAAACCCTATTAGTATAGGTGCATAAAACTAACCATCATCTTTAACACCGGTACGCAGCTGTTTCTGTGAGCATTGGATTAATGGTGGAAACAACAAATTGATAATGATGATATCGATGATCATGGAGATAGTTTTGTTAGAAGAAGTTTATCTCGAGAACAAGACCTAAGTATGTGAATATGTTGTTTCTTAATTGTCTGTAAACATCTTTGTATGACCTGCAGATGTTAGAGATCATCTTATTACAACTCATTGCATACATGGAAAGATGTGCAACATAATTTAACATAGGATGGGCTACGTTATTTGTTGTTTGGGGAAAATACTGAATTTGTGCTTGCTAAGTCATGCCTAAGCCAATGTGTTTACGGTATCATCTACGGCTATATATCTCATAATAGACATTTTTTCTATCAAGAAGAGAATATTCCATTTAGTAATGTAATACAATCAATCGCACTAGAATGTGTACGTTACTGCTACATTTGTAAGGGAAATGTAATTATGAAATATATGATTTTGTGAGATATTTTATTTTTATCTGGTTGTATTGATTGATATATGAACCTTGACGTCTTTTTTGTTTTTTTCAATTGCTTTACAATTTTTATGATTAAACTTCAACGAATTCATGAGCATCATGAATAATACCTTGATGAAACTAGTTTCATCTTGCATATTCTGACGAAAATAAGTTTGTTCAAGATGATACTGGTTTCATCTTTCACATTCTGAAAAGAAATTAATTTTCATCAGGATGTAACTGGTTTCATCCTCTATATTTTGACAAAAAGTATATACTTTCTTCAGGTTTCATCCTGCATATTCTGATATTAGATTATAAGAAAAGTGGTCAAAATATAGTATACAAATAAAAAATTTAAACAAGCTGCATCAATAAATTTGTTGTATTTTAAGGCTATAAGCGCCCTGCAACATTCCGCCTTGCATAATTTCCTTCTTTGAGCGCACTTATCATATTTTAAAATTTTATCATCTTCAATTCTTCCACATGTTTGGCTGTGATTTCCAAACCTTACTTTATAAATTCTTCATCAGTTTCGCCAACCACCTTCAAATTATTCATGTGCTTCGTTCTTAATTCATTAACGGCCTTCACATCATGCCTACGCTTTGTTTTTAATATAATACTCTTTCCACTTTTCCTTCCTACAATAATATCAAATAATTAATTCATGTAAACTTGGATGAAACAGTACATCACTAATTAAACATAGATGAAACCAGTTTCATCTTGGTTTAAACATGGATGAATAAAAATTCAACTCAATTTAAAACACGATGATACCAGTTTTATCCTAGTTTTAACTAAGATGAAGATAAATTCAACTTAATATAAAACAAGATGAAACTAGATTTATCCTAATTTAATTTTGGATGAAAATACATTCAACTCAATGTAAAACAGGATTTTACTAGTTTCATCCCTGTTTAACTTGAACAAAAAACTCTTATGCAAGAAGAAAACTGACTAAATATTTCATTCATCTGGTAATTACTAACCATAATATTTCAAACCAAAATTCCATCCACATTTCAGTTTATCAATCGTAGCTCATTTGATAATGATCATTGTAATCCTGGATGAAACAATATGCATCACCGATTAAACCCGACACATCAATGCGTTCGTTTTCAGAGGCCATGGGAAACGCAACTTTAGCGTTTGGATAGACCTACATCGGTTTCTTCTTCTTATTATTATTTTTCAATCACTTTATCGTCATCATCCGGAGTATGTACTTTGTTTACCCAATTTCAAACTTTTGATTTTAAAACTGCTTTAGTATTAACGACTGAGACCATCTGTGTTGAAACCGTTGCGGCGTCACCCCGATCTCCATCACACGATGTCTCTCCCCAGCCTTTCTCTCTCAGCATTTGCTGTATTTTTATTCACATAACTAACGCTGACTGGAGACAACTGCTCTTGCATGAAACTAGTAAACATATTTGTTAGCTCGGAGTGTGTAACATTGTACACAGTATCTGATGCACATCTTATGCCAACCTCCAGAGTAACTTCCTTCATCGTTCCCGACAAAGAGGATTCATATACCTCGCTAGATTCTTTTGGACCATCATATAGTTCCACGGTATCCTCCAACACATCCTTATCATCTACTATGCCCAACAATCTAAGGGAGTCATCATTATATAACTCATACTTATCACAAACCACTATTAGCCCTTGTACCAAAGATACAAGTCCACTGTATCTCGGTATTTTGGTGCAGGATACACGTTCTATGATAGTGTGCCACATACTTGTTGTATGGTTCAACACAACCCGTCTACACAAACTCATAATTGCAGGAATGCTTGCTAATGCCCGAGGTTGACAATAGCAATAGTTAGAACTTGAACTGTAGAAGCTACAAACACTACACCATATTCTGTAAATAGTAACTAAAATTCGTAACCAACATGTTTTTGTTACGAATTCGTAACCGGGATTGTCAGTTACGAAATTTTAGTAACGATTTTCACTCGGTTTCGAAATAAGATAAGTTTAGTGACGGCCCATCCCGGGTTATGATTAGTAACTGCTAGAAAAAAAATCGTGTGAAAATAGCGTGTGCAGGGTAACACTAGGTAACACACTCCTGTATCTCGTGTGAAAAGAGCGTGTAAAATCCTAGATACCCCAAACTCCCTTGGCGGAATTTTTCCCCCTCTTCCCACACCACATAAACCTTATCTTCTTTTCTCTCTTCGCTCCCAAACTCCATCTCCATTTACTTCCCTCTTCTTCAGTTTCTTAACTCCATCCCAACTACTCTCTTCTATGACATTATTTGCTGTCATTAATCTCCATCTAGATGTGCCAGTAATTATTTGGTAAGATTGATAATTAGGTTTTCTTTCTCTTAGGGTTTTGATAATTAGGTTTTGATTTTAATTAGGTATTGATATCTCTGCAGGATTGATAATTAGGTCATCTTTCTTTTAGGGTTTTGATACCTCTGCAAGATAACTAGGTCATCTTTCTTTTAAGGTTTTGATAATTAGGTTTTGATTTTAATGATTTTCATTTATTTTACTGCAGCTAGAAGCACTAATCTGGGATTTATTTTACTACAGTTGTTTGCGATACAATAACCCAGGTATTATCCCTTTTCATGCCTTTGATTTATTCGTTGGGTTTAATTTTTAGGTCAGTTGGTTGTAACTGAGATTTGGGTTTTCAAATATTTTCGATTTTGACTTGTTTTCAGTAAGTGTCAAAATTCAATTGTTTTATATAATAGATGTATAATCTCAAGATAAGTTAGGTGTTATATAAAAAAATTTGTTTCCCTTATCCATTAAAATGATAGTTTTATCCTTAGTCGACAGTTTAATTGTTGTGTGTTGAATATATAAATGGTGCAGAGAAATTCATGTAATCTTGAGCACTCTTTGTTGATGAAATCTTTACATGAAGCTAGATTTTCTTTGAATCATATGTTCAGAGAAACTTGCAAATACATATGTGCAAGTCTCCTGTGTAACGACGTCTTGATCATGGGAGATTTTTTTGACCTGAGATTGAACTTGAATAACATATCTTTTTTGATTGTCTTTTGGTAATAAGTCGTCCTCTCTTTAAGTTAGTAGTTATTGAGATTTCGAGGATATTGCTTTAATAGTATGGTTAAAATGGTTATTACTTTGCCTGAATGTTAACGTAGATAACATCATTTTTAGTTATTACAGTTGTAGGGTATTAAACATGTCATCAATGGTTGATAAGGGTTGGATGAAATGTTCGCGTACTTTTGTTCGATACATAGAAGGTGTAAGGTCATTCATAGAGTTTGTTCGTAAAAATGGTGGTGGCAGAAAGATGTTCTACTGTCCTTGTAACAGTTGTAAGAATGGTAAAGGACCTCTGTCTCTAGGTGAAATTGATTATCATTTGCTCAAGAATGGTGTTCAGTTGACCTATACAACGTGGCGTTTCCATGGGGAAAAGTCACATAAAGATATACCCATAAGTGATAATGTAGGAGTTGCAGTTGACAACGTAGGAATTGGAGTTGACAATCTAGGAAATTCAGCTGACAATGTAGAAGATTTTGCTGAGAACTTTAATCCTGCTTGTAGTGTAGATGAGAATGTTGGCGTACACAGTAGGGTTCACAATGATGATGGAACTAGTAGTAGCAAGAAAAAAAGAGATTTTTATGAGCGTGCTAGAGAACCTTTGTATCCTTCATGTCATAAGGAAAAGATACCATTGTATGCTGCTATTAAACTAAACAACATAAAGACCCAATATGGATTTTCTGACAATGGTGTCACTGCACTCTTAGAATTGTTTAAGGATTTTCTTCCTGGTGGAAATACACTGCCCTATAAGTTCCATGATGTAAAATAGTTGATACAAGAACTGGGGATGGACTAATTAACCTATGATGCATGGATCAATGATTGTATTTTATACTGTAAGGATCATGCATTATTGGTTAAGTGTCTTGTGTGTCAAGAACCTAGGTATGAGAAGTTTTTTAATGACGATAGGAAGCTTATGCAAGTTGCTCGCAAGACGTTAAGATATTTTCCATTGATAAAAGGCTGCAAAGGTTCTATAGTATACCATGGATATCATAGGTAATGTATTGGCATTCCATAACACAATCATATGGAAATGTTATACGTCATCCAATTGATTCTTCAGCCTGGAGATGTGCGGATAACTTTTCACCGGAGTTTTCCAAGGAACCAAGGAATGTAACATTAGGGATATCAACTGATGGCTTCAACCCCAATGGGTGTTTCGGTCCTATTCACAGCTATTGGCCTGTAATTATTTGTCCGTACAACCTTCCTCCTTCATTGCGCATGAAACGAGAGTTCGCAATGCTATGTTTGCTCATATCAGGCACAAAAGCACCAGGGAAAGACATAGATGTATACTTGCAACCACTAATTGAAAAAGCGGGGGTCTAACAACCACACCCAATATTTCGCTTAGCAATCTGTATGGACAAACTACAATATACTTTCTAGAGAATCAACTAGATAGTTAGACTCAATCAATAGAAAAGTATATAAAAGTGTTTATTTCTCTATCTCTCGATTTAAATCTTACTCAAGCAAACTGCGAGTCTCAATTTAAATACAAGAGAGATAAACTTGGATGGTACCAAAGACCAATATCCAAGTGTCAATCAATTTAAATCAACAACCAAAAGGTCGGATATTCTAATTGATTGAACAATGGACAACCTGTGATATTTCAATTATATAAAAAAATATAATGCAGAAAAGAAATAACAGACACCAGAATTTTGTTAACGAGGAAACCGCAAATGCAGAAAAATCCCGGGACCTAGTCCAGATTGAACACACATTGTATTAAGCCACTACAGATACTAGCCTACTCCAAACTAACTTCGGTCAGGACTGTAGTTGAACCCCAACCAATCTCACACTGATCCAAGGTACAGTTATGCTCCTAAGTCTCTGATCCCAGCATGATGTTACGTACTTGATTCCCTTAGCTGATCTCACCCACAATTAAGAGTTGTTACGACCCAAAGTCGAAGACTTTAATAAACAAATCTGTATCACACAGAAAAGTCTATGATAATAGATAAATATGTATCCCACGAATATACCTATGAGTTTTGTTCCGTGTTTTGATAAATCAAGGTGAACAGGAACATATTGATAATCCGGACTCATATTCCCGAAGAACAGCCTAGTATCATCAATCACCTCACAATAGCCTTAATCGGCACATCGAAAAAAGATATTGTGGAATCATAAACGATGAGACGAAGATGTTTGTGATTAATTTTTATCTTGCCTATCGGAGATAGAAATCTCAAGCCAATTATTACAATTGTACTCGTACGATAGAAATAGCAAGATCAGATCACACAACTACAAGAAAAGTAGTATCGGTCTGGCTTCACAATCCTAATGAAGTCTTTAAGTCGTTAACCTGGTTTAGAAGAAGAAACCAAAGGTTAAAGGAGAATCAACTCTAGCTTAGCACAACTAGTATCACATAGAATGTGTGGGGATTAGGTTTCCCATTTGTTAGAGTTCTCCCTTATATAGTCTTTCAAATCAGGGCTTGCAATCAATGTTAGCTTAGTAACAAAGCACTCAATATTCACCGTTAGATGAAAACCTGATTATATCCAAGCTAATATTTATCAACCGTTAGATCGAAAACATAGCTTGTTATACACAAATGAAATGCACGTTCCTGGGCTTGTGTAACCGTACCCATTCTTGTACATTAGTTGGTTCAAAAACAGTTAACCAAATGGTGAGCCATATGATCACTTTTATATCAACCATATTCTTCTTCACCATAACTAGTTCAAATGACTCAAGTGAACTAGTTAGAGAGTTGTTCAATTGCAATGAAATATTATGTACTACACAAGACATAATTGAAGTAAAAACGATTTGATTCACATGAATCGGTTCATGAACGCTATATCCACGGTTTGCAATTTCATAGTTTATAAAGATAATATCACTAAACATCGTTTTTAGACATAACCTACTCAAGGTCGCGGACTGGGTTCGCGGAATTAAGTTCCCGGATGGAGTTCACAAACTCCGACAGAAATTATTGGGTTTGAGAACTTCACCAGTTCGCGGACTTATCTCACGCACTACTCCGGTTCACTTGATCAACAAAGTTCGCAAACTCCGGTTCAATCAACAAGGACTTATACATATATGTGTTTCCACAACAATGCTTATATCCTCCAAATGGTTATATAGTCTAAACTCTCATTTCAATCATTGAAACATTCTCAGAGGACGTTATATAGTTGTTATTCACAAACCATTTCTCATCAGAGCCATTTTCAAATTGATTGAAACATAACATGACTTTCGTCACTAGGTAAAGATGAACTTGGCTAAAGCGAAAGCTTTACCAACACATATTACGAGAAATAGATAGGCGAGGTAAACTCGGATCGAAATACCAAATGTGTATAATTTAAGTCTATATAGCAAAACGACTTTTGTTTCAAGATATGAGATAAATAGACTTTTGAGTGATAGATAAGTTCAAGTCTCCACATACCTTTTAGTCGATGAAGATCCACCAGTTCCTTGAGCAGTCCTTCGTCTTGTATGATGATTGCCATGGAGTTCTTGAGCTCAACTACAATTTATATCCTAGTCTGAGACCTTAGCTATAGTACACTAGAAATCAAGACTTATAGTTTTGATCACTGACATTGACAAACATGCTTGAGATAGCAACGCATGCGAGTTCGACCGAGCAGTGCTCTAACAATATCCCCCTTTGTCAATTTTAGTGGAAAAACTATTAATACATATGGAATACAAAAATAAATAAATAAACTTTTGTAGCTCATATTCCACATGTCTAATCTTCGACATTACTCGAAATATTCGTAACTTCCAAGTACTCCAATGATTCCAAAGGTTGTACGTTTAGCATCACCGTTGTTGAAATTATGTAGCTATAACAACGAGAAAACGGGAGTTCTCAATCATTGTTATACAGTGTCATAGTATCATTACACAGCGTCAAAGTTCAATTGTATCACAACTTTAACAACAATACTATGGTAATATGTTACTCCCCCTTAGTCAATACTCCATCTCACATGGAAATCACTCCCCCTTACATAATGATCCGAAAACCATATGTATTTGTAGTGTGAACTACATATTAATTCTCCCCCTTTTTGTCAATAAAATTGGCAAAGGTACAAGAAAGGGATCCTAATGAAATTTCCAAAGAGACATTTCATGACCAAAAGAAAACATATATCATATTATTTAGATGCAATCATAAACCCGAAGCTAAATGCATTCATCAAGGAGTCTATTAAGATACAAGATAACCCCTAAAATATTTCACAGCCGCACTCCCCACAAAGATTTGGCAATTAAGCACAAGTTTAAAAGAACTCTCCCCCATATTATGTCATTCCCGAAAGAACAACAAGAGCGACCTTAATTTCAAAAAGAAAAGAAGGATTTCTTTGGACATAACAAATTACATACAAGTATGAATTTGAATCCAAAAAACTCAATTAAATTAATCATAAGAGAACCCATGATTCACTTAATTGGAAATGCTCAACACAAGTAAACTTATAGAGACTTTAAAACATTCAATTAGATTAATCACAAGAAAACCCACAATTAATCTAATCGAAATACACAACTAAACTAATCACAAAACTAATCAATTTAATTGGTCATACTCGACATAAGAGAATCTATGGAGCAATGACTAAGTTAATCATGAAAATAATCAACCCAGTCAAAAACACTCAAACATAAGATAACTTACAGAGTCATAACTAAATAACCAAACAAGATGATTAATTTAGTTCAAAATGCTCGACATAAAGTATCTCACGGAACAACAACAAAGCTAATCATAAACATAATCAACTTGGTTGTTTAGTGCTCAACATAAAACACATTACGGAGCCTTACAGTAATACATAAAATATGGACCAGGGAAGATCAATTACTACGGAATACACAAGGATCCATTCTATTTTTCCATCACCATTTACACAATGACATACAATAGACATAATCCTTGAAAACAAAAGATTTTAACCTATATTCTATCATAAATTGACATAATAGGCTTAACTTTTGTATTTGTCAAAATTCAATTCATTCTTTCATCAATACATACATATCAACTCACGAACGACTTTACTTCTGACAGAGTATGGGACAATCAAGTTCACGAACGTAAACACGCATATCCCATAATAATATTGCAATATATAAAACCATAAAGATTAATACTGCAAAGATCATCTTCCAAACAAATTTAGAATTTAAACCAATAAATCTAAAAACATGAAGATGAAAACGTTGGACATAGCTATGTGTAATCACAATAATGGCTATTCCAAACTCTAGTTATTCTTCTAAGCAAAACAAGAAAAATAGAAGACTTACTAGGCAAATAAAATTCCCATAAAGCATTTCACTTACTTTGAATACTCTTCTCATATTCCCTATATTCCTCAAGCTCATCTTCGATCAGATCAATCCTTGATTCAAGATTATCCATCTTTTCTTCAAGTCTCTTGGAAGAAGCTTCGAGATCACTTTTCAGAGCACGGATTTGTTCCAAGACGAGATTCATGGTTAAAGAGAGCTTGTCAAAAAGAGATACATAGGAGTTCCCATCTGGGGTGGAATCCCATTTGTCAGAGCACATCTCATTGTCAGAAGAATCAAAGCGAATCTTCTTAGAGGGAAAAAGAACAGTCCAAACATCACTTTATTTGATGGAAATACTTGAAGAGGACATGATTAGAAGAGATAAATGAAATGTTTATACAAAGGAGTAATTTTCATCGTTGAAAGGGAATGATGATATGAATGAATTTTCAAAAAATACTTTTGACCAAAACCCTAACAAAATTTGGTTATTCCCAGAAGAAGTCTTATAGGAAGAAGCCGTTCATGAGCAAAAACGGTTTTTTAAACAAAACAAACTGAAGTGACCCTAAAGGAACAAAACACTCATCACAACCCCCTTGAAAATATGATTCTTGTCTTAAGAGAGATAGACAGGAATCATTATAACAATGGTTACATAAAGTGATCGTCCCAATCCAATGCAGAACTAGGATATTTTTTACAAGGGGATGAAGTATTTTTTGTTCCTTGTTTCCGTTTTGTTTTTAGGAAAAGAAGAGTTATGCACGTCATTCTTTCCACTTTTTAGCATAGTTTTGAACACCTTGAATGTTGATTTTTGCAAACTATGCAGTGCTTTGGAAATCCTTTTTGAAAACAATGAGGGTTTCCTAGAAACTTTCTTTTTCCTCCTTTGCAAGCATTTAGTAGAGGAGAACTGCTTTCGATCTCTAGTGCTAATATCTTTAAGATGATCCTCATCACACAAGGTGACCAACGATCTTGGAAAGTTCTTGTGATTTTCCATATCATCCTTTTTGTCAGAGTGACTTGAGAATGATACAGGGTCAGGAGACGTTTGTTGATTATGTTTAACAGACTTAATCAAGGAAGTCTGACATATTTCATAAGAATCACAATTGCGTTTGACAACCTCCAGTCTTGGAGAAAGTCGTTGACATACCAGATCTTCAATCCTTTTAAGCAGAGTTTCCTTTTCCAATTGAAACACTTCAGTAGAGGTATGATTATTCATCACGGTCAGGACTATTAGGAGGGAAAATGTGATTGTCAGCAAAGAGGTTAAGAGAACATTCATGGATTTCATCCTCGGGACAATAGTCAAGAGTATCCATCCATGCTTTAGTTAACTCACAAACCTCTGTTTCAAGATCTTTAGGAGTATCATTGACACTTTTATAGCACTTGAAACTATTTTTGCTAGCATAGTTTCTTTGAACTTTCTTATCCCTTTTATTGATTGATTGGTTCGCGGACTTAGATCACGCACTACTCCGGTTCACTTCATCAACAAAGTTCGCGAACTTCGGTTCAATCAATAAGGACTTATACATATATGTGTTTCCATAACAATGCTTATATCCTCCAAATGGTTATATAGTCTAAACTCTCATTTCAATCATTGAAACATTCTCAGAGGACGTTATATAGTTGTTATTCACAAACCATTTCTCGTCAGAGAAATTTTCAAAGTGATTGAAACATAACATGACTTTCGTCACTAGGTAAAGGTGAACTTGGCTAAAGCGAAAGCTTTACCAACACATATTTCGAGAAATAGATAGGCGAGGTAAACTCGGCTCGAAATACCAAATGTGTATAATCTGAGTCTATATAGCAAAACGACTTTTGTCTCAAGATAAGAGATAAATAGACTTTTGAGTGATAGATAAGTTCAAGTCTCCACATTACCTTTTAGTCGATGAAGATCGACCAGTTCCTCGAGTAGTCCTTCGTCTTATATGATGATTGCCATGGAGTTCTTGAGCTCAACTACACTTTCTATCCTAGTCCGAGACCTTAGCTATAGTAGACTAGAAATCAAGACTTATAGTTTTGATCACTAACATTGATGTAGATGGGGAAAAACGATTTGCTGGTTTTACGGAATTGGGGAGATGACCGTGCGGAGACTCTTTGAACCGAGCAAATGATCAACCTCACACAGATGCACTGCAAGAAGGGAGTGCTTTAAGTTCGAGAGATCAATCTGTAGGACTCCGGCCTAAACCAAGACAATGGCCGTTCCAAAGTCAATTCTGTCACAAGAGCGGATGAGCTGATCTGTAGGAGGGAAGCTGAGAAATGTGTGAGATCAATGGTGATCGAGATTGTAGGTGTGTTGTGTATTATGTGTAAGAAAGTTATGAATGATTGAATATTACTCAGTTGAGAGTGATTGCTCAGACGATGAGTTCGTGTAGACGAAAGATTGTCTGTATGAACTTCAATCGAGAAATTCTCGTCTGTTTCAATCATGATTCAAATGCCGTTTATATTACTGGAATTATAAACACCTTAATCCCATGAAGTGTGGCAGTTGCTGAAGTCAAAGAGTGGGGAAGTGGCAAATCGTGTCAAAACCAGTTGCTCATCGTGCGGAGATTTGGTTAATTTTCCACCCACTACTTTGATAACTCCTCCAACTGATTGCACAACTTGCTCACATTCTCGTCGTGTGTATGAACACATGTGTCGTAGACCGCCAGACCAAAACCCTAGTTAATATCCCCCATGTGACACGATTGACATCTCGTGGATTCAGTTGCTGACTTTATGGGAAAATGAGACCTTGTATTGTTGATTCGAACGTGATTTTCAAATGTTCTGAGACTCATAAATTGAACATGCCTGCTGAGACAAAAGTATATTGTCGAATAAATGTTGATAACTTAAGATGAGAAAATGTTGCTGAATTGTTGAATATAGATAGTTGAACCAATATTCCTTAGTCTGAGCAAACACTGCTCGTATGAGCAAGTGTTGCTCGTCTGATGAATCGTTGGTGTCAGGACCAGATAAGATAAAATATTAAATTAAGACACTGGCAGCTAGGCCGAGCATAATAATAAAAGTGTTGATCACAGGATCATCATAAAATTATTAGTATTTGAATATGCTCAGAATTATGTTTTGCGGAGCTCTGGATTTGAAACCCTAATTTTTGATCAATCGATGATTTATTGAAAATCAACCATAGAGTGAAGGAGGGACCGGCTACATGGGATGACGAGTCGACCATGTAACGCCCAGATGCTCAAATGAGCAAAATACCAAAGTCTCCCGAAGACCAGTTGGTGAAAGGATGATTAAATGCTGGTTTAATCATTTATTAAAATAATGCTCGTGTGAGCGTTAGGTAGTAAAACCTGATTATGGAGAGATGAGGGACCAACCAAGGAGTCATGGGACCATCTTTTGGTGGTCGTGGACCCAGCTGATAGTTGTTTGAGCAAATTCCCAGTTGTTTAAGAAGAGTTTAGACCTAATATGAGCAATTGAGCAAATTAGGTCAAAATGATTAAAACATGTGGGACATGCTATTTGCAAGCCCAGGGACGGCCTTGGTCGGTCAAGGAGACATGCACGTGTCTCAGTCATGAGAGTTTTGATATTTTCTGATGCGCGTTTGAGCAACAGTTTGAGAAAATATGAAGGATTCAGGGTCTTGCTGGAACTGGGGAATCTTCATGAGATGATGAAATATAATTAATAAAATAGGAGATTGTAAGGTGTGGGACCGGCCACGTCTAGAGTGTTGGACCGGCCACGGCTAGGGCATGGCTGGCCAGCTAGCAAGCTCGGTCCCGCAACACCTTTCCCAATTTTATGTATTTTCCCTGATGTGAAGGAAATACCATGAAACTGAGGAATTTCATGAGGTTAGGGAATTTCCATGATATTATGGAAATAATAATAATAAAATAGGGAATCGCGAAGTGTGGTACCGGCTATGGCCAAGGCATGGCCGGACGGCCAAGGAGCTCGGTCCCAAGGCACTTTCCATAATTTTATAGTATTTTTCATGATTTTAGGGAAATATCATAAAACCAAGGAGTTTTTTGAAACCAAGGAGTTTGTTGAAATCAAGGAGTTTCCATGAGATGAGGGAAACATAAAAAATAATAATAAAAAAACAAAGGGCGTGTGGGATCGGCTAGGGCATTACCGGCCGGCTAGGGCCCGGTCCCATGAGTTTTCCTAATTTTATATTATTTTTCATGACTTGAGGAAGTTTCATGAATTTAAGGAGTTTTCATGAAACGAAGGATATTTGCTCAAATGAAGAGATTTTCATGAGATCAAGGAAAATAATAAAAATATAAAATTGAGCGTGGGATTGGCCACGGCACGACCGGCCGGCCGGTGGGCCCAGTCTCCTGGCGCCTTAATTAATTATTTATTATTTATTATTTTCTTCCTATTTTGCATAGGTTCATCGTTCCTTCGTGTTTTGGAATGCTCGTTCGTGCATTCAGGTGCTCGTTTGTGCATTATTGCTGAGTACACTTGCACCATTTTGGTTGGGGCTTACTCGATAGCGGCTCAGATGCCCGTACATTGAACATTTATCACTAACCCGTGGAATTATGCGGGGAAGAACCACGAATTGAAGTGACGAAATATTACGAAGAACCGTAGAATATTGTTGAATATTCAGTTAACGATTAGGGATAATTAATTGATGGCTCTATACTAGAAGGCATGCTGTCTAGGAGCATTAATTATCTGTGAATTGAGAAATATGAGCTTGTTGAAACGTCATATCTCCTTTATATAGTCAGGGAAAACCTTGTTGTATTTTGAAGACGTTATTGCTCTATACTAGCAGGCAAGTTGTCTAGGATCCGTCCAATCTTTCGATTCTATATAGAAGTAATTACTGAAATTGCTCAGTATTCATGAGATGTACCATCGCCTCAGCTGAGAGACTACACATCTACATATACTCTGAGAGATAATATTCTTAGTCAGAGATTTCATGGCATGAGCTTTCAGGCTTCAATGAGAGACATGAGCCTCAATACTCATCTGATTGCTGGATCAGGAGCATGTATAATTATGGTTTTACGATTTTGACCCTTGTAGAAAATCCACCATCTCAATTAAGTCCCTTTCTTAGTGAAGGACGGTCATGTTCCTCAGTCAGCACTAAATGGTGATTTTTCAGTTATGAACGAAATAAGTAATTGAACTTAGTCGTAAGATAAGATGTTACCGGATTTTCGATCGCGCGAGCGAACCACGGCTTGAACGGAGATATCAGTGGCATGATAGAGAATCGTCTAATGAGCATGAATTGGTGTAGAACCGTTGATTTGATGGTGGAGCCTTGGTCGGTTTAGGATTCGCGGGACGGGCCTAATAAGGAAATCCTTGTGAAATTAGATTTTGGAAATAACATTTGATATAAAAGGAAATTAATCTTTTTTTTTTATTTCTTCCCACGATAGACCACCACCTTCATCCCTTCCTCATCCTCACGTCCGAGCAGATTTTTTTTTTTGTGTACGCAGGAGCCGACCGTCGCCATTTACCGCCAGCCAACTCCGGCGCCGACAGGTGATAGACACATTTTTGTGTTTAATTTGATCTCAATACTATATATTGTTGGCACTCGAGTTTGTACTAATTTTGGTGTTTTATGTGTTTGTAGGCACCTTTGGAAAATAAATATTTTTTTGGAAAATTCGGCTCGAAAAGTTGGTAAAAGCCCCGGAGGACACTTGTTATTCGGACTCTCACTGTTAGATAAGGGGCACCTCAATTACTAAGGGGCACCCCAGGTCACCCCAAAAGGCATCTGCTATTCGCACCCCAGTACATGATTAGGGGGAGGTCATCTTCTCCATCTGAATTTTGTTTTTGGCGGGAAAATGGAGAACACTTCTGCAGATTTTTGATCGAATTGTTGAACGTGTTCTAGGGAGATTCAATTGCTGATTTTTGGTAGATAGTTGTGATATGGCCTATTAAAAACACTGTGGGCATTTGGTTCGATCAGAATTGGCTAGAATCAGCTAAACAATTCACGGGTTGAAAACAGGGCAGTTCGTGTATATCACGGGTTTCACGTGATTTGGAGAAGATTCAACGTGTTTTGTGCATGCATGGAAGACCCTCACATCCCATTGGAGCGTGAAGGAGTTAAATATGGTAATTTTGAGGCTTGAAAACGCGTGAGAAGATGAAACAGGAAAGAAAATATTCCCAGAAATATTTTCTTTACTGCCGAGTTAAAGAGAATTATATGGAGTGAATGAGCGAGATTCGATGGGTCTGTTGGCTATAAATAGGTTGCTAGGGTTGAGTAGAAAGGGTGTCGAGAGTTTGGGGTCGATAGGAGAGCTCAGGAGCGAGAAATCAAGAGTTGATGAAACACTGTTTCTGCTCCTGCTGATGATGAAGAACACCAAGAACACGAAGAACAGACTCGCAGGGACATTCGTTTATCAATAGTGAAACAGACTCACAGGCGTGGGTCGTAGGTGTAGGTCTTAGAACCACAGCGACAATAGCACTTCTCTTTTATCGTTCTTTTGTGACGCTTCCTGTGGGTCGCACATTAGCTGTTTACACCATTTTCTCTTCTTCTCTTCATTGTAAACACCATTTGAGCAATAAATAAATATTTTGAGCGTGTTTTTTCATGATAAGCTAAACCCAACACTGGGACGACGGAGGAGGGTGAATTTCATACACGGGTAAATTTATTTTATTCTTTTTTATGACTTTTGCATTAATTTAAAATTGAAATATGATTTGAATTAATTGGTTGTTATTTAATTTGATGATGTATGCTTAGCTTAGGTGTTTTGATACATCATGCTTAGGACTTACAATCGATGTTTTGAGAATCTATCTTGGCAAAATCAGAGTCCATGTTAATTTTTTTGAGTTTTAAATTGTCAAAGAATATATGAATGAACCCTGTGTAGTGAATTCGGCCAAATCCTTAGTCCCAGTACCTCTCGCCATTGTTAATATTTTTTGTATATATATTTTTATTAAATCTAAAAATTCCATTACCTTCACAAGTCTGAAACAAATCTTTTTACCACTATCACTACAATAACTTTTGGAAAGACCATCAAATTTTGTAGTGATAGTGGTAAAAAGATTCACTATATATGTAAAGATTCACAGGTACGTCAATTTTTTTTTCCTTCAGAAGTTTGGGGATTTGTTCATGAGTTGTTCATGCTAAAATTATATATATGTGTATATATGATCGTGAGTTTTGTTGAAAACCCTTATTTTATTAAACGTATGTTCGTTCGATCATTAGTTCAAGAGACTAGCAATAATCCCTAGCTTGAGAAAGATTTTTCTTTTGAAATAAACCTGTGTCCAGTGATAAAAATTTGTTTATGAGCTTTCATGGAAACCAAAACTTTATCGTAAAAGGTGTGAACTTTTCACAAAATCGAAATAAACCTTCGTTCCAAAGAAAGACGATTGTACGAAGGAAAAGTTTTTTTTTTTTTATCAAATTGTGGAGCCTCCACAAAGATTTTTTTTTTTTTTGATAAAATCACCAATTTTTTGTTTTTTTTTTTGTTTTTACGTGAGTTAATCACAATTTATTTATTTATTTATTTATACACATATATGTATATATATTTTCGAAAATACTTTGAGAAATATTTAAAAACAAACAATTATTTGTGATGAAATATTTGTTTAGTTTTTCATAATCCAGTGATTAATGCTCGTATGATGGAAGTGTTCGTGATTTTATGAAAACCTGAGTTTTGTTCGTCTTTTGTAGATTCGAAGAAACGAGCAAGGTTTTGAAGTGCTAGCTCTTGTATCACAATCACTATTGTTAGTGGAATTGTAAAAAGGTAAGATTTAAGGATTACCATTTTTGTAGATACCTGCATGAATATTTGTTGTCAGATTGTATAGCTCTATCATATTGTCGAAGTTTGCGTCTTGTATGACAATATTCTGAAATAATGTTTGCGCACATTACAGCTACTTTGCAAAGATGTCTGACTCCCAGGAAAATGATGCCTTCAGAGAAGATACATGTATGGATGAGACTTCTGCTGGTGAAGAAGAAGAAGAAACTCCTGGGCTCAAGAACGTTCCAAATATAGATGATGCATTTTTCGTGGTTCAGCAGGGAACTGAAAAACGTCTTCAATCTCCAGCATTTCGCCTTCTGATAAATCCCAGAGAGGTTGTTCAGAAAAAATTAGTGACTCCTCGAGCAGCTATTCGATTTTGTCTTGAACGAGGACTTTTTCTTGCGTCGATTATAGAATTCAAGCTTTCTCGACGACCTTTAGAAAAATTCTCTGGGTGGGCGAGACATATGCTGGGTTTTCCTCGTGTTAGAGCCATGTTGGATAGAGCACAGGTGACCAGGGATATCCAGGCATCTGGAGATTTGTTCATTTTCCATGATGCGCGAGGTATTGTAGCTCTACTTTCTCGCTAGTGCATTCCAACTCATACCTTTATATGCATATGGGGAGAGTTTACTATTACTTTGGAGGATGTAGTTGCTTTGTTGCACCTCCCAATCACGGGTAACTTCCCTGAAGAGCTTTCAGCAGAGGAGACGACAGTTTCCAACATCTTGACAGTTGAGATGGAGAGAATTAATAAGGCGTCTGGAAAAGGTTGTTACGCCCACTGTTTAACACAATGGTGGCCACGAGATACCCCTCCTGACGAACCTGACGGTATGTTATCTATTGATGCTTTCTTGTGTTCATAGCTGTCCAGGGACATGTTTGAAGACCTCGGAACTTTGCTAAAGACGTTTATAATCCATTTTGCCATTAAGATGGCTCAAGGTGAACAACTCCCCATAGGTAGTCTATTCTTGGTATCTTTGTACTCTAACCTGGACTCCTTGGTTATAGAGTCCAGCATTTCGAATGGCTTTATAAAGATTGAATGCTACGCCAATACGATGTTTCTCCAGGCCTTGATGTGGGAGTGCTTCAAGAATTATGATCCTATTCTTCGCAATATCTTGCAATGGCTGAATGTTGCTGATTATCACCGTATTTTTCCTGAGAAGGATAATTCCAGGATTATGCGTTGGTCTACAAAACAACCTCAATCCAAGACACATCTCATCGATGTGTTAGACAATGAATCTGAGTTTAATTTCCTCCCCTGGGTGCTAATTCCTTCTTATGTTTCTCAGTTTAAAACTTTCAATACTGAAGAAAGTATGACTTTGAAATCTGGTGTTTACTTGAACGATGGCGAAAGATCCTTCATGTTGAGTTGTACTCCAGGTCACTTGATATCAGCAATATATGGAGAATTTTCAGTAGAGGAATACAACATCGATAGAGCAGCTCGTCAGATGGGTATGGATCAATACGTTCCAACTTTTAGAAGAAGGAAACCACTAGTGGAACAGCTTAAGACCTTCTTAGATCTCACACGTGTGGAAGGAGGTTCTTACTGGTTTCCTTGTTATGAACGAATTACATATGTAACTCCAGGTTACATAGATTTCTGGGATCAGCAGCTTGAGCGTTTACACGATTTTGTAAAGGTCGGCCAACCTTTAGTGAAAGTGCCTCCTTCTGCTGATATGATTGCTTCTCGACCAAGATTGAAACATATCTCTGGCAGTGATAAGCGAAAGGAATCTCCAGGATGTTCACCAATATGTATCTTTTGCATATTCTTCATAAGATTAAAACAACTGCTTTTGATTATCGCATCAATTTTCATTTGCACGACGGTCGTGCCGTGAGACCTGGAATCGAAGTAAACTTCTCAGAAGCAGAAACGGTCATTCACGGTGGAGAAGGCAGGAACAAGAATTGTAAGTTGTTGCCTAAAACCATAAAGTCCCCAGTTGTTTCCTTGGTGAGTTGTCAATATTTTTGCGCCGTGACTTTTTTCTATACGTATTACTAAGATCGTAAACCAACATTTGTTATGTGGTTACAGAACTTTGCTCCATCAAGTATTGATGGTCTTCAATTCTCTGCTTCTGGGAAGACGGTTTCTGACTTGAATGTTGAAGAAGAGAATGATGTGAGTACTCTTCCACATAGCTAAATATGATGCTTCGTAGATAAAATGTTAATTGCTTGAGAATATGTCCAGGAGGATGTTTCCATGGAAGTGGATAGCGCTGATACTCGTTCATCCTCGTAGGATAGAGATAAAGAAAATTTCCAAGGTTCAAAACCGAATGGAAGTAATGAGACTCTTGATGTTGACACGTGCAATTCCGATCCTTTGAACGTTTCATAGACCACCGAAGTAAGTATTTCCCTTGCATTTTATCCATAGAAACATGAAATTGTTGATTTATGATGAGTGAACGAGAATCCATGTGCATATACGAAAAACTTTGCTGAACCAGAAAATTCAGAACTCAGTATTTTAGCAAAAACGCCATAAAATCTTCATCTGAAGTAAAATTTTCACGGTCTGCATATGTATCTTCAAGCCCGGAAAATTTCCAAGCTTTTTCTATAAATATTTTTAAGTTTTGAGCATGTTTAGGGCCTGAAAATGGCGAAACAGTAAACTTCCAGGAGACTTTCAGAACTTTTTCAGACTGTACGTTGCCCAATGTTTTTACCACATCTCCTTGGCCGCTTATAGGATGTTATGAAATTTTGATATGTTGTGGAGAACATCCATACGAAGATAATGGTATATAATTCATCCTCAGATTCCTTGTAGATTGCTCTCAGTTCGTCATCTTGTACATGGCAGAGTAAAATCTCTTCAGATGAGCTTGCCGCAAAACATGTTTTTATGACTTTCACGCTATTTGCTCGCGTCTTGAGTGCATGATGATTAACTTTGATGACGTTAAAATTCTTGTATGCGTTAGTTTATGATCCTATTTGGTTTCCATGTCTAGATTGCTCTAACCTCATGTAATCTTCGTATTAGGTACCAAATACCGAAGTTGAGGATACTGAAATCAATAATGATAACGCGAGCATCCCTGGAGTTATTGATAAAGAGACAACCATCCCTGCACTTCAAGGCCATGAGAGGGTTGTCTGTGAAGTTATGGAAACCTCGATTGTTGCTACTCCAGTAGTAGAAGAAATCGAGCCACAAGTAGAGGAGACTGAAGAAACTGTTGCCATGACCGTAGAGGTTGCTCCAGTAATTGAGAACCGTATAGTGGTACATGAATATCCAAGTGCGGGAGTTTCTTTTGATCCTCCATTTGATGCATCGCTCCCATATCATGAACTAGTTGGTGGATTCAATGTTCCTATTGGATATGCAGGCTTGTACGAGAAGATATGGAGGAAGTTTGGTAACATCATTGTTACCAGAGACCCTAGATGCGCTTATGCTTTAAAAATGCAAGTAAGTGTCATCTTGCGTGTTGTAAGTGATATATGTGTTAGGGCCAGAAATACTGTGATTCCAGATGTACTCTTTGATTGGGAATTCAAATTGGAGAATTTTGAAAGACTTGGCTTCAACATGAAGTGGTTTCGTAAGAAAATAGATGCTATCAAGAACTCGTGTGAGAATAACATACCCTTTCCCAATGATGCTGTGATGGAGAAAGAAGACAAGATTGCTAAGATAATCGAGGAGTTGAACATGGATAAGGAGGACTTGCAAATCTTGAAGGATGCAGAGGAGCGAAAATCTTTCTTTGCTGATTTTCTTTGATTTCCTTTTCATAATATCCTGAACTTCTGAACTTCTGAGAGATGTGAGGTTTTATTTTGGTTTTGGAATTTATAGAGGTTTTCTTTAAGCAAAATGAATTGAACCTTGATAAATTGCTCAATTCAAATACTGAATGCAAGTATTGCAAACGCTTTGGAGAAATCGAAATACAATGAAAGAAAATCATAAATGCCAAATCCCAGACGTCATGAATGATCAAACGCCCAGTACCTCAAATGCCCAATAATTTCAGGCGTCAAATTCCTTAATCCAATTCTCATGGATCACCGGCATGGTCCTGCCATCCATGTTGATCAGTTTGTAGTAGCCTCCAGTTATGGATCTTGTAACCATAAAAGGTCTTTCCCAATTGGATCTCCTTGCAGAATGGAGATCACGCTTAATTGCCTTAAGATCTAAATCTCCTTCCTTGAATTTGTTAGGCTTGGTCGTCCGCTCCTTGGATATCTTCTGCTGATTCGGAATTCCTCGTGTGATGCGATTCCATGGTTGCGGCACATATGGACACTCGTGCAGAGGGGAGTATCCAGCGTACTGTCTGTCATGCTTAGCCATGTCTTCAACAATAAATCTTTTGATAGAATGCTCATTTTGAAGAAACCCTGTATTCTACCACTTGGTGTAATATTGTCGTAGCGAGGCTATTCATTCATAACACTTTGTGACAACTAAGTTGTCAATGGGAAGAAGTCCCCGGACCAGGGAAACATGATTAAACATTGGAAATATAGGTGCATGAAGGGGAATCAGACTTGCATGAGTACGTAACCTTTTGATGAAAGAGTGTGCGCTTCCAAGGATCATGTCGTATTCTGGATCTTCCCGGATTATGTAAAACTTGGTCTCAGTGCAGACCTAACTTTCTTTGACCTTGAGGATAATATAGCCATATGCGTCTTCGGAAGTCCCTTCGTGATCCCTGATTTCCATGGGAGCATGAGTAGCTTTTTGTCGAGTAATGCCAACGACTCTGAGAGTTTTCAAAGGAATGATGTTGACGGCAGTGCCAACATCAACAAATGTTCTCTTCAATTCATTTCCTTTAATATGCACTGTGGTGAGCAGTCCCCAGTCATACATTTCCTTGTCAATGGCTGGAGGTTCAGGAGGTACTTCTGGAATCGGTAGACGTTTCCCAGACACTATAAGATGGAGAAAGTCCTGATTGGGAGAGGATCTCCGTGTACTCCTTCAGTCCCCAAGTTAAGCTCTCCTGATTCAACCTTTTCCCTGAATATGCGCTTTAAGACTCTGCAATCACTTATGGGATGATTGACGAATCTTTGGAAGCGGCAGTAACGAGGACTTTCCATGTATTCTTCAGTTGGTTCTTTCTTAACATATGGAAACTTGATAGCACCATCTTGGATCCAAACATCCAGGAGTTCGATCACCTCTTCAATGGAAAGAAAGTCAGGTACTTCTTGATCATGAAATCTTGTGCGTTGGTCAGAGGCTTGTGTATCTTGCTTATCCTTCCTTTGTGCTTTCGAAGGAGATGGGGTGCGGTTTGTCTTTCCGTCTGCTCCCTTCTTCCACAACGTTTGTGGAAGGCTGGAGGTTGTACTGCTTGTTGATCAGACGTCTTCTACCTTGAGCGTATCGCGGTTCTTCAGCCTTTGTAACTTTTGTTCTTTCCAGTATAGAGGGTGCAGTATTTGCCGATCTCTTTGCCGCTTCATGAAGCTCTGAGAAGGTATGGAAATGAATATTTTCCAACAAAGCTCTGTAGACCGAGATCATGCCGTTGATACACAAGTCTACAAGTTGTTGCTCTGTAACGTTTGGATCATGACAGTCCAGGGCCTGGACTCTGAATCTTTTCACGTAGTCATTGGGATGTTCATTGTTCCTATGAAACATTCTTCCAAGATCATAGAGAATAACTTGCTATGACACAAAGAAGTACTTTCTGTAGAAGGCGTTAATCATTTCTCCCCAATTTTTGATAGTTCCTGGTGCGATGTTGTTGTACCAGGTGTCTGCGCTGCCTTTCAAGGATTTTGAAAATTCTATGAGGCGAACAACATGGTCATGCTCATGTTCACCCAAGGCTTCCAGGAACCAAAAACATGCTCCCTAGCATTGCATGTTCCGTCATATAAAGTGAAGGTTGGAGAGGTATAACCTTTTGGAAGAGGAATCCTTTGCGTAGCAGCAGGGTATGGAGGCTGGTGACGATGGATATGTGATGTCTTGTCTTTTCCATGGTTCTCCAAGAAGCGTTCCAAATATTCGCGAGTAATGAAATTTGATGATTCCTTCGCTGATAGATCGTCTGCAGCTTTGCGGACTTCGCTGTCATCCACTGTATGAATTGGAACTACTTCCGGATCAGCATCTGAGAATGTTTCCTTTTCTTTTCTTTTTCCTTGAGTCTTCTCTGACATCTTGTCAGTGAGAGTCTTGAGATAATTGAATAACTCCTTGTGTGTTGCATCCATGTTTTGTGAGAGTCTCTTGCACCTTGATAAGATCAGCCACGGTAGGTGGTGGATTCCCCCTGACTTCCTCAGGGTGTCAGCCGAACAGGGGATGACCTTCCATGTTAGAGTGAGGAGGAATAACATCACCACCGTCAGTGTTAGAGGCCGGAATGGTTTTCGGGATATCCTCATTGTTATTGTTGCTAATGCTAGCGTCGTTTGTGTTGGAACCTGTAATTAACCCAGACCTAAGACCAGCCATCTTTGCGAATTGAGATTGCAACCGAGAGATTAACCTCCCACTGTGGTCGCCAATCTGTAGATGGGGAAAAACGATTTGCTGGTTTTTACGGAATTGAGGAGACGACCGTGCATAGACTCCTTGAACCGACCAAATGCTCAACCTCACACAGATGCACTGCAATAAGGGAGTGCTTTAAGTTCGAGAGATCAATCTGTAGGACTCCGGCCTAAACCAAGAAAATGGTTGTTCCAGAGTCAATTCGGTCACAAGAGAGGATGGGCTGATCTGTAGGAGGGAAGCTGAGAAATGTGTGAGATAAATAGTGATCGAGATTGTAGGTGTGTTGTGTATTTTGTGTAAGAAAGTTCTGAATCATTGAATTTTACTCAGTTGAGAGTGATTGCTCAGACGATGAGTTCGTGTAGACGAAATATTGTCTGTATGAACTTCAATCGAGAAATTCTTGACTGTTTCAATTATGATTCAGAGGCCTTTTATATTACTGGAATTATAAACACCTTGATCCCATGAAGTCTGACAGTTGCTGAAGTCAAAGAGTGGGGAAGTGGGAAATCATGTCAAAACCAGTTGCTCATCATGCGGAGACTTGGTTAATTTTCCACCCACTACTTTGCTAACTCCTGCAACTGATTGCACGACTTACTCACATTCTCGTCGTGTGTATGAACACACGTGCCTAGACCGCCAGACCAAAACCCTAGTTAATATCCCCCATGTGACATAATTGACATCTCGTGGAGTCAGTTGCTAACTTTATGGGACGATGAGTCCTTGTATTGTTGAGTCAAACGTGATTTGCAAATGCTATGAGACTCGTCAATTGAACATGCCTGCTGGGACAAAAGTATATTGTCGAATAAATGTTGATAACTTAAGGTGAGAAAATGTTGTTGAATTGTTGAATATTGATAATTGAACCAATATTCCTTAGTCTGGCCAAATATTGCTCGTATGAGCAAGTGTTGCTCGTCTGATGAATCGTTGGTGTCAGGACCAGATAAGATAAAATATTAACTTTAAGACACTGGCAGCTAGGCCGAGCATAATAATAAAAGTGTTGATCACTGGATCATCATAAAATTATTAGCATTTGAATATGCTCAGAATTATGTTTTGTAGAGCTCTGGATTCGAAACCCTAGTTTTTGATCAATCGATGATTTATTGAAAATCAACCACAGAGTGAAGGAGGGACCGGCTACATGGGATGATGAGTCGACCATGTAACACCCAGATGCTCAAATGAGCAAAATACCAAAGTCTCCTGAAGACCAGTTGGTGAAAGGATGATTAAATGCTGGTTTAATCATTTATTAAAATAATGCTCGTGTGAGCGTTAGATAGTAAAAACTTATTATGGAGAGATGAGGGACCGACCAAGGAGTCATGGGACCAGCTCTTGGTGGTCGTGGGACCAGCTGATGGTCGTTTGAGCAAATTCCCAGTTTTTTGAGAAGAGTTTGGACCTAATATGAGCAATTGAGCAAATTAGGTCAAAATTATTAAAACATGTGGGACCGGATATTTGCAATCCCAGGGCCGGCCTTGGTCGGTCAAGGAGACATGCCCATGTCAGCATAATGTCCGTGTCTCAATCCTGATAGTTTCGATATTTTCTGATGCGCGTTTGAGCAACATTTTGAGAAAATATGAAGGATCCAGGGTCTTGCTGAAACTGGGGAATCTTCATGAGATGATGAAATATAATTAATAAAATAGGGGATTGCAAGGTGTGGGACCGTCCACAGCTAGGGCATGGCCGGCCAGCTAGTAAGCTCGGTCCTGCAGCACCTTTCCCAATTTTATATATTTTCCCTGATGTGAAGGAAATACCATGAAACTGAGGAATTTCATGAGGTTAGGGAATTTTCATGAGATTATGGAAATAATAATAATAAAATAGGGAATCGCGAAGTGTGGGACCGGTTGTGGCCAAGGCATGGCCGTCCGGCCAAGGAGCCCGGTCCCAAGGCACTTTCCCTAATTTTATAATATTTTTCATGATTTTAGGAAAATATCATAAAACCAAGGAGTTTGTTGAAATCAAGGAGTTTCCATGAGACGAGGGAAACATAAAAATTATAATAATAAAATAAGGGACATGTGGGACCGGCTAGGGAATGACCGGCCGACTAGGGCCCAGTCCCATGAGTTTCCCTTGTTTTATATTATTTTTCATGACTTGGGGGGAGTTTCATGAATTTAAGTTGTTTTCATGAAACGAAGGATATTTGCTCAAATGAAGAGATTTTCATGAGATCAAGGAAAATAATAAAAATATGATAAAATATAAAATTGGGCGTGGGACTGGCTACGACACGATCGGCTGGCCGGTGGGCCCAGTCACCTGGCGCCTCGATTAATATTTTATTATTTATCAACTTCTTCCTATTTTGCATAGGTTCTCCGTTCCTTCGTGTTTTGGAATGCTCGTTCGTGCATTCAGGTGCTCGTTTGGGCATTATTGCTGAGTAAACTTGCACCATTTTGGTCGGGGCTTACTCGATAGCGGCTCAAATGCCCGTACATTGAACATTTATCAGTAACCCGTGGAATTCTGCTGGGAAGAACCACGAATTGAAGTGACGAAATATTACGAAGAATCGTAGAATATTGCTGAATATTCAGTTAACGATTAGGGATAATTAATTGATGGCTCTGTAATAGCAAGCATGCTGTCTAGGACATTAATTATCTGAGAATTGAGAAATATGAGCTTGTTGAAACGTCATATCTCCTTTATATAGTCAGGGAAAACCTTGTTGCATCCTGAAGACGTTATTGCTCTATACTAGCAGGAAAGCTGTCTAGGAGCCGTCCAATCTTTCGATTCTATATAGAAGTAATTACTGAAATTGCTCAGTATTCATGAGATGTGTCGCTGCCTCAGTTGAGAGACTAAATATCTACATATACTCAGAGAGACAGTATTATCAGTCAGAGAATTCATGGCATGAGCTTTCATGCTTCAATGAGAGACATGAGCCTCAATACTCATCTGGTTGCTGGATCAGGAGCATGTATAATTATGGTTTTACGATTTTCACCCTTGTAAATAATCCACCATCTACAATTTACAAACATGCTTGAGATAGTAACGCATGCGAGTTCGACCGAGCAATGCTCTAACACTAATAGAGGAATTGATACAGTTATGGAATGAAGGTGTAATCACGTACGACTGTTTCACTAAAACTGAGTTTCTGATGAGAGCAAGATTATTGTGGGTTATTCATGATTTCCCGGCATTAGGGACTTTAGCTGGATGTGTCACTCATGGTTACTATGCTTGTCCAAATTGTGGAGAAGGAACAGTTTCTGAACATCTTCCATTCACTAGGAAGATTTGTTATATGGGACATCGAAGATGGCTTCCAGCAAAGCAGAAGTATCGAGATGATAAAACCAATATCCCAGGAGGGGTAGATCACGGTTCAGCACCATGGCCACTGACAGGGTTTCAGATTCAAGAGATTGTAGCTAATATCAGAACCAAGGTTGGTAAGGCAAAACAACCATCGGTAGCAAGTAGACTGAAACATAAAAGAGTGCCTGAAGGGGAAACTGATGCTGATGTAGAAGCTGAGGTTCATGATCACTCCTTATTTTCTCGAAGATATAATCTTTATGATCTGTCGAACTG
Source organism: Papaver somniferum (assembly GCF_003573695.1). NCBI lineage: Eukaryota > Viridiplantae > Streptophyta > Magnoliopsida > Ranunculales > Papaveraceae > Papaver > Papaver somniferum. The sequence continues at coordinate 150,888,820 of NC_039364.1, read as the reverse complement.
GAGTTCAAATCTGGTGCGACATAATACAGATGTTATGCATACAGAGAAAAACATAACTGAGCATCTTGTTAACATGATCATGGGTGGAAACAAGTCAAAGGATGGTCCTAATGCGCGCAGAGATATGGAAGCAATGGGGTTTAAAAAGAAGCTATGGTTGAAATTAGATGATGTGTCTGGTAAAATAACAATGGAAGATGCTCCTTTTGTAATGACGAAAAAAGATAAGCTTGCATTTTGTACTACATTAAAGAACTTAAAGGTGTCATCTGGTTTTTGTTCCAATCTTCGCAATAGCGTCAGTGTAGGTCCTCCTGAGCTAAATAACTTCAAGTCTCATGATTATCATGTCCTTACGCAACATTTGTTTACATTACTGGTTCATGCATCCCCTTCACTACCTAAAGATCTGTAGATTTCTCTTCTTCGGATAAGTTTGTTTTTCAAAATTTTGTGCGCAAAGCTTATCAACAGAGATCAACTTTTAAAAGAAAAAGCTACTCTAGTGAAAGCAATCTGTGTATTGGAAAAATACTTTCCTCCTTCCTTCTTTTTTATAAGTATTCACTTGATGGTGCATTTAGCTGACGAAGATTTGATCTGCGGTCCTGTCAGATTTAGATGGATGTATCCATTTGAGAGGTAATTACCAGAACTTACCTTGTTGTTTAATGTGTAACTTGAGTGTTTTGTTGTCATTTCTGAACTTTTAACTTTTTTGAACGATATTTGTAGGTTGATGAAAGGTTACGAAGGTTCGGTGCGCAATAAAAGGTACATCAATGGATACATTGCAAGAGGATATATGTTGCGAGAAGCCAGCTTGTACAGTATGGAGGAAATATAAAACGATGGTGGTGGGACTCATAAACATACCCGACAGGCCTTTCTAGATGATGATAATGAGTTTGCCGATGAGATGCCTTTGAGTACTGGTAAACCTATTACTTTAACTCAAGTACAGTTTCAACAAGCTCGTAGGTGGCTTCTGTCTAAGTATGTGGAAATAGATGAATGGCAGAGGTACAACTTTTTAACTTCACAGTTTTAGATGTTTTTTTATTATTAGATTATCGATCTAAGTATCGCTGGACTGTTCTTTGATTGTAGGAAGTATGATTTATATGTGAACAGCGACAACTTTAATAGTCAAGAAAATCTTTCTTCCAAGAATGGGCCAAAAACATTTCTCTTATGGTTACGCGACGAGGTACTATATATATGTTAGCTTCAGAGTTGCTTTATTTCCTAACATAGTGTGGTTTTTGCTGTGCAACTGACACAAATGTTCTCTTACAGATGATAGAATCCAAAGAGAAAAAATCAATACTTTGGCGACTAGTGCAAGGACCCCTCTTCAAGGCGCAGTCGTAAAAAAAGTACCAAGCCAATGGATTTTCTTTCAGCTCTCATGATTATGAGAAGGGTTTCGTAACACAGAACAGTGGTGTCCATGAAAACCATTATAAGACATAGAGCAAATTTCACTGACAGAAATTTGGTGGCAGAAATTACCTATTATGATGTCATTAAACAGATTATCAAGTTGAACTATATGGAATTCGAGGAAGTTGTTTTTTACTGTGATTGGGTCAGAGTTAAAGATAAGAGTAACGGGTGCAAAGCTAACCCAGTCTCAAACTCAATAAATTTCAACTTGTCTAAGCTGCAAAGCACTAAGAGAGTGATGGATGAGCTGTTTATTCGCGCATCTGAAGCGACTCAAGTGTTTTATTCAAAGGATCTTGATGAAGTGGGATGGTTTTTGGTTTTGCATTCACAGCAAAGGTTAACTTGCGCAGTAGATCATCTAGAGATCCCTACTATTTATGAATTAGCTCTTACTGACAATGAGAGCTTGGAAAAACTTTTATGTGTCGATGCTCTAGTTTAGAATCATGTTTGTCATCGTTGCAAGTTGTGTGTTTTATTTCTGATTGTGATACTTTTTTTATCAGTTGCGAAGTTTTAGTAGGTTTTTTTTATTTAAGAAGTTTGATCCTCTGTTTTATTCTATCACTTGCGCTATCTCACTAATTTGCATTTCTTCTACACATGGATGTTTGTTAAATGTTATTTTATAGGTTACTATGGCAGAAATGGTGGTAGATGAAAATGAACTTCCCGTTTAGAAAAATACAACTAAGCTCGGCCACCTGAAGGGAGTTTTGATTCGCGCTCATATCCCTGTCTCCTACAAATCTTGGAATGATGTGCCGGATACCAACAAAGATGATGTCTGTACTGAATTGTAGGTAAACACTTACCTTAGAACTGTCAAACTGTTACAGATAAACACTTGCGCTATCTTGATTTATGTCAAACTGTTGTTTAGAACTGAAGCTTTTTTTTTCCAGATATCATATCTATTACCGGATACTTGTAAGATGAATTTGATAAAGGGGATGGCTCCTATATGGAGGAGATTCAAGTGGGAGCTGAGGAAAGGCTACTATGATCTTACAAGACCTATGAAGAAAGGATCGCTCATGTGCCTCCAACTGTAAGAGAAGAGGACTGGATAAAATTCTGTGACAATGAAAAATAAGAAGCCCGACAGAAAAGTAGAGAAGAGCATAAGAAGAAAAGAAAAATATATGCTTACGCTCATACTTCTGGTCGCAAACCTCATAGTATGGTAAAAGCTGAAATGGTATGTATATCACCTCATAGTACATGGAATCATAACTTGTAGTTCTTAAAATTAGTTTCAAAATATTACTTGATTTTAGTTCCACATCTTGTATATCATCTCTCTTGGTTGCAATGATTTTGAGAACAGAATTCAAAAGAAGGGAGTAGTCGCTGAACTTGTTAACTTGTAGTTTTTAAGATCATCACCTCTAATCACTTATCGTATTTGTAAATTTAGGAGAGCGAGAATCATGGAGTTGAGATCATCAACTCTGATGTATGGATTAAACTCATACACAAGAGGGTGGGAAAATTCTACCTAGTGCGTAACCCTACTACGTGAGTCATGCTATGCTCTGTTTCTATTTATATATTGTTCTAATTTATTCAATCCATCTATGATTACAAAATGTACTCTACATTACAGGATGGCCTTAAGAAGGCGCAAGAAGAGATCAAGGAAAAACTAGATGCTGGTGAACCTGTAGAGGAAATGGATCCATTGATTAAAGCATTTGGAAAGGATTATAGGGGACGAGTTCGTGTTGTGGGTCCTATTTCTCGTACATAATATGATTATTCTGCTCCTGCGCATGCCAAAGTTGTTGAATTGAAATGCAAGGATGAAGAACTTAAACATGAGGTGAAGCAGTTAAGTGGGAAGATGGAGGTTTTTTCTTACAAGCTTTGGATCCTTATTTCACGTTGTGCAGGACATCCAATCTGGACAAGCATCATATATTGCCTCGAACCACTTCGATATGGTCCTGCATGTTCACCTGCTCAGACTGCTTTAGCTGGCTAGAATAGTTCACCTTCTCAGTCACTTCCACATGAAGTTGAGGTATCACCAG